>NC_079399.1:5649470-6315720 GCF_029220125.1 Pseudoliparis swirei
TTTTTAAAATATATTTAAAATTAGTTCCCATTAAAAAAATCCTTTGATGTATTTATTTAAGAAATATTAAATTAAATATAAATGTATTACATAATAGATTCTAAATCATATACTGATGGCACAGCGCTGTGTATTACATATATTTTAAACCCAAAATGTGTTGCTGGCTGGGGGGGTATTTGGCTGTAAACATATTTCACAGGTGGTACATCACAAAAAAACTGGCAGTACGTTTCTTGAGCAGAAAACAGTAGAAACGGTGGACCTACCTTCTCAGTAAAGGATGCCATTGTTCTTGATTCCAAGATTAATGCTCAGACAGCAGTGAAAATCCCCTGCAAAAAAGAAGAAGAAGCCCATAGTCACACACTGATATCCACACAAACGTCAAAAGGTTTAGTGCTCTTTCAACTGCAGATTCTGACAGTTTGAGGTCTCAGGTATTTCAGGAACTTTCCCACAATACATGTGTTTACAAATGTACTACATCAATTAAAAAAGCACATAAATAAACCAAAGCTACTGCAGCACTATGTATTTAAATGGTACATGATTTGCCATCATGCTTATAATATATTGTTAAATACTTAATGTTCATAAATTATGCACTGGCTGTATTCATTTTAATGTTGTTGTTGTTTGTATAACATACAAGGCCATTATACACAAGATAACTATGTTCACATCAGTTGATTAAAAGGTCAGCCTGGAAACATTCACATAGTTTAATTCCACTATAAATGTGACTTTGTGATGAAGCATTACTAGCATTGCCAAAGTGATAATGTCATTGCACATGTGATTCTTTCAACAGTGTCACCTGTAATAACTACTCATTACATATTAACTTGACTTTCTGAGGCAAGTTAACTTTCGTGTGCGAGAGGATGGATGACGAGCACTGACGTTTAAATACAGTCAAGAGCAAGAGTTTGCTTCTCTCTGTTCTTTTTTAGACGGAGTAAACCGAGAGCTGTACTTATGTTACAAATAACGTGCATCATATTGTGCTAGCGCGCCGTTACCATGACGAGCTAGCTAGCTTAATCGGGAGCTCGCTAGCTAACCTTGGACGGTGCAGTGTGCGGGGAGCTCGCGAGCTAACGGCAGTTAGCTGCCTCGCGAGCCTCCGATCGTTGATAGTAAAGGGTCAAGGAGCTTGACACGCAAAGTGACAGCGTACTGCGCTAAGTACACCACGCCGAAGACACATATTCGCATCGGTGTTTCCTTTCCTACACACGTAGCCCGTGTCACGACTGTCCCCTTGCTATCCCTTCTCCCAAGTGTGGCTTTTTCCATTTTAAACGTTGGCTTATCTTAAACATTAGTTTGGACACGGACGTCCTCTCGCGCCATTAATATGAAATATTCAAATCGGCCCTGTCTCTTTAAGGCCACCACCTCCTTGCCTAAACAATGTATTTAGATGATATTGGTGTAATGGCGATTCATAAACAGGCTTAGTGGCGATGCGGCGGCGGCAAGGCCCAGCGCCCGCGCCTCTCGTACCCTTGTTGCGGATACGAGCGGGGACTCGGTCGCCTGGTGAACGAATGATCCCCATGTTTTAATTCTTTTTCCCTCCCGGCCATCTTCCCCCATTGCTCCTTCGCCATAACATCCACCAAGGAGTCTCTCACCTCAGCCCCGTGTCCCCCTTTTCGTCTCTCTCTCCGCTGCTGCCGACTCTCGGTTCTCTGACTCCAAAATGGCGGTTTGAGGCGCCGAGCGAGTCTGTGAGCTTTGAGTCGGCAGCAACAGCAGAGAGGCGGCCACTTTCTGTTACTGAGAGAGCAGAGACACGACGCCATGGCGAGGGTACAGCAAAGAGCAGGCGTTTTAATCAATCCCAGAGACAGGGACGCTCGCTCGTCGACGTCTCAGAGGACAAGGCTGTGACAATAAATCCCGGCGGTATCTTTAGTTTATTCCCTAACGCATACGTCCGCCCTGCATGCCATTTGGAGCCGTATATGCACATCGAATATAAATACATCGATTAAATTCCGATGTCGATTAATAGCGTCTGCTCGCTGCGAAGATTACCGAACTACGTCTGACGTCATCAGACGGGAACTCCGTTTTAGGTATGGCAAGGCAGCTGGAATACCCATAGTAAAAAAAGTGACAATTTGTAAAGTTATTCTGATGTCAAAAGTTGACAGTGAACCCCAGTATTATATTTTAAGTGACATATTTGTACATATACATGTGATGTATTGCCACTTATAATGGTAATCATTGTGTTCATGGGATTTTTAGGGATCCAAACTATGCTTTCTGTCACAGTAGCCTAAACTCAGGTCTTCCTAAACACAGCTTACACCAAACCATGAACTAGTCATGCTGCTTAAGTATGGAGTTGTTGATACGCTGCTTCAGCTCGCTGATGATCCTTTTATTTTGTACACCTACAGGCAGGCTGTAGAAGCCCTCCAGAGGAACTGCGATGAAGTGTATTGATTTCTCATAATCCAAATCCAGATAATTTGTTAAATATTTATTACTTTCAAACAACAACCAGTTCATCCATGCTGACAAGCTTTAATGATCCACAATTTAATTGAAAAAACAGGGAACATGATAATTCAAAGTTTGATGACCTGACCCACATTACCTGTACAATTAAAACATAGCTGAAGAGCTGAGTGGTTGAACTGAGCTAGGTGGCACAGCTAGTTTCTAAATGCAGGTTATGTTTCCAATCGAAAAAACATGTGCATTACCTAATGCAGTTAATGGATGAATAGTGCATTTATTTTCGATCCTAGCCTTGTCATAATCAGAAGGTTCAGCACATTGTATGCACTGTACAGCCCAAGCAAGATTTTACATCACCGCATCATCTTGTATCATTTCCCAACAATGTCCACCTTTTACTGAACTCTCCCCTACAAAGTGCAAAGGTTGTTAAATCATCTTAAAATACTGCCAACAAAAGAAGTGTATTTCGAGGAGAGAACAATAGACGCTGATACAGTTTTAAATCAGCAGGCACTGCTGACAGGCAATCTGGTGAATGTCTGTTTCCACTGAACAGGTCCGACAGGCGGTGACGCTTTATTCACATATCAGACGGCGGGCCGTAGGAGACCTTGTTCACAGCCAGCTGGATTTCTCCTCCTCGAATTTCTGCGGGTCGATGAAAGGCTTGTCGATGGACTTGATCATCAGTTCGCCGCAGTACACGCACTCGGACGCAATGATGTCATCCATGTCCGATTTGATCTGCTCGCGACTCGTGCCCGCGCTGCCCTTTCCCAGGCTGGACGCGTCTCCTTCGTCCTTGGGCGCCGGGCGCTGTCGAGACTTGGAGGACAGCGTGGTCGCCGCCAGCTTTCTCTGCAGCTCCTCCAGACGACTCTGCTTAAAGGCCGTCAGGTGAGGGGTCACTTCCTGTTAGGTAGAAGAATTGGAGAAAAAAAGAAAAAGATGTATGACTTGAAATAAGTTTCAAACACAAACACAATACTTTTTTTCATAACCCAGTGACTGAACTTAGAGGACATCCTATGTGTGCAGCGGCACATATTTGACATCGTATGGACGTGAGTTACCTGGAACAGGCAGTCGGAGTGGAACATGTGTCCGCAGAGGAACAGATAGAAGGGCCTGTTGAGCAACGGGAAGTCACAAGCGGCACACTTTTCTTGGGAATCCACGACGCCGTATTTGTTCCTCATTTCCTGGATGTCTTCTCGGATGCGTTTAGCGCTCTCCGTGGCCTCCTCCATTTCCTGTTTCAGCTCCTCGATGTGCTGGTTGTACTCCTCCAGGGAGCTGCAGATGGCCTCCTGAGAAACCAGAAAAGTACGTTCATTTGAAGAAATATGCTATTTTAACCATACATCTAATACATGGTATCAACTAGAACGGGCACTCGGTAGAGCGCATACCTTCGCATATCACAAGATTGGGCATTGAATTATGAACATTTTGGCATTAGTTGCATGCCAATTAGATACAAATTGACCGTGCTATGGTAAAAAGAAGATGTTGACCTTTTCATGACCTTGACCCGATTGATCCCAAAATCTAATCAAATGGTCTCCGGATAATAACCAATCATCCCACCAAATTTCATGCGATTCGGTTTAATACTTTTTTAGTTATGCGAGTAACACACATACAAATAAATAAATAAATAAATACACGGTGATCAAAACATAACCTTCCGCATTTTCAATGCGAAGGTAATAAGGGGATTGCAATTGACACCAGTCACTAAAAAAAAAGAAGAAAAAACTATCTGTAAATGTATTATTTATTTGATTGTGTGCATTTTTTCTTAATACTAAAAACAAGAGAGGAAATGTTTGATGACAGACCTTAAAATGGTCGATGGTGACAAAGTCCGGGAAGAAGGGCAGGATGTCTTCGATCTTGAGCAGGTTGCAGCTGGACAGACAGTTCATGGCTTTCTTCACGTCCTTCTCCTCCTGCACCACGTGCCGGGCGATCTTCAGCCAAAGCTTCTTCCTCAGCTCCTCGTCATCCTCGGGCAGGTCGGCGCAGGACTTGGCCAAGTCTACGTCGACCTGCAGGTGAAGAAAGGCATTGGGAAGTCAAATTGGTCAAATTCCGTCAGATTTTGAGAAAAACGAGAATCTAGGGGAAATAATCTCCCACCGCTGGATGATTTCGAGGTGTTTGTACGCATTTACATACACTACCGTTCAAAAGTTTGGGGTCACTTAGAGATGTCTTTATTTTTCAAAGAAAAGCACTGTTTTTTCAATAAAGATAACATTAATCAAAAATACACACTATACATTGTTAATGTGGTAAATGACTATTCAAGGTGGAAACGTCTGGTTTCTAATGAAATATCTCCATAGGTGTATAGAGGCCCATTTCCATCAACTATCACTCCAGTGTTCTAATGGTACATTGTGTTTGCTAATCGCCTTAGAAGACTAATATCTGATTAGAAAACCCTTGTGCAATTATGTTAGCACAGCTGAAAACAGTTATGCTGGTGATATAAACTATACAACTGGCCTTCCTTTGAGCTTGAAGTTTGAAGAACAAAATAAATACTTCAAATATTAATCATTATTTCTAACCTTGTCAATGTCTTGACTATATTTTCTGTTCAATGTTCAATTCATTTGATAAATAAAAGTGAGTTTTCATGGAAGACACAAAATTGTCTGGGTGACCCCAAACTTTTGAACGGTAGTGTACACGGACCACTTACTTGTAAAGCCAGATCCACCGCCTCCTCGTACAGCTCCATAATCCTGTAGACCAGGACGCAGGCCCGCAGGTAGCCGTTTTCGGCGCACAGCCTGAGGGCGTACTTCAAGTCGTAGTGGATGTCCGAGACGTGGATGCCCGCCTGCTCCAGGTACCACAGCAGGGAGTCCGGCTTGTACTTGGCGTAGAGCGACAGCAGGTAGTTGTGGATGGCCTCCTCCGTCACCGTCAGCTCGTACACGCAGAACTCCATGTAGCGGACGGTTTCGCTGATCTGCTGCGTGCTGCCCATCTGGCTGTAGTTCATCAGCGCGGGGATCAGCTTCTTCGGGTCCAGCCGCTTGCCCATCTGGATCCACGCGTCCACCACCTGTTTGGGAATGTGCTGCATGAGCACCGGGGAGAACTTGTAGAAGAGCTTTTGGTCGCAGTGCTTGGAGAGCACGTCCAGGGCGGCGCCGTAGTCGTCGTGCTGGCAGTAGTGCGAGATCACCCGCTCGTAGTCCTGCATGACGACGGAGAAGTACACCATGTCGTCCACGTTGCCGTGGCTGGCCAGCAGGTCGTAGATGGTGCTGCGGTTGTTGTACAGGCACTCCTTGTGCCGGGCGTTGCCGAGGAACCGGCGGAACACGTCGCGCGTCTCCCGGGCGACGACGCCGTCGCCGTCGCTCTCCAGCTGGCCGAGCCGGTTCAGGTAGAGCTCGGCCAGCCAGGTGACCAGCAGGGTGATCTGCGTGCGCTCGCTCGGCTTCAGGTGGCTCAGCTTCTTCAGCAGGAACTCCTTCAGCGCCTCCTCCTGCTTGGCGTCGATGAACTTGAGCGCGATCTCCTCGAAGTAGTTCTGCGTCATGGCGTAGCACTTGGCGCTCTCGAGGTACCGCTTGTTCTGGAAGCAGTGGTCCGCCTCCGCGGCCAGCACCGTGTCCATGCACTCGGGTCGGTCGCGGCAGTACTCTTTGGCCAGGTCGAACTTCGTCATGCTCATGTACATCTGCCAGACGTCCCGGGCCTCGCGCTGGATGTGGTACCGGAAAACCGCCCGCTCCGTGTAGATCCACACCAGCCCGCCGACCGGGTCCTTGATCATCTTCTTGAGGGCGCCGAATTTATCCGGGAACACGTCCTCGTGCACCACCTCGCCGTTCAGCGTGCAGATGGCTTTCACGCGGTCGTGGAGGAGCAGCAGAAAGTGGAACTGGGTCAGCACAATGGAGATGGGCTTGTTGAGACTGAGGTCTATGTCGGGGGTGTACTCCCACACCTGTTTGATTGGGAGGTAGAACATATGGAGAATGAGTATGTCGCCATCTCACTTGATTTTGAAAGTTATTAATATTGATATACAGCCTGGCGGCACAGTACAATAGAGGAAAGATATTTTTAAAAAAATGTATAATCATAATTTGATGTTCGTGATATTATTTTTTTTTCTTCCAAGTTATCAGTAGTTCATATTTGCCTTTTATTATTATTTTTACGATGTCTCTTTCTTTTTTGTTTTCTTTTTCCTGTTCTGGTTTTTGTTGTTGCTTGTACGACATTTTATGTTTGGATCCATATGTGTGTGTACTGTCTGTGTGCCTGTAGTAGTTGGGAGGGGGGGGGGGTTAAAGGGTTCGGGGAGGGGTTAAAGGGTTAGGGGAGGGGCCGTCCAACTCCTCATCTCAGAGGAGCCTACAGACCTCGGTCTTTGGACGGTCCTCCATTCGTACATTTTTTCTGTTGTTAATGTCTGTCAGTATGTACACGTTATGCATGTACTTATGGAAAATAAATTACTTACTTATGTAGAACAAAAAGCGAAGTTCTATTGAAAATTTTAAAAAAACACAAAGACCTTCACCTGCACATCACTCAGCAGGGAATCGGGCCGGACGTAGTCCAGCTGACCGTAGAGGACTCCATTACCCATCATCCAGGCAAACGCCTTCGGGGACGTCCGCAGCTTCGGGGTGTAGAAGGTGATCTCGCTGTAGCCCATGTTGGCCGGGAACTCCTGGAAGCTGGGCAGCAGGTCGTGGTTCTGGCTGAAGATGGAGCTGAAGCCCTGCTGCTCCGACCCCTCGGCCAGCTTACCCACAAACTGGAACAGGCGCTTGCGGGTGGTGGCGATGATGAAGTACTTGTTCTCCAGGCCCCGCTCAACCTCCAGGCAGCAGACCGGCGCGGGCTTCCCATCCTCCTCCAGGGAGTGGACCTGTCCCGGGAAGAGAGTGTGATATTGTTTGTTTGTTTGTGTATTTTATTCAGTCAATCAAATCAAATACAATACAATACTATCCTATATAATATAAAGAGAAAGACTGAAAAGGTATAGGTAGAAGCAAAAAATGCTTATAAATTCCTATCCTAAATATTGATAAGTATAGATAGATAGATAGATAGATATATACTTTATTAATCCCCAAGGGGAAATTTGTCGGAAGAAATAAAAAGAAAATATGTCGGTCAGTATTTTTTTGAAGTAAGGACGATCAACATTTTATTATACACAACATTACTCAGATTTGCATTTTCACATTTTGATGTTCGAGTAGTTCAAATGATTTTTTTGTAAACATCACCAGCTGTGAATTGAAACTAGACACATGACAGGTGACCGCACGTGCTCCGACCTGTCTGAAGTATTGATCCGGATTGGTGTTGAACAGGCTTCCCTCGGTGGCTGAGATCTCCGCCTCAAAGATGATGCCTTGACTGGTGCCGACCAGGACGGGGCCCGTGTTGGTCTCACTGCCCAGCAGCTTGTTCCAGCCCACGCTCTCGATGAGGTGGCCCCTCCAGCGGGACAGACTGCGCACCTTCTGCGTGTTCCGGTTGAGGTACAGACACTCACTGGTGCTCAGGCAGATCAGGAGATGGGAGCCTGCGGCGGGAGAAACATGGAGGACACCGCTGGTAATATGCAACTATGACACGGCAGTATTATACTGTATATGTAGTCGAGTAGCTTTCAATTTGAGTCCTGAAGATGACGCTACACAAGACATGTACATCTAACCATAAAAAACAATGCTGTTACAGATGTACCAGATGTGTGTGTGTTTAGGTACATATGTAGAGATCTGGCTCGGTGAACTGACATGACCTCTTTGTATCTATTTTTATGTATTTATTCTCCTGTACTCTAGGTGGGTGTAGCATTGGGTAGGGTGGGTTTGTTATCTGTTTGTATATGTCCAAAAAAAGATGAAAAACAATGGAAATATCAGTTGAAGTACACGTTTACTGTATTATGTACCTGTCAATGTTTCCAAATAAAAAAAACAATGATGTACTGCATTTTGAAGATATGACCATGTTGCTGTACATTATGAGTACAGTATGTACTTGAGAGAATGCACTTTTTTCTTTTTAAAGAAAAATGCAAACTGCAGATACAGGCTCACATTAGGTCTGATTAGAATAACCCATTTGTGATGTCATAATTATGGCCTACGGGCAATATTTTCAATTGGAAATGCATCATGTGTTTCTGTAATCTCTCACCTGTGGGGTCCAGGAACAGTCTGTGCACTTTACTGTCATCTTTCCTCCCTAACTCGGTCTGATTGGGCTGATCGGGCTTGGCCAAGTCGATCCTGCACACAGCAGAACATGAAACATCAGCATCTTGCGTTCCACATCTCTTTCAGGAGGCTCCAATCAACACCAAGGTAACAACAGTCGAATCGGAACATCAGAGACATCACACGCAGTTGTTAAGTGCTCATCATGACGTCACTTGCCTCAGCAGGGTGTCCTTCCCCAGGCTCATGCACAGCTGATTGTTGCACACGGCGAGGTGGTTGATCCTCTCGGGCGGTGTGAAATCGATCCGCTGCTTGTTGAATATCGGCTTCTCTTCCTCGAGTCTCACGTTCACGAAGCCTAGTCGTGGGAACGAGTGCAGTCAGCTAAATGCCCGAGGTGGTCACGACGCGTCAGCATCCTCACCTGTAAGCGTATCCCCAGAGGAGGGGGCGACCTACCTGAATGTGTGATCCCGATGTTGGCAGTCGACAAGCGGCTGTGCTGCTGCGCACTCTGCCTGGTGTTTTGCGAGTCCTCGTACTCGTCGAGAATTGAAGCCATGGTTCAATGAACCGTATTCCACTTTGTTTCACTGCCGTTAAATGAAGTATACACACATATATATAACGCTATGTGTGTGTGTGTGAAGAGACAATCCTGGTACGACACAGCTAGCTAGCGCTAACTCAACCTCCACCCGTTAAAGGGCCCGCGAGCGCGCGTCCTCTCTGCGCGCGCATCTAAATTCAGAGGCCAGACCTTGGGGTTGTAATATTTTCCGTTGCAGTAAACGCGGGATATATCTGACGTTTGAATCATTCGTGCTGCTATTAGAGCTATCGCGGCTAACGACAGTACAACAAGTCCCGGGGTGGATGCAATGATCAGGTGACACGCGCAGTCATGTGGATCATGTGACCACGGTTGATGCAGTGCGTGACCTCGACGCTAGGGGGCGCAGTTCGTCCAAGTTGAGAGTGAATTGGTTCGTGACGAGACGTTTTAATCAAGTAGCGTGTATTTAAATACACTCATATTCACCTCGATGACGACACTTTTTAGGTGTCAGTATTATTTTCAATGTCATCATTGATTATATATTTACTTTATTCCAGACTCATGATGAGTCCTTAAAGCAACAAACACAAATACAACAACAATGTATACAATACAGTACGAAGACTCAGGTATATTTTATGTATATTCATCTATCTATGTATGTATCTATCTATTTATATATATATATATATATTCATTTATCCATCTATTCATCTTTCTATCGATCTATCCATATATCCATATATATCTACCTATTTATCTATATTTATTCATCCATCTATCTATATATGCCTGTATATCTATTTATCTATCTATTTATTTATTCATCTATCTATCTATCCATATATCCATATCTCTATATGTATCCATGTATCTATCGATCTATCTATATATATATATATTTTTTTGTGAGAACATAAAGATTTATGACAAAAGACGGATATATACATTTATACACAGGGGTGCACATAACTTTTTCAGTGAGTTACTCAGGTGAGTACCGGGAGATGGTGTTTGGTACTCACTCCATATGAAGCGTCAACTTTTGTGACGTCCACCTACGGGAGGGAGGGGGGGGGGGGGTGTTAGTGAGAGTGTGCTCACCAGTGCCGAGAAGAGTTGTTGACCGGGGGGGGGGGGGCATCGGAGGTCTGCGGCGCGCAAGACGGAGAGCCGAGAAATGTTAACGCGACACGTAGAGAAAGAAATTACATGCTGCTGGTTAGAGACGATCAACAACAGACGTATTGGAAGCTCATGAATGCGTTTAAAAAGAAAAACTAATTAATCCTGTAATTTAATCATAACGCGTTAACGCGTTATTTTTCACAGCACAAACTATATATGTATGCATGTCTTCATCGATCCATCTCTGTCTATCTTGTCCTTGTGGGCGTGGCTATGCAAATCGCAACCTGTCTGAGGACTAACTCCAGGTCTCCTCCCACGTCGCCCGTCAGTCAGAAACTGGACAGTCAGCCTGGAGGTGCGTGTGTGTGTGTGTGAGAGAGAGAGAGAGATCACGGACCGTCCTGCAGACTCTCGGTATCTCGTCTTTACATTACATGTCATTTCGCTCATTTAGCAGTGAGAAGAAGCGTTGAACAAGTTTCCCGTGCGGCTCGACATGCCACCTCACATGGATTACTTCTCCCACGAGTCCCGAGTCCCTTCCGCTTGCGGGCTGACCCGGGAGGACGAGCTGGAGCCCGGCGTCATCAGCTGTATGCTGGTGGGAGACGGGGCGGTCGGGAAGACCAGCATGATAGTCAGCTACACCTCCAACGGATACCCGACCGAGTACCAGCAGACCGGCTTTGACGTCTTCTCCGGTGAGGACCTGGGCTTTTTCAATTTAAAATGTTCAATTTAAAATGTTTACATTTATTATAATATAATAGTAAGGTGCCACTAGTATTATTAAGAGTAAGAGTAGCATTAGTTCGAATGAATTCTGCTGCCTGAATTTTTATTTCGTTTAAATGTGTGTATGCATGTTAGTAAGTAAGTTAGTAAGTAAGTAAAGTTTATTTATATTGCATTTATCACAGAAAAAGTGTCCAAAAGTGTCCCAAAGTGCCGAAAAGTAGTCAATTAAAACAATTTGGCAATAACAGGGGCCTCAACATTTCAACAGTTAAAAGAGCAAAGTACAATACACAGTAAAAGATGGTGCAATAAAAAACAAAATAAAACAAAAATGAAACAAAAAAGATTTTAAAAAGTAGGCCATATAATAATTTATTTAACCATGATTGCATGTTGTGTTGTGTTGTGTGTGTGATTTTGATGTTTGACAATTTTTATTTTTTATTTATTTTGAAAAGTGAACTAACTGATTAATGTTATTGTTTTTCTTTCCAACAGGCCAGGTCCAAGTGGAAGGAGCTCCGGTTAGAGTTCAGCTTCTGGACACTGCTGGACAGGTAAGACTGTTTGTTTGTTTGTTTGTTTGTTTGTTTGTTTGTTTTCATCATGACATCACATTGACACGTACACACTTGACTTCTTTTCTTGTGTCTCCAACATGTCGTCTGTTTGCTGACGTTGAGTTCATTGTTTCAAATGAAGTGGCTCAACACATAGTCACATAATGACTCGTTAATACTGGCTTTGAATGTCATGAGAGCTTGAAGTGACTCCATTGCTTCCTCCACGATGTGACTCAGGGACACGGTTTCACCTGAATGCTGTTACCTGTACCCGCCACTAGTGAGTCAGTCTCTCACCATCACTTCCTGTCTTCATTTCAGGAGCAGTTTGATGAATTCCGGGCTCTGTCCTACGCCCACACGGACGTCTTCCTCCTGTGCTTCAGCATGGTCAACCCCACCTCGTTCCACAACATCACCAAGAAGTGGGTCTCCGAGATCCGGGCGTACAATCCGTCCTCGCCCATCGTCCTGGTCGGGACTCAGTCGGACCTCTTGTTGGACGTCAACGTCCTCATCAACCTGGACCGGTCCCACGTCAAGCCCATTCTGAGCTCCCGGGCTCGGAGCATGGCGGAGAAGATCCGGGCGGCGGACTACGTGGAGTGTTCGTCGCTCACGCAAAAGAACCTGAAGGAGGCGTTTGACGCCGCCATCTTTGCCGCCATAAAGAACAACACCAACAAGTCCAAGAAGAGGAGGTCTTCGGACCGACGCACCAAAGCTTTCTCCCGGGGAAGCTGGAAGAAGTTCTTCTGCTTCGTTTAAAAAAAAAAAAACTATGAAAAACAAGACTGCTAACTCTGTGGGTCGTGGACAAAAAGTTGGAAAATGTATTCATCTCCCTTTACTTTCGCTCTGACTCGTGGCAGTCGAGCATCCTTCCCTGTTGAGTGTGTGTTTGGCTGATGTCACTTTGGGATGCCAAATGGTGCAACGGAGGGGAAACGATACATGAGCACGGGGTGGAATTGGGAAGTAACATCTGAGGCGACAGCTGAGAGGATTATGGGCCTGGGTTTCTCACACACACACACACACACACACACACACACACACACACACACACACACACACACACACACAGGGCAGCAGTGTTGTTCACATTATTTTCAAATGTGAATTTTTCCCAGAACAAAAAACATGTGTTTCATGTATAAACAAAAAAATCAAAGTGTGTGTGCTTTTATACACACACACACACAGTGAACTGAGAATCAAAAGGAACAAATAGCAACACGCAGCCCAGGAGAGTGAGCCCAGATCCATTATGTAAATGTGGAGGAATTTGAATGCGTGGCTCTGCTGCAGAGAGAGAGAGACAGAAAGGGTCCGGGGTTGAGCTCTCTGTCTGCCTCCACCGGCCTATTTATATGCGAGAGTTCAGATTGCAGTGCGAGGTGCCCCCTCCTTGCCTGTGTGTGTGTGTGTGTGAGAGTGAGTGAGTGTCAAAGCGCCCCTGGCTAATTTTGGGCCTGTGTGTTGTTTTGGTGTGGCACATTTTGAGTTAATCACCAGTCTTATCACCCCTGGCATATATGTTTGAGTGAAGATTTTTTTTTTTTAAATCACTTTATTTAACAATGCCAGAAAAATCAACACGGGTGATTTGCGGGAACAAATGTCCTCAATGCCGCATCTGAGGTGAAAGGATAACCACGGGAGCGGTAACCTTTTGTTTAATTGTTTTTTTTGTCCCCGTCTCCCACCAATCTGCATCTGTAAAAAAAAATTACAAAATACCAGCACCGCAGGAGGTCTTGATTTTCACCCTGCGGATCCTCTCGCCTGGCTTTTTAATTCGGCCCTCTTTTGTTTACAAGCTCAATACACTCCTTGTGTCCTCGGCAGCCCCCTGTGTACAGAGCTAGACGGCCTCTACTGTAATGTAAGTGGAAGGTAATACACTTTCCTCCTCTTGTGTCTGATGTGTGTACTGAAGTCAGATGTTGCACTCCAGTGTGATGATAACTGCTGATCCAGCAGTTTGTATATAAGTAGAGCCAATAGGCTTCTTATACTTCTTGTGGAAGCCCTCATGTATGTGTTATTCTGTTTGTTAAAACAGGTCATTTGCCATTTATACGTGTAGATTAGATGAGATTTGTGATGCATGTACTCCACGTGTGTTTTGTTCCATTTTCTATCACTGTCACTACTCCTCCATTGACCATCTCCTTTCTCTTACCCACGTGTCTTTATCTTTTTTTAAATTACCCGTGGGAGTGAGATGATGCAAATAAAAGAAGTGCAAATGATCATTTCCGTGTTGCGTGTGTTTTTAGAACAAGAAGAAGAAGAGCAACCGATTGGGGGGGAAATTCTTTTTATTTAAAAAAACAGAAGGTAGGAGTCACTAAAAGCATTTAAAGGCAGGGAGTCCGAATAATCCTCTTTAGCGCTCGGGGGGGGGGGGGGGGGATGCTTTCCCCCGACCCGTCTCTCGGTGCATGGATATGATAAGCGACCTCCGGCTGAGCCTCGGCTCGACCGATTCTAATGCAATCCACATGACTGCTGATGGGGTTTGGCGGCGCCATGCTGGGGGACTGATGGCCGTGTCAGGATTATTTAGAAAAGGGGCCCGGAGAGATATGGGGACAGTGTGATTGAGTCAAATTCACTGATTGAGAAGAAGCCGTGTGCAGCGGGGCTGGTTCGCCACAACAATGGAGCGGGAACAGTTTCTGTAGAACCCCATTGACAACATCGCTGACATATGTCTGAGAGAGAGAGAGAGAGAGATGTAACAAGATGTGTGGAGCTGACGGCTCTGCAGTGTTTTGTTCAGAGCAGCCTGGATGAGTCACACACACACATACACACACTTATCCAGATACATCAGCAATCTGTTTGCCATCAGGCAACAAGCCGTCTTTCTATCAATGGGTTTAAAAGAAACATCCTTCCTCTCAGCCTCGTGACCTCCTACATGGAGGGGTCAGGAAGGAGAAGCCAGCATTTCAGTCGATCTGAAGGGAACCGGACCAAAGATGACCTTTGACCCTCAGGGACCAGTTGGCTGGCTCCACTGGTATTCTAAGAGGGGTGTGAGAGGTACGCAGGAACATAAACAGGCACTGACAACACAGATTTATCACAACTTGGGTCACATTTTTTGCAGCATTTTCCTTATCAATAATAGTGATATTCAGTACGTCAATAAACAAACAGGGAGGCCAAATCTATTTGAGAGAGAAGATAGGCAAAGGATGAAATGAGGTCATTTTCCGGATCGTCTGACTACATGTGTTCCCCCCCCCCCCCCCCGCCTCTGACATCAGACTTTGTTGTGCATGTTTCCATATTCCCAAAATCAATAACAACCCCGTGAGTGACGGACACCTTGATGTTCTCGGTTGTTTTTAGGTGGATCCGAGCAGAAGAAACGTTGCGAAACGATGGCGATTCACATCTTGAGAGGTATTACCAGCCCCCCCCCCCCCCACACACACACACACCCCCAGGGTCACACACTCCCAACGCCATGTCAAAACACAGACGCTTTTGCAGGGTTCCTCCCTCAGATCCAGAGAAGCATCTCAAACTGCATGTTGTCACACACACACACACACACACACACACACACACACACGTGATGCAAACACAGGGGTGTGCAGGATTAGCGCACTCGTTGAGCAATACGTGAGGGCCGTGTCGGACAGGTTTTAGGTTCCCAGGAGCCGAGGGAACCGTCCCTGCTCCTCCTCCTCCTTGTCGTTCCCCTCTCGGGGTAAGTGATCTATTTCTCATCTCTGCACAGGGCCGGTCCTCCTCCTCCTCCTCCTCCTCCTCCCAGGTGTCAGCAGCTAGTCAACCAGCTCTTCCTCTGGCTCTGGGCCAGTTTCACTCTCGCCGGGTTTCACTGTACTGGAAGATTGGCAGGGGAGGCCTGGGAATCAGCAGGTGCACCGACAGGTCTGTCTGGCCGAGGACAAAGCCCATTGGCTCACGACGCGGCGGCTCCTCGGTCATCCGCAAATGGCAGTTTGAATTCACGCTTCGGGGAGGACCTGGAACCTCTTTCACACACACGAAAACACTGTGTGGGGATATTTGATTTGGTCATTGTCCCCCCTCCCACTTCTTTTATCTGTGTGTGTGTGTGTGACTTTCTGATTGTGTGGCAAAGATGAGATTAAAAAATAAGATTGAATGCATGAATGACAAAACATAAAGATACTTTTTAAAAAAGGAAGAAAAAAAAAGCCAATAATTGATTAGAAACTTTATATTTTAAAAACATTGTTATGTATATATATATATATATATACGTTTTGTATATCCCAAAATCACATATTTGTCTCAGAGGTCACTCATTACAATCTGTACACATATTGACCTCCTCTGTCCCGGAACCCCCACCACCCCCCCCCCCCCGAAAAAAAAAACATTTAACAGGGAGAAAAAGGGAAGAAACCATAAGAAGAGCAACAGGGATGGAGAGAAGTTTAGATGTCATGTGTGCAGAATGAACAACACAACATATCATGTTAATTACATATTATTGTATCCCCCCTCCCCTCCTCCCCCTACTTCCTTATGTAATTCGCCTATATGGTTCATTTGCATAGCAACAGCCAACTGTCAGTCCCCGTGAACAAACAAAAAACAACAACTAGAAGAACAACCCATTATTTCTGCCTGAACATAAACTGCCAGTTTCGGTGTGGAGCTTTAGAAGCCGGTGAGAATCGTCCCTCTCTCCCTGACTCCTGCGACTCTGCCCCGAGGCAGCGGCAATTATTGATGTCCCAAAAGTCAACAGCTTTGGAACGCCTCGGCGAATCAGCACACAGACGGAGGAGCACGCGGGAGGGAGGCCGGCGAGCCGACGAGGTCAAAGGTGGGCGCTCGCTGGGGCCTTTTTTGTTTTTTGCCTCACTCTGCAGGACCACTTTGTTGTCGTGGAAACACGCACGGGTCGTTGGATCGGATACACGCCGCTCCGCTAGTGTCGGCGTTGGCTTTCACGCTGAATCCACAAGTCGTCGAGGGAGATAATGGCGTGCGACTGGCCGCCGAGTGGCCGCGCGTGATCAAAGTCGTGCACGTGGCTGATGAAGCGAACCTTGAGGGGGCATTTCCCACAGTCTGGGTGATTACCACTTCAGACGGGTGTCACGATGTCACCGACGACCCAAACAAGACACCCGGGATGCGTTTTGTAGTGTGAGAGGAGAGGAGAGGCGTGTGCTACGCACAAGTAACCCATTACATTGTGACACTTTGGGGTGTTGATTGACGATATTATTCAAAATGGATTTAATTCAATTGAATTCAGTTTATTTTATACATCCCAGTATCACAAATTACGAATGCCTCAGCGGGCTTTACAGTCTGTACACATACGACATGCCTCTCCCAGGACCTCAGGAAAAACTCCCAATGAATAGCACATGAACAAAATAAAATGAACACATCAGCAGGACACGTGACAGACGGAAAATACAAGGACTACTATGAGATGAGTAAATAAGGAAACACAGCCATGGTCATAACTCCACGAAATCCATATGCAACGCTAAGGTCGGCAGAAAGTAACGTGTGCACGGCTTTTATACATGTATGTAGAAGTGTTACAACATGACAAATAATCAATAGACTCTTGTAGGACTGGTGACTCGTGTCTCTTGACTGGTGACTCTTGTCTCTTGTAGGACTGGTGGCTCTTGTGTCTTGTAGGACTGGTGACTCGTGTCTCTTGACTGGTGACTCTTGTCTCTTGTAGGACTGGTGACTTGTGTCTCTTGACTGGTGACTCTTGTCTCTTGTAGGACTGGTGACTCGTGTCTCTTGACTGGTGACTTTTTTCTCTTGTAGGACTGGTGACTCGTGTCTCTTGACTGGTGACTGGTGTCTCTTGTAGGACTGGTGACTCGTGTCTCTTGACTGGTGACTCTTGTCTCTTGTAGGACTGGTGACTCGTGTCTCTTGACTGGTGACTGGTGTCTCTTGTAGGACTGGTGACTCGTGTCTCTTGACTGGTGACTCATGTCTCTTGTAGGACTGGTGACTCGTGTCTCTTGACTGGTGACTCTTGTCTCTTGTAGGACTGGTGACTCGTGTCTCTTGTAGGACTGGTGACTGGTGTCATAGGACTGGTGACTCTTGTCTCTTGTAGGACTGGTGATCTGTGTCTTTTGACTGGTGACTCGTGTCTCTTGACTGGTGACTCTTGTGTCTTGTAGGACTGGTGACTCGTGTCTCTTGTAGGATTGGTGACTCGTGTCTCTTCTAGGATTGGTGACTCGTGTCTCTTCTAGGACTGGTGACTCGTGTCTCTTGACTGGTGACTCTTGCAGTTCTGGCAACAGCTACTAATGTGAATATACTTAATTAGATTATATTGTAACTCGCTCATTACGTGTTGTTTATTGGGTTATCATCAAGTCCCATTCTGACCTAAGTGCAAGTGTTCCTGTGTGAAGAAGAAATCTGATGTAATCTGAGTCACAATCTCATCAACACACTGTCTAGTGAACGACGGGATTATCTTTCCGGAACGTTCTGATTTGAATGAGAAGAGTCGAGTGTCTGTTGTGAGGGGGAGACGACTGGCGTCAATCAGGATGGGTGTGAGATACACATGGGATGTAGATGAAAGACCCTTAAGGCTTTATTCATGTTTTAATTAACCATAACAGACATAGGAACAGCATATGATTTGTTCTTCTTTTTTAACTAAACTAAATATATATATTTAAAGTAATATAAAATGACATTTTGGCAGAATTGATTCGGTCGGGTTATCCAGTATTATCTCAGGATGATAATTGTTTATTTACCAAGTACGTTGCACATTCAAGGAGTTGACTAGGTGAAAGGTTCATAACAATAAACATAGCCATAGGATAAGAAATAATAATAATAATTTTAAACAGTAAACAGTGCAATAATCGAGATATCGTTTAAAGGTAAATATGGTGACTGGTCTTGTCTCTTGTAGGACTGGTGATCCGTGTCTTTTGACTGGTGACTTGTGTCTCTTGACTGGTGACTCTTGCAGTTCTGGCAACAGCTACTAATGTGAATATACTTAATTAGATTATATTGTAACTCGCTCATTACGTGTTGTTTATTGGGTTATCATCAAGTCCCATTCTGACCTAAGTGCAAGTGTTCCTGTGTGAGGAAGAAATCTGATGTAATCTGAGTCACAATCTCATCAACACACTGTCTAGTGAAGGACGGGATTATTTTTCCGGAACGTTCTGATTTGAATGAGAAGAGTCGAGTGTCTGTTGTGAGGGGGAGACGACTGGCGTCAATCAGGATGGGTGTGAGATACACATGGGATGTAGATGAAAGACCCTTTAGGCTTTATTCATGTTTTAATTAACCATAACAGACATAGGAACAGCATATGATTTGTTCTTCTTTTTTAACTAAACTAAATATATATATTTAAAGTAATATAAAATGACATTTTGGCAGAATTGATTAGGTCGGGTTATCCAGTATTATCTCAGGATGATAATTGTTTATTTACCAAGTACGTTGCACATTCAAGGAGTTGACTAGGTGAAAGGTTCATAACAATAAACATAGCCATAGGATAATAAATAATAATAATAATTTTAAACAATAAACAGTGCAATAATCGAGATATCGTTTAAAGGTAAATATGGTGACTGGTCTTGTCTCTTGTAGGACTGGTGATCCGTGTCTTTTGACTGGTGACTTGTGTCTCTTGACTGGTGACTCTTGCAGTTCTGGCAACAGCTACTAATGTGAATATACTTAATTAGATTATATTGTAACTCGCTCATTACGTGTTGTTTATTGGGTTATCATCAAGTCCCATTCTGACCTAAGTGCAAGTGTTCCTGTGTGAGGAAGAAATCTGATGTAATCTGAGTCACAATCTCATCAACACACTGTCTAGTGAACGACGGGATTATTTTTCCGGAACGTTCTGATTTGAATGAGAAGAGTCGAGTGTCTGTTGTGAGGGGGAGACGACTGGCGTCAATCAGGATGGGTGTGAGATACACATGGGATGTAGATGAAAGACCCTTTAGGCTTTATTCATGTTTTAATTAACCATAACAGACATAGGAACAGCATATGATTTGTTCTTCTTTTTTAACTAAACTAAATATATATATTTAAAGTAATATAAAATGACATTTTGGCAGAATTGATTCGGTAGGGTTATCCAGTATTATCTCAGGATGATAATTGTTTATTTACCAAGTACGTTGCACATTCAAGGAGTTGACTAGGTGAAAGGTTCATAACAATAAACATAGCCATTGGATAAGAAATAATAATCATAATTTTAAACAATAAACAGTGCAATAATCGAGATATCGTTTAAAGGTAAATATGGTAAACAAAAAAACCAGATATTCTATGATATATGGTGTACGCTATGTATTTTATTTATTTAGGTTACACTCAGGATGCTCTGGGTTCATATTTTCCAAAGAAGCATATATTTAAATACTAAAAGTAGAGTAAATAATAAAGTAAAAATGGCTCCTGGAGCTGTAACATTGAGGTTTTTTTTTGTCGGTTTGTTGAGCAGCATCTTTAATCCCTGACCAAACCGGAGACGACATGGACCGATAAACAAGACATAACTGCGAATGAGAGTGACAGTTAACCACGTTTACGAGAGAACACCGAGAGTCATTTGCATGTGGGGGACGTGTGCGCTCTGATTGGCTCATGTCTGTGCACTGGGCGTGGCCACGTCTGGGAATCAAGGGGGTGAGCTGTTCTCACAGTGGCGTCGAGGGGGGTAGGGAGGAGCATGGTGGGGGGGGGGGGGCTGTTGTGACATCCTCACAACACACACTTGGTGGCAGTGAAGCGAGTGAAGACGTGATGCAAGTCGACACAACCCTCGTCGGGCCACTCGTCATCTCCCACGCGTGCGTATACGCGCCCGTCCAGTGACACGTGATGACATGAATACTGTACATTGTTGACTGTATTGTTAATACAACGAGCGGGCCTTGGTGACGCGGTGACGTGTCACCGGCTCAGACACAGTGTGCCTGGACTTGTTCAGAGTGGCTGGTTGCTGTCCGGTTACTCAGGGAACAGTAAATATGCGGACTCAGCTCAGTCTGTGTCTCCATCATGAAGGAGGGAGTACATGGGAGAGTGTGTGTGGGGGTGCTGGGGGGTGGGGGTGGGGGGTGGGGGGGCCTTAATCAGCATGAGAAAAAACCCCAAAAGGTTCACGCTGATGAATCAGTGTGTTTGAATATCACCTGACCGCCCGGCGACCCATGGACTCCTACAATCATGGAATCAGGAGGGATCATATACTGTATATAGTCCAGTAGGAGCGGCTCCATTTACAATGAACATCTGTAATTGGCTGGCATAGGTGGAGGGGGGTATTTAGACCCCCGTACTCAAAGGAACACTTTCACATTCTAGGGAAATACAATGTGTTCCCTTTTCGCTGGAGGACGAGATCGATACCGCTCCCCGTCGTTGGTTATATTTTATCACCTTGGCAACAAAGCAATCAAGTGAGTTTACCAGAATGTCTATTTCTATCAGTAGAAACATCACAATGTGACAGCAAAAGTCCTGAATTTAAAATTCAACTCATAATGTACTTAAAGTGACACAAATAAAGAGTACTCATTACACACACACACACACATAAATATATATATATATATATATATATATATATTCTTTTTAAAACATTTTATATATATATATCTTTTTGTATTTAAATCAGGTTGTTTAAACAATTTTACGAAGTTGATGTCGACCTTGAAACACAAAACAATAAGGCAGGAATTTTTTTTATTTTTGAGAACAGTTAAATGTGTTGTGACCTTGTGAAATATTCCCTCTAGAATAGCAGATTTATTCACTTTTATCAAAATGAAAATAAAATGGAAGGACTTAATTCCAGACTAGAATGACTTTTGATGTGTTTTGTATAAAAAACAGTTGTAATATAATAACTCGTAAAATATCTGTCAAATAATGTAGTGAAAAGTACAATATTTCCCTCTGAAATGTGGTAGATTAGGACTGTAAAGTAGCATAAAATATAAAAGTCATAGTGTACAAGGATCTCTCTCTTATTTATCTTTCATGTATTTATATAAAAAGTTATGTTTCTCCCCCAAAAGCTGCTGAAAGCAAAGCGACACATCAGTGACGTCACCGCTCCGCGACATCAGGACGACGGTGTTAATTTATTCCACGTCAACACCCCTGAGTGAGACTGGACCCTGACCCTGTCACGCCACGCTCAGTCAGTGGGGAGGGGACCACGGCTTTGACAGCAGAGCTGTTCAGATGTTTAATGTTTCTATTCCTCAGAAACCAAGAGAGAACCTCAAACACCAGTGTGAGAGACGCATTATAACAGTCTAAATGTACATTTAGACTGTTATATGTTTTTATAATGTGCATATATACCATGTTTATCTTTTTTTCTTACCTGATTCTGATTGGCTATAGATAAATGCAGGACCTTGAAGTAAAAAAATAATATAAAATAGTTTTTTTGCTAAATTTTTACCCAGTATTACACGGCATGTATTTAAATAAATTAAGGTACACTGGTGAGTATTTGAGGTGTGCATTGTAAGATCAATGGTGTAGTCAATAATAAAGTAAAGCTGCATCTTAATCTGTGGCCAAACCTGGAGAAGAGAGACGGACGGCTTCCTAAGACTCGAGATAAGGAGATGATCCACGTGCTCATAAGGGGATAAAAAGGGGGCGGAGCCATGGAGGCAATGACAATAAAACCAACAACACCAAAATAAACATATTTAAAATTTCAAAAAGCTTGTTTCATCATCCTCCTGAAAATGGTACGGGTCTTTCTTTGTTTTTTTGCAAACCAAAAGCCTAGATTTACTCAAAACTACTAGTAGCTAACGTTGAAGTGAATTTACTGACTGTACCTGAATGCATCTCTCTCAGTTTGCATGTACATGTTTACAGAGACGCACACATGTGTTCATATCAGTGACTCACATCCATTTCATGCATTGTTAACACTAAGTAGACTCTAAGATTACAATTCTCATCACATGACATGAAGTTTTATTTCAACGTTTAAACCTTCCGGTTAATCTTCACTTCGATGGATAAGAGGAATAACTCGAGGAGCCTCGGTTGTTGAGAAGATCCTGGTATAGAACACAGAAATACCCCCAAACTTAAATCAACATTACGCCCACGTCACACAGAACCACGAGAAGTCACACCATCGGGGATTCGGGGAAACGTCCCCACGGCTCCATCCTCTGTGTGACATTTGGCACCAGACATTGAAGGCCTCTCCAAAAATACCAAACCCGCGACGACGCACGGATCGTACATTTCTTCACGTCTAATAAATCGTTCCACGCCTCGTATCTCTCTCAAAAACGAGTCTCTTTTCGACCGATTCCTTTCCTTTAAATCAACTTTAAATCAACTTGATTGTTGCATGTTGTCCAAAGTGCAAACGCGTTCAGATTTCCAAGAACAACACGTGTTCCGGCGCAGATGATCTCCAGCGAGGCTCGCCATCTCACCCTCGCTCCACCTGTTTCCGGGCCTTTTGTCTTTTTTTTTTCTCGCCGTGATGTCACTCGGCGTGTGCAGCGCGTGTCATCGGCATGTGGAAGGACCGTGTGGGGCGACGCCGAATCTCCACAAGTCACATCTCTGCCACAGCTGATTACAGAGCAGACGGCGTGCTGCACTCATCCGTGACACGCGCGCATATCTGTGCGTACCGATCTATTGTCGGAAAAAAATAACATCCCTGTCGACGTCTGAGGGGATTGCTTTCTCCATGTTGGAATATTTACCTTCGCATTGAAAATGCGGAAGGTTATGTTTTGATCGCCGTGTATTTATCGATTTATTTATTTATTTGTATGCGTGTTATTCGCATAACAAAAAAAAGTTTTAAACCGAATCGCATGAAATTTGGTGGGATGATTGGTTATTATCCGGGGACCATTTGATTAGATTTTGGGATCGATCGGGTCAAAGGTCAAGGTCAAGGTCATGAAAAGGTCAACATCCTCTTGCATCGCATGCAATTTGGTGGGATGATTGGTTATTATCCGGGGACCATTTGATTAGATTTTGGGATCAATCGGGTCAAAGGTCAAGGTCATGGAAAGGTCAAAATCTTCTTTTTACCAGAGCACGGTCAATTTTTATCCAATTGGCATGCAACTAATGTCAACATGTTCATAATTCAATGCCTAATCTTGTGATATGCGAAGGTATGCGCTCTACCTAGTGCCCGTTCTAGTTCTCAGATGAGATGAGAAGCATAAGGGGGTGGGTGGGGGGGGGGGTAGCATTATAGCACCAGCGCAGGGTGGATGGTGTTTGTTTTTTGTGGTCTGCTTCTCCGCCATTACAGTCACATTCATTGCCTTTAAAAGTTTTATTTAACATTATTTCTGACTCGATCACTGGTCACAGGCACTGTGGCACGAGTGGGAGTCAAGAGTCAACCGAGGAGCCGGCAATGGCATATGACTGATATGGGAGTGTGGGAATAGAGCGATACTATGAGGACACACACACACACTCACACACAAACACACAATAGAGGGACAATCGAATCCCTTATTTCCAAAAAGGATGAAAAACCACAAATACACCCAGAGGATTTGATTGAATAAGGCCGTTCAGACATAGCCAAAACCACACGCTCGTAAACACACTGCTTACAATGGCGGGGCCCTTTTCTCTGGAGGCAAACAGAGGAAGCGGATGTGTGTTTTCAGGCAGCTCCCCTGACGGACCTGTCGAGCCGGCTCCTCGCTCTCTTATCCGCTGCCAGCTGGTCCGACTTGAAGTTTAGTCTCGCTTACCTCACGCCGGCCACGGTGACGCCGCGAGGGCTTGGCCTCGAGAGGAGTCAGTGTTTTACTCGTTCTTTTTTTTGTCTCGATCATTTGCATTTAAACCGACTTATTCAAACAAATGAAAGAACTCAGCTGTCAACTTGCCAAATGTTCAACAGGTCGGCGCGTCATTTAAAAGGTTTCACTCGAGCTGCAGGTTGGGTGTTGGAGGTGGCAAAAAGCTCGGCCAGGTATATTTGGTGGCAGCCTCGACGCTGAGGTTCAACAGTGTCACCTGCCAGAGGACACAAGCAAGGCAGCACCGGTCTTTCCTGTCCAGGGAGGAAACTGGTCCCGAAGAGCAAATAAGAGCACGTGAACTATATATCAAAAGGTCCAAAGGATTTAAACATGTAGAGATGAATGACGACACGTCACACACTTAGAGCGGGACCGAGTCATTGTGTCGCAGGTCACAAGCTCCGGACCTAAACTTTGATTTTGAGTCCTGAACAAGTTATAATGCAAATAATCAAAATGCAATAATCAAAATGCAATGGGGTTCACTTTGGTTATAAACAAATAAATGCAAATGCTCGACTGTAACGTTGGATTGGAGGCTGTTGGGTCGGTCTAAACAAAGTGGATCTGAGGAATTCAATGTTGCCGTTAACATTTGTTGCTTCAGGATGTGGATTGATTTGTGGGTACAGTTTTAAAATAACATGCTTTATAGTCTATGGGCTTTGGGGGAAGGAATCAAGTGTATTTTAAGTAAAAAAATGCTCTTGAGTCTTTTTTATTTTATCGATTCAAATCTAAAGTCTTCTAAAATAATGTTGCGACTCCAAGTCCAAGTCATGTGACTCGAGTCCACTCCTCTGGGAGACAAACACAGCCATTGGTGGAATACAGCCAGCTTTTTTTGTTGTATTTTTAGGAAACGCGATGGCAGTTGTATCGATGAGTTGTAAGCGTCCACAACGCGGGGATCATGTTACCAAAAAGGCCTCAGAGGGTTTCTGTGTTTTTTTTGTTTGTGCCTGTAAGACCAGTTCTGCAATGCAGACCGGGCTTATCCCTCAACCTGATCGGCACTGCCGATGCCATCAACGTGAACACGCTCTAGTTTAGTGTGAAGAAGGCCGGGTTTCTATTGGATACCAGTACATTCGGTTTTTCTATAAAATTACAAATCTGTAAATGTGTGAAATGTTCAAAAAAATCTTTGAAAAATGTCCACGGCGGGTAGTTTAACCTTCTTTTTTCTTATTCGAGTGTTTCATTCAGTGGCTGCATTAGTCTGCCTATGCATTCATTTGTATAGGTGGAGCAGATCAAGTACATGTTGAGGACAATGAGGTTTTACAGTCAAGAGCCCCGAGGTGAGACATTACCTGCACATAAAATGCAAAAAAAAATTAATTGACATACAGAGTAAAAAATCCTAGATGGAGAAAATGTTCCGCAGGTAAAATGTGTCAATACAAAGTCGCAAAAGGAAGTTTACACTCCCACGACGATGTGTGTGTGTGTGCTCCTCAGAGAGAGGAGGGAGGGGCTATGTCGGATTCAAATCCAAACCGACATCCAGTCACACCTGCCCACCTGCCTGTGTGGCCCGGTGGGCTGAGCGGGAAACAGACACGTTTCAAACAAACACCGGGAAGCTTTCTTCCTTCTGCACCTGTCAGCCGAGAACTCAATAGAACTCAAGAACACAGGAGACACAATGCAACACAGTCATGGCTTCATAAAACGTCTACGTCCTGTTTATACCTGCATGTTCTATCCCGTCTATATTACAGTTGATCAACTTCAACACTATTTACACCGGTCTAACATTCTATTTTATATTTTCCTCTTATTCTATTTTTGAGACAAAAAATGTGGAAAAGACAATCCAACACATAAAATATTAAGAAGTGCAGACTTTCAAATATTGGAATAAAATGTTATATAGATTCATATAAATATTTATTTCAAATATTGGAATACAATTTTATATATATATATACAATTTTATTTTATAAAACATAATAGTGCAGACTTTCAAATATTGGAATACAATTTGATATATATTTATATAAATATATATATATAACTTTAAAAAATGCAGTATTTTAAATATACAAGACTGTCTCAGGAAATTAGAATATTGTGATGAAGTTCTTTATTTTCTGTAATGCAATTAAAAAAACAAAAATGTCATGCATTCTGGATTCATTACAAATCAACTGAAATATTGCAAGCCTTTTATTCTTTTAATATTGCTGATTATGGCTTACAGCTTAAGAAAACTCTAAAATCCTATCTCATAACATTTTAATATTTCCTCAGACCAAGTAAAAAAAAGATTTATAACAGCTGAGTGTTTGTCAAGGCTCAGGAAACCCTTGCAGGTGTTTCGAGTTAATTAGACAATTCAAGTGATTTGTTTAATACCCTACTAGTATACTTTTTCATGATATTCTAATATTTAGAGATAGGATATTTGAGTTTTCTTAAGCTGTAAGCCATAATCAGCAATATTAAAAGAATAAAAGGCTTGCAATATTTCAGTTGATTTGTAATGAATCCAGAATGCATGACATTTTTGTTTTTTTAATTGCATTGCAGAAAATAAAGAACTTCATCACAATATTCTAATTTTCTGAGACAGTCCTGTATGTATATATATTCATAATACTGCATTTTTTAAGTTATATATATATATATATATATATATATATATATATATTTCAAATGCTGAACTTTTTTTGTTTAAATATGGCCCTCTATTTATTATATATGTAAAATTGTATTCCAATATTTGAAAGTCTGCACTTTTTTATGTTTTATGCCTTGGATTGTCATGTTTTTCTTTCACACATTGTTTCCCGCATAGCTGGGGGGACTGCTCCGCTGTAACTGTTTTGCAAATGACAAAAAAAGACGTGAAACCTCCAGCGTGCGTGTACCGTAAACACGAAGCTCCCGACATCAGCCGGTTGGTTTAGTTTAGCTTCAGACTGTAAACGGAGGGTCACAGTGTGTATATATAGACAGAGCAGCTGTTGTGGGGCCCAAAGAGAGAGAGAGGGAGAGAGTGAGAGAGAGAGAGAGAGAGAGAGACTTTCCCAATATAATAGCCAGCGTACCTCATTTGACTATTCAAAACATTGTTGGTTAAATGAATACACTCCGACTGGGAAGTGTGTCCACTTCATAACTAGTAACAACATGTTGCCACCTAGCCTAATGCTAGCCAACGATGTGCTAATGAAGTCCTTTACAGACACGTGTCACACGGTTAGCTTAGCTTAGCTTAGCATACTGCAAACGATAGGAACCAGCTAGCCTGGCTCCGACTAGCAACCCTCAAAAAACGAGATAATTAAACCATTACATCTTATTTGTTTGAATCAGTAGCCAATAAAAAGTTGTAAAAACATAAATGTGCAGTTTCACAAAGGGGTTATGCGCTAAACTATTCCTTCCCCGTACCTCACAGCTCTCAGAGTCCAGAGCACGGTTCGGGATCTGAATGTGTGTGCAGGTGGTCAGAGGGCCAGTCCCCTCAGCGGGGGTCTCGGAGGACCCCCTCCCCACAACGCCGTAAGCCCATTTCACACGTCCACCGTTTAGATAACGGAGAGAACTACGACGTTAAACTGGAAGCAAACCAACAGTCACCGGAAAGGCAACGTTTATCGCCGTGTATTATTAACGTTTAAAAAAAAAAACGTTCACAGAAACAATGCAGGCGAAGCACAAAAATACTAAATGTGCAATTACAACCCGTGGTAATTAAGAGTCCACGCCTCACTGAAGAAAGCCCCGCATTGTTTTTCGGCCTCCCGATCCTCGAAACTACCTGTGATTTACACCCAGGGGGTGGGGTGGGGGGGGGGGAGGGCTGGTTTATGAGGGCCTATTCAGAGGCCCTGAGGTGTCACTCCTGGTCACTCCCAGGTTTCTCCTCCGCCTGTTTTCGCACCTCCAGGAGGGGCTATTATCCTGTCAGGAGGGCCACTCTTCACAGCAGCGGAACGCTTCGCCCCGTGAAAATCACACCCGGCTGCTTGTTTTGAGCGCCGAGTTCACGCACGGCTCTGACCGGGACCCGCAGATGGTCACGGAGGATGGAGGATGGGCCTGGAGCAGGGTTCTGACACATTTTGACCAGTGGATTTCCAGGACTTTTCCATGACTTTAAACCAAATGTCCATGACCAAACTGAAATCTCAGTATAAACATGAAACATGTAGAAAATGTTGCGTATTGAGAGCGTACGCCAGCTTATATTTTGAGCGTCTTTCTTTCAAAAATATATTAATTATTTCAAACTCGCCGTCAACGAACATGTGATTATAACAAATTTCCATGACTTTTCCAAAACGTTGATGATTTAAGTTTTTTGCATGACTTTTCCAGGCCTGGAAATGACCATTTTAAAATTCCATGACTTTTCCAGATTTTTCATGACCGTACGAACCCTGCTGGAGGGGACAACAAAGACCCTCAACTCAAATGTGGGGGCAAGGGCCATTACAACTTTTAATCATGAAGTTATAGATTAGTTACAACCAGGAGGAAGACTTTTTGCTTCTGTAAGACAGCACATCATATGCCTACACTGTCCTCACTTCTAGATGTTTACAGTACCTTTACTGTAAAGTGCCGTAGTCAAGTCTGGCTACAGGTGGACATGCATATACTGACCAAAAGGGAGACAATTCCACTCTTGAAGAATCCCTGAAAAATTTGGAAGGAGACGGTAAACTTATGATTTGGAGCCTCTCAGACCACCAGGTTTAGATAGATATAGATAATACTTTTGTACTCTGGAGAGAAAGAGGAATAACGTCTGTATGTATACTTATAAAACCTTTAAATCCTTTGGAAAAACTCAAAAGACAATTTAATTGAGGTAATTGGGACCTGTTACTGCTACGACATTTATATGATACATACATTTAAAGAAGGATTATCAGCAGTAGGTAATGAAGTGTTGACGGGTGCATACAAACAAACCCCTCAAAAGCTGGTACTCTTTTCCTAAAGATCAAAGCAGGAACCCATGAACAACACTGGTGGAAATAGACTGTATACAAGGAAAGACTTATGTTAAGTAATAGTCAAAGTAATATTCTCAGCTGACCCGAAAAAAATTATAAAAAATTGTTCAGATCGATTGGTGACCCCCTTTTAACTTTAATTTATTTTTTACATCTTTTTTTTTTCTTTCCCTTTGTCGTTGACGATGTCGGCGCGTTTCCTGTTCAGTTAAACTGGAAAAAAGAAAGAAAAAGTTGGTTTTTTTAAAAGAAAATACTTACTCAAAATAAAATTCTTCTTTGTTAAGTAAAATAACTTTTCACTTTAGAGAATAAATTTCATAGAGCACCAATCTGAGACAATGTATTGTGTTGCGTAATACTTCTTATAGTGACAACCGGGATCACGTTTGATCCAATCACAGCGTGACAAGGCGGTTCAGATCGTAGTGTCGGTGTCATCACTTGCGTAGTTTAAGGTCAACGGAGGAAACGTGATCCAACAGACGCCATCCATCGCTGTTGCATGATCCGAGTTCCCTTGAAAACAGGTCTGGTATATCAACGAGTAAAATTTCAAGTAAATTGACAACTGAGATAAATGTGAGTAACTCTAGGAGCTGAAGGAGTGTGTAGTTAAGAGCACGCAAACATAATTGAAGTTATGGATGAATACAAATGTAGAAAACAGGTTTATTGTAGAATTGTGGTCTAATTTCTATTTATAAGTTTATATAATGAAATATATAATCTTGAGTAAGTGTGGTGCTGCCCCCTGCTGGGGAAGGAAAGTAATGCCCCTTAAAAACAATAACCCGAAGCATACACACCGCCTACAAGAGATAGAAAAACTATTTAATAACAGGATCGATTGTTATATTTTAACACATGCATTTGTTAAAAAAATACAGTGTGGGGATGCTTTTCAAACATTGGCACAATCAGTCAATTCAAATATAAATGCACAAATAAGTTGACGTCAGTTAAAAGGTTTGGCTCTTACGGGTTAAGTAGTCTAGCACCAGTAATTCAAGTAACTACAAGACAAAGTTAAAATGAAACTATTATCAGCATTACACACTTAATGTATCCAACAGATTTCATTCACATTCATACAGGTGAGAAAAGGAGAAAAAACGTGAAAATACATGTTTACATCAAATCAAAAAAAAACTACCGTCTCTCTGCTTTCATCCACTAAATTAAATTAATTGAACAAATAAATATTAAAACACATACTGCTCGATCAGAAACACTTGCTAGTGTAGGAGTTGTGCGTCATCAGCACTTTGACATAATCTCCTGACAGCTTTTGTAAACTTTCACCAAGCACTTCAGTTTTGGTTTTGAACTCTGAGAAATTAGAAGAAAAAAAAAAGTTTATTAGAAAACAGGTTACTGCAAATGACACCAGGTGTATTAAAAACCAAAAAAACACCCAAAAGTAGCTGTATGGGATCCGTGAACACCTTGCATTCCACCTTACCTGAAACAACGGCACGACACTCGACACTCCGTTCGGTTCTGATGGGTCTTTCAACAGCACACACAGGAAGTAGATGATTTGTTGCTGAAATAAATAAAAACATTACACATCAATGCACTCTTCTTATAAAAGCATGAACTGGCTAACTTTAATATAGAATACGAAACAATTATGTGAACATATGAATTTGCACAGACCCGATGGGGAGGCACACATGTCCGTACTCACCATGTAAATAGCTTCGTTGATGACGATGTCCTTGATCTTGCTCATCTCGATGAACGTGGTGGTCTCGCGGCCTGAGGCGTAGCTGGAGGACAACTGGATGCCCAGGGAGCGGATGACCATCAGGGACTCGTGGTCCACCTTCACAAAGTGGATGTGAAACATCATGCCGACCAGGGTGATGAATATCGCACTCGACAAAACGGCTGTGTTCTGCACGAGAGGGAGAGAGAGAAATAATGTTCAACAAGTAGATCTTTACATAATCAAATACAAACATAATACTCTGCTCATTTAAAATGTACTGATCCAAGGGAGCAGTACATTTATTATATTATATTTTATTATTACCGTCGCATTGAAAATGCGGAAGGTTATGTTTTGATCGCCGTGTATTTATTTATTTATTTGTATGCGTGTTACTCGCATAACACAAAAAGTATTAAACCGAATCGCATGAAATTAGGTGGGATGATTGGTTATTATCCGGGGACCATTTGATTAGATTTTGGGATCAATTTTGGGATCAATATCTTATTTTTATATATATGTGAAGATATGCGCTCTACCGAGTGCCCATTCTAGTATACAGGACTGTCTCAGAAAATTAGAATATTGTGATAAAGTTCTTTATTTTCTGTAATACAATTAAAAAAACAAAAATGTCATGCATTCTGGATTCATTACAAATCAACTGAAATATTGCAAGCCTTTTATTCTTTTAATATTGCTGATTATGGCTTACAGCTTAAGAAAACTCTAAAATCCTATCTCATAAAATTTGAATATTTCCTCAGACCAAGTTAAAAAAAAGATTTATAACAGCAAAACAAAATCAAACATTTGAAAATGTGTTTCCAGGTGTTTCGAGTTAATTAGACGATTCAAGTGATTTGTTTAATACCCTACTAGTATACTTTTTCATGATATTCTAATATTTAGAGATAGGATATTTGAGTTTTCTTAAGCTGTAAGCCATAATCAGCAATATTAAAAGAATAAAAGGCTTGCAATATTTCAGTTGATTTGTAATGAATCCAGAATGCATGACATTTTTGTTTTTTAAATTGCATTACAGAAAATAAAGAACTTTATCACAATATTCTAATTTTCTGAGACAGTCCTGTATATATATATTTGTTATTTGGGAGTTTTTCCTGATCCGATGTGAGGTTTTGGGACAGGGATGTCTTTGTGTACAGATTGTAAAGCACTCCGAGACAAATTTGTAATTTATGAAATTGGGCTTTACAAATAAACTGAATTGAATGAGCAATATTTAAGTAAATTGGTATCATTAAATACAATAACAAGTAATCATAGGGCAGCGGTTACTGCTATTGTACCTAGACAATAACAACAACATCAAAAACAACAACAAAAACAATCTATTTGAATGGATGCCTATATAACGGGACAATATGACCTTATTGGTGCTCTCACACAATAAGTAGTCCTGTATGGGCTTATAACATGGTCAATAATGATAATAATATGATAGAAAATATGACAATAACAAAGATGGAGATACTGTTATAATAAAGATGACCGAGAACATTAACGTGATTTTGTTCTAGTGAGAATTTTGCAAGATGGGACAGGGGATGGGTGTCATTTGGGGGGGTGGGGGGTGTCATTTGGGGGTGTCATTTGGCTCACCTCTGTGACGCAGAACACGGCGTATGCAGAGAGCCACACGCTGCAGGTGTACACCAGAATCTTCCCGATGGACACTTTGGGGACGCTGACGGTGAACTCCCGGCAGAGGCTGGAGTGACTCTGGCAGGCCAGAGATATGGCTTTGCCGTGAATGTCAGTGAAGGCTTCGCCCTCCATCGCGAAGGCAACAACAACAACAACAACAAGGGGACGAAGCTGACCTAGTTTAGTATAAAGCTAGCTTTGGCTATCTGAGAGCAGGCAAGGTCAGCTGCACATGAAGATACAAAGTGATGATTTAATGGACAAGAAATGATGCGTGGATGCAATAGGATGCTAATTAAATACCTCCGGTTTCAAATGAAAACCACAAAAAAGAGGGAGAGATCATTAATATGACTGAATATTCCCGGGAGAAGCTCGTTAGCTTAGCTGCACTCGTTACTCACACCGGGTTGCTCAGGTTGGATGCTTCTAGAGGGGCGGGCACTGTCGCCTGTTTTTTAACAACAACCATACACTTAAATATTAAATATAATTAGTGGTATAACACGTATGACGCTGGAATCGTTATTAACACCCGGTGTTCCGTCTCCCAACCATAATAAACATCGGCGTCCTCCGGTTAAAAACGGTAGGAGTGCAAAGCATTGTGGGTAATATTTAGCGTTTTGTCAATATATCTACTTTCGGGTCAAAGTAGCCAAGTAGCGAATGTCCAACTAGCTTTAAATGTGTTGGGATTACTAATTAGTATATATTATATATACATATACTATAATCTTTTTTTTAAAGCAGAGATTTAACCCTCGTTTTATTTTGAAACTCCAAAATCCTTCATTTCCCAGCATGCATTGTGTTTTTTCCAACGACCTTTGCACCCTGGATAAAAACAAGCCGATCAGCTGATGCAAAAATAAAGGCAACAACATCGACACGGAATAGCTCAGCCTGCTAACTTTCTCCACAACGTCATCTTTAAGTGGCAGCCGGCGGCGTGTGAAGGTCTCCGTGCGGAGCTCCAGAGCGCGTTGAGACGGCAGTGTAGTTCAGGAACTCAGTCAGTCAGGTTGTTTACTTGTTTGTTTGTTTCTTCAAGTGTAGCCTATCTCTTTGTGTCAGTGAGAAGATCAAACTATATTTATCGCAGATTTTTAGAACCTATATATATATATATTTCTGTATATATATTATAACCGGCGTATCGAGCTGCATGCTTTTAAATAGTAGCTTTGCATCGACAGCTGTACCATAACCAAAACAAGACAAGGAAAAAGAGAGAGAGAGAGAGAGCGAGCGAGAGAGAGAGAGAGAGAGCAAACTGTTGTGCCAAAACACACAGTGGTTACACGCGTGGACAAGTGTGTCTGTCAGTAATAGAAAGTAATAAGGGCCTCAGTTGAAGTACTTAAAAAATATATTTTTTTCTGATTTTTTTGTTTGTTTGTGAGGAGAATTTAAACAACAAGGTTAACATTGCATAACTTCTGGTCATAGACGTGTTTTTTTCCTCCATCCACGCCGTATATATTTAGCCTTTCTGCCGCATCACTGTCGCAATCCAAGTCACTCTCGGTAGTCAGGACCCGAGATGAGTGGTCCCGGTCCGGCTGCAGATAAAGGGACCAACGCGGCCCTGCCGGGCTGCCAGGAGAACTACGCCTGCGGGGGTTCCGACGAGGCCGCGTTCGAATGCGACGAATGCGGCAGCTTGCAGTGCGTCCGCTGCGAGCTGGAGCTCCATCGCCAGGAGCGCATGAGGAACCACGACCGGGTCCGGATCGCGCCGGGCCACGTCCCGTTCTGTGACTCGTGCAAAGGCGGCGACACCGGCAGCGGCGGCGGCGGCGGCGGCTGCCGGGTCAACGGCGGGCGGCTCAGGGCGGTGGTGCGCTGCCAGGGTTGCAAGATCAACCTGTGCTCGGACTGCCAGAAACGCACCCACAGTGGGGTCAACAAGAGGAAGCACCCTCTGACGCCGTACCCGCCCCCCTCGGCCCCGCAGGAGGACGGCAGCGCGGGTCAGTCACAGGTGGAGATCCTGAAGGCGGAGCTGGAGAAGGTGTGCAGCTTCCTCCTGGTGGACGAGTGGGAGGCGATGCAGGTAAACGTAAATCACGTGATATGACGGCACTTTGTTGTATGGGATGGTGTGATGACGGGGTTGATCTCTTCGTCTTCCTCAAGGTGAAGGACGAGGTTGACTTTGTGGGCCGACTGGGCTGCGGGTCGGACGAGCTCCTCAAGGTGGTCTCCATCTTTGGGAACACCGGGGAGGGCAAGTCCCACAGCCTGAACCACACGTTTTTCCTCGGACGAGAAGTGTTCAAGACCTCGCCCACCCAAGAGTCCTGCACCGTGGGCGTGTGGGCGGCCATGGACCCCGTGCACCGGGTGGTGGTCATCGACACGGAGGGACTGCTCGGCGCCGGTACAATACAACCGCTTATTATTGTGTAATAACCACAGATGTAGGGGAAGCTGCTTTTTCTCATTTCCCACACACTCTTACCCTCCTGTGGGGTATCTTCCACTCGTAAAGGGGCAAACCAGGGTCAGCGGACACGCCTGCTCCTCAAGGTGCTCGCCATCTGCGACGTGGTGATCTACCGGACGCACGGCGACCGTCTCCACGACGACCTCTTCAAGTTCCTCGGCGACGCGTCGGACGCCTACCTGAAGCATTTCACCCGGGAGCTGAAGGCGACCACCAGCCGCTGCGGCCTCGACGTCCCGCTGTCCACTCTGGGCCCCGCCGTGATCATCTTCCACGAGACGGTGCACACCAAGCTCCTCGGAACCGGTGCGTCTGCGTTTGTTGGACTTTATTAGAATTTTTATTTTTATTTTTTCATTTTTTTATTCAGTCAATCAAATCAAATACAATACAATATTATCCTATAAAATATACAAAAGAGAAAGACTGAAAAGGTATAGGTAGAAGCAAAAAATGCCTATAAATTCCTATCCTAAATTGAAATCAAAATAATCAGAAAATTAATATAAAATAAAGAAGAAAATAAAACAACAAAAAACTAAACAATAAACAAGATAAAAAACTAAATATATTTATATATACTACCACATACATCTTCCATATTAATCCGTTTTTAATTACATTTATAACTCAAGAATTTCTTTTTAAATAATTCCCTTAAAAAACAAAAAGGAGTTCACCATTCTTACTTCTATTTCAACATTATTCCATAATTGGCTACAACAGAAATACATCTTCTTTTAATCCCTTTTTTAGCCTTTTGTACCGTGAACTTACAAACATCTCTCAAATCATATTTACACTCATGTAGTGAAAATAAACTTTGTACACAGTCTGGCAGTGACTTTGCTTTACATTGTCTGCATTATTTTATAATAAACCAAATCATTAAATTGACCAAACCAGACATAAGAATCCTCTTTGTCATATCTCTCTCTCTCTTCCGTCTCTCCATCTCTCCAGACAAACCGTCCGAATCGGCCGAGCGTCTCCTCCAGGAGCGCTTCAGGAAGCTGGGTCTGTTTCCAGAAGCCTTCAGCTCCATCCAGTACCGCGGGACTCGGACCTTCAACCCGCCCACGGACTTCAGCGGCCTCCTGCGCAGCCTGGAGCAGCAGCTGGACAACAACACCACCCGCTCGCCGCGCTCCGCGAGCGTCATCTACAAGGCCCTTCAGGTACCAGACACATTAAATACGACACACTCCGCGCCTCTGGGCGTGCTGTAAAGAACCGGTGAGCGAATGTTGTCGATTGGCCCTCGGTCTCCTTCCCGCCTCCTTCCTCCAAGGCCCTGAGCGAGCGCTTCAGCGGGGAGATTTCCGACGAGCACATGGCCGGCAACTCGTTCTTTCCCGATGAGTACTTCACCTGCTCCAGTCTCTGCCTCAGCTGTGGGTACGTGTGTCCCGCCGACATCGGCGGATCTATTGTTGACATCATTTCAAACTCGTAAAAAAGAGTGCACTTAGTAGAGTGCAGATCTCCGCCCGGCGTGTCTGCAACGCCCGCTGTGGGAATGAATGATCGCAGCCCATAACGGTCTAATTGTTCTTCTAGACACCGATGGCCGTAAAACACACTTAACAAAACAAAGAGAAACTCGCCGAGTAAAAAAAAACAGGCACAAAAACAAACATAACTGGTCAGATCAAATATAAAGCCGAATGCAAGATGAGCCGTGGACACACACTCACTCACTCAACTATTAAGTGAATAAGTAATGTAACAGTATTTTTTTTGACAGGAATTACGATTTCAAAATGTTAAGTCAACTTTATCCCCAAATATATTCCGGCCTTTGTCTGTGACTTTCAGTTCCGGCTGTAAGAGAAGCATGAATCACCTGAAGGAAGGCCTCGACCACGAAGCCAAGCAGCGCTGCCGCTACTCCGCACAGTACGACAACCACATCTACACCTGCAAGGCAAGCAGAAACCCGCATGTGTGTGTGTGTGTGTGTGTGTACCTTCTTCACGAGGTTCTGAGTGTCTGTGCTGAACTCCTCAGGCCTGCTACGAGAGAGGGAAGGAGGTCGTCGTGGTTCCCAAAACGACAGCCTCGTCCGACTCGCCGTGGTTCGGCTTGGCCGTCTACGCCTGGTCCGGGTGAGTCCAGCCACAGAGTGTGTGTGTGTGTGTGACCAACTCACTCGTTAACCCGGAGGCATGAGAGTCCCTCCCCTGCGTACTGTATCTGAGCCCTTTCATTCTGTTGTCGTCTTCCTCCAGGTACGTCATCGAGTGCCCCCACTGTGCAGTGATCTACAGAAGCAGGCAGTACTGGTATGGGAACCAGGACCCAGTGGACACGGTGGTCAGAACGGAGATCCAGCACATCTGGCCGGGGGTAAGCCCGCATCGGAACAGCCCAAACTAGAATGGGCACTCGGTAGAGCGCATACCTTCGCATATCCCAAGATTGGGCATTGAATTATGAACATTTTGGCATTAGTTGCATGCCAATTGGATACAAATTGACCATGCTATGGTAAAAAGAAGATTTGGACCTTTTCATGACCTTGACCTTTGACCCGATCGATCCCAAAATCTAATCAAATGGTCCCCGGATAATAACCAATCATCCCACCAAATTTCATGCGATTCGGTTTAATACTTTTTGAGTTATGCGAGGAACACGCATACAAATAAATAAATAGGCGAAAATTCCACTTTCTATTTTTTTAACCTTGAATGAAGGTTGTCACATCTCCTGCGAGCTGCAGTTGCAGTACATTCTCACCTGTTGGTTGAATGTTGAAAAAAAAAAAGAAGAAGTTTTTATGTACAGAAAGTCTGCCGGCTCGGGTTTTCATTCTAATCTCCTCTTTCAGTGCGACGGCTTTCTGAAGGACAACAACAACGCGGCCCAGAGGTTGCTGGACGGCGTCAAATACATTTCTCAGTCGGTGTCTGAACTCGGCGTCAAGCCGGCCAAAGCGGTCACTTCCTGGCTCACCGACCAGATCGCGCCGACCTACTGGAAGCCCAACTCCCTCCTCCTGGTGCGTAGCTAAAAAAACAAAAACTGAAAATGACATTTGAATCCAAACTGAACAACGCGGACGCGCGACTTTGTGCTCGTCCTCCCGTGTGTTTGCAGAAATGCCATAAATGTGGGGAGGAGTTCCAACCCAACGACACCAAGCACCACTGTCGCGCCTGCGGAGAGGGCTTCTGCGAGTCCTGCTCCTCGAAGACCCGGCCGGTCCCGGAGAGGGGCTGGGGGCCCGCCCCGGTCCGGGTCTGCGACGCGTGCTTCCACAACAGGGGAATCCCGACCGGTCAGAAAACCCCCTCTTTGATGTTCAATGTGATGTGGCTGTGTGAGCGCCTGTTTCTTAAATGTGTGTGTGTGTGTGTGTGTGTGCAGAGTTGCTGGACGCCGCCTTGGAGGAGGAGTCGGGCACCCTGATAGCCAGGCGGGTCGGGGAGGTGGTCCAGAACACGTTGGGGGCCGTGGTCGGCGCCATCGACATACCTCTCGGTGAGCGTGACAAAAACAATGCAGATGAAGATCATCTCCATCTTTAAAACCATCACCATCCAGATGTTGTTGCTTCTTCTCCTCCTCCTTCTCCACCTTCTTCTTCCCCACTTCCTCCTTCTTCTACTTCTCCTCCTCACCCTTCCTCTTCTTCTTCTCCTCCTCCTTCTACATCTCCTCATCCTCCTTCTCCACCTTCTTCTTCTTCACTTCCTCCTCCCTTCTTCTTTCTTATTCCTTCTTCTACTTCTCCTCCTCACCCTTCCTCTTCTTCTAATTCTTCTTTTCTTTCTTCTCATGCTAATCCTTCTTCTTCTCCACTTCCTCCTCCTCCCTTCTTTTTCTTCTTCCTCCTTCTTCTTCTAATTCTTCTTCCCTCTTTTCTTTCTTCTCCTCATGCTAATCGTTCTAATTCTTTTCATCCTCCTCCTTCTAATTCTTCTTCTTCTCCTCATTCTTCTTCTCCACTTCCTCCTCCTCCTTCTTCTATTTCTCCTCCTCCTCACCCTTCCTCTTCTTCTCCTCTTCCTTATTCTTCTTTTCTTTCTTCTCCTCATGCTAATCCTTCTTCTTTTCATCCTCCTCCTTCTAATTCTTCCTTCTCCTCCTTCTCCTCCTGCGTCCCAGGCCTGGTGAAGGACGCCGCTCGGCCCGCCTACTGGGTCCCGGATCAGGACATCCGCTCCTGCAGCGAGTGCCAGAGGGAGTTCTCCCCGCGCCTCTCCATCCACCACTGCCGCGCCTGTGGGCAGGGAGTGTGCGGCGACTGCTCCCAGGAGCGCCGCGCCGTGCCGACCCGCGGCTGGGACCACCCGGTGAGGGTCTGCAGCGGCTGCCACCAGAAACCCGGGGACCTCTAGCAGGACCGGGAGGAGTGGCTGAAGTGCGTCGGTTTTCGTCTCCTTAGTGGCATCTAACAGCTGCCACGAGACTCGGTGGCACGTTGACCGTCCAACGCCGACACTATTTCACTTTGTTGTGTTTATATTTGACACTGAAGAATATCAGTGTGAGACTTGAATATCAGGACTGGCGCTGAGATCGAAGAACGTGATGAAAGGGAGTATTTATACGTGTTTGCGGACGGTTGAGTTCAGGTAAACGTCCATGTACCTCTTTTGATTCTTTAAAAAAAAAAAAAAAGTGTATAGATGCACATGGACTATTTGACAATCCCTCGCCAGAGTACTGACTGGGAAGCACCTTTTACTCTTAAGAATGGTTCTGCAGGAGTCTCGGATCGAGAGGAAAACGACGCAACAACCTGAACTTATCCCCCATAATAGTTTCTGATCCTCGCCCCGAGGGGATCTCCAGTAGTTCCCCTCCGCTTCGGCCGGATTAGAACTTTGGGAAGCCGTTGATGTTACTGTAGCGCTCAGCCGCCGCCCATCCTGTAGAACTATAGTATTAACCTCTTACACAACCCCTCAATGCTTTGTGGTCGCTTGTGCATTTGAACGGGCAGAGGATAAACGGACCGCTTTAATAACGCTGTCCACACCGTTTGAATTTGACATGTTCGAAAAACATATGAAGGGGGGAAAGAAAAGAAGTTTACTTTCATAGGGAATGTTTTTTTTTTAAATGGCCAGTTTGGTTTTAAAATGGTAAAAGAAAATCTTCAAATCTGACTGCATCAAATGCAACTGTTTTTTTTTTTTAAAGGAGTGACTAGCTCACAAAAGCAATATGGTAAAGGGAACACTTGAAGCCGTCTTTGAGGCTGGCCCCTCAAACCGGGACTAAAGAGTATTTTGACTCTTCCATCTCAGGCCGTGTAGCCGGTTAACTCGTAGTGAGCCACGAACACACACAGGCGCTTTTGACTGAACGCCTCGGAGTCGTTAAACAGTTTCTTTTCTTTTTTTCTTCAAATGACTGGGAGAGCTGGTATGGTTACTATGGCAACAAATAAGCTCAATTAACACTATCGTCAATGTTCACATTTCAGAGATGTTCAATGAATACGAACGTCACAAGGAACAAAGCAATACCGTTTATGATCATGTATTAAACTGCAGAAACTCAAAAGTCGTAGACCTGCGTTTGCTGCTTTAAAAAAATGTTCATTGAAAAGCAATTAGAAAATGTGTTGATTTACAGTTATCACTCTTCAAATTCAGATCACTTTCAAATCGCTTTAAAAATCAAAGACGTAAGTAAGAGCACTTTTTTTGAGAGAAATCTGGTACTTGCGTGCTCTCGTGTATGCGGCACTTCCATTTCCTTTTTGGCACAACCCAGCGGGTCACAGCACAACATTCCCCCTGAGACTTCAACGTCGCTCTTCTGAGGTCAAAAGTTCAGCGCAGTCTTCGCGGAAATGAACGACACGCTGCCCTTTTCAATTAGAAAATACCTATATGAAATATAACTCCATCCATAAAATTTGGCAAACCAAAAAAACCGCCGTGTTTTTTCCCCCGGAAATGATAAGCGAGAAGGAAGAACTGTCAGTCTTTCGCTAACGGCCGGCGGCCCGGCTGCTCTCCTCCTTCCTGGTAGTCGGTGTTGTAGGGGAAGTAGTAGAGGTCGTGCTTGACGGCCATGAGGAGGCCCGGCAGCCCGCGGCAGCCGCCCAGCTTGGAGGAGAAGACCACGCTGGGGATCATGTCGTTGGCGGCCGGATGGGGGGACGGGATGGTCCTCAGGAGGTGGCCATCTTTGAGACTCCATAATCTAGTGTAGCAATCCTGACCGACTGGAGGGGAGAGAGGAGGACAGAGGAGGAGGAATTGCAAAATGAGTGTTTTAATTTGTCCATCGGAGTTGGAAAGCACGTCGGGAGAGACATTAGACATCTAGGGGAGACATTAGACATCTAGGGAGACATATTAGACATCTAGGGAGAGACAGACATCTAGGGGAGACATTAGACATCTAGGAAGAGACATTAGATATCTAGAGAGAGACATTAGACATCTAGGAAGAGACATTAGACATCTAGGGAGACATTAGACATCTAGGAAGAGACATTAGACATCTAGAGAGAGACATTAGACATCTAGGGAGACATTAGAAATCTAAGAAGACACATTGGACATCTAGGAAGACGTTAGACATCTAGATTAAGTCGGTTAATGTGTGTTTCTCAGTGTGTAGCTCGCCGTGTCCTCTCCTACCTGCCAACAGAAGACCTTCAGGCTCATTGACTTGGATGGGAAGGTAGGCGTGCTCATTGTGGTGACCTTTGTACTCCTGGACTGGCTTTGTCCCTCGCACATCCCACAGCTTAATCTGCACACCGATGAAGAAAAAACAGAGTTATGGCAAGAAATAAAGTTGCGAGACCCACTCTTTAAAAAAATAAATAAACATGTTTTCAAGCAAATAGAGCTGACCTGTCCCAGCATGTCAGCAGCAAGCAGGTAGTTCTCATCCTGGAGGACGCGCACGGAGGTGATGGCCGACTCCTGATGGAAGCGACTCACCTTCCAGCTTTGATCCCTGCGGCCGCGCTGCCGCAGGTCGATGCTGAAGATCTCTCCCGACCGGCAGCCGTTAAACAGCACGGGCACCTGGGGGAGGAAGGAGGTGGTTCTACTTTCCCGGCCGCTCTTTTCTTTCTCACGCGGCGCCACGCCGGGAGGAGAAAGCTATAGACGACTCACCCGGACGGCAAACTGCTGAGCCAGGACGTCGCTGCCGGTGCTGTACGTCTGCGTTCGACCCGTCTCCGCGTCTTTCACGATCACCCTGCGGGACAGGCCTGCCGGCACATGCGAAGACACGTAATATCTCAGATCAGGGTTCTTACACATGTTGACCAATGGATTTCCAGGACTTTTCAATGACTTTTCACCAAATTTCCATGACCAAACTGAAATCTCGGTATAAACATGAACAATTTAGAAAATGTTGCGTATTGAGAGCGTACGCCGGCTTACATTTTGAGCGTCTTTCTTTAAAAAAACATATTGTTTCAAACTCAGCATAAATGAACATGTGATAACAAATTTCCAGGACTTTCCCAAAACTTTTATGATTTAAAGTTTTTTCCATGACTTTTCCAGGCCTGGAAATGACCATTTTAAAATTCCATGACTTTTCCAGGTTTTCCATGACCGTACGAACCCTGTAGATGTATAGACATTTGTGAAGAGCAAACGTATTATTTTAAACATCCTAAATCTAATCATCTACTTGGTTACTCTAAATTCCAAATCAAGATAGCTGTAGCTTCTGTCCAAACAAATGGAGAATAATACAACTCAAAAATGGTGTCGCTTAAGGTAATTTGATTATGAATATCATATTGGATCATGAGATGATGATGATGATGGATAGACAGACCAGTGCTGAAGGTCTTGTCAAACTGGGGGTTGAGGCACCAAGCACAAGACCAGGCTGAGGATATCTTAAAGCTACACAGCATCCCGGGCTGGTCTGAGGAGAGAGGAGAAATGTTATAACGCGGTAGTAAACAAACAACGGCAACATGAAATGTGTCTTTTTTCAGTTTGCAGTCATAAGATTACTGTCATACAAATTCACGCTTTCTTAAGCAATTAATTATTGTTTTAAATAAAAAAAGGCGTATGTCAAAATCAGACAAAAGGAACCGGAATCTACCACCTCCAGTTAAATATGGCAGGCTGGTTTATGTAGATATAAATGTGTACGGCTGGGTGTATGTAAACTGTGTAGATACTGTGTAGATGTGTAAATGAAAGGAAACAGAGCCATACAAGGGGAGGGGTGGGGAAAAGTTTGTGTAATGTTTTTTGTTTAGTTTAGTCTTGTTTTGTTTTCTCCTTGTTTTCATCTTATGTTAAAAAAAAAACATCATCCTTGTGTGGTGTTTCTACAAGGTTATACATTTCATTTGTGTATTTTCTTCTTGTAAAATAATATTTTCAGTATAACAAATTGTAAATGCTGGCTATTTCACTACAAATATCCTGTAAAAAAAAATGTTAATAAAAATAAATCTTTAAAAAAATAAAAAACATGGCAGGGTGCTCGCCTTAAATAGTGCGAGAGACTTTGAGAAGATGCTATTCTAACCTGGGTTGGAGTTGCTGAAGAGGGAAGCGGGAAGTAAACTGACGCAGCCGGGGGTGTCCGCAGCTCCGACCAGACACAGCCTGACGGTGCGCTCCGTCAAGGGACACACAGGCAGCGCTCGACTCAACTCGATATCGTCTTTAAAGACACGCACGCCGACTGAGCTCGCTACTGAAGCTGAAGGATACAGGACGTGGGAGTCTGGGTAGTTGACCGAGGCCCAGCAGATGGAATTCACCTGAAAAACACATTTAGCATAAACCTTGAGCTTATGTAAATATAATAAAAGTAGGAGTAGGAAGTACAGAAACACACACTCGGAGTCCGTTAAAGACGCTCCCACCTTGCGGTTGGTGAAGTAGAGGTTGTCGCACATTTCCACGGATAAAGATCCCTGGCTGCTGCTGCTGAAGTTCATGATGCCGTACTTGCAGCCTCCGTGCGAGACGTCGTTGACGGTGAAGACTCGCTCGCATGCAGAGTCGCCCTGAAGAGGATGGGGGGGGGGGGGGGGTATAAACAGGGTTCTTACACATTTTGACCAATGGATTTCCATGACTTTAACCCTTGTGTTGCCTTCGGGTCATTTTGACCCGATTCAATATTTAACCCTCCTGTCGCCTTCGGGTCAATTTGACCCGATTCAATGTTTAATGTTGGTGTTCTTTCGGGAGTCAACAAACAAACATAAAGTACCTCACACTTAAACTTGGAAAACAATATTAATTCTAATAATTTTCTGGAGATTTTAATAGCTGGGGTCATATTGACCTCAAGGGTAAAATATGTTAGTAAATATAAAGGTAACAGGAGGGTTAAACATTGAATCGGGTCAAATTGACCCGAAGGCAACACAAGGGTTAAACCAAATTTCCATGACCAAACTGAAATCTCGGTATAAACATGAACATTTTAGAAGATGTTGCGCATTGAGAGCGTGCGCCGGCTTATATTTTGAGCGTCTTTCTTTAAAAAAACATATTAATTATTTCAAACTCGGCGTAAATGAACATGTGAAAACAACAACATTTCCATGACTTTTCCAAAACTTTTATGATTTAAGTTTTTTCCAGGACTTTTCCAGGCCTGGAAATGACCATTTTAAAATTCCATGACTTTTCCATGACCGTACGAACCCCGTATAAAATGTGTTTTTTCAGTGCATCTACGACGACCGCAATATTATATCCGACCCCCCCGGCGTGCCGCGAGTGTCTGTTCTCACCACGATGAGTCGGAAGTTGTCGGTGTTGGGGTTGCTGTTGTCCGCGCTCTGGATCTCCAGCTTGTGGCGTCTCATCCCGCTGACCTTCACCTCGTGCACCAGCCTGGAGACGCACAGAAACCACGTGAACACCAACCGTGACCCACCTGCAGAGCGGCCACTCAAAACAGAATCGTCAACGCACCTCCGCTCCGGCCCCCCCGACAAGTCAATCGACACAACTGAAACCGTCAGCGCGACACAATATTTGTGCTGCGGTTTTCGCATTGGCGTGTTTTTTTTTGCCCCCGGACTTTTTTCAGACCCTACGTCAAAATTGATTTGCATCATTGCGAGTGGCCCGGCAACGCTCCAAAGCAAACTCGATCTGCGCATGCAGAACTGATTATCATTAAGAGTCGCTGTGTTTTCCCGGGGGGTTGTTTTCTGGAACGCATTACAGCTGTGGGTATTGCAATATGGATAAGACTCGAGGGGAACAGCCCCCTATCCACGAATGCATGTGGGACCCAGTACCTGCAATAGGAGTTCTCAGGTAACATGCCGAGGTGTCTTTTCTGCAGCAGCAGCAAAGTGTTCAGTCCCGTTCGTGGTGCTTTCTGTGAAGATAGCACACGTCCCGCCGTTAAACCCGAGCCTGCGGTGAGCGAAAGTACAACTGGGGCTTTGGAAATGACGCCACCCTCTCACAACAAACTCACTTTTCTTGACTTGTCATCCTCTGCGAGCATCTTGTTTCTCTCTTTCTCTCTCGCTTTCTCCTGCAACTGCTCTTTGGTCAGCGGGTTACAGTTGTTGTGTCCGGGCAACAGGCGGAAGTAACGGTTTTTCTCTGGGTCAAAGTAGAAACCAGGAAGCTCTGGAAGCAGAACGAGGTGGTTGAATTAAGCACAGACACACTTTTGTTTCTTCTTGCTATTAAAAGTTCCACACACGTGTGCAGATGTCATAACAAAGTAACATATTACATGATTCTGTGTTGCAGTGTTTTTTGATGAAGACTTCATGTGCTTCAACGTGCTGACAGCTTACAGTCACTGACTAATGGAGGGGTTGGTGGTCGTCTGGTACTGACCTGGCGCGGCACTGCTGGTCTGAGAGGAAGACGAGGAGGAGGATGAAGAAGAAGAGGATGAAGAAGAAGAGGCGGACTGGTTTTCAAATCTCCTCTGCGGTGCTCTTAATGGTGGCCATGCGTTATTATGTCCAGACCTGTGAACACAACATCACTCTTACTGACGTCACAAACACACTTACATGTTCTAGCCAGCATTGACACAAGAGGCACACGTCCGCATTTCTTTCTTTTTTAAACTACACTTCAATGTTTCCTTCTACACACCCTTGTTCGTCCTGTGTTGACCATTGTCGGTTGCCTCTGTGCCATCCATGGCGTTGACCAGAGCCTCGTCGCCTGTGCGGTCGCTGTCCTTCTCGCCAGTTCCACTTCTTCATCCCGTCCCGCTTGGAGCGAGTAAAGCTCCCAGCGCCACGTCCTTCGTTTCACTTTTAACGCTTTTTGCGTGGCAGCATGTTTACTTGTGAGCTAAGTTAGCAAGTTGTAGTCGTTAGCGTGTTTGAGCTAATGCCTACTAGACATCTTCCTCGACACTTGTATTGCAATGCCGGACTGTAAACATGAGTCAACGTAAAAACAGTTTTAATGTATTCATAAACACGTTTTTATGTTGAATACAAACGGGCTTTATTTACGTATCAACTGGTTTTTACAGTTGTTTCTTTTAGAGCCTCATGAGCTAAGAGCTGAGTTCCTGCCATGTTGTCCCGCCTCCAAACGTCATTCATTGGCTGATTGCTAACAATAGTGCCTGACGTCACAGGCGTTCATTGGTTGCTTTCTTTACGAACGTTACAGGCACACACAGTGCAATAATGCAGGAATTTGTTGTATTGAATATGATTTTTCGGACGATTGACTTAGAAAATACTTTAATGTGTGCTCGACAAACTCTCAAACCGCCACCTAATTGTAATGAACAACACACTAAATACTTATTGTCCATACAGCCGTCCAAATCCCCCTAACAAATCAAAACGACAGAGAACCTCACGACAGAGCTCAGGATATTTGATAGTCTTATAATCAAATTGTGACGTTTCCTCCTTTTAAATAAAGATAAATGCATTTGATTCCATGAAATTATTACTCGACTACTCTCTGCGGACAGGGACACTAATGTTGACAGATTACTCCGAAGCCACGCCCCACTTCTTAATGCCGGTGTTTGATTGGTCGGGAGCACAGTGCCCACGACCGCATTGGCTGTTGTGTGTGTGTTTTTTTTGTTTTTTTCTCTCACAAGGGTCCCAAACTACACCGAGATTTGGAATATTACGTTACAGTCGTGCGGGAAAATGGCGACTGTCATTCATAATCCTCTAAAATCGTGAGTACATTTCTGTTTCTCAAAATAAAAACCATTCCTTTGTTTCATGAGGTGCGGCGGTCGCCCCGCACCGGGTTGAACGCGCGTTTGAACGAGAAACCACATCATTTACACTTTCCGCCGTGTGTACTTAGGCGGTCTCCGTGTGTTATCTCGCAGGTACCGTTGCCTACTTGCTCTGCCGCGTAACACTATTATAAAAAGGCATGCACTCGTGCGCAATATGCGGCGAAAACGTTCCGCGAGCCGCGTGTAAATGTCCGCGCTCTCCGCAGAAAGTTGCCATTGTCCACATTTGTGCTTCTTTAAAAAAATGTTTTTTATAAACACGGCTGACAGAAGTTTTGCGAGCACGGCTCTCTTTGTCAGCGCTACACGGCGCAATTTGCATAGATAATTTCATGCAATTAATGTCACAAAGCGCACACTGAGAGGCGGCGGAGCTCTCGCGCACATGCAGCGCGGCTCCGGGGTTTTTGCTGCGAATGTTTAAATGCGTGCAAACAATGGACGTCGGTGCTACATGATATGTTACAGTGTCGAGATCCTCGCATGCATGTAGGAAGGAACAAAAACATATGCGATGTAATGCAGATTTAGGGGGCGTGTAATTTCCTTGAAGTTAGATTGACACACAACATATTCTGATTTGTAGAGACATAAGATAATGAGATCAGATGCAAGAATGGAAGAATGTGGGAAAAACCGACTAGTTAAATATATATATATTTATGATTTGACCTTATGCAACACTAAATTACGAATGGAATATTTCTTAATTCTAAAACTAATTGACAAATTACATAGACCCTCCCCCCCCCCCCATGTCTGCCCTGTATTAAGTGCACCAATAACTTCCAGCTGTATTTCAGAAAATATTAATGAATGCACGTCTGTCTTCCCCATGGCTGACAGCAGATGTTTACCACTCGTCATATGGAATGTGCACAGAGCGAGAGACAATTATCACATAATCTGTTTAGCAAGAGGCCATATCAATCTTCCTGATTGGAAGACTCGACTCAATTTTGCAATCGCAAAGGAAGTGCAAAGTTAACTGTCAACTGTCAAATGAATGAAATGTTTCTCGTCAAGAGAACCCGCGATGCTCTTCTGCGGTGGAGCTCTTTGTTGACAACCTAAAGAGATTTGATTCTCTACACCCGGCAAAACGTCTCTTAAACTGCTGTATTCTACTGAAACAGATTAGGCTGGAGAGGATGTAGGTGAATGGGTCTTTTCTGTGTGTGTGTGTGTGTGTGTGCGCGTCATGTCTGCAGTTGTGCATGCAGAGCAGCAGATTAGAAGCGTCCCAGTATTCTCCCGGGTCCATCTGTTGAGAGAGGCCGAGGTACATGTAAAGACAGACAGACTGATGGAGGAAGGGAACCCCATCTGCCCTCCGTATATATGAACGGATTCTCTCAGACAGTCTCCCCCCCCCACACCCCATCCCCCCCGACCCCTCCACCCCATCCAATATCTGCAACAACAAAAATGAAGAAAAACACTGTGTTTACGTGTCGGTTGGAGGCCGGACTCAACCTACCAACAACACCCGTACGCGCATAAGCCCGTACCATAACGCAACAGAAAACTGTCGCGTAGGCGTAGTGAGATAATATTTGGTGACGTGTGTGTTACTACCACGGGAAACGCACACTGGCGCGGTGTAGTATTCAGGCCGGACAGTCGCCTTGAGTCCACTGTCTTTCTGAAACAATGGGGCAGCCTTGTCATCCGTCCTAAGGATGCGGCTGGTGAATCATACGCAGTCAGTAAGGACGTGATCATAATCTTGCCCGCTCTGAAAGATGAATTACAGCAACCAGCTGCTCGCAGTAAATACGTCTGGCTCCCTCGACTCGGTCGTGTTCAGCCGCGCTTATTCGCTTGATTTATTTAAACTCTCTCTTTTTTTTGGGGGTTTATTGATACAAAGACCTCTTTGTGGGGTTTCTTAAACCTCGGTGGCTCTGTGGGATGGGACTTAATGAAGAGCTGACATGAGAAGTATTCAAATGAGCGACGTGATTCATATGCAGGGACGTGTTCAGGGGCACGTCGTGCGTCCTTTCTCGCTTCCCTTCCTTTTTTTTTTATCATCATGTTTCGGATTTGTGATGAACAAGAGAGCTCAGGTGGAAGGTGGCTTGGCTGCGTTTGCATATAGGGATTAAAAAAAACCAGGACGTGGGCTGAGATTTAGGCAAATGTAAACGAGATGCGGAGAGGGGGGGTGGGGGGCGTGTGTGGAGTTGTGTTTTTATTATGTGTGTGTGTGTTTTTTTGCATGCGTGGGCGGTTGTGTAGCTGGCCACCCCTCCCCCAATTTGCGTGAGAGGGAACGCGAGTGAATGATGGAGATTTTTTTTTTGTTGGGGGGGGGGTTAAGGGGCTTGTCTGTCTGCCTGCTGCATTTACTGCATACATTTCTACTACACCCTCAGCACAGGGGTGAACTCTGGCCTTTGTCTGCCGGTGAATGGGAATGTCCGGGAATGGTTTCCAGGCAGGGGGGAATTAAATGACCAGGAAGACGTTTGACAGAAACCTCCATGCCGCGATCAATCCAGATTTTTTTTTTTTCTTTCTTCTTTTCTTCCTTTTCTGCACACGGCCTTCTCTTTTTATGTTATTTGTTTTGCATGCACGTGTGAGCTTCTCTCAAGAGGACGCCGCGGAGACGAGGCGCAGACGTGTGTCCTTCGACCACATGGGGGGGGCATCTGAAATAAATCTGAATCTGGGTTTTCCCCTTCGCTTCACCCTCCCACTGCACTCTGCACCTTTCCCTTTCATCCCCTTTGTGTGTCTGTTTACGCACGGACAAACATGTGTGTGTGAGTGTGTGTGTGTGTGTGTGTGAGTGCGCCCGTGTGTACATTTGAGAGAAAATGAGTGTGACAGGGTTTGAAAGGGAACACGTGTGCCCCGGGACATATCGGAGGGGGGGGGGCTCCTCTTCCCTCCCATTCTCCCTCCTTGGCTCCTCCCCTCCGTCTCCCTCTCTGCCGCTCGCTCGGCCTACAAAGTGCCATAACGACGCCCATCAGTGCCCACATGCTGTCGCCCTGCCCTGCATTTCCTTTGGGGCCTCCCTACAAGTGGACTTATCTCCACCTCCCGTATTATCTTTTGCCTAATCTGTGGTGCCCCCCCCCCCTCCCTCCCTCTCCATCGTTCCCACGACAACCACCACGAGTCGTGTTCAGAATCTTCCTTTCGAGGCGCCGACTGCAACGTCTGAGCACATCGGCACGCTTTTAGTATAGAAGACGCGTCCGGTTTTGTTGGAGAGCTCATCGTACGGTTCTCGGTTCCTGTACCTCTGACTCATTGTGCTGGATGAGGTCACGCAAACGACCAATCACACGGATCACGCTGAGCGATGTCGTGTCACGCAGACGATACACGGCTCATCGGATGGATTTTTTTAAGCTTTGTATATTTCAAAATGACAAAAGGCACAGTATATATGTGTGCAACTTGAGTGATGGTGTTAGTTACCAAGGCCAGGCACCACTACATTAATATTATAGCATCTAAAAACTAGAGTTTAACAGTAAAATAGATATAATAACATTCAGGCGGTTTGTTTTAACTTACGATGTGCAAACGTATTGACACACATAAGATAACTCCTTTTATATATGTCCATATAACGTGAACAACATATATGACGTGTCATAGTTTGAACCGCAGGTATACATCTTATAGCACCTCGGGCACGTGTTGTTTTAAATGCTAATAGTTTCAGAGATGGAGCAATGTTTCAACACATACCTCAGCGCCACTGCACACACACCTGCAAGAATGCCAACGGGGGCACACACACACACACACACACACACACACACACACACGCAGCTGGTTGTTGCTGTGAAATCCAACGTTAAACCGTTGTGTAGATCACCGGAGGCTCCGTTCAGTATTTTTTTCCCCGTTGTGTTCCTTTTTGATTTGGCGACAGAAACACTTTAAAGTCTCCCACATTCAACTCTCATTCTCTTTTATAATAACAAAACACGAATAGATTCATGGATTTATTTTTAATTTTTTTAAAGCCATCAGTTTAGATGCTGCTTCCAAGTCGAGAGCCTCAATGAAACATTTGGCAGGACGTGATTATACACCTCCTGCCTCGAGGCAAAATGTGTTTTTTGTTTTGATTTTTTGAAAAATCATTTATTAAAAATGTAAAAAAATTGTTAAAATGTGCTTTACGCATGGAAACCCTCCCAGTTGAGCAGCTTTGAATCGGTGCAGTTTAATTTGTGAATCGACAAATCGATGAATGGCCGCGCCGCGTTTTTTTCCGGACTTGTCGGAAACGGGAAGGAAACGCCGCGAATGAGAAGGAAGTGAACGTGGAGGGAAGCGTGACAGCGGTGTGTCGTGCGTTTCGGGTTGTTCTCTCTTAAATCTATGAAGCGAGGAGGAAGAAAAAAGGTGCCATGAGCACAACTGACGTGCACATATACATGCGTGGGCAGATAAGAGTAAGATAAAAGGAGAGGATTGGCAGCAGGAAGTCTGATCAATAGAGCGAAGGATTAAGTGTACGCTTGAACATTGATGTCGTCGCTCAGCTTCTGCCCCGGTGAGCTTTTACCTCCAAACGCTGGGGGAAAAAAGAAGAAGAAAAAAAAAAAGACTCACGGTCGCATACAAAGCTCCTCTGTGCTGGTATGGGAGCAATTGAGACAATCACAGTGAACACACACACACACACACACACACACACACACACAGAGCAACTGCAGATTCCATCAGTATCCAGGAAGTTGTTGACCAAGAGGAATGTGTTCCCCGACATGCAAAAAGTCCACTTACTTAAGCTCCATCCCCGGCATCGGCCATACAGCCGACTAATGGAACAGGAGAATCTCTGGTGATTGTATCTGGTTGGGGGGGGGGGGGCATCGGGACATGCAACCCGTAGACAGATGGTCTTGGTGGCATAGAGACAGACACACACACACACACAGACGTGTGTTCATTTATTTATTTATTTTGTACTCTCACTAAACACATCAGCACAGCTCTGGAGACAAAAAGCAGCCGGACATGTCGGCACGAACGCTCGCTTATGTAAGAGTTTACGGAGCCGCCCGGGGACGAAGCACAGGCGATGTGGGACGACACGGAAGAGAGGGAAGAAGAAAGTGGGGAAGACAGATGCCTGTACACACACACACACACACACACACACACACACTCACAGCACAGATAATGCTCCACCTCTGGGAACGTGAGTTATGTGACAGGAAGTCTCTTCCGGAGACTTTGTGGATTGGGCTGGATCTCTGCGCCCGCTCGTCCGTCTCAGTGTAACGACGCGGCGCCGCCAACAGAGAACGCCAGCCCGCCTGCCCCCTCTCTGTCGGTCACCTGGCAACACGGGCGCGGAGGACCATCATTTATATCTATATCTACACAGCCGCGGCACGCAGAGAGCATCTAGTTTGACTTTCTTTTTTTTGTTGTTGCATGTTTGCCGCACTGCTGTAAAAAAACCACAGCATGAGGTATGTGTGGGGGGTCGTCAGATGTTTGGCGTCATGTGATCGCACACCTGTCTGACGGTTGTCATTGTTGCGACGATACAATAATTCAGACTAAAAGGTGATTTAACCTCCGCCCTCCGGATATCCGTACGTTGTGCTTTCTTCATCTCTTTAGTTCCTCTTTCCAAACGCAAATCAAGCAGCGTCTCCGTCTCCTCTGAACTCCCCCTTCCATCTTCTCCGTCATCACTACATGCAATGCCTCGCTCCCTCTCCGGTGCTTCTCACTCTGACCTTTCACCCGTCCCTCCCCCCCCCTCCATCCACCCCTCCACCTCCAAACACCGCCGCATCTTTGTGAGATTCAGTGCGACCAGAGCGCTGCTCTTTGAGTCAAATAGACACGCACAATAACCGAGAGGCGAGAGACTCGAGCCCGCTGCTCTGGCTTCTCCGTCTCCCCTGCAGCAACAGATGCTGGTGATGTATTTTTTGCTCAGATATTAGCTTAGAGATGAAATAAAACACACCGAGAGCAAATGTGTGCTCCTGCTCGCCACAGGTCAGGCCCCATTAGGACGATGTCTCCTTTATCTTCCTCTCTGGGCTTTAATTGAATAAAGAATTACCTACTCAAGGTGTATATTTAGTTCTTGGTCAAAGTAACTTAATCTTTTTTTGTTGTTGTTGGTCTTTGCTGCAGAAATCTTCCCTCTGGGAGTTAGACGGTGGAGGTTATGGCTCACACATCCTGATTTATACCTTCTCGTGCGTGCGTGCGTGCGTGTGGCTCGCCCGCCCTCGCGGCCTTCACGCGCGCGAAGACGTTCTTCTCACCTTCCCGCTCTGATCTGACGTCTGCGGGAAATCACGACTTTACGCGACGAGCCAGCGAGCGACAATGCGGCGAAGACGTCCGGGCGTGTTGCGTTGAGCTAAAGTCAACCGGGGCTCGTCTTCAGTTTGCACTCCGCACTAAAACATCAGCCGCCCGGCACGCGGCGTTGCCTTCAAGCGCCCCGACATGTCTTTGCTGCGAATCTCTCAGATCAATGGCAGAGATGGGCCAGTGACTTGAGCCCGACGTTATGAAATGAACGCGTCGGTTGACGTCCACCTGACCCGTTTACCTTCTCTCTCTCTCTCTCTCTCCGTCTCGGTGCTCAGGCTCGGCGACCAGTTCTACAAGGAGGCCATCGAACACTGCCGCAGCTACAATGCCCGCCTGTGTGCCGAGCGCAGCGTGCGCATGCCCTTCCTGGACTCGCAGACGGGCGTGGCGCAGAACAACTGCTACATCTGGATGGAGAAGTGCCACCGGCAGCCAGGTGGGGGAATCGCTTTTTTTTTGGACATCTCATCCAGGGGAGAGAAGAAAAAAACACACGCTCGTCGTCACTTTTCTCGCCCGAAGAGATGGAGACGCCCCGCTGTCGGGGGGGGGAGATGTCGGGGTTTTCTCGGAGCCTCTGGATAGATGTTTCCAGTCCTTATGCTAAGCTAAGCTAGGCTAGGTAGCTGCTGGTCCGTAAGAGTGGTATCAATCTCCCCATCTAACGCGCAGCAAACGGCCGAAATGCACGGAGAGGATTTAATGTCCAGATCTCCTCCCTCGAGTCGACCCATCTTTTATTCATCACAACAAGTTGCCGCTCGCTGATTTTATCGCGAGGCGTGCAGTCGGAACACATCTGGGTCGCCCCCGTCCAGCCAAAGGGAACAATCTGCTCTTCGCCGAGAGGTGGACACAAATAGCCCTCCTCTTCATCTTGTATTCAGAGCCCTTCAGGCCACACCCTATACTTTGTGGCAGACCTAACTCGCATCATATGACATTTATTCTGCGTTTCGTCCCCGCCCCCCTCCTCCTGTGTGTTTTCCCTCTGCTCACGCTGGGAGAGAAAATAGCTCATTCTCCCCCATCTCTGTCTCCATCTCCATAGGATGAGACACAAACATGACCAATTCGATATCAAGTGCAAGAAGTCGGCTTCTTTTGAAATAGTGACGAAGCGAATATTTAAATAACTCAATGCCGTAAAACCAAACGATGTCATCCTCTAAAACATGAAGTGACGCTGTCAGAAGCAGGATTCTGGGTTTTATGTGAGTCTCTGGAATCTAAGCAGCATGTGGACAAATAGCCTGAGCAATGAAAGCGAGACATATTAAGTGTCAAGAAAAAAAGAGCGTGTGTATCGTGGTCTGTGTTCGTGAGTGTGTGTGTGTGTGTGTGTCGTGGTCTCAATGCAAGTTCTGTTAAAACTGTAAACCTGCCAATGGTTGTTAAAATTCTTCCTGTGTGCTTCTGCACATGTGTACGCCTATATTTATGTGTGTGTGTGTGTGTGTGTGTGTGTGTGTGTGTCCAGGCCAAGCAGCAGGACAGATGTACACCTATCCAGCGCGTTGCTGGAGAAAGAAGCGGCGACTCCACCCTCCCCTGGATCCCCAGCTCCGCCTGTGTGAGCTTCGACTGGGTACGACAATCAAAGCACACACACACACACACACACACACACACGGCACATTGACATGCGCGCACGGTGAACGCCAAAGCCGCAGCGGTATCGACCCACGGCTTCACAATGGAAGCCACTTTAAACCGGTGCGCCAGCTCCTTTTTGTTGGTGTTCAGTGCACCTACACACACACACACACACACACACACACACACGCGCGAGCGCTGTGTTCATGCCCTCTGCGCTGCCGTTGCGGCCGCACCGAGCTTCAGGCGTTAATGCTCACTATCTGACCATCTGGCTCTGGTTAGTCCTTCTCTCTCCCGCCAGGTCTCCAGGTTCATTCACTCCCCCCCCCGAATCAATACCTCCTCTCACTGTTCCCTGGCAGTAGACACACACACACACACACACACACATGCACAAACACCCCCACCCATGACTCTCGCTCTCTGTTGCGGCACAGAAGCGCCCTAACCGGGCCTCTATAATCATTTGTCCATGAGGCATTAGAATGCAAGTGAGTCGTATGAGGTGGAAGTGTGTCCTGTTTTTATGCGTTTGTGTGTGTGTGTGTGTGTATCCGTGCATGTGTATGTGTGTTGAAGGGGATTTTAGCAAAGGAATGCCACAGGAACCCGATAAGTGGGAGACGTATAGGCGGGTCTTTGTGTCCGCCCGGCCACGCCATTGTTTCCCCCTCGCCGTCGACGATACTCCAGAGTGTTCCACCAACAACGATTCAGCTTCACGCAGAAGAGCAACCAGAGAGAAGAAAGTCCCCAGAAGCCACCGCACGACCGAGGCATGAGGGGGGGGGGGAGAAACACTGCAGTTAACCAGAGCAGGGCGAAGGAGTCGACGTCTCGGGTTTTGTTTTTCAGAGATCCCTTTCTGCAGCTTGGCCCACATATCTATCATAACACGACAGAGGAATGCGAGTGCTCCCCTTTCAGCCTTTTGGAAACGCTTTATGTTTATTTAATGCTTCCTGAGCAAAGAGAGGTGTGTGTGTGTGTGTGTGTGTGTGTGTGTCACAAGGTTACTTTGAGATAGTTGGAAAGCGGAATCTTGTTCAGGCCGTTGCTAAGTGGACATGCCTGAGCGGCCATGTTGCGCCCTTTTAATCTAATGAGGGTTACGAATAAAGCAAGCGGAAGCATGAGAGTTAATATAAGTGCGATATGTAATATATATGACGTATTGCACAAAAAGCATTTAAGCTAACGCCTTTCTTGTGTCTCGAAACCTGCTCTTGGTGTCGGGGGTGCGATGGCACGGGCCGGGTCAGTGATGCGTCTCCAGAGAGATATGTCCTGATTCTTTAGTCTGTTGTGCGGGGCAACCTCTCATGATGCAGCTCTAAAGCATATTTCATTCGTACTCGAGTACGATCTCAAGACCCCTTTGAAGTCTGGTATAGTCTTGGTCTCCGACCTCGTTGGTCTCGGCTAGAACTGGTCCAGCTGATCCGGGGTCAGTTGTACGGCACTATTCTTCCAACATGATCCCCTCCGCCTCTTTCTTAACACACTTGTAGAAACCTGCCATGGTCCTCAAACCTGAATTCATCTAAGAAGATGGATCAATATTGTTTATATATATAGAGATCCCTAATCACTGCAATAGTTTGGGGAAGACACTACTATCTCTGATGTTCTTGTACCGGACTCAATTAGTTTCTGGACTTGGTCTCGACCTGGACTTGACTGAACCTGGTCTTGTACCACACTGGACTTGACTCAAATCCCACGCCTCGAGTGCGACTCGCCAGCTTTCTGTCGGGAGATTAAAGTCTCAAGTCCAAACCCAGATAATGACATCATCGGGCTTTATTTTCTCAAAGGTTGGAGAGCTTCTCCAGAAGAGGCATCGCTTATTTCTTCTTCTTCCTGCCCCATAAAAGAGACTCGGCAGCTGCCGAGTAGTCGGAGTAAACTGACCCTCCAGGGGTGAAATGGGTGCAGGGCCCCTTTCAGGTCAGCAGTGGATCCAGATCAATATGATATGTGAGCACGTGTGGAGGTTTAGTTAGGGGAGGGGAGGGGGGGGGGCTTTCCTTTTCCTTTTTGCAGAACAGAACATTCAGCTCCACATTCTCCATGTCTTGTCCCATGAGTCAGGGGAGGGGCGAGGAGGTCATAAAGGGGAAGGAGGGCAAAGGAAACGGGGTGTGGGGGTAGTGAGGAAAGAAGCAAGCAGTGCAGAAGAGGAGGGAGTGTGTCAGCAGAGGAGGTGAAGGAGGAGGCATATAGCGGGGGGGGGGGGGGGGGATGTCCTGAGAGAGAAAAAGAGAGAGAGAGACCTATGAGCAATGTTTTCTCGTTCCGGTTCAGTATCTCTTCTCTTACTGTGCCACTGTTACTCTAAACGTTCTTCAGGTGCCGAGGCAGCACTTGCACAGCGTCCTCATTGATGCCGATGCCTCTGCTGCTCGGCGGAGAACATGTTCCCCTCTATTGTACAAAAAGAAGGAGAACAAAGGTGCACACGGGATCCGATATCTAAAAGGCCCTTTCCTGTCTCTCCTCTCCTCAGAGGCCGAGCTGGCCCCCAAGCGCGAGGTGCCCCCAGTGGAGGCCACGGCCTTGGAGGCCCTCCTGAGGGGGGACAGCCTGGTGGAGAAAAAAAACAACATCTGTAAGGAGGAGGAAACGTTGCTGGAAATACAGGTAGTCCACCGCGTGTGCAGTATGTATTATTAATGTTCATCGATTGCATAATTATGAACTCAAATCCCCCCCGCTTGACTTCTTTCTGACCTCCTTTAAAAATAAAAAAAACACTTGTACCTAACCCTCCCGTGTGCGTGTGCGTGTGCGTGTGCGTGTGTGTGTGTGTGTGTGTGTGTGTGTGTGTGGTGCAGAGAGTTCTGGAGGCGGAGGAAAACGGGGACGGTCTCCATGATGACGAAGACTTTGAACAGGATACTCCAAAGAGAAAGAACAGAAACAGAGGGAAAGTGAGTGTCACACACGCGTGTGTGTGTGTGTGTGTGGGGGGGGGGGTTAATGAAAATAGTAACAGTTTCATCAATACAAAATCTATTAAATGAAAAAGTGATTTCTACAGCATCTTGCTACCATTAAAATCTATTTCATAAAAATAAAAAATCTCAATGAACCTTGTTTTTTGATGTGTTAAAAATGTGTGTAACGTATTCTGCGTCGGAGGTCTGAGCGTCACACGAGCGCTGCGTTTCCTTCCAGAACAGAGGATCCAGTCGCCGGAGGACGGAGCCGGTGAACGCCGACGACCAGGACAAGCCTTACGTCTGTGACAGTAAGAGAGAAACGGGGCCAGCGTAACTCTCACATTCGAGAATGTTTGCCGAAAGCTCGAGGGAGCGGAGAAACTCTGCCCTCCTTCGATCTGCCGTTAGAAAAGTGACGGTGTTTAAAACCCCTCTCTCGACATGCTTGTTCTAAAGCCGTAGCTCATATAAACAGAGAGAAATCCAGCAGTCTCTCTCTCTCTCTGTCTCCCGATGCCCCCCCCCCCCCCTTTTCTTCTTCTGCAGCATGAAGAAAGGGCTTCGCTGTTAATCCAGACCTGACTGGCATGCCACTTGCGCACTCGGACAGAAATATCTCCCCCCCCCCCCCCCCCCGAGAGAGCCAAACCACATGAATCTCATCCTCATTCAGTGTCTTGTGTGTGCTGTCTTTCCTTTTTATTGTTTTTTGCTTTTGTGTCTTCTCTGTTGCAGATAAATACAAACAAAAGCATAACTCAAAAAAGGCCGAAGAAGGTATCTGCACCTGTCGCCATCTTGTCCGTCTAGAGGCTCTCTCCGTGAACTGTCTTTTTTTTATATGATTGGCTTTTCTTTCTTTCTTTTTTCCCCTTCCCTTTGTTGCTCCCGGGCGTCTGGCTCGGGAGCGGCTGCCTGAATGCTAATCCCCTGGAGATATCTAACGTTTTAAATGCTTTTATGCTAGTCAATTCCCCCCCCCCGAAATTCAGTGCAAGCATTGCATGACACTAACACCGCGCGCCTTACTTAGCGCGCGCATTTGTTTTGTTTGCACCAAATGAAGCTTTTAGCAGCAGCTCCACTCATGTCGCACTGTGCAATGCATGTTTTCTCTTTTTTGAAAGCCGCACTAGCTGCGACGTGATCCACTGATGTAGCCGTTGTAGAAGTGTTCCCACTGGGGGGGCTTTATTGAATGTGTTTCATTCGGCTCAATGTGTTTTGGATCGTAGGGTTGGATTGGCAGAGAGTTTTCTGGTGGGGAGAAAAAATGGCTGCAGAATTGGGTCCAGCATAGAAAAGCAGCTTAAATATACAGTAGAATAAGACACTTCTATGATGGCTACAGCTCTAACATGTTAGTTATGGTCTACAATGACCCCTAGAGCTACTGCAATATTAGACTATAGATTATAGTTTTTTTTTCATGAGCACATTAATGCTTCCAAATCTGGTTTTATATACATTGGACTTGTGATTTCCTCGACTTCACAGTGCAGCAACAGCGACATAAAGCGGCATATAGGGGCATATAGAAGCATAAAGTTGCATAAAGTGGCATATAGGGGCATAAAGCTGCAAAAAGTGGCATTTAGCAGCATTAAGCTGCATAAAGTGGCATATAGTGGCATAAAGCTGCATATAGTGGCATATAGGGGCATAAAGCTGCATATAGGGGCATAGAGTGGCATAAAGCTGCATATAGGGGCATAAAGCTGCATATAGGGGCATAAAGCTGCATATAGTGGCATATAGGGGCATAAAGCTGCATATAGGGGCATAAAGCTGCATATAGGGGCATAAAGTGGCATATAGTGGCATAAAGCTACATAAACTAGCATATAGTGGCATAAAGCTACATAATCTGGCATATAGTGGCATAAAGCTGCATAAACTTGCATATAGTGGCATAAAGCTGCATATAGTGGCATTTAGCGGCATAATGTGGCATAAAGCTGCATATAGGGGCATAAAGCTGCATATAGGGGCATAAAGCTGCATATAGTGGCATATAGGGGCATAAAGCTGCATATAGGGGCATATAGAAGCATAAAGTGGCATATAGGGGCATAAAGTGGCATAAAGCTACATAATCTGGCATATAGTGGCATAAAGCTGCATAAAGTGGCATATAGTGGCATAAAGCTGCATATAGTGGCATATAGTGGCATAAAGTGGCATATAGGGGCATATAGTGGCATAAAGCTGCATATAGTGGCATATAGTGGCATTTAGCCGCATAATGTGGCATAATGTGGCATAAAGCTACATAAACTAGCATATAGTGGCATAAAGCTGCATATAGTGGCATATAGTGGCATAAAGCTGCATATAGTGGCATTTAGCCGCATAATGTGGCATAATGTGACATAAAACAACCTCCCACAAAATAAATCTCCACAATATGCAACCATGATCTAAAGTGTAAACAAACTCTGGTTTGATAAAAACATCCTATGTTTATCATGCAAACATACAGTAATACTGCAGAGCGTTTCTGATTCATCCACATTCCCCAATTGCAGAAGTTTAAATATAGAAATATAGTTTGCCTTGAACTGACATTTGGGCAAAAAGCTTCCGGCGCTCTCCTGAGTGTCGGCGTCGTCTTGCAGCTTTCAGGCACTTTCCTGTGACAAATAGGCCGATTCATTCAAGACAATCCACTATGGAAGCCCATTTCCTGCCTGTAAATGAGAAAAATAAAATGGATATTTAGCTGTGATAACATAAATATTGAAATAATGAGATAGTAAGTGCGCTTCAGTGGCGCGGTTTTATTTGTTCTAGTTTTTTTCTTTTTCTTTTCCCGTTAGCTTCCGTATTCTTACCATACAGGGCAGATAACAGGAGAGAAGAAAAAAAGCAAACATTATTTTTTATTTTTTATTTCTTTTTTACTGGCGGAAATGGGCTTCTGTCGCTATAAAAAAATAAAGCCGATAAAGCTCTAATCGTTTGCTGGTTTCTCGTAATATCTGTTGAGTCCTGTCCCCATTGTGTATTAGTCATCTCACCAGACTTCCACGATAAATTACATTACATGTCATGACATGTCATTTAGCAGACGCTTTTATCCAAAGCGACTTATACCTCCATAAAATCATTTTCAAATCAAGGCCTGATTCGATGTTTAGCTTTTCGTCCTGCCTGGATTACGTTTCAACCAATGAAACCATTTCCTTATGTCGTAGATAATATATCCTTATTAGCGTTAAGTCACTATATAACGGGGAGAATCGACAAACATAAAGACTAACAGCGAGCTGAATGTTAAAATGATGTTAAAATGTTCATGTCCCACGAAGACGGGGATGTCGGATGCCGTTCTTTCGTTCTTCACGTGTTCCTAACGGACCCTTTTTTTTTTACGTGTCGTCTGTAGTCTGTGGCAAGCGCTACAAGAACCGGCCCGGCCTGAGCTACCACTACACCCACACTCACCTGGCGGAGGAGGAGGGCGAGGAGGAGGAGAAGGAGTCGGACATGGCCCCGTCTCCTCCGTTTTGCCCAGACAACCACAAACGTGAGCTGCGGCCGAGCGGTTCGATCCCGCGGTTCTCGGTGAACCGGGTGACCTCACGCGCCCTTCTGTTTTTCTCCGCGCCGACAGCTCAGAAGGCGGCGGACGGCACCATCATCCCCAACGACTACTGTGACTTCTGCCTGGGGGACCAGGACTCCAACAGGAAGACGGGCCAGGCCGAGGAGCTGGTGTCCTGCTCCGACTGCGGGCGCTCCGGTGAGTCTCCGGTCTGCCGGCGCCGTGCAGGAGTTATTTTTTTACTTTTTTATTTTATTTTATTTTTTATTTTTTTATTATAAGACAAAAGACAATACATAGACATAACACCTAGAGGATGCCGAAACAGTGGACACAACATCATAAAGTCAGAGTATTGTGAGAAAAAAAAAAGGAGTTCTTGATTTCCATGCAGACGGACCACGAGTGTTATTTATTGTCGTTCCGATCAAAAAATATAAACTATGTGAGAAAACCCACTCCTACTCATCTAAAATGCATTTATTTGCTTTCCCGCCAAAAGTGAGATGAGCAACGACACTGTTAGCTTAGCTTAGCTTAGCACAAAGACTGGAAACGGGGGAGGAAACGGCAGCAAAGTCGATTCACGAGTTGGACCGCGTCACGCTGGGGACCAAGTGGTGGTTTCACAGGAGGATTCGGTACTGGAAAAAAACGTTACAATTTTTTTGTAAACGTCTTCTTTAATAAGAGAGCATTCATCTCAACAAGTGAGATGGTTTCTCGCCCGCGGTAGACTTTATGTTTTCAGGCGGTGACGGGACCCCCTGACCACCTGGACCTCGTGGCGATAAAACCAATTTTCTGATTGAACGTTTTCACCGTGGGAACTCAGGGAAGACCGGACAACAGTCAACTGGTCTTGAAGATCTCCAGACTTGTTATGGACTTTTTGTTTAAAGATGTAGGAAGTATATTCCTCTCTAAAAAAACATCTTTTTTTGGAGGGGGGCATGTTGCCTGAAGTGGCATTTTATAATTCTCTTTACTGTTGAACGCGTGAAGAAATTTTCCGTTCTTCCTAACACCAGCAATAATCCTCTTCGCCCTTGCTTGCGTAAAATCATCAAGATCACAAACTAATCTCCACGTCCTAATTAAATGTGGACTGAAAAGCTCATTAGCAGACACAGTGGAGCAGAGAGAACGAGGAATACATTACATGAGTGTGGCAAGGGGGAGGGAGGATCATGGACTCTTGAGTCCCTCCATTGGCTAAAGAGGACCGGTAGCCGAGCGCTAAGAGCCAATCGGCACTCCAGTGCTCCTCTCCGTCCTTCCCTTTTCATTTTATTCGTCGGCATCCAGCAGAACGGCTCTATCCTCCACCCTCATGACGAGGCGTCTGCTTTTGAGCTTCTCTCCGATCACGTTCGCCTCTATTCGCCCGACATGGAGAACGTTTCTGATGCTTCTGGCTGCTTTCCCGGTCCAGATGCGAGTCCTTCATTACGGCACGTTCGCGGCTCATTGACACCCCATTGATACCGGGGTCGCGCAGATAGCCGCGAAAGGCTTCGACAGTAGCTGCAGAGTGTCGGTTATTACATTTCACATTTCTTTTTGGAGTTGTCACAGCTGTCGGTCTTTGGGAGGATGGTGGAATACCGCTCGGCTTGTGTTTTGTTCTCCAGACGTGTAATCACTTGATTGCTTTTCAATGCCACATTTCATGCAGCTGTATCCGCACCGTCAACACTATGGGCTGCAATTACAGAGCACGTTAACACTGACTGCCAGCTCCTGTAAAGACACCGCAATCATCTTCTGAAGGGAGAAATAACGTTGTCTAAATTACTTTTCAATCTCTCCCATTTGTTTCCTTATTTGTGTTACTCCAAGATGACCAGTTTAAATCTACAGCTGTAAGAAAGCAGCAGAGCATGTTATATTTTATATAAGAAATGTATATTCATATTTTTTATTCAAAATGTTATATTTAAAATTTTATTTATAAAATGTTATATTTACATTTTTATATTTTATATGCGAAATGTTATATTTAAAATTTGATTAACAACATTTTATATCTTATTTTTATATTTTACAATTAAAATTTTATATATACAATTTTACATTTACAATTTTAGATTTAAAATTTCATTTATAAAATGTTATATATGATTTTTATATTTTACATTTAAAATGTCATATATACAATTTTATATTTTATATTTAAAATGTTATATTTCCATTTTTGTCTTTTAATATTTCAAATTGTATATTTTATTTTGATATTTTACAGTACAAAATTTTGATATACAATTTTATACTTAAAATGTTATATTTTGTATATTAATATTTTATTATTAACATGAAGCCTGCAGCAGGCACTGTGATTATTTAAATATGTCCGTCTTGGTCTTCAAAGCTCTTGCTCCGTGTCTCTCAGCTATCACCAACAAACCGCCACTGACATTGTTTTGTAAACTCTTTCTTGCAATCTACTCTGTCACCCCCTTTCCTTCCTTCCTTCTTGCCTCTTTTCTCGCCTGCCCTCGCCGTCCCTCTGCAGGTCACCCCACATGTCTGCAGTTCACTGATAACATGATGCAGGCAGTGCGGACGTACCAGTGGCAGTGCATAGAGTGCAAGTCTTGCAGCCTCTGTGGCACCTCAGAGAACGATGTATGTATAACTCAGGAGGGCGAGGTCACGTCGCCCCCAAAATATCACCCGCTTTCCTTTTTAATGATGTCACCGATGTTCCTCCGTCAGCACTCAGCCGTCAAAGGCAACGCAGATAATACAAGTCGCCCTCCATGTGATTCATTTAACTAGTTTGAATGATGTTTTCACTCTATTGGATACAACATTCATATGCATAGCACCATTTTGTTCAAAATCGACAGGGATTCACAAGATAAGAAAGCATAAAAAACCCACAATGATTACGTTAACACTTTCGACAGAGGTGTGTTATGTAATGTATCATGTTACCCAGCTCTGATCTCCTTAAACGCCGATGAATGCAGCACAACATAATGTGGGTCACATCTATAACACAACTATGTACTTACTCCAGCATTTATAACCGTTTCCAGGCAGGATTCCTGCCTATTTTGTCACGTATAATATATATATATATATATATCACGTGTATTTAAGCCGTTGATGGTTTGTTGCTGCTGCAGGACCAGCTGCTGTTCTGTGACGACTGTGACCGGGGATACCACATGTACTGCCTGAAGCCTCCGATGACCAAGCCTCCGGAAGGTATAATACATCAGCGTGTTGATGTGTGTGTGTGTGTGTGTGTTTGGAGAGCGGCGACGGGCTAAAGGCTATATATGGAAAGCGGCGAGGAGTTCACTCTCTGCTCACTCTCTCACAGGGAGCTGGAGCTGCCACGTGTGTCTGGACCTGTTGAAAGACAAGGCCTCCGCCTACGGAGAGGCTTGACTTCCCCGGACATCCTTCTCAACACACACGTACACACCAAATATATATATGTGTGTATATACACTACCGTTCAAAAGTTTGGGATCACTTAGAAATGACTTTATTTTTCAAAGAAAAGCACTGTTTTTTCAATAAAGATAACATTAAATTAATCAGAAATACACTCTCTACATTGTTAATGTGGTAAATGACTATTCTAGGTGGAAGTGTCTGGTTTCTAATGAAATATCTCCATAGGTGTATAGAGGCCCTTTTCCATCAACTATCACTCCAGTGTTCTAATGGTACATTGTGTTTGCTAATCGCCTTAGAAGACTAATGTCTGATTAGAAAACCCGTGCAATTATGTTAGCACAGCTGAAAACAGTTATGCTGGTGATATAAGCTATACAACTGGCCTTCCTTTGAGCTTGAAGTTTGAAGAAAAAAATTAATATTTCAAATATTAATCATTATTTCTAACCTTGTCAATGTCTTGACTATATTTTATATTCATTTGATAAATAAAAGTGTGATTTTTCATGGAAGACACGAAATTGTCTGGGTGATCCCAAACTTTTGAACGGTAGTGTATATATACACACATATTTATATATTTGTACCTATACATTAACTGTTTGACATACCTGTAAGCAAACACGCTTCTCTCAGATAGAATGACACATTCTCACACACACACACACACACTCTTTCTCACACACACACACACACTCCAGTGCATTAGCAGGCTCAGGGCAGGTTTTCCTGTTTGACGCGCAGCGACCTTTGACCCCTCGTGTAGCCGAGCAACACTCCCCTCGGCCGTAACAGGTCATGCCGTCCGGTCATCTCTCTCTACCTCACCACTCGGCGGGCGGCGCCACGCCAAAGCAAGATTGGCAACGGCCCAATACTGTGTAGTACATGTGTATGTGGAAATACATCCCCCCCCCCCCCTGATTTCAGTTCATTTGAGTCCGTCGCGCTGAAGCCGTTTCCCTTGCTTCCCCTCGTGGGTTTGACTGTTTGTTTAGGTTCTCCGTCTCCGGCTCGACTCCTCAGCCGCGGTCCGACTCTTCTTGACGTTCCTCTCCTTCATATCCGGACAGACTCGGTCTTAGTTATGCCGTATTTTACTTTTTGGGGGGGTTTTGTCGAGCTCGGGTGATTTTCCATCCCTCGCAAAGAGGAAGCAGAGCGGTACAAAAATAGGAAAAACAACGCCTCGGCTATCAATCTTTGTTTGGGGGAGCGCGGCGACGTTCGTAATCCGCGTCCGTCTTCTGTTTCCTCCGCTGTCAGCCGGACGCCGCGGCGCTCAACGGGACACTTTACAAAACGAATAATAACATTTCTTCACGTAGAATTATTATTATTTATTTATTGGTCCAGTTTTACTGTCGAGGAGATCATTGTTACTGTAAATCAGTGGTTCCCAAACGTTTTAAAGCCCCCAAAAAACACATACATTGAATTATTGTTTGCTGAGGAAAGTATTCACAAAAGGAGATTAAATATATTTAAATAACGTCAACAAAAAAAAGCATTTTCCCAGAATTTCCACTTTATGTTCTGGTGTTCAATATGAATATGTTATCTAAACGTGTCTTTACTCAAGACACAAGGATCACCTGATGTTGTGTAACTCTAGATTACAGCTGTAGAGGTGACGCGTTAGCCGAGGGTGCGAATGTTTGCAGCCCACGCCCGATTAACAGTTTTATGTATTCCTTACCATCAAACTTGTTTTATTATTTTAATTTTTTAAAGGTACTGCCCTCCGACTCTGAATACAGAGTATCACTCTTCCACATGTCCCACGTAGCTTCGTTGCTTCAGCAAGTGGACAAAATCCCCGACTGGACAGTGGGCCATATTTGGAAAAATGCTTTTTAATGAGCGATCCGCTTATATAATATATATAATAATATCCGTATTAGTTGCACTTCGGTTGGACATTTAAAACCGAATCTACTGGTGAAAAGGTTTTTTGTGTGTGTTTTGTGGCCCTTGCAGTACCTATGCGGCCCTCTAGGGGGCTCCACCCCACCATTTGGGAACCACTGTTGTTCATCAACCAGAGAAATGTGTGTAGAATCATATTTTGACCGAGCAGTTGGGACGATGTGTTCGATGGGAACGTGAATTCTCCGAAGCCCCATCCGTGTAATTTGCAGTATTTTCTTTACGGAACAGATTTGGTAGCACTAATCCAAACGGTCGTGAAAAGGAAGAACCTTGAAGAATAATCTGAAAACTAAACATAAAAAGCTCTTAAAGTACACGTCGTGTGTCTCAGCCTTCACAGGATGTCACAATCTGCATTTGTGTTTTGATTTTTTGTTTTTTGTTGGTGTGAGTTTATATTTGATATTACTTTTCCACAGACAATCATGAGCTAGTGTAGATACAGTACATGATGTTAATAATAATACGAAGAGGATTTTATTGTGTCGTTCCATGGCGGGTGTCATGGTCCTTTGTGTCTTCCTTTTTTGTTTTTTAAACGTCTTGGATGTCATTCTTATTTGATGCCATCGCCGTCAGTGGTTTAACATGCGTGTTGTGTTTTGTCAAAGTAAATGTTGTTGTTTTTGTGTTGAAATAAAGATTTGTTTTGTTTTTTCCATTGGTCTCGTTTCTTTGCACGTTATCCAAGAAATGTATCTTCAGGTTGAACATTTTGCCTGTAAAATATATTCATAGAAAATATTCTTTCTGCTTCTGTTCCCTTTTTTTTAAACTATCCATTAGCAGGAAAGCCTAAAGCTGTGTATTCAATTTGAAAATAGATATTGAGTGGTTTCTTTGGCTCTTGCCAATATGGCTGCATCTGATATATCCATTATAATGTAATGAACGGATAAGTCATCATTCTTCCCAAAAATATGGCTGCCTTTCTGACAGAATGAACCTAAAACACCTAAATTGGGAAATCCAAGATGGAAAGACCCTGAAGCGTGTGATGACTTTGAGTGTAAAGTCTGGAGTTGCTCTTCAGACAATGGAGACAGAGTTTATGTACCCATAAAGATAACGTCTTACCCAATGTATTGTCTATACACCTGTACCTTTAACTTGAATAGTTTCCATATGGATTTGGAAGAGAGTTCATCATAACTAATATATTTGGACAGTTGGATCATATATTTTATTAAGAGGTACATAAGCATGTGGATTTATTTAGCAGTAAAACCTGTATGTGTAAATTACAGATTTAATCTGTCCAAACCCTCCTAGATTTTGTAAATAATTTTACAAAGACTGTTAATTTATTTTACGTGTCATTTCAACTATCCTTGTCATCACAGTTCTGGAAATGGTTTGGCGCTTTGCCCATTCATGATATCATAGCACTTACATCATATTACCACCAGAGGGCGCTGTTGGGCTATAGAGTACAGCACCGGATAGACCAGGCGCGTCTCTAGGATTTGGATACACGGGGAGCCGACGGGGGTGCTCACCTGTGTGTGCGGATGTGTCGGCGCGTATCACGGCAGAGCGATGTGCGTTATGGGAGCGGCGGCGCTGGGCTTAGCCCAGAGGAGTGTAGCAGCGAAATGTGTAGACATAGAAACACTCAGACAGCAGCTTGCTGTTACGTGCGCCTGCTGCCAGTCTGACTCCGCTGTTTTGGGTGAATGACGTCACGTGCGACCTGGAGGTGTTAACCACTTGTGTGCCAAATCTTTTTTTTGTGTGTGTTGAAATTAACATTCGGGGCTAATTAAAAAACATCCGGGGCTTTAGCCCCGGGTGTTTTTAGTCTAGGGACGCCACTGAAAAGGACCCTCTCAAAACATTTCCAAACAGCACTTTGAACAAGTAAGATGTATTATAAAGAATTTAACATAAAGACAGGACATTTGTGCAATAGAATTAGGCATGTTTTTGTAAATGAGAGTAGAGTTATTAAAAAACATTTTAATTCTTTACGGTAGCAAAGATGTCTCGTAAAAGACCTTTGCCAGGCCAGAATGCAGGGTACAACATGGGTACAACGCCACATTTATTCAAATTTCCTGATATTATACCCACCAACGTGTGTGGCTGCGTGCGCGGCAACATTTTGGTCACCCCCGACAAAATCTCACTCCAAGGTTTTTTGAAAAGTTGGCAGCTCTGCATTTGGCAGATTTAGCTGGCGGATGTTAATCGCGCGCTCGCGGACAAGACATTCTCCGTGACGTCACTGAGTCACCATGGAAACAGTCTGCGCTTTGATGCGGTGACGTCGCTCGTAGTCGTGACGTCACGGAGCAGCGAAACAGAGTTTGTATATAGCAGTGATTTCCAGCAGAGCAGTACCGCTCCGGCCGGCTTCTCCGGCCGGCGTCTCCGTTCCGGCCACAGACGGCCGGCGTCTCCGTTCCGGCCGGCCTCCACGGCCGGCGTCTCCGCTTCGGCCGGAGTCGCCGGCTGCCGTCGCTGATCCGGCCAGAGTCGCCGACCGTGGTCGCCGGTCGGAGCGGTCTGGGGGGGGGGGGGAGTCTGACATGCACGCCCGTCAGCCTGCTGAGGTCAGAGGCAACAGCAGGACAAGCAGAAACACGTAAAACCTGCGTATGCAGAAAAATAACCGCACGCATAAAGCATCTGACCGGCGAGCCCTGTGAGAGGATCGTGTGCCGAGTCAGTTTTTTGTTCTTCTAGTGCGGCGCGGGGCGGGCGAGCAGTGGGTCAGCGCTCGGTCCTCCAGGAAGAAGACCGTGTGTTCGATGCCGATGGAAAAGGCCTGCGTCTCATATCTGCACCGGGCCGTCCTGCGCTCACTTGCATGCTGCACTTCAGCTGGGTGAGGCGCACACTGCTTCCTGCAGGTCACAAGACACACTCCCCATGATGCCACGTCCTCAACACACCTTGTTGTTGTTGTTGTCCTCACCTGTGGGTTTCTGTCTGGAACCACAGCTGCAGTGTTTGGTTTCCGTGCTCCCTCCAGCTGCAGTGGACGTACGACTCGTAGTCGTTGTGGCAGCGTAAGGACCCCAGCAGCGGAGACGCGGGTTCAGTTTAGTGGAGAATAGATATAGAATAGATAGAGAATAGATATAGAATAGATAGAGAATAGATATAGAATAGATAGAATAGATATAATTTTCCACAGGGCAGGAGACGGTTGTGTGTTACTAATTATAAGAAGGCATGAGCAATGTGCTAGTGAGTTTTTCTAGTGAGAGTGAGCTCACCTGTGTGCGCGGATGTGTCGCGCGTAGCCCCGGGTTTTTTAGCCTAGGGACGCCACTGGGATAGACCCGGTCCAAATGCACATCTATATTATATAACACGTATAATTAGATTATTACTGATCCAAAACATGCAAGGAACACATTAATGATGTAGTTCTTTACACACTGCTAGTTTATTACAATAATCCAGATTTAAGGAACTCAAACACTTATTTTGGAGGTAGAATTTAAATCTGCAAAGTGACAACAGCTGTCAGATGATTATAGTGTCTCATTTTGTGAAGTAAAATGATTAAATAAAAGAGAATGGAAATACTTATATCAAGTAAAATTACCCCAAAATGTAACATAATTGACTAAATTTGTATTTAATACTCCCCCAGTGCTATTGCAAACCTTACTCTGCATCTTCAAACCAGAATCTGCAATAATGTGCAATCATACAATCACAAAAAAGAGTACTAGAATAACAGTAATATTATTGTGTTTTTTTGTCATGCTTTATTGGGGAATATGTATCAAGAGAGTGGTGAGAACAAAGATAGATACAAGACTATACCTGCTTTAAACTCCTTCCAAATAATCACAATACTTTACAAAGAAATTTCTTTTTGTACTCCAAATATATTCTCTTTGTGAAACCTCCCTCCCAGAAATGCAAAAGTAATCCTGTACTATGTATTAAAAAAAAGTCAAATCACATGATTACCTTCGCATTGAAAATGCGGAAGGTTATGTTTTGATCGCCGTATATTTATCTATTTATTTATTTGTATGCGTGTTACTCTCATAACTAAAAAAGTATTAAACCGAATCGCATGAAATTTGGTGGGATGATTGGTTATTATCCGGGGACCATTTGATTAGATTTTGGGATCGATCGGGTCAAAGGTCAAGGTCATGAAAAGGTCAAAATCTTCTTTTTACCATAGCGCGGTCCATTTGTATCCAATTGGCATGCAACTAATGCCAAAATGTTCATAATTCAATGCCCAATCTTGTGATATGCGAAGGTATGCACTCTACCGAGTGCCCGTTCTAGTTTAATGTTTGTTTTTAGCTTTCAAAAAAAGAGAAATTGCTCTATGTCTCTCTCTCCGTGAGCGAGTGTGTGATTGTTTCAGCAGCCGTGAGTCATTTCAGAGATGATGGACAGGAACGTGCTGGTGGCGAATCCGGGGTTCAGGAGGAGCTGGCCCAGCATCTCTCTGCCCTTCTCCCTGGTGGCCACCGAGCACATGGCGCCTTTTCACATACGCACCAGGGACCCAGCTGGCGGAGGACATGATCATCATGAAGAGTTCAGAAGGCCGTGATAATCATTTGTGTGTGTGAGTGTGAATGTGTGTGTGAGTGTGACCTACCCAGTAAATTGTTGATGCTGCTGATCCAGGAGAAGATGGACACGGTGTGGTTCTCCGCCTCGCTCAGGTCGGCTATGTTGGGTGCAGTGTCGCCCACCTAGACAGAAAGAGAGTGGGATGCATGCTCAGGGTTGTGGGAGATAAACAGAACACACACGTTAGATGAATGGATGGATGTAGTCGTGGGTTACGCACCTGCAGTATACGGCCTGGGAGAGGGGCGATGAACATGGCGGAATTCTCCAAATTGGAGTGGAAATGTGCCGCCGCGACGTACTCGGCCGAGTTCTCCCAGTTCATAGAAAAGGCCACCTCTGTAGACGAGTAGTGGCTCGCCCTGAAGGAGAGGAGGACAACAGGAGAGGGACACAGCTTAGAGCAACCCCTCTTAGATAGATAGATAGGTATAGGTAGTTAGGTATGTAGGTAGATAGATAGATAGATGTAGGTAGGTAGGTAGATAGATAATTAGATAGATAGATAGATAGATAGAGAGATAGATAGAGAGATAGATAGATAGATAGAGAGGTAGATATATATATTGATTGATTGATAGATACAGTATAGGTCGGTAGGTAGAGAGGTAGGTAAATAGATAGATAGATAAGTAGCTAGGTCAGTAGGTAGATTGAATGATTGATTGAATGATTGATTGATTACCTGGTAGCGCATGAGGAAGAGGCGTACGATGAAGCCATGTGGGCCTCCCAGAAGAGACCGAGCGGATAGTCTTTCTTCTCATTTTCTGGGAGAGCAGACTCGGCCGCGCCCTTGAGAGCCTTTAAACACACACACAGGTGAGCGAGGCGGTTTAGTGTCGCGCCTCCATGAAGATGAGAGCATTCTTCATCTGTGTGTCCACTGGTGTGTGGAGACATGAAGATGTACCTGGAAGAAGGCGTCCCACTTAGTGATGACGTCGGGGTGGCTGACTGCACAGGAGGCATATGTTGTGCAGTAGTCCGTTACACCTTCAGGGGCCTACATCTGGACCTGATGGAGTCAACATGTATGCTCCTCATCATCATCATCAAAACCAACCACCGCATTCACACTCTGCACATGCTCAGTTGGGTCCTTAATGTGGGCAGGTAGCCGCATTTAAAAGGAAAACAGTTGAAGCTAGTGCACATTTTCACATATTGTTCAATTAAATTATAACTTTTTTCTCTTATATTACAAAAGTAGTTCACCGAGCTGCGTGTCTGATGACATTTCCGGAGAGCTATAAGACGAGCTGTTGACTAATCTATTCTAATTCCCTCAACAACTGGTGAGTCATAAAGTTTGCAATTTGCCTCGACCTCAGCTTCATGCAAAGGAGGAGCTGAGACCAGAATGCATTGCAGCGCTGCTCACACGGGCAATGAATGTGAAGCGTAAGATTTGAAAGATCCTGTGGACCCCTAGGTAGTGATTAAAAACCTAGTTTTTGTCATAATACTTTTTACACGCTATAACAAAATACACACTATGTTAAAATTGAATTGTAACCTTTCGACCCCTTTTGTTTGACACTAATCTGTGTCTTCTGTTGGTTTTAGTGGCTGACACGCGTCATGACAACCCCGCAGCCTCTCAGCCTTAAGAAATATCTTTATTACAATCGTCATTTACATAAATATATGCAAACTGTAGGAGGCCAGGGGTCAAACCGGCCTGCTTGTGGTTACAGGATGACTACGCTACCCTTGGTTCTACATACACTACTGTTCAAAAGTTTGGGGTCACTTAGAAATTTCTTTATTTTTCAAAGTTTTTTTCAATGAAGATAACATAAAATTAATCCTAAATACTCTCTCTACATTGTTAATGTGGTAAATGATTATTCTCTGTTTTTGAATGAAATCTCGCCATCGCCTTAGAAGACTAACGGAGGGGTAGAAAACCTTGAAAACCCTTTTTATGTGAGCGCAGCTGAAAACAGTTATGCTGGTGAGAGAAGCTCAAAAACCGTCATTCCTTTGAGCGACAAGTCTGAAGAACAACATTAATATTTCAAATAAAAATCATTATTTATAACCTTGTCAATGTCTCGACTATATCTTATATTCATTTTGCAATCTATTTGATAAATAAGTGAGTTTTCATGGAAAACCTGACATTTTCTGGGTGACCGACCCCAAACTTTTGGGTATATCACACATATATACATGTATGTGTGTATATACATAGTGAGCCACGTGCCGAGCCTGGAGCTAGTTTAGCTGTAGACTGTCGTACTTTCAGTTTGATGTACCTGAACTCCTGCTCCCATCAAGCCTGCTGGGCAGCGGACATGAAGGGGAGTGCAGAGGCATAGTAGTTCACACCTGGGGGGAGAAACAAGTGGGTTTGTCATGATTGTATGTGTGCGTCATACTTACAGCCCCACCAGCTCTCAGTAGAAATACACCTGGTATCTCCGGTCGCCAGGCCGCAGGTTGTAGCTCCAGTTGGGTCAGCGAGGCGGCCTAAAGGAACACCACATTGGACCCGACGCCGTCAGTGTGTGTCGTCGTGTTGCTTTGTTGTCCGAGTTCAGTGAACGTTGGTTATTTCTTCAATAAATGGATGAGAAGCCATTGTGGATAGTTAGATTTGTATATTACTGCTCCAAAATGATCCACTATCCACTTTTTGGAAAGGGAAACAAAGAAATAATTTAAAATATATACGTTCAAGGTACCTGATGTTAGCATCCATCCTAACTGCAGCGGCAGTCCCTAGATGGCACCGTCAGTGGGAGTTGTGCCCATGGAGCCACTCAATGGGTCGGTGGCAGCGATGATCAGCCGGTAGAGACTCATGCGGTGGAGGTAGTTCCAGGGGTCGGGGGTCAGAACTCCGTTCTGTATGGGCAGGTCGGTCACCTGGCCGGCCGTCTGAGCCCACTGGATGGGCATGCCATCCTCGAGGATGACAGCGCAGCTGGTGAGGGACACGGCGGCGCACGCCAGGAGGAGACTGAGGACCGCGGGGCGCAGCATGGCTGAGGAGGAGTGGGAGGTCTTCTCAACTGACTGAAGCTCAAGGCCTGAATGCGAGGCTTATGTACTCTGTTCAAATGTTCTGACTCATGTGGACTCTCAATGACCGACAGATAAGATACGGCATGTGCACAGAGATCAATACCATCAAATATGCAGAAACAGTAAGTGTCTCTCTCATCCTGGCATATAAATATATATATATATATATGCTATGTATATATATATAATATATGTGTATATGTACATATGCATATATATAAACATATTATGTATATTTTTATATATATAAATATATATTTATATATACATATATATAGCATATTATATGTGTATATATTTATATATAATATATATATATATATGTATATATGTATATTTACATATATATATATATATATATATATATATATATATATTATATATATGTATATATATATGGCATATTACATGTCATTTAGCTGACGCTTTTATCTAAAGCGACTTACAATAAGTGCATTTAACCATGAGTACAAACTCAGAACAACAAGTATCAAAAAAGTAGTATTTCTTCAAGCAAGCCCAACTACAAAAATACCAAGGACAATTAGTTACCCCCAAACTTGTAGTTGTGGTATCCTATTTATTCAGGTTACGGTATATGCTTTCTGTAAATAGCAATGTAAAAGTTATTTTTTCACAGCTTCCACCATTCATTAATTTATTTTGTTTACTTAAAGTCGTCTTTTCTTTTATACATTTACTTTTAAAATACTGGAACCAACCTACAAAATACCCCGTTAGCAATTTACCCAATTAAAATACTAGTAAGTAAAAGTTTACTTCTGGTAAGTTCATTGTTATATAGAATCATCTTTTTCAGAGTGCAGTAATGCAGTTAAATGTTTTCAGCGATTTCAAAAGCACCGGTATGCAGTTTGGTATTTTAATCAATAAGAATGCATCACGTTTCATCAGCAGACCATCATAAGGTGTGTGCGTGCGTGTGTGTGTGTGTGTGTGTGTGTGAACTCTGTTGTGTAACTAGCAATAACAAATTAGTCAAATAAGTGTGGTGTAAAGTAAAAAGCTGCATATAATGAGACAACTCAAGTACATGCTCGTCATGTGATTACATATTCTTTGGGGATTTATTTCCTCCAGCCGTCTGGTCACGTGACGGGGGCGTGGCCGGGAAGCAGGAAGTAGACCGCCGCTGTCGCAAGTCACAAGAAAGGTAAAGTCTACACTTTTTAACGCCACTCGGCTGCACATTTAGGAACGATTGACAACGCTGCGGGGACAAAGATAATAATAACTATCTCATGATGACGTTTAGACTTCAGGAACAACGGAATTTAAACGAATATATCACCCGAAGAAAAAAAACGACGAGAGAGAACTGTTGAAATTGTGCTGCGACTTTGATTGTAACTTAATGACCTCACTGCTCGCGAGATATTATCGATATATATACCGTGGATATCAATAATACCTGGCGTATCAATAAATAGGGGTCGTCTGTTATGCCCTAGTCTCGTGGGTGTGAAGCTCATGTGATTTCCGCATTCTTTTTTTTCTTCGCTCCCAGCTACTGGATAAAGGACACGCGCGTGCACGCGCGCGCACACAGTCAGGCGGGGTGGCTGCAATAAGTTTAATGAAAGTAGAAGTTCGTGACTCGGTGACAGGGGGCTGGATCCCAGCTTCTGTTGTGAGGGTTCCCAGCAGATGGTGGTTTTATTTGCATATATTTCCCACAAGGCTGCGGTGCCGTTGTAGGAAACAGTGGCGACACAAGCCTGCTGCCAATAGCATATGTTATAATACAGCACATGTTACTATCAAGCATATGTTATAATGTAGGATATGTTATAATGCAGCACATAGGAGCAGAAATAATGCATCACAGATGTAATTTGTGATAGAAGATGGACTTTGAGATCTTAATAGGGTCTGGGAAGCCCCCTGGTCCAGTTAGGGGGAGTCTACGAGTGCTACGTCTGTTGATATCAAACAACAAACAGTTAAAATAGTCTTTTTTGTTTTGTTTGATATCAACAGAAGAGCCAAATAATAATAAATATAGTCCATTTGTCTCAGTTAAAAGTCTTTTTTTGCTTGTTTGATATTGACAGAAGAGCCACATAATAATAAATATAGTCCATTTGTTTAAAACAGTATATTTTTTGCTTGTTTGATATCAACAGAAGAGCCAAATAATAATAAATATTGTCCATTTGTTTAAAACAGTATTTTTTTGCTTGTTTGATATCAACAGAAGAGCCAAATAATAATAAATATTGTCCGTTTGTTTAAAACAGTATTTTTCTTGCTTGTTTGATATCAACAGAAGAGCCAAATAATAATAAATATAGTCCATTTGTTTAAAACAGTATTTTTTGCTTGTTTGATATCAACAGAAGAGCCAAATAATAATAAATATAGTCCATTTGTTTAAAACAGTATTTTTTTGCTTGTTTGATATCAACAGAAGAGCCTAATAATATGCTGTTGGAAGATTGTTTATCCCAAATAGTTTTCCAGTGCAGAAAAACCCAAGTGACCCTCGGTCCTTATTGAACCAGAAGTGCTTCTGTTTGGCTCTCAAATACTCCGTCTGTACATTGAAGAGGTCCATACTGTGATTTATCACCAAAAAAAACTGATATATATGCATGCATATCACTTTTAGCCATCCTCCCAGTTGGAGGATTTCAAACTTGTGACACACACAGGATTCAAACTAACCAACCAAAGTTTGACTGCCCGAAGGTATTTTCACGTGTCAAGTCTCCAACACACTGAACTAGTCACAGTAACTATCCCAACAGTGCTCACCTACAGCGACCCTCCGTGTCTATTGCGACATCGTGCTTATGCAACACATCTGTCAATATTCCAGCCTGTCATTGGCGTTATTGTGAACTTGAGACTGAAACGGGAACCGGTTCCACTCTGCACACATTTTAATGTTAGACTTCCAGTTTCATTTACCATCGACTGGTGAGCGTTTCTATTTTCTACTGTTGTTCAGGGACACATATTGTACGGTGTTTTGTTCTCCATGTACAAAACAAGCCCTTCCTACTAAATAACATATTTTTTGCAATTTAAAATCATAAAAGAAAAATAGAGAATATTCCCCTAAGCCTCTGACTTCAGTGCATATATATATATATATATGCATGTCAGTTTTAGCCATCCTCCCAGTTGGAGGATTTCAAACTTGTGACACACACAAAAGATTCAAACTAACCAACCAAAGTTTGGCTGCCCGAAGGTATTTTCACGTGTCAAGTCTCCAACACACTGAACTAGTCACAGTAACTATGGTAACGGTCATCTCTGTCTGACTCGTGCATGTGATTAAATGTGTGCGTGTCCTCACAGCTCTCCGTCATGGCCTACCAGGCTGGGATGCAAGAGGACCCCAGTGTTCTGGTTCACAAAATAAGCTCCAACGTCCAGAAGCTGACACTACTGAGTAAATATACACACACACACACACACACATTTTGACTGGTTCCACTCCGTGGATCATGGTGGACGCGTGGGGACACTCGTGTACAGATAAACGATGTGTGTGTTCGTTCTTCCCCCCCAGCCTCGGAGCTGCAGAGGGCCGTTTCCCAGCTGGGATCGGAGCATGACGGCAGCAAGCTCACGCAGACGCTGTGAGTAACGGGGGCGCGGCTCGCTTTGCATAATTGGCTCACCGCTGTACTCCCAAAACCAGCTCTGGTTTAAATTGCAGGTGGAGGCATGCTGACATTTGTCAAGCAGTCATAACAATATGTGTATTGGGTTATGAGTCAGTTTTCTTAATGTCTGGACATGGGGTGTACGCTCATGGAAAACCTGGAAAAGTCATGGAATATTTTTAATGGTTATTTCTAGGTCTGGAAAAGTCTTTGAAATTGGAATTAAATCCCAAAAGATTTGAAAAAAGTCATGAAAATTTGTTTGATTCATATGTTAATTTCCGCAAGTTTGATTAAACATATTCATTCTTTTAATCAAACTATTGTCTCTCAATCTTTTGTGTCATTTAAGGTTTATACTCGTGTATACACCGAGATTTCACAAAATGTTTGGTCATGGAAATTTGGTTTAAAGTCCTGGAAATCCTCTGATCAACATGTGTATGAACCCTGTGGACCGTATTTATCTGCATTAAAAACCAAATGTCTGTCTTTGGTCTCCAGTCAGCAGAAACAGCAGCAAGGCAACCAGCTGGCGAAGGAGACCGACAAACTAATCAAAGCATTCAGTGCACTTCCTGTTGGCCCCGATCAGGTACTGCACTGCCTCAACTATTGCTAAAAGTCCCAATTTCCCCGCTTGTTACCTTCGCATTCGAGAATGCGGAAGGTTATGTTTTGATCGCTGTGTATTTATTTATTTATTTCATTAATTTATTAATTTTATTTATTTATTTGTATGTGTGTTATTCGCATAACTCAAAAAGTATTAAACCGAATCGCATGAAATTTGGTGGGATGATTGGTTATTGTCCGGGGACCATTTGATTAGATTTTGGGATCGATCGGGTCAAAGGTCAAGGTCATGAAAAGGTACCAAAAAAGTGGCTGCGGTGAAGGTATGCTCTCTACCGAGCCGGTTCTGGTTAATACTCATTTGGTCCCACACTTTTAACATTGTGACCGTTCCCCTAACATTGTTATTCGGCGTTTGTGTTTTAGCGGCAGAGGAAGTTGCAGAAAGAGCGCCTGGTGAACGACTTCTCCGCCGCCCTGAACAGCTTCCAGAAGACGCAGCGGCAGGCGGCCGACAAAGAGAGAGACTTCGTGGCCAGAGTCAGGGCGTGCTCCAGGGTGTCGGTGAGTAAGCCGCCGCCGCCGTGTCTGCGAGGTCAGAGCGCCGATCGGCGAAAAGTAGTGATTAAAAAAAGACAGATTTGTGTTAGCAGGTGTTCTGTAATCAAAAGCTTGACATGCGGGGATATGAGAAGGGATGGGATGTCCATCCATCCACGGAAAGGTCAATATTATTGATTTTATAGCCCAATATTACAAATCACAAAGTTGGAGGAGGGTTATAATCTTACAATCTTAAAATACGACAACGTCTGCACCTTGACCCGTGCTTTGGATAATGGAGACCCCTCCCCCACAAAAAGATAATAAAATAATGAGTGATCCCAATCTCAGGATGGACTGACGTCTGTACTGGATAACCAACATTATGAAATTACACCATAGACGACACAAATTGTACGTAACATGTAAAATATATATGAAGCAAATGGAGCCAACCAGACTGACTGTATCTGAATTAGTAACAAACCAATTCGATAGTTAATCTTGACTAGTTGTATTAATATTAATATCTGCAGATGCACTCGGAGATGAGCTGCAATACATGTGTAAAGTTATTAAAGTATAATATGTCCTGGTAGAAAAGGTTGCCATACATTTCAAGTTGGGCAACTCATTGAAATGTGATGCTATCTTAATATTATATCTATTCTCAAATGTTGCTTTGATTTACGAAATAACAATTCACACATTTACTTTTTCTCGTGTTCTAAATGTGAAACTTGAACACAAAGTGAGACCTCGTGAATTTTGAACACGTGGGAAATAAATGTTTACATTTTCTCTGATTTCCTCCTCATGTCTCGGGATTATACACTACCGTTCAAAAGTTTGGGATCACCCAGACAATTTTGTGTCTTCCATTAAAAATCACACTTTTATTTATCAAATGAATATAAAATATAGTCAAGACATTGACAAGGTTAGAAATAATGATTAATATTTGAAGTATTAATTTTGTTCTACAAACTTCAAGCTCAAAGGAAGGCCAGTTGTATTGCTTATATCACCAGCATAACTGTTTTCAGCTGTGCTAACATAATTGCATGGGTTTTCTAATCAGATATTAGTCTTCTAAGGCGATTAGCAAACACAATGTACCATGAGAACACTGGAGTGATAGTTGATGGAAATGGGCCTCTATACACCTATGGAGATATTTCATTAGAAACCAGACACTTCCACCTTGAATAGTCATTTACCACATTAACAATGTAGAGAGTGTATTTCTGATTAATTTAATGTTATCTTTCTTGAAAAAACAGTGCTTTTCTTTGAAAAATAAAGTCATTTCTAAGTGATCCCAAACTTTTGAACGGTAGTGTAAATCAAAGCAAAAGTGACGTATGAACACATCGAAAGTAAAATGAATTAAGAGTATATATACTTATTTGTGTTGGAATAAATCCCAGCATTAAGAGACGGTGCTGGAGAACCCGTATTTGTTGTTGTTGTTGTTGTTGTCCCTTCAGTTTCGCGTTCATATTTTTTGTAACTGAGTTTTTTTAAAGAAGTTTCACGGGAAGTTGCTCTCATATTAGATAAAATAAGAGAATCCTGTATTAGTCCCACAGTGGGACATGTCAGGATCACAGCAGCGGGTGCATTAATAAAAGATACAAAATAAAACACACTAACAATACAAAATATCCAGTTTAAGGCGCCGCAAAGCAGGTTCCTGGACACCGACGCCCTCCGGAGAGCCGGCTCGCTCGGCGTCTCTAATCTCTGAGCTTCCGTATCTCTGTGTTCAGGCTGATAAGCAGGAGCACTTCCTCCCGGCCTCTCATGGCCGAGGGAACGTTCCTCGGCTCAGAGGCTGCACACAACCACCGTGCCCAGCAGGCTTGTGCTCAGTCACTTCAGTGTGTTTGCAGTGACTTGCACAGCGTTGCAGTTTGTTTACTTGCACTTCTTGATTCCCGTTCACAGGCAGGTCTGCCCGACGACAGCTTTGGATATGTGCCCGATTTTCTTCAGTAGGTTCACTATTTCTGGCACTTTAAAAAAAAAATTTTTACGTGTTGCTTTCTGTTGGTTATTATTATTATGATTTCTAATGACTTCTGTCCGTGCAGTGAATCCAAGGCACAGGCGCAGGCGCAGGCGCAGGCGGAGGCCATCACTGAAGAAGATCTGAGGCTGATCCAGGAGAGGGAGACGTCCATCAGGCAGCTGGAGGTTTGAGAAATAAGACGTCTAGATTGGCGTGGACATTAGTGTGTAGGGCGTCTCCTCAGCTTCACATGAACCACCTCTCTCTGTCTGTCTGTCTGTCTGTCTGTCTCTCTCTCTCTCTGTCGCTCAGTCGGACATCACAGACATCAATGACATCTTCAAGGACCTGGGCATGATGGTCCACGAGCAGGGAGACATGATAGGTGAGCTTGTGACACCTGACGCCTTGAATAGGATCAGTGATTACGTACATTGGGATGCACCACTGAGAATTAAGGATTGTATATACTATATATATATATCCTGTGAAAAACTCTCTTTTTAGACTAAAAACAACATAAATAATCACACCACTGTCTAGTTATCTATCTTGTACATTTGCTCCTCCTCCTCCTCCTCCTCCTCCCACCTGCTGCATGAACAACGTGTGTTTCCTGTGTTCTGCAGACAGTATCGAGGCCAACGTGGAGACTGCAGATGTGCACGTGCAGACCGCGACCCAACAGCTGTCCCGTGCTGCATCCTATCAGGTAAAGCTTACCAGGACGAGGAGAAAGGATTCAGGAAAGGAAAGGAGGAAAGGAATTTAAATCTATACATCTTGGATAAACGTCAGCTTGTAACTGGCGGAGCGATGAATGGATCCAAGTAAAAGTGACGGCTGTCGGGCTCTTTGAAGGCAGCACTATATGTGCATGTGTTACTCCTCTTCCTCCTCCTCCTCCTGCACGAGGACTCCCCCACGTGATTAGGCTCTTAGTGAGTTTTCTTTGGTGAAAGACGAAGAGGAGTAGAGGGGGGAAGGAAAAGAAAAAACTGAGTCACAAGGTGATCTGATTCATACCATTAGGATACAGATTATATTGAATACTTGTATATTTCACAAACAACCTCTTTGTGCTTTTAACCCCTCCCCCTTCTCCCCCTCATCCCCCTCTTCCTCCTCCTCCAGCGGAGCTCCCGGAAGAAGATGTGCATCCTGGTGATCGTGTTGCTTGTCGTCTGTGTTGTCGTTGGACTCATCATCTGGGCTTCTGTCAAACAGTGAAGGGTTCTGCCTCCTCCTCCTCTTCCTCTCATCCGCCTCTCCTGGTTAGTCATCGACCTGGACAAAGCACGGAGCACCTCCTCCTACTCTTCTCACGTCATTTGGACTCTCTGTCTTTCTTTCACTCGATTATAGTTCTGAGATGTGACCGTCCTCATTGAACGGACCGCACACACACTCCTTCACGGTGAAAACTAATCTGTGTGGCGGAGGTTATCGTCGGCTTTAATTTAATTTCTTCGCGTCTGATCTTTGTCGTGATTTACTTGACGGGAAAGCTTAAATGTTTTAGTCCTCACCACCCGGGTTCCAGAGGAAGGTGTAAACACAGGTGGAGTATCACTGTTTTCCGTTTGGCCCTGAATGATGAATAACACGCAGTACAACAATATATATATATATATCAATATCATCAGGTCAGATATGTCACAGCCACTCATTGTCTCAGAGACATGTTCCCTCTTTATTTTACAATCTAACAAATTACAATTAATTGTTCATTTCTATACCAATTCCCATCCTGTACTCTAATGATACATCGAGAAGTGCCACACACACGCATGCTGAATCTCCTGATTGGGACCACACAACACACTCCAGTCATTCCAAGTAATCAGGAGAAGGTTTTGTTACTTTACGTCGGCACGGCGTTACCTTCTTTTGTTTTTTAATTGTTCAGCTTGGAGAGATTGAATGGACGGTGAAGGAAAGTCATTGTTGTTGAAATGAATTGCACATCAGAGCATCACGAAATGCAACATGGAATATAGTTCAATGTTGTGCTTTTATGATTGTTTTCAGGTCTGCTTCTTTTATTTTGAAGGCCATTCACACCGCGTGGGTGTTTTCAATGATCTGACTGCTTGGTGCAATCAGCCAAATTAAGTGGAAACACCTGTGTGTGTGTGGGGTGGGGGGGGGCTGGACTGATAGAAAAGTACTTTCTGTGACTGACAGCCAACAGTAACCGTCTCTGTCTCTTTATTCCTAATATGAAGGACCACGATATGTAACTGAAAAGTATAACGTGAGCGCGAGCAAACACCAATTATTATTTCCGTCGACCCGTTTTGATGTAAAATTATGCGCAAGTGTATATTTTCCATTCTGAGATGATGCTGCCTGCAGTGTGCGCGAATAAATTGTGACTGCGAACATTTTTATGTGCCATCCTGATGTTATTCTGGTACTAACATTATGATTTATCACAGAAGGTTGTTGTTGCACGACTCTGTAGTTTATTATATGCACAGTGTATTATATTTGTTTTTATTTTTCCATGGCGTTCCTCTAATTCCAAAAAGCATAATTTTCACCAAAACTGTCGAAACAGAATATTCATGCAGTAGTTAGTTTTTACATTCAAAGAAATTATAGAAAACACCGGAAAGTTTCTGGCTCAAAGCCAGTGGACAGGATTTTTACATTTTTATTTACGAGTGTAAAAACAAAGATTGAATTACATTACATTACATGTCATTTAGCAGACGCTTTTATCCAAAGCGACTTACAATAAGTGCATTTCAACCTAGAGTACAAACTAAGAACAACAAGAATACAGGAAGTAACATTTCCTCAACATAGTCGAACTACAAAAGTACCATAAGTAAGTGCTATCTAAGTGCCACTGAAGTGCTAATCTGTGTTTTAATCCAGATATAGTCGGAAAAGGTGTGTTTTCAGTTTCCGACGGAAGATGTAGAGACTTTCTGCTGTCCTGATGTCAGTGGGGAGCTCGTTCCACCACTGAGGAGCCAGGACAGCAAACAGTCTGGATTTCGAGTGATTAGCTCGAGGTGCAGGAGTCACAAGTCGGTTGGCTGTTGCCGAGCGGAGCGAACGTGCCGGGGTGTACGGTGTGACCATATCCCGGATGTAGACGGGGCCCGATCCGTCTAGAGCACGGTACGCCAGGACCAGTGTTTTGAAGCGGATGCGGGCAGCCACCGGTAACCAGTGGAGAGAGCGGAGGAGTGGTGTGGGTGAATTTCGGGAGGCTGAAGACCAGTCGAGCTGCTGCATTCTGGATGAGCTGCAGGGGTCGGATGGCCTTAGCAGGTAGACCAGCCAGGAGGGAGTTGCAGTAGTCGAGGCGTGAAATGACCAGAGCCTGGATCAGAACCTGCGCCGCCTTCTGAGTAAGAAGAGGCCGTGTTCTCCTGATGTTGTGCAGCATGTACCTACAGGAACGCGTCGTCGCAGCGATGTTGGCCGTCAGGGAGAGTTGACTGTCGAGTGTCACCCCGAGGTTCCTGGCAGTCCGGGTAGGGGCCAACACAGAGCTGTTGAAGGTGATAGTCAGGTCGTGGGTGGGGGAGCCTTTCCCTGGAAGGAATAGTAGCTCAGTCTTGTCAGGGTTGATCTTCAGGTGGTGAGCAGACATCCACTGAGAGATGTCAGTCAGACAGGCAGAGATTCGTGCCGCCACCTGTGTTTCGGACGGTGGAAACGAGAAGATCAGTTGGGTGTCATCAGCATAGCTATGGTAGGAGAAGCCATGCGAGCGAATGACAGAGCCGAGAGAATTTGTGTACAGAGAGAAGAGGAGGGGACCCAGGACGGAGCCTTGAGGAACCCCAGTAGTGAGAGGACAAGGATCAGACACAGATCCTCTCCAAGTTACCCGGTAGGTGCGGTCTTTAAGGTAGGAAGAGAAAAGAGCGAGTGCAGTGCCTGAGATCCCCAGGTCCTGAAGAGAAGAGATCAGGATCTGGTGGTTCACGGTGTCAAATGCTGCAGAAAGGTCGAGAAGGATAAGGACAGAGGAGAGAGAATATTCATGCAGTAGTTAGTTTTTACATTCAAAGAAATTATAGAAAACACCGGAAAGTTTCTGGCTCAAAGCCAGTGGACAGGATTTTTACATTTTTATTTACGAGTGTAAAAACAAAGATTGAATGTCATCATCCTGTGAGTGATGCTGGAAAACAACATCCGAGGGTCTTTCCGTCGGGGGGAAATAAACCGGGATTCAGGCCCTGACGCAGTTTAGACACATGGAAAGGAAAAACTCTGTTGTGGTTTGACCCGGTCGCCCAACCAGAGAACGCTCGATCACGAGCGATGAAACTTAGCACGATGTTGGCGACGGCTGCTGAACAGTTAAGACGGTCATCAACTGCCCGTGACGCAAGAGCGCCTTCCTGTTTCTTGAGAACACCATTAACTCAGCATTTTGCGTATGTAAAAAGTTCTCCTTATTAAAACCTGACTACCTGTTCACTGTTGGGGCCGAGCCAAAACCCTGTAAAAATACTGCATTTTACAAGTCACAAATCATCTTTTTAAATATTCTAATATATATATGTATTTACATTTATATATATAGTTATTTTGATATATATATAAACACTTTTTTATATTTATATGAATATGTATAAATAAAAAAATACAATTATTTATATATAAACATACTTTTTAAATATATATTTATATATTTCTAAATACCTTTTCATATTTATATTGAAAAAATATATGTTTGTGTGTATATAAATAAGAGGACCAATAACGGATCCATTTGTTGCAATCTTTTTTAAATACTCGGTCCGAAACAAGTTAAAAAACGTATACACATTTTTATTTCTTCCATAATCGCCCTCTTCTTCATAAAGAGTGACGTCAGTCGGGGATGAGATCAAGCAGCAGACAGGAGGCGGCGTGTCTGTGTCACAACACACCGTTGGACCTTCAGGCGTGGAGGAAACCGCCGGCTGTGACGCAGGAGGAAAAGTTTCCTTGGAGCGATGTGGATGATTTGGACACAGTGTTGTGAATGCATCATTTGGGCAGAGAACAGGTTGAACTGGGCGGCTGTAGGACAGGGAGTATTTTGGGGCTGATTACACAAACACACACAGAGACACACACACAGAGAAAAAGTATCAGGTTCCTGCAGAGAGCTGAGCAGGATTTTCCTTCCAAACAGAAATGCCGGAGCTGATGAGGAAACTTTGAGCGGGTGCAATGTTATAAAAGAGGAAATAACAATTTGCTGTTAGCTTTCCTTTCCATGAGTAATCTGAAAGTAGGTGAAAGCAGCACTCTGTGGCCAAGACACAGGTTTGTTTACTAATGAAATATTGAGTTTAACTCATTTTGTTTTGATCTTACTTCACTTTTAGACCCCAGGAAGACGAGCAACATATCTAAAGTATAATAAGTCATGAAAATGTCAGAATATACACTACCGTTCAAAAGTTTGGGGTCATCCAGACAATTTCGTGTCTTCCATGAAAACTCACTTTTATTTATCAAATGAATTGAAAATTGAATAGAAAATATAGTCAAGACATTGACAAGGTTAGAAATAATGATTAATATTTGAAGTATTAATTTTGTTCTTCAAACTTCAAGCTCAAAGGAAGGCCAGTTGTATAGCTTATATCACCAGCATAACTGTTTTCAGCTGTGCTAACATAATTGCACAAGGGTTTTCTAATCAGACATTAGTCTTCTAAGGCGATTAGCAAACACAATGTACCATTAGAACACTGGAGTGATAGTTGATGGAAATGGGCCTCTATACACCTATGGAGATATTTCATTAGAAACCAGACGTTTCCACCTAGAATAGTCATTTACCACATTAACAATGTTTAGTGTGTATTTTTGATTAATGTTATCTTTATTGAAAAAACAGTGCTTTTCTTTGAAAAATAAAGACATTTCTAAGTGACCCCAAACTTTTGAACGGTAGTGTATATATCACCACAGTACAGTATGCCAATAAGAAAGTCATAATAAATCAGAATACAGTACGACATAAATAAATATACTCTAGCATGCCATAAAAATGTTATTAAAAAGTCACAGTGTAGTTTACCATATGCACATGTTTTGACTTTATTAAATAGTGTATAGTTGGTGGTTGTGGTTTTTCAGTTGTTTGTTGATTAGCTCTGGATTCCCACATGTGAGTAAAGTTTATGTAACACACGAGATGAGTAATGTTGCCAGTAGAGGGCAGTACTGGAGTGACCATAACCCCCATGAGGTCATATGCACCACGACTGTTGCTATTACCTTGGTATTATTGTTGGTATGCTGGAAATTATCCAATAGCAACACAGCAATTCAGTTGTACACTAATGAGAGGGGTATGTGTGTTATTATGATGACATAATCTCATATATTGGGAATAGAATAAGCATGAGCACTTCTTCCATGAGATCTTCAGAGCTTTAGAAAAGTCCTCGAGTGAGACGATGAGACGGTAATCAGAATAATAATCTGGTGGATAAGTAATCTAGAGAAGTACGGAAAGTATTTCAGCTGAAATCGTGTTAGGCCTTTCCTCTCTTCCTATCCCCTTCTTCTCGCTTCTCCTCCTCTCTCCTCGGCTCTCCGTTACATCTACATTGTGTCTGTATTTATGGCTGCAGATCCCTATTTTTAGGGTTATCTAAAGCCCACGGGATGTCAGCTCCCTTTTGTTTCCAGGACAATCAGGAACACGAACACAAAGTCGAGGAGCACCCTGTCCTGAGCGCTGATGAAGGTCGCCAAGTCAGGTCATTAAATCTGAGGATCTATGAGTGGAATTTGACCTTCATCACCGCTGAGCATCAAACCTGTTCAAAGACTTCATCGGACTTCAATGCAGAATCATTAAAATATAGAGATTTCTTTATTCCAGACTCATGGGTCCATAAAACAACAAACACAACAACAATATATAAAACTAGAATGGGCACTCGGTAGAGCGCATACCTTCGCATATCACAAGATTGGGCATTGAATTATGAACATTTTGGCATCAGTTGCATGCCAATTGGATAAAAATTGACCGCGCTATGGTAAAAAGAAGATGTTGACCTTTTCATGACCTTGACCTTTGATCCGATTGATCCCAAAATCTAATCAAATGGTCCCCGGATAATAACCAATCATCCCACCAAATGTCATGCGATTCAAGAAGATTTTGACCTTTTCATGACCTTGACCTTTGACCCGATCAATCCCAAAATCTAATCAAATGGTCCCCGGATAATAACCAATCATCCCACCTAATTTCATGCGATTCGGTTTAATACTTTTTGTGTTATGCGAGTAACACGCATACAAATAAATAAATAAATAAATACACAGCGATCAAAACATAACCTTCCGCATTTTCAATGTGAAGGTAATAAAATACAATACAATACAATACGAGGAGACAGGTCCAACCATTGCAGCTAAGAACTCACTCGTGGTTAAAAAACATACAAGCATTTGTTCCATTGCTTCCAGAAACAAGACCAACTAGAACGGGCACTCGGTAGAGCGCATACCTTCGCATATCACAAGATCGGGCATTGAATTATGAACATTTTGGCATCAGTTGCATGCCAATTGGATAAAAATTGACCGCGCTATGGTAAAAAGAAGATGTTGACCTTTTCATGACCTTGACCTTTGATCCGATTGATCCCAAAATCTAATCAAATGGTCCCCGGATAATAACCAATCATCCCACCAAATGTCATGCGATTCAAGAAGATTTTGACCTTTTCATGACCTTGACCTTTGACCCGATCAATCCCAAAATCTAATCAACTGGTCCCCGGATAATAACCAATCATCCCACCGAATTTCATGCGATTTGGTTTAATACTTTTTGTGTTATGCGAATAACACGCATACAAATAAATAAATAAATAAATACACGGCGATCAAAACATAACCTTCCGCATTTTCAATGCGAAGGTAATAACTGGTTGTAATAACTTTTATCACTAAATTCTCTGAATCATTCAATCGACATTTAGATTTATATAAAAAATTCCTCAAGACAGCATGGAAAGTGGGAACATTACGGGTCACAAATATCTGACTTGCACTTGTCCATAGAGGAACATTAACTCATGAAAATTGAGATTATACTTTTTGCATTTTTAACAGCCACCCAGAGACAAAATGACTCAATGAAAGCATTAAAATGCTATTTGTGTGTTTTCCTCCCTAAGTTACGTAAAAATAAAAAAAGCGCTGAACTCATTGAGCAAAACTATCATGGCTCGTATTCCTTACTTTTAATGTTTATTACTTACCTCTAATAGTAAGTATTCCTTACTTTTAGTGTGCTGTACTGTAGCTTCGCATTGTGTGTATTGTGTGTATTGTGTGTCCTTCTTACCACATATACTGTTGTAGTGTGTCTTATCCTGGACTGTTATGGTCTGTCAAGGGACTAGATATGCAAATTAGCTGCATAGCTACAATCTGGTGCATCCAATGTGGATGTTTATATTTTAACTGTACATGGTCCCTTTTAAATAAAAATAATAATAATAAAAAGATGCGATCAGAGCCTCACGAAGCCATGAAAACCTCGAACCACCACAGTCTGTGTAAAGGAGCCTGTGCTGTTGACATGTTGAACTCGTACCTGCAGCCGAGCGTCCCGCGATCCCCTCAGATCCGGTCCAGATCCCCAGAGGGCAGCATTCCTCCCAGCAGCCCCAGGAATGTCAAACTTTACTTTGGAGTCCAGCTCCGGTCCAGGAGGAGGAATGCAAAGTGTTTGCAGTTGAATATCCTCCCCGAGGTGCACCCTCTCTCGATGAAAAGTCATAAATAAAGATGTGGTAGAGCTGGCATTGGTGGCACGAACAACTGGCAGAGGAACAGAAGAACACGGCAGCGGGTTTCGGTTAAAAAAAGAAAAATATTTAGAGGCTCCTGTGTGTATTCTGGTAAATATTGATGTTTTTTTTCTAAAGAGGAAGTAGCTCTCAGGTATGTGACATGCTGTTCCACGCTGAGAGGAAGCTGCCGCTGCCCTCACCTGCCATTTCAAAGTAAAACATTCCTTCGCTCGCACACCAAAGAAACCCACAGGACACATGCGCCGAGCCGCTGACTAAAGACAAATAACCGACATGGAGCGAGCGCAGATCCTTTTGCTTTTGAAGTCGCTCGGCCTCTCGTGTGTTAGCCTTCAATACGCCGGTGGCGGCTGGTGGGAGCTAGCTTACTGACGTCACATCACGAATTGAGTAACATGTCAATTTATATAACACACCGTGTCTTTATTCTTGTGTAATGCAACGCTTTTTTATGCCGGATGCACAGACTACTTGATACAGATTGTGTGTTGTACTTCTTTCTTTCTCTGCAGTGGGGAATCAGGAGCAGGAACAACCTAAAATACCAAGAAAGTCGTTCAGTATCTGGCCCCACGTTGCCTCATCTGCATCAAGTCTAAGAGAGACCAGGTCAGGAAGAACTTTTGTTCTTCCTGATTCTCTCCTGAGGTGGATCTGAAGGTTTTGAAAGACCTGGATGATGTGACGTCAGTAAGCGTTGTGCAGGCTGTGGTCGGGAGGAAGAGCATATCGTAGGGAGGAAGAGCATATCGTAGGGAGGAAGAGGGTATCGTAGGGAAGAAGAGGGTATCGTAGGGAGGAAGAGGGTATCGTAGGGAGGAAGAGGGTATCGTAGGGAGGAAGAGGGTATCGTAGGGAGGTCGGGAAGAAGAGGGTATCGTAGGGAGGAAGAGGGTATCGTCAGGAGGAAGAGGGTATCGTCAGGAGGAAGAGGGTATCGTCGGGAGGAAGAGGGTGCCTCAGAGGGCTTTACAATCTGTACACATACGACATCCCTGACCTTTGACCTCAAATCGGATCAGGAAAAAGTGAAGAGAAAAAACGTTTGTGTGGAAGAAAAGTGAAGAGACCTTCAGGAGAGCAACAGAGGAGGATCTCTCTCCCCAGACAGAAGCAATAGATGTCATGTGACCATAATGAACAGAGTTACATAAACACATTCAATGTGTATGACAGAAACGTATGAATAATTAGTAGTTAGTAGTCGGCATTGGACCACGATCCAGACCTCCACAATCCCTGAAACAGAAGGAGGTAGAGGGAGGGATGTGTTCCACATCTCTGCATCACAGGCATACCGCTGTATTTTCATAAGTCTGGGTGGGTCCCCGAGTGAAAGACTCCAATCCCAGATCTCCTTCCCTCTGTTCCACGTCCTCCAACTTGTTCCTATAGCGACTCGCGCCCCGCGGTTGAAATGCCGACCTTTAAAACGTTGCGGCTTGGAGCAGATATCGTCGGTTTGTTTTGGGTTAACGCGTTCCCTGAACTCCTCGTCCCTCTGATTACAGGACAGATTGATTTATTCGTCACGGTCACAAAGGAGCAAGTGAGAGAGGCCCTCGTCAACCCCAGAGCCTCGCGAGCCGTCGGTGTGAGAACACGTTTAAATACCATCGCTGTTTGCGCACCTCAAACCATCTCCCATACGTGCGGACGTAACCGGGAGTGAAAAATGCAGCCGGGCAAACTACGGTGACCTTGTGTGCGTCGCCACAGACGTCATCACCTCCGGCCGCCTCGCCGCCGGTGGGAATGGAGGACGGGGAGGTATCGGGGATGGAGGGAGGGAGGCAGGGAGGTAATTGAGGAATGGACGTGTCTCCTAGGTGGCCAAGGATGTGGGCACTGGTCAGACCACACACACATATATACACTCAAACACACACACACACACAGGGACACTAGCAACAAGGCCTCACCAGGCAGCAGCTCTCATTATTGTTCCGTGGCGGTGAGGATTGACCTCCGGGCCTTCGCTCCGGAGGCAACATAGGAATTAGAGTCTGGGCTCGTCTTCTGCTTTTCTTATAATGGCGGGTAATAAATTGCGGGTGTTTGTCACGCTGGTGACTGAAGGGATTACGCTCCGGGTTAAAAGTTCCTGTTGGAACACATCTTCGGCAATTATGGAACCAAATCCATGAATCCATTCGCTCCATGTCGGTCGATCCTTCGCGGGTCTCACGTCTCCGGCTGCGCGTTCTCGTGAGCTGCATGGAAAAGGCCGTTTGACGTCAGACGCGGACAAAGCCACCAGAACAAGAGGCGTGTCCTGTTTGAGTAGAGGCAGGTGGGGGGGGGGGGGCTGTCGAGGTCAAAGGTGAAGAGGGGTCGATGGGCGGGGCGAAAAAGCTGCTCGGCAAACACAGCTTTGCTGTCTCGAACACACGCGATTATATGAGGGACGGCCACAGGTCCGCGAGAGAGGCCCAGGGAGGCCCTCGGTTTACTCACAGTGTTGTGATATGTTCGTCATGTTTTCACACCGAGGGGGGTGGGGGGGGGGGGGTTCCCATTTCACTGTCTGGGATCCATCCTCCGCTGGTGAATGAGACCAGACGGGGTGAGACGGGATGAAAGGGTGCAGAGGTTGGATGAGACGGAGAAAGAATGAGAATAAATGAGACATGAGAATGTTCTGAGAAAAGATGAGAACATTATTATTATTAAGAGAAGAGAGCAGGTGATTTTTTTTCATTCATTTAGTCAATGAAAATATATGAGACCATAATGTTGAGACGGAGGTGACGCCGACACTTTTTTTTGCATGAGATGAAATATGACGAGTTGACCCAGAAGAAGACGTGAACTTTACCAAGCCGGCAAAATGAGACGACAGAATAAAGCATGAGATGAAATTATGTGATGTGAGATTAGAGAAGACAAGGAAAACAATTAGAAATGTGTTGGATGGAACAGATGAAATGAGATGAGTTCAAAAAATATAGAGATTTTTACTGAGAATGCAAAATGAGATGATACGACATGAGACAATAAGAGGGGGTAAGGCTTAATATTATTGATGAAATGAGATGTGAGATTTTATTTTTGAGATCAGATGAATCTGGTTAATGAGAAAAAAAGGAGACAAAATATAAATAAGAAATTAAAAAATATATATAATGGGAGAGATTGTATTACTTTGCCTTTTATTTGACGAAATGTGAATTAACGTAATTTAAAGATGAGTGAGAATAAATGATTTCTCTAATGAAATAAGAAATGTGACATAACATGAATTTATGTCAAATAAGATGACAAGATGGTAAAATGAGATATGTTGTAAAATGATAAGAAGATGCAAGATAAAATGTAGTTAGACGAGATAAACTAAAAGCAAAAAGAGACACACAACTTAAAAGAGAAGAGATCATCATCATCATCATCATTATTAGAGGAGCTTCGACAGGCCTGACAGCCGGATGAATAGACACATATTTCGGTGTAACTTTGATTTTCTCTGTGGGCGACGTGCAGCAACTTCTAAAACCAAAAGATACACAACCGGACCGACAGACAGCGGGTTCGACTTCATTGAAGTCCGCTCGTTTCTGTTCGGCAACCGGGATTTCAATCTGACCTTCAAAGCACACACATCTGCCAACACATCAATCGTTTTCTTTAACTGCACATCTCAGTATAGACTCATGCTTTCTGCCTTAATTTATCCTGGGAATATTTGCCGAGCACACACACACACACACACACCCACACACACACACACACACACTCTTTCATCAACACTCTGCTTCAACGCGTTCAAAGTTACGCGTTCATTCATACCTTGGCGGCGGCCCCCGGTGCAACCACAGTCCTCCAGTGTTGGTCCTCCCAGCAGCTCCACCAGAGCAATTTGGACGGCAAGAAATGTGCTCAAGGACATTTCGGTTGGTGTTAGCTGAAGGAGACGAGAGCCGGCTGCGTTCCCTTTCGATGGACGGCATTTTTCTTGGCAAATCAGGCATCCGACGTCTCAATCTTCTCATCAGCCCCGCTGGTCTAAACTCTTAATGTCTGCACCGTGTTGAAACTCGACCTTTTTGTGAAATGAGAAGAAACAATCCAGCGTTTTAGTGAAAGGATTTTGGAAAAGCGAATCAATACGCCCGTGTTGTTTATTCTATCACAGTCTCCCCGATCGGGTTTTTAAAGCAACTGAATTAGAACAAAATGGCTTCACTTCATTATCATATTACTTTAGTGGTAGTTTATTTTTGCAGGTTTGGCTTATACCTTTAATTGGATTGGGTGAAGACTGGACCAGAGTCTGCCTGCTCGGCCCAACAGTGAACTGAATGCTAACATCAGCATGTTAACACGCTTACAATGACATTGCTCACATGCTAACGTTAAGATATAATGCTTATCATCTTCTTCGCTTAGCGAAAAAGCATGCTGGTATTTATTAATTAGCACAAAACGCAAGGAACAGCGGAGGCTCGTGGGATTGTCATTCGTTTTGCAGATATTTGGTCATGAAGCAAAACTGGATTCTCAACCTCATATTAATGTTGTCTGAATTGTTAAAGGTTATTACAATCAGCTCCGAGGGGGACATGAATGTCTGAACATTTAACGCTAATCAGTTGTTGAGATATCTCCGCATATAAATGCACCAAAGTGGTGGCTGCTGAGCAGATGAACCATGTGAGAGCTCGTCGGCTGTTTTCCTCCATTATGCTCAAAATGCTGGCACAAAAAAGCCAAATTCTTCAACAGAATCGACATTACATCACGAAAAAATTGCCTGAGAGAGCGTGGACGGTCACCCTCAATGGTTTCGACTGTGTGGCTCGCCGTTCCCGGTGCAAATGGCTCGCTGGCGGGCGTCTTCGCGAGAGAGGCCTCTCTCTCTCCCTTCAATGCGGCAACGTGTCGCTGTGCTCAGACCGGTCTGAACTGCCCCTTCGCCAGGGCCACGGCCACTCCGGCATCAAACGATATTTTTAATCAAGCAGTCAAAAGCTATTGCACAAACATTCTAAAGTAGCTTAGGTCAACAGTGTGCCGGAGACTGTTCCGTTAGCCGGAATGCTCCCGCGCGCCGCGAACAGGCCTCTCTTTGTGTCGCCCGTCCGGCGGCCTCACGCCACACCGCAAGCGCTCTGGAATCCTGTTTGTTTTCTTTCAAATTTCTCAACCTAGTTCACTCCGATGTGGAAGCGCAGTGTACTGCGTGTGTGCGTGTGTGTGTGTGTGTGTGTGTTTTAAAGGTGTGCGCATCTGTGTTTGTGCGCATGCAGCAACAGAATGGCTCATTGAGCATGTGCTCATTTCAAGCCGGTGCCAAAGTTCACATCGATTTCTAAGTGGAACATAGTTACTAAATTATCAACTTTAAACCCAGTATATGCAGCCAGCTCCAGTGGAGGTCATACGTGTGAAGGGTTTTACAGATTGGACCGAAACTCTGCTTTCTGTGGCCAAAAGACCTGGTTTTTAATTAGCATTTAAGAGTTTGCGTTGGTATTTTTAAACGTGTTTGCCTTCCTGAAGACGTATACGTACATAGACGTCTGCTTCATTCAGCGACAAGACAAAGCCTTGAATTTAAATGTGTTGTTTTTGCATTTCTGGACTCCAACAAACTGAATCCACTAATCTAACCGGTAATCTGCAATTATCCACAATACGACAATGCTGACTGGACAAAACACCTTTCCTCTCACACAGTCCACCTCCCCCCTTTCTCCTAATTTATTCTGCTGGCTGACCCAACCAAAGGAATTCATTATCCTGTAAACCTTGTTGGGGAGAACAGAGCGAGGCTGTCCTGTCCTTCCTGACAATGAAGCCATGGCATACACGCAACCTGGTGATTAACCTACTTATTACAGATGATCGCTGTTCGTTTGCCATATGAACTGTATCTGGCTAGCGGTCCTGTTTTTAACCTGAACAGACTGGTTGTACCTGTAATGAGACTACGCCTGCATCTGAAAGGAGTGTTTCAGGCATATCATAGCTTTTTACATCTTAAAAAAGAAAGAAAAAGAAGCTAAGTGTAACAGTTTAGCTCCACACCTTCCTTTTTGTATTAGTTGTTTTCATCCTGTCTCACAAACTATCACGTCATTCCAGATCCTGTTTCCCATCTCGTCAGTCCAACTCCCTTCACCTGCCTCTGATCACCTCGTTAGTCCCTCATTACCTTCACCTGGTCTTCATGCCCATCTCACCTGTTACCCATTCCCTCATTAGTCCCTGTCTACTTAGGTTCCCTCACTTGCCCTCTGCCAGATTGTCTTGTGTTGTGTTTTTCCGACAAAGCCCTCGAGCGTTCCACAGTGTGTTTGATTATTCTGTCTGTTCAGTTCCTTACGACGCTCTCAGTAAAGGATCTTTATTTGCATTATTGTCTCCTGAGTCGTGCATTTGGGTCCACCCTAATCCCACCGTGACACTAAGATTACTTCAAATGTCTTTGTATGAACAAGAATATTAATCTTTATCGAGTTCATTTGGCTTTCTTCTCAGGAATTTAACTTTTTCAAAATGGATTTTGGTAGAGGTCTGAAATATGAGACACTAATGCTGTCGTATCAACGATTGAGTTGTCATTTAAGTTTCATATACACTTTAACAGTCTTTGAAGGCGGATGATTAATATAGATTTTAAAAAGTCAGGATTGTAAAGTGTCATAATATAGTATGCCTTAATAAGTACAGAAAAAGTACTAAAAACGGTCACAGTATTGCATATAAAGTGTCTATAAAATAGCATACGTCATAGAATATGGCATACTATATACTATGTGATTAAAAAAGATCAAACATGAAAAAGTCTGATAAAATGTCATATTATAGTACGCCATTACCAAGGCGGTGTGTAAGATGTAGCGGCATTTAGCTGTGGCGAAAACCCGTCCGCTCACCTTCCCTTCCCAAGCAGGTAGAAGAACTACGGTGGCCTTCAGGTACCAAAAAGCACAAAACAAGAAGCCTATAAACTAAGTGATGTCTTTTGACGCACTGAGGACTCAAGTGGTAAAGTCTTGTTTACTTCAACTCAGATATTTAACCCAGATAATAAGGTTATTCCTCTTATTCGCAAATGTAAAGGAGTTGTATCTTCTACTGCGTAATTAATATTAAATGCAGGAGCATAACAATATGTTTGCATTGTAAGAAAACAATTACAACTGAAATAAGATAGTATGTTTAAGGAACCGTCTTTGAGCCACACATCTACTAATACAACACAAATGTACGAATGCATGCTGAGCACTCCTGTCGTTTGTGATTTTATTATCTCATGACGTTTTTTTTCGGACCATCAATCTTTCGCCTGTCATCAAAAAAACGTTCTCACTTTGATATATTTGACTTTTTTCATTTTTACTGCTCCATTTCCAGTAACCTGAGGAAATGCCTTTTCTGGGCTGTCCCACTAAAATGCCACATATAGGCGTCCCCTTCCACTCCTGCAGGATAGGCTGCCCTGAAAAGCCCCTCCGAAATACTCTGCAGGGCGGTGTGCGTCCTGAATGTCCTGCACCTGCATAAACACGCCGAGCCGGGAGAGCCGCCCATGCCGCCCCTGCCAGGCACGCTAAACCACATGTCCAAAAAGCAGGAGAATAACATACCTGGGAACATTTACCGTGAGAAGTAGAGAGGTAACGGAGGATATAGTTCACCACAAAAGAGTTGCAGTCGCACGGTAAAAGAATTGTGCCACCTTCAGTTTTTTATACACAAAGTACAAAGTAAGATTTTAATGGTCCAAGTAAACACCAAGCATACCTGGTAACAAAATGAACCAGTACATTACCAGTAAAATATCCTATCAGAGGCAAGAAAGGGGGGAAATAACAGAAACCAGATGGGTGGAGGAGACAAAGAAAAGGAGGAAAATGTGACAAATGAAATCAGATTGGGTGGGAAAAACTATTCGGATACTCTGTAAAATGAGCTTATAAAAGGTTAAACGCAAATATGTGTACGGACCAGAGAGTGGAAATTGGGCCCCTGAGATATTGACCCTCTGTGATAGAAGACCTACCTGTCAGACCCCGGCGGGACAAGGCTTCATTCACCCGCCGTCACACGACACCTTGCAGTTACGTAACTGTGGCACCCTTCAATCGCTGAGCTGTAAGTGAGACCTCACATGGGGCCCCGGTGCAGGACTCTTATAGCGCAGGAGTCTTGGTTTGGTTTTTCTGAGGTTTTTTTTGAGAGTTTTGAGATCTGCAGGGAACCGAAACCGAAGTGAAAGCAAATCATTTAATGCCATAATTCAATGGAGCAATGAAAATATTACATGATGTATAAATAAAACATGACGCACTCTGATAATGACTGGTCATTAAGTAGTTGCAGCTCCCAAATGCATTACAGGGATTGTATAAAAAAAAATCAGGGTTGGCTACCACAGATTTGACAGATACCAGCGTGACAGTTGCTGCTGATGGATTTATACACTGAGCAGGATGCAGCTGGAAAAACAGCAGTGAACTCACAGTTGATGATGCATGAGATACATTTGGGGGGAATACTTTTAACGAAATTAAGATTTGTAAATCGGACAAACTAATAATCCTCAAAGCAGACATTACAGTATGTGGCCATGTGTTTTGGCTCTTAATTAACAGCCTAGATTCAGAGATGGACTGAAGGGTCAATTTAGCTTTTTTGCAAATTGTATTTGAAAGCTGACGAGCTTTATGAAATAAACTAGTAATGTGACTTCCATGAGAAGATTGCCACCACTCTGTTTTATCTGGATGAGGGATCATGAGAGAGTTAGTTTAGTTTCGCATATAAACTGGAAACCAGGAGAAACAGCTCCGTCCAAAAGTTATAAAATATGCCTACTGGAACTTCTGGAGCTAAAACATGACAACTCTGTTAAATCAGGTAAAAAAACAAAATGTAAACCCATAAACGGCGATTTCACTGTTTCTTGTCTCATATGATCTTTCCCTATTAAAGTTTTTTAAGTTTTTCCTTATCCAATGATAGGGTCCAAGAACAGAGGATGTTGTAAAATCTACAGATTTGAGCTATATAAATAAAATATGTGTTGCTAAACTAAGCTAATCAAGCTCCCGACTGTCATGAGCTTGGTCTCCATCTTCTCATTTCACTCTGCAACAAAGAAAGTAAAAGTGATTTCCTATTTTAAGCTGATGTAAATAATGCAAATAAGTCGACATTTTACATTGAGGAAAGAATTAATCTTCCTTAAATTGGCTTTTGTCCACATTGTAGTACGTCCCAAATGGACGGCATGTTTTACTCACCACTAAGTTACCACTAAACTATTACAAAAACTTTGTTTATGCTCCTATTCACTCCCACCGCCGCCAGTGGGAAACAAATGTATTGGCTCTCTGTTGGGAGGAACACGTGAAACTCGGGTCGTCTGCCTCCCGGTTTGACAGCCAGCTGAGCGACGACTCCTTCCTGCGTCATCACTTCCTCCTCACGTCGCTGAGAAATCCACCGTTCCAAAGTTCCAGCTGCGGAATATTCCATGTCGTTGCGAAGAAGGACGATTGGGGAGCGTTAGCATCTTCTTTCTTTCCTTTTTTTTTACGCTGTCAGTTTGCAGTGGGCGGGTCCTCCGCGAGGTAGAAACATCGACTCTGGGAACCATTATGGGCCGAACTTTGAGAGCTATACCGTCTAAGAAATGTACGTAACGCCAGGCTGTAACCTAACCAGCAAACAGACGTATGGACGATCACAGAGGGGTCTGATGGCCACCAGACAGGCAGGCAGGCATGGGCCGAGGGTGGAGGCTGCAGTGTGTGACCTTGCAGCTCCAGCAGACGGATGGGGAGAGGCCTTTGGTTCCAGACACACAGACAGACAGGGAGGGGTCCAGCGCAGAAACTTCATATCTGGAAACAATTAGAGCCGAGGGGAGCTGTGGCCTGTTTCTATGGAGGTGCAGCACAAATCTATCAGGACGTTATGGGAAATACAGTTTTGCTCTCCTAACAACCAAATCCACCACGTCACAAAAAGCGAAAGTTCAGTAGTCCATCAGCATTATGAGGCGAGAGCTAACACTATTGTTTTTTTCCGATCCTTCAGTCAGTTAAGAACACATCGCTGTTTGCTCTGACTCCGGAATATTTTCTCCGCCGTCTAGAAAAAGGACCGGCCTTCTTTCGCGCTACAGCCGTTCACCTTTTGTTCATTTTGATTCGTCATCCGAGAACGGCGTTTCCCTTTTCTTTTTTCAGCCATCAGCACGAATAACATCCATCGGAGGACAGATCATCTCCTGTTGACTTTGAAAGTTCTCTCTCAGTCGAGCCACTACGCGGACGCTCGTTTTGCCAAAAGGGGTCCGACTGGGTTTTTCACAGGTGAAGCCAAAACTCCAGCAGTGATGAGAGATGCTTATTGCACACTTCTCTCATAAAATTGCTTTTGTGGCTTGAATATTGTCATTTTTTCTCTCTTTGCGTTGATGTTAGTGCCGGTGTGTAGAGAGCCCAATCCGTGGTCTGGTTTTATGCTCAAACCGCACACAAAATGCTTTGAAGTTTATGAATTAGTCATCCGGTTGATATGGTCATGCAGTGCTTCTGCTATGTTTAACTACACAGGGTCAGTAGACAGTGTACAGACTACTTATTAAGCTATGATCAATAGTTTTAAATTGACAGTGGATCAACTGAAAAGCTTAACAGAGCTCCTCAGGGTCTTTTAGCTCATTGTTTTGGTTCCTCAGCTAGCTGCTAACACCCAGTTAGCTGCTAACACCCAGCTAGCTGCTAACACCCAGCTAGCTGCTAACATCCAGTTAGCTGCTAACACCCAGTTAGCAGCTAACACCCAGTTAGCAGCTAGCTTGAGAACAAGGGGGCATTTAAAAAAAATAGCCAGATATTTCTTTCAGCAGACCAAATTAGAGTTAAAAGTAGAGTACATATTAGTCTTGCTGCTTGCAGTTTACCAACAAAATGTCTTTATACACCACCCTTGAAGCGAGATTGTTTTCTATAGTCCAAGAATGCAATTCATGAGGCTGTTTTCATTTCAATAAATAAAGTTGCGTGAGACGGTGTGTTCCTATATGAGGGAAAGTAAGCAGCTTGAATCTGGTAAACAGCTTGTAAATAATTGCTATGCTTGATTGAGGCACAGTAAATTGAGATTTGCGTAACTGGCAGGCGGCTGCAAAATAAACAGAAACAAGTCAAAAGCTGCGTATAGTGGGAACACTCTGTTTTTGACAGTAAACCAACAGACTGTAAAAGCAGCCGCAGAGCCTTATGAAGCTGCATGAGACCACAGTTCTCCCGCCAGTTCATAACTAGACAATAAAACAGACAGCGCGTGCACACTTTTGACATCTCAGGCTCCCTCGGTTTGAAAGTAAAGAAACTTATGAAAAGCATAGTGATAGAAAAACAGGGAGTTCATTTGATGTTGTTCAGGTTCAGGTGAAGTGACCTGCACATCAATGCTTGAAAACACCTGTCTGGGAAGCAGAAACCCACAGAGCAAAATTTCTGTTTTTTTCTCAGCTTGAAGTAACATTTACGTTGGCAGCGAATGAGACAAAAGCAGCAGCGTGTGATTAAAGCCAATGTTTTTATTCAAGGCTTTTACAGGAAGCTAATTAGCCGAGGTATGCGGTCGTGTGCCAAGCTAACGGGGGGAAGCTGACATTCCTGCAGGGAAGCGGGAGTCTCAGAAAAAAAGCTACAGAATATGTATTTACATTCACGGCCTACTCCACACAAGACTTTCAATTCAAACACTTCACGAAGGGATTATTTATTTATTTATTTTTATTCAAATATTGAAGAAAAAAAAGTCGGGATGTGGTCTGGCTCGAACCACGGGATGAATATATTTGAGGATAATAAAAAACCTGCAGAGATGATTTGTCATGTTGTTACTGGAAGATGAAAGTCACTTTGAAATATGAAATAGCACCTTTAACAACGGTTCTACAAGTGAGTCGTAACATTAACGGCGTGACAGTGTGCTAACGTGAACAATACCAGGACCCAGAAATCCGGCCCTCATTCATTTTATTATGTCAAAATGTCTACGTCTAAATCTGTCTTTTTGCATGTGGATTAAACAAATGAGATCTAACATTATTTGGTGAACTTTAGGGTAGTTGACAAGTATATTCGTTAGCATTGGACAGAGCTGAGCCAGGGCAAAGCTCCACTAATCACCTCCTGACTTTTGCTCCATACACAAAGCAACCACGAGAGCGGCATCCATCTTTTCATCGGACTCCTCTCAAGAGGCCAATAAGCACATTTCCCAAAAATGTTAATATATTCCTTCAAACTAAAACGGAAAAGCTGAGTCTTGCTCAATGCAATAAAGTGCAGCTGTGCCACTGTGTGTGGCAGGACCCACACTATATATAGGAAGCATCACCTGCAAAGGGCAGACCCATCTTCAGGGTCACAGGGACCCACATGACCCCAAGACCTGATCCGGCCTCATCTGATCACCAATAAGACCTCCAGAGGAGGGAAGCACTCTGTGGGAACTAAGTGTTCCGGGCATGACGTCTAAGAATAGACACCCACCCACATGGCCTTCGGTTGAGAGGTCACTGAAACAGAACGGAGGCCATCCTGGACCCACATGGAGCTGTGTTTAGGTACAGACCACCTGACTTCCACATCCATGTGTGTGGCAGTAGATCCACAGCTGAGATGAGTTTCTGCTGTTTGTTGAAAGAGGAACAGCCCAAATTCTCATCAGTGTCTGTAGTCTAAACACTTTCCAGGACACGGGTTTATAAAAAGGCTTTTAACACTCTCGCTCTGCTTTTGACATTTTGACTTCTCCCCTTGTTATATCTGCACAAATGTTCCCATGCACACTGCATAAGTCTAGTTTCCACCTGTGAGCATCTGCCAGACACAAAAATGCTTCGCCTAAGGTAGATGAAAGCAATACTTCTCCCTCGTTAACGCAGACTGACAAATGCATTCCCCTAGATGTCTCTAACTAAATGATTTATGAGTTCATTTGACCCAAAAATGCAATTCACCTTCCAAATATGCCCCTCTGGCATCAAACCGTCAATATATTATACCGCCGGCCCATTACCCAGAGTAATCCTAAACCCGACTATTTTGTACTGGCTGTGCCTGAAAAAGATTGAGTCTCATGCATGTTTCCAGTCTGAATATTTTCCACCACCGAAGGCTTTAAATAGAACAGCGTTTCCATCTCGACAGTTCATCTGCCCACCGACTCCATTGTTAAAACTCAACAAATCATCCCAGGCTCCAGATCCATTATTACTTTCCACTGCTGGTCTCTTCAACAAAGTTTCCACTTCTTTCATCTCTTAAGTAATTGACCTGTCCCTTCGACATTGTTAAAATTTCAACAGATCACGGTCCCACCCATTAAAAATCTTTTTCTCCGTGAGTGTTTTTGCAGACCAAATTGTAAAAAAAATAATTAAAAAAATAAAACAGCAATTTGCAGATGACACATTTAACGTTGTGAAATCATTCTATGTCGTCTGCTTCGCTCCCTCGGTCTGTATTTCTTTAACATGTGGCTGAGCGTACAATCAATGATTATTTTCCCACATGCGCTAGTTGAAAATCAAGTAAAATACCTCAAATATCAATGAATTACAAAATACCTATTCTCCCTCCCCGTTTAAAAACCATGTTGTTTTCAACTCCAGGCAGCCCGAGAGTTCAAAGAGGCAGAAATATACAAGGCAGGGGAAATCATTTTGAGATTTTGGTTTCATGTTCAGTTTACACAGTGGTATATAGACGGTTGGTTTGAAGACTAAAGCCAAAGGACATTCTTGGAATAGCCTGCCAGCCACCACTAATGGAATCTGGTTTAATGGACAGCTGAGTGCAGATAGCACAACCGAAGCTTCGAATACAGACCCACGCGGTTTGGGAAAAACACTCCGGCTTTGCCTACATATACATTTTCACATACATATACACACACCAATGCATGGAGTTGCCACTTCAACCGAGAACCTACAAAAGCATCATCAATTTGAATGAAAAAGAAGGGACTTATTTGAATAAATATGGGTTTTATTGGACTGCATTTCAACTAGTATTACCTAATGAACTGAATGAACATATATAATATATAAGTCCATTAAATAATGCAGAACGGTTTTGATGAATGCATCCTCTAAACCTCACATCTTTTTTTCCCAAACTGGCATGAAATGAAAAGCACACAAAAGCAAAAATATAAGAATTTTAGATGCACTAAAAATGTTCACTCCGAAATGAAGTTCTGTATCAGGCGCGCTGCGGCACGAAGATGCAGCCTCAAGTTCAGAGTGTCCGGTGCACCTGACCTGCCTTTTTCCCTTTTGATGCTTATCTTCCTATTCGGTGTAAACGTGCAGGAAATAAATGACAGTGGAAACAGATAAAAGACACCTCCAGCATCAGCGTCATCAAACCACGTGATGGAAACATCCCTTGCACACACGAGAGGTGTCAAAGAATACAGGGATTAATAATATCCGCTTTCCACGCCAGAAGAGTAAACAAGGACAGTGTCGCCATACCAGAGCCTGATGTGGGTGCATAAGAATTCAGCCTGAGTCTGTCATCACCACACGTCCTCAAGCTGGAAACTCCCCCCCAGCTAATAAGGTTGTGATGTCACACAGTAGCTATGAAACCAGCAGTATGAGGCTATAAATGGCGAGCAAGAGATGTGCGTAAATCCAGACTAGGATAGAAGGCCTTGAACTACACGGGTCACATGACCTAAGATCAGGGTGCGACTGCAGAGCTAAATCAGGAGCCTCGCATCGGTTTATTCTCTTGGTAAGAATGGGGGAGGGGTGCCGTGGGAATAGTTTTATTTTGGAAAAAATAATGTGAAGAAATGCACCAAGCGTGACGTCGTTAGTGTCGATTTGGAGTCGGCTGTAATCCGCAGACGGATTCCTGTCGGTCAGAGTGTCAACGCCTGTCACTGCGATGCCCGCATGACTAATGACGCCGAGTAGTTATGGCAGTTTAATATTCCCCACGTACGTCACACTGCATGCCTACTTTCACACGTTTACGTTAGCTGGTGAACCGCTTCGGAGTCGGTGTGTAGAGCAGACTCGCACAGAGCTGAAAAATAATCAATATGGAGTTACAGGATTTGAGATTCTTACATTAGATCAAAAAATATCATGCAATAATTGGGAAAAAACGGGGAATCTATAAGAATTGGACACACACACACACATGTGACAACCCTTCTCCACTAATTGAACACCAATCACTCTGAGCCGTTGACGACAAACTGACTTCAGGTGACGTCTTTTATGAGAACTTTGCAAATACAGAGGCAGTGTGAGGAATCAATGAATCCCATCGTCACCAAAATACTTTCCTCACTTCATTTTCCCGACGTGTGAAAGAAGAAAACAACGGTCACACAGGTCTGTTCCCCAACGCTGACGCCAACGGGATGAACACACTCCCCTGACGTTGCATTACCACCACCGTGGCAGTACAGATTGTCTCCCACAGCGACTCTCCGTGACAAACATCGTGGTCTATACTTAGCTCTCGACATATCTGGGCCGACCACACTCAGAACCGTGTGCTTCCCCGTCCACACACCTGCAGAACACTGGAGGCCAGTCAGCCGGCTGGACTTCAGGAGAGGAAACCCTGAGCCTGACGGGCTGAGCTCAGTGTCCGACAGCATAAACATCCAACAGCGTGACAACAACGTCACTTATAGTTCAGAGTGTGGAGGAAAAAACAACATGCACTCCCCCCCCCCCCCCCTTATAAAATAGCCATCAATGGACTCCTTTGTTTGTAGAATGCCATTCAGATACACCTTCAAGTCTGATAAAGCTTTTTCAAATTACAACAAGATAGCGACTTTATCCTCAAATAACATCCCTTAAAACCATTAAAAACAAAAGTGCCTGTGATGTAAGATAAAGTGACCTGATAAACAAGCTGACTTGCGTTACTCTGCACGTATAAGATAACAAAAAAAAGTGTTTTCTGCAGTGTGGCCGGAGCACGTTCCTCCATCAAGCTGTTTCCTTTGGATATCATGGAGTTGAGGCTTTAGACTGGACACACACATATACACACACACACACACACACACACACACACACACACACACACACGCATAACCACACTTTCACTCACGGCTGTGTTTTTCCTTGCTCCGCTGGTCTAATGGGAGTCCCTACTGTACTGAGCCAGCATAGAGAAAGAACATATCCATATTAGGAAGAGAGCAGGCGCCCATATATGGAAACGCTTCCTCTGTAGTAACGGCCCTGTGTCTGCTGGCTTCTCACTCGCATTCCTTCTGCCCCAGGTTTCTCTGGGAGTTTTTCATTTCCGATTCGCTGGCTCGAGAAGGAGCACGGCCGCCTTTCATCAGAGTCTGGGCCCGGTGTGTGATCTCCTTCTTTTTTTTTTTTTTCAACAACAACAAAAAAAAATACACAAACTTATACGTCTAGTCTCTTTCCTGCAATCCTCCACTGTGGGGTTTGATGTCGTAAAAATTTAAGTTAAAGGGCACACCTGGCCTTTTTTAAGTTGATCACAGACTCAACCTCATTAGGGAGGCCTTTGTTGCTGTAATATCTGCCTGATGGGCCGGGCTGCACTTTCACTTGAGTCCACTCAGGATTGCTGACCAGGATTTGTTTTCCGACTAAGACTAAGAGTTTAGGAATGAAAAACGGCCGGTCAAATGTGGAACAAAACCCACAGGCTTTTGTTTTCAACGGAATCCTTCTTTTCGGGAAAGAAGGAAAAGCCAGCCTAACACTCAAATCAACAAACATCCATTAACGGGAAATACTATTGACTGAGAACATTAGTTCTTTTGTCCCATAAATACCTGTCCTGCATACCTTGGCCGAGTGGCACATTCAAATAACTGAGGTAACACCATTAGGATTAAATGACAAACATAACACACATCCGATTAATCCTTCTAAATCTATTAGTGCTACAGGATTAACACTTTTTTTTCATATGCATCTCTAATGAGAAAATCTGAAAGAAATATTTATCAATTATTAGACCGGAGTACAATTTTTGTGTCTTTTACTTAAGTAGGCCTATATCCATTTTATGCTACGTAATACCACGATAATAACCACCGTAAAGGTGATTGGAGGAAGTATTTGAGAACAAAATGCTCCTCACGCATGCAAAAAAGAGATCATAAGACGTCCGTAATGTGCTTTAAATATTTAGTGCTCAGAGCTGCAGTTCAGCCGCTGATTTCAGAGCACAAGAATGCCTCCGCAGTGTCCCAGATGTGACCGCACAAGCACAGGAGACAAAGTTTCGAGAGCGTTCGGTTCAGTAGCCAACGCTCTGTGCTGGAACCAGCAACCTGTTAGATAACCGGCTCGAGCTAATGACTCAAATGAACTTTCTTTCCTCAACAGCTGGGGGTTAACTCACTAAAGTACAGGCTGTCTGTGCACCTCTGAAGCAAAAGCAGACGCATCAGCATTTCCTTTCTTAATCATCACATGTTGATGCATTTTGTGTGAATTTCTACCTGGTGTGTTTTTAAAAACATTTTTTACTGTCCTTCTTTCATGTAAAGCTCGTTTTCGCCTTCACTTTTGAACTTTGAAGTTTGTTCCTCTTCTTCTTTTTTCTTTTTTTCTTCTTCATTAATATTTATAGGTACCGGCTGTCTGTTTGTGAAGTCAGTCTTTAGGAATTCCCAGTGTGGGGTCCCAGGCCGCTAACCAGACTTAACCTCCCGTTCCAGATGAAAGCCGAGAGAGAGAGAGAGAGAGAGAAAGAGAGAGAGAGTGTTGTTTGGCCGAGCAGCAGAGCCTTGCCTTCAGACAGCAGGAATGTGGGATGTCTGGAGTGGGGGTCAGGAAGCGAGGAAAGAATGCCAAGCATGTCCATGTTTGTCCAGGGCTGGCTCTCCATTCAGCCCCCAGTGACGTTGCCGCGAGGGCCAGCGGGTATAAAGGGAGCCGGGCTGTGCAGTCAGAACTCAGATCAGCTCCTCTACCGAAGCTAAACTCTAGCTTTCACCCAGACAAGAAAGAAAATACTTTGACCGGAGCAGCAGAGAAACTCTACGAGACGGACGGGACAAGAGATCAACTTGATCGCCTACAGAACGGTTTCCTCGAGCTCAAACTCTGAGACGACAAGGGAAGAAACTTCCTCAACGAGAATTAAGGAGAAACTAGACTCTATTTCTACAAGGAAGACGACATGTCTGCCGCAATGAAGAAAATGATTTTGCTGCCTTTCCTGTGCATCATGCTCTCATACATGGTAAGTTAAAAAGAAAAAGAAAAAAAAACATTTAAAATGACCTTTGGCTTTAAATATATGGGCAATGCTTTCGCTTCTCTGGCCGTCTCCATGTCCCGGATGTGTCACTTTAACACGTGTGTATCTGTGTGTGCTCAGGTTGCCGGTCAGGAGTGCAGCAACCAGTGCTCGTGCCCCTCCACCCCCCCTCAGTGCCCCATGGGCGTGAGCCTGGTGCTGGACGGCTGCGGCTGCTGCAGGGCGTGTGCCAAGCAGATGGGCGAGCTGTGCGCCGAGAGGGACGTGTGTGACCCCCACAAAGGCCTCTACTGTGACTTCGGAGCCCCCAGCAACAGACGCATAGGAGTGTGCACAGGTGAGTCGTTGAAATCGTCGCCGCACTTCTTTTTTTATGCCGTCGATCATTCGCCGTCCTTGAGTTTTTGGACTTTTTTTCTAATCGTCGTTTTTTTTCTTCTTCTCCCCCCCCCCCCTACAGCTCGAGACGGAGCCACCTGTGTGTTCGGAGGCATGATATACAAGAGCGGGGAGACTTTCCAGAGCAGCTGCAAGTACCATTGCACCTGTCTGGACGGAGCCGTGGGCTGCGTCCCGCTTTGCGCCATGGACGTCAGGCTGCCCAGCCCCGACTGCCCGATGCCGAGACGCGTCAAGGTGCAGGGGAAGTGCTGCGAGGAATGGGAGTGCGACTCTCCCAACAGACGCAGCTTCCTGGGCTCCGCTCTGGCCGGTAAGTTATTCTCCTTTTCTTCAGTTTCCTCGTTGGTTATTTACAAAGAGAGGAGATGCGACTCGTCCGGATGCTGTTTCTAATCCAGCGCTTTGCTCCTGTGTGTTCGCAGCCTACAGAGAGGAGGAGACCTACGGCCCGGACCCCTCCATGATGAGGGAGAACTGCCTGGTTCAGACGACCGAGTGGAGCGCGTGCTCAAAGACCTGCGGCCTCGGCATCTCCACCAGGGTCACCAACGATAACGGCGAATGCCGCCTGGAGAAACAGACCCGGCTGTGTATGGTCCGACCATGCGAGTCCCAGCTGGAGCAGAGCATCCGGGTGAGTTGTTGTTGTTGTTGTGAATCTGCGTCCATGAACTCTTAAAGAAACAGTATTTGCCTTCAGAAAAACAGCCAAAAAGATGCTTAACCCTCCTGTTACCTTCACATTTACTAACATATTTTACCCTCGGGGTCAATTTGACCCCAGCTATTAAAACCTCCAGAAAATTATTAGAATTAATATTGTTTTCCAAGTTTAAGTGTGAGGTACTTTATGTTTGTTTGTTGACTACCTAAATAGCTCTTTAAATATATAAAAAAGTTGATATTTCTTATATGTTTGACACAGTGAAAACAGCCTGGGGTCAAATTGACCCCAAAGAACACTGACGTTAAACATTGAATGGGGTCAAATTGACCCTAAAGGTAACAGGAGGGTTAACGATGTTTTTTCCTCTTCTTCCTCTTCAGAAAGGGAAAAAGTGCATCCGTACACCCAGACTGTCCAAGCCCATGAAGTTCGAGATCTCCGGCTGCACCACCACCAAGTCCTACAGGCCAAAGTTCTGCGGCGTCTGCCTGGACGGCCGCTGCTGCACCCCGCACAGAACCACCACCCTGCCCATGGAGTTCAAATGCCCCGACGGACAGTTCATGAAGAAGCACATGATGTTCATCAAGTCCTGCGCCTGCCACCACAACTGCCCCGGGGAGAACGACATCTTCGAGTCCATGTACTACAAGAAGATGACGGGAGACATGGCGTGAGCCGGCCGAGAACGGACGACCGCCGCGTGCGACTTGAAAACCAAACAGAACTCCATCTCATTTTGCAGCTCATCGTATATTATTATTTTTTTCTCTCTCTCTTCTTCTCATTTTTCTCATTGTAAAAGTAGTCGAGACACTTGTGTAAGTGTCTGTGTGTTTTCGTATTGGCCGGCACGCGTCGGCCACATAGACTCAGACAGAGGGTTGCATCGCAGCTCCAAGAGATTCCTGCACTATAACTTCTATTTTTTGACAAGCCTGCTGTCGGGTTGCCGCCCCTTTCCCCTCCTTGAAATCCCTTTTTACAGACTTGTCCATTTTACTGTATGCATTTAAAAAAAAAAACGTATCTAAACCTTGACGTCCCCCCCCCCCCCCCCCATCCTGCGGGCCCAGACCAGACCTGGAAACTCTAAGCAGCTGTAGATGTAGCACGCACACCACAGCAGGCCAGTGTTCCCCTGTGCAAACAGGTCTGAATGTGTCCTCGTGTGTGTGTGTGTGAGAGCATGTGTGTGTGAACATGTGTGTGTGTGTGTGTGCGTGAATGCCGGCCTTGTCTCCTACCTCTAAGCAGGTCTCCCTGCTCACAGAGTAGAGGAAAGGTCAGAGTTTCCGCCCAGTATGTGGATGAGAAGGCAGCGTGCTGAGTTTAAGGTTAGATATGCAACAGAGTGGACTTTGCCACGGCACTGAGAAAAGCAAAAAATATAATTAAAAAAGAAATGACATGCTGACTTTTACTGATTCAGGTCAGACGGAAGAAACCGAGTGGTTACAGGAACAAAGTGTCTATTTTGGACACAAATAGAAGAAACGACTGGAAGAATTGTAATTTCATTCCTTTTTTGTGTGTGTAAATGATGTATATATATTTGTACAGTTTAAGTTAATTTAAAAGCCAAATGTGTTCTGTGCTTGGAAATGTTTCGATAGTGTCTTTTTTGTGGACAGTATTTTTTACTATTTTATTGAGAAGTGTGACGAAGATGTCACATGTTTCACTTTGTAGCTGGAAATAAAACGTTATATTTTTTTATACAAACACGAGTTCTCTGATTTCTTCTCTGGTTCATTTACTGTAAGAGCTAAAAACTAACATTACAAAGCAAACTGACGCACGTGACTGATCTGCATAACTAGGACATCATTAGTTCATATTCACCTTCCTCATCTTAGTCGGGGAAAGTATTATTATTAATAAAAATCCATTTAATTAGCTCTTTTTAAGGTACTCAAAGACACTTTACATGTTACATTCATACACCGTAGACACAGCAATTCAGGGTTTAGTGTCTTGCTCAAGGACAAATCGATTGGACGGGGATTGAACCCTCAATAAATCAATCAATTGGAAGACAGACCTGCTGACAGGAAATTAACCCTTAGTCGCTACACCTGTCTATTCCCCTTTCCACTTGGGTTTATGGAACACTACTGCGTGACGGCTTCTTCAATCCGACTGTGGATCCGTGGTCAGGTTCGTCGTTGGATCGTTGGTTCGATTCCCCGGCTATATAGTTAATGCCGATGTGTCCTTGGGCAAGACACTTAACCCCAACATGTCTCCCGTAGCCCACGGTGTGTGGATGTTAGTCCTGATGGGCAGGTGGCCCCTGTCATCAGTGTATGAACGAGTGAATGATGACATGCAGTGTCAAAGCGCTTATGGGTCAGATTACAGTCCATTTACCATTCGATAAACAAATACTTAAAAAAATTTATGATTTCTTACAGCAAACAACATGAATAATGCACAGACCTGGTGGCTGTTTATTAAATAGCTTCCGATTGAGCAGAAAGAGGATATTTAAAATGTTGTAGGTTACACTTTGATGCAAAGCTTTGCTGCTTGGCTTTCTGTAACTATTGCATGAAACCAGATGGAAATAAATGAACTTGGGTTCCAAGGAGCAAAAAAGAAATCTCCTTTGCAGACTTTGAAAAAAAAAGGTCCTCATGGACCGATGGTCCAATGTCGCCATCTGGTGCCATTTTTGATAGTGATGTCATGGATTAGAGGAAGAAACATAATCTTCAACCGGAAATGAATCTCTCTGATTCACAGTTGTGATTTTATTTAAACAGCGTAATTTTTTTTATTTAGAAAGGTCTAAAAGCAACATGTCTGTTTGTGGTTATCGCCCAATATCTTTCTGGCCTGCTTCAGGGTCCTGGAAGGGAACAAGTTATGGAGGGAAGCCAGATTACAGCCAATCACCCTTTTAGTTTACCAGATGCTGATGGAGGAGCAGAGGATGGATTTAAGCTGTTTTGAGTCCCTTCCATCAGGCAGGAGGCTGCGGTCCATCAGAACAAGGCCTCACTCCACACAAACAGTTTCTTCCCGTCGGCAGAGCCCGGGTCCCCCACTGACTCACCGTCATCCGAAGGACAATTGCCTTCCGGTCACTCCCCTGCACATCCCTTCAGGGGTGTCCAAATTACGGCCCGCGGGCCAATGGCAGCCCGCGGTCAGATTTCATACGGCCCGCGACATCGGTCATATAATGTGTTATTTCTGGCCCGCCAGATCTGTCAGAATAAATGAATCATAAAAACTTGAAAGATGTAATTCCTCCTTTCTAATGTATCTCAGAGCTGCCAACTTTTCAAAAAACCTTTTTAATAACTCTACTCTCATTTACAAAAACATGCCTAATTCTATTGCACAAATGTCCTGTCTTTATGTTAAATTCTTTATAATACATCTTACTTGTTCAAAGTGCTGTTTTGAAATTTTTTGAGAGGGTCCTTTTCCTAGGACTGCAAATAAAGTGATAAATGCAATGTGGGCAGCCTTAACAAACAATGCTCTGATGTTTTGAGCATGCAGTATACCAAGAGGTTAACACGGTGCTCTCCTGCTGCTTGTTATGACAGCTGAGTTTACACCACCACACAAAATCACACGCACAAACACAACACATTATTTCAAGATTTAAAGTTTAAGAGAGTGAGAACTTAATTGAACCACATGTCATTAACAGGGCTCTCAGGTTTGAAGACAGGCAAGAGTGACATATCTATCCAGGATGCTTTATTTTCATTGGTTGCTGGATTAAATCTTACCCAGATACAACAGATACGTTTTTTTCTGATTGGCTATTGTGTAGCCCATTTCTTTTTTTTGATTGGCTGATAAGTGGCACCTCGCAGCAGAACTCCAGGGGAGCGCTTGATTCCTCCACGGTGAGGGCAGCGCGGCCAGCTCATGTTGGCGCGCTGCTGCACATTAAAACATTAAATAGCCGAGTTTTTTCAGCGTGAGAAATACGATGTGTGGCGGGAGTGCGTGACGTAAGGTCCGAAAGACGCTCAATGCGTGACACTTGAGAGCCCTGCATTAACACACCGTAGTCTCTGCTCGTTGTGTCTGTTTGAAAATCTTCTTCTGTTGCTGACTCCGGGACTCTTTGGGGTAAATAGGATGTCTATGCAGCGAATAGGTTTATAGATAAGCTCCTTAGCGCCATCTATCGTCGCGGAGTTTGAAAAGGAACCAACGCGCCTCGGCCCAAAATCAGAATTTCTTTTGCCGTGAGAAATTGGTTGTGTGGCGTGAGAGCGTGTGAAAACATGCAAAAGCGTGTGTCACACGGCGAAACCGTGAGAGTTGGTAGCTCTGTGTATCTGGCTCTGCATCCGTGGCGTGAACCCTTCTCGAAACCTATTTGGCATGGCGACGGCAAAAAAAAGGAGAAAAGTTGACAGTGAGGGCCGCCGCCTTCAGGAGCGGTGGGAATTACTAGTGTTTCTCCTACCATGAAAACAGGGTGGGGGTCCGCCCCACTGAAATGTTCTCTTTAGCGCCAGATTACAACATAAGTAATGTCAGGTTGTTTTTTTCAACTAAACGGTCGTATATTATTGATCGTATCGACACAGCGGCATGTCATTTCTGTCTCTACGTGGTGGCGTTCACACTTCTCCTGGCTCTCGGCATCGCGGCGGAGCTCCGCCCCCATGCGCACAGACAGGTGCGCACATACAGGTGAGCGCGCTCCAACCAGCCGGCAGAGAGCGTCCAATATGTCGCGGGAACAGCAAACCGACACCTCTGCGTTCCCACGGTGGTGAAGACAAGTCGTCTCAGAGTAGCTCTCTGCTAGAGCAGAGACGAGGTCGGGCGCGAGGGTAAATGCAGATTCTTTTATTTCAAGACCTTGTTTGAGAACTTCACATATTACAAACTACACGGACATAAAACTAAGTCATTAATAAATAAAGAGCGAAATGCCTGTCGCCTACTTTCGTGTAAATGTGTACGTTACAGCGTTAACCGGTTACGCTGCGCATGCGCGACAGACGAGATTATTGGCGACTTGCCAGGTGTTACCTCTCAGCGTTCCAGCTGTTGCCCTTCAAAACAAGAGCTCAACATTGAGCTTTATGAAGAGTGGCCGTATCAAGCCTGCAACTCCGTTTTAAAAAGAGGTGAAGTGGAAAGCCCATTTTATCACAGAGTAAAACGTGATGACTCAAACATATCTGCACTTGTTTTGTTTTTCAAAGGTTGCTCGTTATTGTTATTTTGAAAATATATGCAGTGTAACTAACACTCAGTAAAACTCTTTATGCCCAAATTCTTGATCTTATTTGGTTTAATTTGTCACAGGTTGCACTTTATTGATATTATCTTGAAAAGGTATTCAGTGCAAAACAGGTTAATTGCAGCCACAATCAGCTAAATGTGAAGTGTGTTGAACGGTAACATGTCATTAACAGTGAAAAACCTGTAGATGTGACAAACTATTGCATTTCTGAAAAGATCTAGTGAAAGATAAGGGCACAATTAATTAGTTTGTAAGTGTAATGATAACAAACCACTTTGCATTACTCATAACTCCTGTTTCAAATGTTCATTAACCAACGTTATGTAACTCATAGATATGTAAGGTATTCTATATACAGCTTTTTCATTGTTATCTGACTGAATGAAAGGCAGACTTGGTTATATTATATGTGGTTACATTGTCATTTAAAAAATAAAAGTAATTGTGACAGTTAAAATACATTGTTTTATAACAGTCTATATTCATGTAACTTTTGTGGTTTAAAAACATGTCTAAATGAACTATTGGCCCTCGGGCATCTTTACTTTATCACAATTGGCCCTCATTGCAAAAAGTTTGGACACCCCTGCCTTAAATCTTCACTTTAAATATACTTGTCACTTTAAACTCACACTACTGTTTAAAGTAATGTTATGTGTGTCTGTGCAATATATTTTATATGATATATTCTACTGTAAATCGAAAGTTTCAATTCTTTGACGTGTTGATTGTTTAATTTTATTGTACAATGTTGCACGACCCACCATGACACATTCCTTGCACATGTGAAAACATCCATTTGATTCATAGTTTTGATTCTGATCTTGTGCCCTTTGATTGCCCTCACCATGTATTCGCCCTTGATGACTTCTGACCAGATTTCTAAAAAGGCACACATAAACTTTTTTGTTCTCGTAAAAGGGAATGACATTATATCTGTGTAGTTAATTTGTGTGTGTCTGTGCATGTCAAACTGCACTAATTAGCTCATAAATCACCTGTGTGGCTGCCAGCATCAAAGGTTGCAATCGTGATAACAAAGAGACTAAAGCTCCAGAGGCTTAACATAGAATGAAAGCTGTCAAAATATCTAGAAAGATTACCGAAGCTGCTGTTGCTTCGATATCAGACCTCAAGAGGAAGGACGGCTTGATGAATAGAAAATGTGAAAAGTGTGTCTGAGGTGTAAAAAATCTAGAAAGCGGGAATGGTTTTCTGAGCAAGATCTTTTGAGAGTCAATAATATCTTATTGTGGCCAAATGTGTAAATCTGTTGAATTCCACAGTAATATGTCAGTGACCAGGACAAGATTAGATACATTTTGACCAAAAATGACAATAATAATCATACTTTGAAATATATATAGTGCTTTTCTAGACACTCAAAGATGCATGAAGAGTGATAATTGTGTGATTTGTGGATTCTGAAGCTACTCTCCACTCTCGCGATGACCTCAAATGCTCTGAGCTGCGCAAGACACATCCTTTAGAAAATCTGAATGTTTTTAATAAAAAGTTAAATAAAGATTCGAAGAACAACATATCAGGCAAATAATCATGGTACACGTCCATAGTATGTGAAAAGACAGCAAAGAGGTAGACAGGAGGCTTTTAAAATTGTTTTTATAAAATGTACCTAAACAGAAATGAGCACTATAATAAAAGATAAAGAACCAGCTAATTTCGCTTCGGTACATAGAGCAAAACAACATTTGAAAAAATAACAATAAGACTAAATTACTATAAAGGTAAGAGATCAGAAAAGGCATCGTTACCACTAGAACATGGTAGAACAAACAAATAAACATAATTGAACAAATTTAACAATGAAATACTATAATCTGAAATCAATTGAGTAAAATATACAAATGAACTTGAGAAATGACCCAGGGTTTCCACGGAGGAAAAGGAAAGCCCCAAAACAAGTTTAAATAATGTCCAAGTGTGGCACAATAAAATATTGGAAAACAAAGCTTCAAACCATGAATATTGATATTTCATACACTGAAACATTCAGTCAGATATTTCCATCTTTTTGAGGATGCATTCCTGCCAAATTAATATGAGTCATTATATACATTTACCCCAACGAGAAAGAGGTTTTCAAAGCATTGAAGGCAGCAAACCGCATCCGTTTAGTAGAAAACAAACATGTCTCTCTTGCCAATTGTAGTCCAGAACATTAAGGAACTTGTTCCCGTTAGATGCCCACTTCAGTTTTGTGACCACATGAACCGTGCGAGTCAACTGGCACATTTTCTTGCTCTTCTTTGATCGATGTGCTCTGGTTGCTCTAACCTATGGTCACCATGATGTAATCCAGGTCCTCTGCTGCTTCAACTGGGACTGAATACTTCACATCCTCAGTGTCCCATTCAGTTTGTGTGGTATTGACAGTGTTTGGAGATACAGCACATCCTGGTGGCTCAGCGAGAGAATACTGAAGATTCTCATTTTCTGATTTGGGGAAAGTAAATCTCAGAGGTTCTGGAGGTTCGCCTGGGTGCTCGGCCTCTGCAGCGTTTGACTCCATTTTGACTTCACCATGAAGTGGATAATATTGTTGCTCTGTGTCTGGATAAATATTCTGATAACATGGATCATATTCCTCCTCTTTTATGTGAAGGTTTCCCTGAAGAAGACCGCCACAACTTGCACCCATTTGACTCGTCTCCGGATCTGTTGGCAACTCGGCGTCCTCATAACGGAACAGAGTTTTCGTTAATTTTGGCGCCATCAAGAAAATGCAAACGGTTTTCATCCGACTGGTATCTTGCTTGTTGCACAAAATGATCCTTGCTCTTTTTCTTGCCTGGAACTTCCTTGGGATACTTGGTACATTTCCTTTTCTGTGCTTTCTCGCGACAATAGCGTCCTTGACTCGGATGATTTTTTTCAGATTTCTTTATGGCACTTTGAAGTGTGTCCGTTTTCACTTTTGTTTGCAGCGCCGGTTTTCTTCGGCGTTCATACACAAATGGCAATTTGAAAATCTTGTCTCGATGAGTTTTCCAGGGTTTCCCATATCCATTGACCATATTTTTGACTGTGGATGCGGTAGTTATTGAAAATTCCCAGCTCCTGTGATGTTGTGAGCTAATATCAAAGTTAAAGTCGAGGATCTCATACAGTGTGTGTGGAAAATAGCATCCCTTTTTCGTTTTTGCAAATTTAGATATCTCAAACACAACAGCTCTTGTCAACTGCTCCAAGTCCAGTTTTTTCTTCTTCCTTGATTTAGATGTCACTTCTAGGTCCAAACCCATCTCTGTGCAAATGGGGTAACAGCGTCCTTGATACTGTACTCGACTAAACTGGTGTAATATATCACGGCTTACATCATATGCTGTGGTGTTAAAATGTACAATAATTAGAACTAAAACTATGAAAAATGGGAATGTCCACATACTTCTGGCCCGGTTGTGTGTGTAACCCTGTTCATTGAGGTCCTGCTGCACTATACTCTTTTATTGTGATTCATTCATTCAGTCACACAAACAATATTTGTAATGTTGTCTATATCTTTCTTTTGCAACAGTAACCGGCACAACCAAGGCAGTGAGACGTACATGGACAACCTGATCCGCCGCTTGCAGATGTACTCCAGAACTCTGGAGCATCTGGTGGAGGAGAGAACCTCTTTGTACAAAGCGGAGAGGGACAGAGCGGATCACCTCAACTTCATGCTGCTTCCTGGGTACGCTTGTGTATCTGCTGAAAACATCTTTTTAACTTGTCCTATAAAGGACCGAATGTTTATTGTTTCAAGTGCCCGAACTGACAGAACAACAAACCAGGAACATTTGTTGAGTGTGTTATATATTTGCCTCGTATTGAAGACTTTTTGATTCATCTCCTTTTCTTTCTCTTGTTTATTTTGATTGTTCTCCATTGTGTCCTGAGGGTCTTTCACATTTCATGAATCCTGAAAGCAGGAGACTTTTTGAAAGTTTTTCGAGCAAAAATATCCAATATGGTACCTATTTTCCAAATTGTTGTCCTATTGGTAAAAATAGTCTTTGTCTTTCCTGTCCCTGCTCAAGGCAAAGCGTCATCTGCATGTACCTGTGATACTCCCTTAGCTGAACCTAATTGACAGCAATTAAAATGTCTTTAAAAGCGATCAGTTAACAGCAGTATGTGTCACTACCCCCGTGTGTCCTCAGCCCAGTGGTGCGTTCACTGAAGGAGACGGGCAAAGTGGAACCGGAGCTGTTTGAGGAGGTGTCCATCTACTTCAGCGACATTGTGGGATTCACCACCCTCTGCCACTACAGCACTCCCATGGAGGTGGTGGACATGCTCAACGACATCTACAAGAACTTTGACAGCATCCTCGACCACCATGACGTGTACAAGGTACATAAGTCAAGCGGGCGCAGTGGGGACAACTTCTTATCTCTATTTCTGGGTGTATTCCTTTTTGTATTTCGAAGACCGATATATTGTGCGATAACACTTAGATTTTAAATTGTTCAATCATAATCTAAAACTCTGATGATCAAGTTTGTGTTTTCATTGTTCACGGAATACAGCTAATGATGAGCTCAAAGGTAATAATGAAGCTATGCATCTTTTGCCTCTTAGGTTGAAACGATAGGAGATGCGTATATGGTTGCCTCAGGTTTACCCAAGCGCAATGGTGACAGGCATGCGGTGGATATTGCCCACATGGCCTTGGACAACCTGGCATTTGTAGGGACCTTTGAGTTGCAGCACCTGCCCGGCATCCCTCTGTGGATTCGGATCGGTGTGCATTCAGGTAACAGTCATGAAATTGTCTTATTTAATGCTTATTCTTGCCCATACACCTCACTTAGATCAATAGTGTCTTAATTAATTGGCAAAAATGGAATATAATATGCAAAACTGTGTTTTCATTCGTGTATAAATGACCTAAAACTAAGAATCGTTATGTTGTATTTATGCATGAACGAATACTCAAATGGAATAAATTATTTAAATGGAAGTTAATAAAATATAATAGAAGACTACATTTTATTACTACTTTAAAAATGTTTAACTCCCCTTTTCAGTTCTCAATCCAATCGCATTATTTCCCATTTCCACCCCACCATATTCTCTTAAATGAGAACAACATAGCTACACATTCAATTCAATTCAGTTTATTTGTACAGCCCAATTTCACAAATTACGAATTTGTCTCAGAGTGCTTTACAATCTGGACACATAGACATCCCTGCCCCAAAACCTCACATCGGATCAGGAAAAACTCCCAAATAACCCTTCAGGGGAAAAAAGGGAAGAAACCTTCAGGAGAGCAACAGAGGAGGATCCCTCTCCAGGATGGACAGGTGCAATAGATGTCATGTGACCAGAAGGACAGATTTAGAGTTAAAATACATTCAATGAATATGACAGAGTGTATGAATAGTTCGTAGTAGGCATATTCCACGATGGAGACCTCCACGATCCATCAGGCAGATGGAGGTAAAGAGGAGGAGTGGGCGGAGTCTCAACAGTGGGCGGAGTCTCAACAGGACAGTGGCGTAGTTGGTAGCAGGAATTCCACGATCCAGACCTCGATGATCCATCAGGCAGATAGGATCTATGCTGTCTCATAGGGTCCGATGGTGAACCTGATTCAGCCCTAACTATAAGCTCTGTCAAAGAGGAAAGTCTTAAGTCGACTCTTAAACGAGGTGACTGTGTCTGCCTCCCGGACTGAAGGTGGAAGCTGGTTCCATAAAAGAGGAGCTTGATAACTAAAGGCTCTGGCTCCCATTCTACTTTTTAAGACTCTAGGAACTACAAGTAGTCCCGCATTTAGTGAGCGTAGCTCTCTAGTGGGGCAATATGGTACGACAAGCTCCTTAAGATATGATGGTGCATCACCAATCAAGGCTTTGTCGGTTAAGAGAAGAATTTTAAAAGTGATTCTCGATTTTACGGGGAGCCAGTGCAGAGCAGCTAGTGCAGGAGTGATGTGATCTCTTTTCTTAGTTTTAGTGAGAATACGAGCTGCAGCATTCTGGATCAACTGGAGGGACCTAAGAGACTTATTAGAGCAATCTGATAATAAGGAGTTGCAGTAATCCAGTTTCGAAGTAACGAACGCGTGAACCAATTCTTCTGCATCTTTTTGAGACAAGATGTGCCTGATTTTTGAAATATTACGTGTCTGTGGGAAAGACTCAGACAGGAGTGGGTAAATAATAACATGATTAAATTTAATTCAGTTTTCAATTCGGTTTATTTTATATAGCCCAATATCACAAATTAGCCTCAGAGGGCTACAATCTGTACACATATGACATCCCTGACCTTTGACCTCACATCGGATCAGGGAAAACTCCCACGCTTCACATTATGGATGTGAAAGTAATTTAAAAACACATAGGTAGCCCACACCTCATGATGCTACTGACATCTAGTGACTGAAAGACAAGTCAGATACAGCCAGAAACACCTTCCTCATGATCATAGGTGTTCTAAGTAATCATAGGTTTGATTCAGCAATGTCAACAAATGTGTGAGCACTCAGAAAATAAGAAGGGTGATGACGACGGGAGAGTAAAATGATTTTAAAATGCTGAAATAAAAAAATCAGATTGCTTGTTTGTGTGTATTTGTGTGTAGGGCCGAGTGCAGCGGGAGTGGTGGGGAACAAGATGCCCCGCTACTGTCTTTTCGGAGATACGGTCAACACTGCATCACGCATGGAGTCCACGGGCCTGCGTAAGAGACAACAAGCATCTTAACACAGTCACACTCTGGGTGCTTCAGGTGCAGCTTCTGATTTTAAGAGAGCTTTGGGGTTGACCCTGATGGTTTTCCGTCATGTCGTCTTTCCAGCTCTGAGAATTCACTTGAGCCAGTCTACCATCAACATCCTGCAGAGGACAGACTGCATGTTTGAGTATGAAGAAAGAGGAGAGACGTACTTAAAGGTGGGTTTGCTTTAACTTCTATACTCATCCAGGTGTTTACGTCAAACGTAAACCGCACAGAAAGTGTCCACTGCTCTCATTCCCTTTGACTGTTTGTTCCTGACCCTCAGGGTAAAGGCAAAGAGATGACATACTGGTTAACAGGAGTGACCGCGGGGAAATACAACCTGCCGACACCTCCAACAGCGTGAGTAAAACACTGTCTCCTATCTCCATTGTGAGAGATACACTCATTCCCGTCCTTCCAGCTCACTATTGATGTAAACTGGGTTCAGCTACAAAGCAACAGTGAGCGTGTTCGACATTTGGGACACGATTCCTAATAATGCAATGGATACATGAATGTATTCATGATCAGCATTTAACCTAGCACAATGTAATGCAATTATTACCCACCCTAATGTAGCAGAAGCAGACATTGTTCAAGCTTGACAGGGCTTGTGTCATATTAACATAATTTTTCATTTTGTCACCTTTGCATCCATAAAACCAAATAATCCTCACGTTACAGGGAGAACTTCCAGCGGCTCCAGCAGGACCTGTCGGAGAAGATCGTGTCCAGCTTGGAGAGCCGTGGCGATGGGAGCGAGGGCTTTAAAAACAGGAAGACTCTGTCCACCAAAGTCCGTCGGGGAGAGACTAACAGCAGCCTGCAGAGGAACAGCCCGCCGGAGTACTTCCACCTGGCTGTCACTGACAACCCCAGCACGTACCTGTGATGAGGAGCTTTCAGTACAATATGGCCAAGGAGGAGACGTCATAGAAGTACATCACAGCACCTGCATCAGCCCTGCTGGGTGTGTTGGCGTGGCAGCGGAGCCGCCGTGAGGACCAGCGGGCGTGTTGGAAGTGAGCCGTGTGTGTTGATGTAACGATAAACGGTCGAGCAACAGAGTCTCAGTTGTCTCTTTACCCTTTGACGCGTCATCCTCTCAACACCCATCCCTCTGACACGAAATTAACTGTTTATTAGTCGATGTTTTGCTAAAAAGGAACAAAGTCCACCCTAAGATTTGTTTGTAAATCTCATTCAAGATGTTTTTCAAGTTTTATTGTGGAGGAATAGATGGTTTAAATGGTTAAAATAAGGCTCCTCCTCTTTTATTGTGCTGAGCTGACACATTTCAACACGACATTCTTGAGATAGCATCACTGTGTGTACTCTACATTATCACATGTATGTTATGGGAATAAGAAAAGGAACAAACCGACCCTAAGAGTAGCAAACAAATATACAATATCTACCAGTGTATTTTGATACTGTCACTTTAGGGAGCCAACGTTTTGCAATTTTACTCATAATGGCTATACATATAACTATTTTGTGTGGATATTTCATATATAATGTTGCAAATAAAAAACGGCATGGGCTCATGCCTTCTTATAATTAGTAACACACAACCGTCTCCTGCCCTGTGGAAAATTCTATCTATTCTATATCTATTCTCTATCTATTCTATATCTATTCTCTATCTATTCTATATCTATTCTCTATCTATTCTATATCTATTCTCCACTAAACTGAACCCGCGTCTCCGCTGCTGGGGTCCTTACGCTGCCACAACGACTACGAGTCGTACGTCCACTGCAGCTGGAGGGAGCACGGAAACCAAACACTGCAGCTGTGGTTCCAGACAGAAACCCACAGGTGAGGACAACAACAACAACAAGGTGTGTTGAGGACGTGGCATCATGGGGAGTGTGTCTTGTGACCTGCAGGAAGCAGTGTGCGCCTCACCCAGCTGAAGTGCAGCATGCAAGTGAGCGCAGGACGGCCCGGTGCAGATATGAGACGCAGGCCTTTTCCATCGGCATCGAACACACGGTCTTCTTCCTGGAGGACCGAGCGCTGACCCACTGCTCGCCCGCCCCGCGCCGCACTAGAAGAACAAAAAACTGACTCGGCACACGATCCTCTCACAGGGCTCGCCGGTCAGATGCTTTATGCGTGCGGTTATTTTTCTGCATACGCAGGTTTTACGTGTTTCTGCTTGTCCTGCTGTTGCCTCTGACCTCAGCAGGCTGACGGGTGTGCATGTCAGACTCCCCCCCCCCCCAGACCGCTCCGACCGGCGACCACGGTCGGCGACTCTGGCCGGATCAGCGACGGAAGGGCGACTCTGGCCGGATCAGCGACGGAAGGGCGACTCTGGCCGGATCAGCGACGGCAGCCGGCGTCTCCGCTTCGGCCGGAGACGCCGGCCGTGGAGGCCGGCCGGAACGGAGACGCCGGCCGGAGAAGCCGGCCGGAGCGGTACTGCTCTGCTGGAAATCACTGCTATATACAAACTCTGTTTCGCTGCTCCGTGACGTCACGACTACGAGCGACGTCACCGCATCAAAGCGCAGACTGTTTCCATGGTGACTCAGTGACGTCACGGAGAATGTCTTGTCCGCGAGCGCGCGATTAACATCCGCCAGCTAAATCTGCCAAAGCGTCTCCGGAGCAGCGACGGCAGTCGGCGACTCTGGCCGAAGTGGAGACGCCGGCCGTGGAGGCTGGCCGGAGCGGAGACGCCGGCTGCCGTCGCTGGTAGATATTGTATATTTGTTTGCTACTCTTAGGGTCGGTTTGTTCCTTTTCTTATTCCCATAACATACATGTGATAATGTAGAGTACACACAGTGATGCTATCTCAAGAATGTCGTGTTGAAATGTGTCAGCTCAGCACAATAAAAGAGGAGGAGCCTTATTTTAACCATTTAAACCATCTATTCCTCCACAATAAAACTTGAAAAACATCTTGAATGAGATTTACAAACAAATCTTAGGGTGGACTTTGTTCCTTTTTAGCAAAACATCGACTAATAAACAGTTAATTTCGTGTCAGAGGGATGGGTGTTGAGAGGATGACGCGTCAAAGGGTAAAGAGACAACTGAGACTCTGTTGCTCGACCGTTTATCGTTACATCAACACACACGGCTCACTTCCAACACGCCCGCTGGTCCTCACGGCGGCTCCGCTGCCACGCCAACACACCCAGCAGGGCTGATGCAGGTGCTGTGATGTACTTCTATGACGTCTCCTCCTTGGCCATATTGTACTGAAAGCTCCTCATCACAGGTACGTGCTGGGGTTGTCAGTGACAGCCAGGTGGAAGTACTCCGGCGGGCTGTTCCTCTGCAGGCTGCTGTTAGTCTCTCCCCGACGGACTTTGGTGGACAGAGTCTTCCTGTTTTTAAAGCCCTCGCTCCCATCGCCACGGCTCTCCAAGCTGGACACGATCTTCTCCGACAGGTCCTGCTGGAGCCGCTGGAAGTTCTCCCTGTAACGTGAGGATTATTTGGTTTTATGGACGCAAAGGTGACAAAATGAAAAATTATGTTAATATGACACAAGCCCTGTCAAGCTTGAACAATGTCTGCTTCTGCTACATTAGGGTGGGTAATAATTGCATTACATTGTGCTAGGTTAAATGCTGATCATGAATACATTCATGTATCCATTGCATTATTAGGAATCGTGTCCCAAATGTCGAACACGCTCACTGTTGCTTTGTAGCTGAACCCAGTTTACATCAATAGTGAGCTGGAAGGACGGGAATGAGTGTATCTCTCACAATGGAGATAGGAGACAGTGTTTTACTCACGCTGTTGGAGGTGTCGGCAGGTTGTATTTCCCCGCGGTCACTCCTGTTAACCAGTATGTCATCTCTTTGCCTTTACCCTGAGGGTCAGGAACAAACAGTCAAAGGGAATGAGAGCAGTGGACACTTTCTGTGCGGTTTACGTTTGACGTAAACACCTGGATGAGTATAGAAGTTAAAGCAAACCCACCTTTAAGTACGTCTCTCCTCTTTCTTCATACTCAAACATGCAGTCTGTCCTCTGCAGGATGTTGATGGTAGACTGGCTCAAGTGAATTCTCAGAGCTGGAAAGACGACATGACGGAAAACCATCAGGGTCAACCCCAAAGCTCTCTTAAAATCAGAAGCTGCACCTGAAGCACCCAGAGTGTGACTGTGTTAAGATGCTTGTTGTCTCTTACGCAGGCCCGTGGACTCCATGCGTGATGCAGTGTTGACCGTATCTCCGAAAAGACAGTAGCGGGGCATCTTGTTCCCCACCACTCCCGCTGCACTCGGCCCTACACACAAACAAGCAATCTGATTTTTTATTTCAGCATTTTAAAATCATTTTACTCTCCCGTCGTCATCACCCTTCTTATTTTCTGAGTTCTCACACATTTGTTGACATTGCTGAATCAAACCTATGATTACTTAGAACACCTATGATCATGAGGAAGGTGTTTCTGGCTGTATCTGACTTGTCTTTCAGTCACTAGATGTCAGTAGCATCATGAGGTGTGGGCTACCTATGTGTTTTTAAATTACTTTCACATCCATAATGTGAAGCGTGGGAGTTTTCCCTGATCCGATGTGAGGTCAAAGGTCAGGGATGTCATATGTGTACAGATTGTAGCCCTCTGAGGCTAATTTGTGATATTGTGCTATATAAAATAAACCGAATTGAAAACTGAATTAAATTTAATAATGTTATTATTTACCCACTCCTGTCTGAGTCTTTCCCACAGACACGTAATATTTCAAAAATCAGGCACATCTTGTCTGAAAAAGATGCAGAAGAATTGGTTCACGCGTTCGTTATTTAGAGACTGGATTACTGCAACTCCTTATTATCAGATTGCTCTAATAAGTCTCTTAGGTCCCTCCAGTTGATCCAGAATGCTGCAGCTCGTGTTCTCACTAAACCTAAGAAAAGAGATCACATCACTCCTGCACTAGCTGCTCTGCACTGGCTCCCCGTAAAATCAAGAATCACTTTTAAAATTCTTCTCTTAACCGACAAAGCCTTGATTGGTGATGCACCATCATATCTTAAGGAGCTTGTCGTACCATATTGCCCCACTAGAGAGCTACGCTCACTAAATGCGGGACTACTTGTAGTTCCTAGAGTCTTAAAAAGTAGAATGGGAGCCAGAGCCTTTAGTTATCAAGCTCCTCTTTTATGGAACCAGCTTCCACCTTCAGTCCGGGAGGCAGACACAGTCACCTCGTTTAAGAGTCGACTTAAGACCTTCCTCTTTGACAGAGCTTATAGTTAGGGCTGAATCAGGTTCACCATCGGACCCTATGAGACAGCATAGATCCTATCTGCCTGATGGATCATCGAGGTCTGGATCGTGGAATTCCTGCTACCAACTACGCCACTGTCCTGTTGAGACTCCGCCCACTGTTGAGACTCCGCCCACTCCTCCTCTTTACCTCCATCTGCCTGATGGATCGTGGAGGTCTCCATCGTGGAATATGCCTACTACGAACTATTCATACACTCTGTCATATTCATTGAATGTATTTTAACTCTAAATCTGTCCTTCTGGTCACATGACATCTATTGCACCTGTCCATCCTAGGAGAGGGATCCTCCTCTGTTGCTCTCCTGAAGGGTTCTTCCCTTTTTTCCCCTGAAGGGTTATTTGGGAGTTTTTCCTGGTCCGATGTGAGGTTTTGGGGCAGGGATGTCTATGTGTCCAGATTGTAAAGCACTCTGAGACAAATTCGTAATTTGTGAAATTGGGCTGTACAAATAAACTGAATTGAATTGAATGTGTAGCTATGTTGTTCTCATTTAAGAGAATATGGTGGGGTGGAAATGGGAAATAATGCGATTGGATTGAGAACTGAAAAGGGGAGTTAAACATTTTTAAAGTAGTAATAAAATGTAGTCTTCTATTATATTTTATTAACTACCATTTAAATAATTTATTCCATTTGAGTATTCGTTCATGCATAAATACAACATAACGATTCTTAGTTTTAGGTCATTTATACACGAATGAAAACACAGTTTTGCAGATTATATTCCATTTTTGCCAATTAATTAAGACACTATTGATCTAAGTGAGGTGTATGGGCAAGAATAAGCATTAAATAAGACAATTTCATGACTGTTACCTGAATGCACACCGATCCGAATCCACAGAGGGTTGCCGGGCAGGTGCTGCAACTCAAAGGTCCCTACAAATGCCAGGATGTCCAAGGCCATGTGGGCAATATCCACTGCATGCCTGTCACCATTGCGCTTGGGTAAACCTGAGGCAACCATATACGCATCTCCTATCGTTTCAACCTAAGAGGCAAAAGATGCATAGCTTCATTATTACCTTTGAGCTCATCATTAGCTGTATTCCGTGAACAATGAAAACACAAACTTGATCATCAGAGTTTTAGATTATGATTGAACAATTTAAAATCTAAGTGTTATCGCACAATATATCGGTCTTCGAAATACAAAAAGGAATACACCCAGAAATAGAGATAAGAAGTTGTCCCCACTGCGCCCGCTTGACTTATGTACCTTGTACACGTCATGGTGGTCGAGGATGCTGTCAAAGTTCTTGTAGATGTCGTTGAGCATGTCCACCACCTCCATGGGGGTGCTGTAGTGGCAGAGGGTGGTGAATCCCACAATGTCGCTGAAGTAGATGGACACCTCCTCAAACAGCTCCGGTTCCACTTTGCCCGTCTCCTTCAGTGAACGCACCACTGGGCTGAGGACACACGGGGGTAGTGACACATACTGCTGTTAACTGATCGCTTTTAAAGACATTTTAATTGCTGTCAATTAGGTTCAGCTAAGGGAGTATCACAGGTACATGCAGATGACGCTTTGCCTTGAGCAGGGACAGGAAAGACAAAGACTATTTTTACCAATAGGACAACAATTTGGAAAATAGGTCCCATATTGGATATTTTTGCTCGAAAAACTTTCAAAAAGTCTCCTGCTTTCAGGATTCATGAAATGTGAAAGACCCTCAGGACACAATGGAGAAAAATCAAAATAAACAAGAGAAAGAAAAGGAGATGAATCAAAAAGTCTTCAATTACAGGCAAATATATAACACACTCAACAAATGTTTCTGGTTTGTTGTTCTGTCAGTTCGGGCACTTGAAACAATAAACATTCGGTCCTTTATAGGACAAGTTAAAAAGATGTTTTCAGCAGATACACAAGCGTACCCAGGAAGCAGCATGAAGTTGAGGTGATCCGCTCTGTCCCTCTCCGCTTTGTACAAAGAGGTTCTCTCCTCCACCAGATGCTCCAGAGTTCTGGAGTACATCTGCAAGCGGCGGATCAGGTTGTCCATGTACGTCTCACTGCCTTGGTTGTGCCGGTTACTGTTGCAAAAGAAAGATATAGACAACATTACAAATATTGTTTGTGTGACTGAATGAATGAATCACAATAAAAGAGTATAGTGCAGCAGGACCTCAATGAACAGGGTTACACACACAACCGGGCCAGAAGTATGTGGACATTCCCATTTTTCATAGTTTTAGTTCTAATTATTGTACATTTTAACACCACAGCATATGATGTAAGCCGTGATATATTACACCAGTTTAGTCGAGTACAGTATCAAGGACGCTGTTACCCCATTTGCACAGAGATGGGTTTGGACCTAGAAGTGACATCTAAATCAAGGAAGAAGAAAAAACTGGACTTGGAGCAGTTGACAAGAGCTGTTGTGTTTGAGATATCTAAATTTGCAAAAACGAAAAAGGGATGCTATTTTCCACACACACTGTATGAGATCCTCGACTTTAACTTTGATATTAGCTCACAACATCACAGGAGCTGGGAATTTTCAATAACTACCGCATCCACAGTCAAAAATATGGTCAATGGATATGGGAAACCCTGGAAAACTCATCGAGACAAGATTTTCAAATTGCCATTTGTGTATGAATGCCGAAGAAAACCGGCGCTGCAAACAACAGTGAAAACGGACACACTTCAAAGTGCCATAAAGAAATCTGAAAAAAATCATCCGAGTCAAGGACGCTATTGTCGCGAGAAAGCACAGAAAAGGAAATGTACCAAGTATCCCAAGGAAGTTCCAGGCAAGAAAAAGAGCAAGGATCATTTTGTGCAACAAGCAAGATACCAGTCGGATGAAAACCGTTTGCATTTTCTTGATGGCGCCAAAATTAACGAGAAAACTCTGTTCCGTTATGAGGACGCCGAGTTGCCAACAGATCCGGAGACGAGTCAAATGGGTGCAGGTTGTGGCGGTCTTCTTCAGGGAAACCTTCACATAAAAGAGGAGGAATATGATCCATGTTATCAGAATATTTATCCAGACACAGAGCAACAATATTATCCACTTCATGGTGAAGTCAAAATGGAGTCAAACGCTGCAGAGGCCGAGAATCCAGGCGAACCTCCAGAACCTCTGAGATTTACTTTCCCCAAATCAGAAAATGAGAATCTTCAGTATTCTCTCGCTGAGCCACAAGGATGTGCTGTATCCCCAAACACTGTCAATAGCACACAAACTGAATGGGACACTGAGGATGTGAAGTATTCAGTCCCAGTTGAAGCAGCAGAGGACCTGGATTACATCATGGTAACCATAGGTTAGAGCAACCAGAGCACATCGATCAAAGAAGAGCAAGAAAATGTGCCAGTTGACTCGCACGGTTCATGTGGTCACAAAAGTGAAGTGGGCATCTAACGGGAACAAGTTCCTTAATGTTCTGGACTACAATTGGCAAGAGAGACATGTTTGTTTTCTACTAAACGGATGCGGTTTGCTGCCTTCAATGCTTTGAAAACCTCTTTCTTGTTGGGGTAAATGTATATAATGACTCATATTAATTTGGCAGGAATGCATCCTCAAAAAGATGGAAATATCTGACTGAATGTTTCAGTGTATGAAATATCAATATTCATGGTTTGAAGCTTTGTTTTCCAATATTTTATTGTGCCACACTTGGACATTATTTAAACTTGTTTTGGGGCTTTCCTTTTCCTCCGTGGTAACCCTGGGTCATTTCTCAAGTTCATTTGTATATTTTACTCAGTTGATTTCAGATTATAGTATTTCATTGTTAAATTTGTTCAATTATGTTTGTTTGTTCTACCATGTTCTAGTGGTAACGATGCCTTTTCTGATCTCTTACCTTTATAGTAATTTAGTCTTATTGTTATTTTTTCAAATGTTGTTATGCTCTATGTACTGAAGCGAAATTAGCTGGTTCTTTTTCTTTTATTATAGTGCTCATTTCTGTTTAGGTACATTTTATAAAAACAATTTTAAAAGCCTCCTGTCTACCTCTTTGCTGTCTTTTCACATACTATGGACGTGTACCATGATTATTTGCCTGATATGTTGTTCTTCGAATCTTTATTTAACTTTTTATTAAAAAAATTCAGATTTTCTAAAGGATGTGTCTTGCGCAGCTCAGAGCATTTGAGGTCATCGCGAGAGTGGAGAGTAGCTTCAGAATCCACAAATCACACAATTATCACTCTTCATGCATCTTTGAGTGTCTAGAAAAGCACTATATATATTTCAAAGTATGATTATTATTGTCATTTTTGGTCAAAATGTATCTAATCTTGTCCTGGTCACTGACATATTACTGTGGAATTCAACAGATTTACACATTTGGCCACAATAAGATATTATTGACTCTCAAAAGATCTTGCTCAGAAAACCATTCCCGCTTTCTAGATTTTTTACACCTCAGACACACTTTTCACATTATCTATTCATCAAGCCGTCCTTCCTCTTGAGGTCTGATATCGAAGCAACAGCAGCTTCGGTAATCTGAGTTTCTAGATATTTTGACAGCTTTCATTCTATGTTAAGCCTCTGGAGCTTTAGTCTCTTTGTTATCACGATTGCAACCTTTGATGCTGGCAGCCACACAGGTGATTTATGAGCTAATTAGTGCAGTTTGACATGCACAGACACACAACTTAACTACACAGATATAATGTCATTCCCTTTTAGGAGAACAAAAAAGTTTATGTGTGCCTTTTTAGAAATCTGGTCAGAAGTCATCAAGGGTGAATACATGGTGAGGGCAATCAAAGGGCACAAGATCAGAATCAAAACTATGAATCAAATGGATGTTTTCACATGCAAGGAATGTGTCATGGTGGGTCGTGCAACATTGTACAATAAAATTAAACAATCAACACGTCAAAGAATTGAAGCATTCGATTTACAGTAGAATATATCATATAAAATATATTGCACAGACACACATAACATTACTTTAAACAGTAGTGTGAGTTTAAAGTGACAAGTATATTTAAAGTGAAGATTTAAGGCAGGGGTGTCCAAACTTTTTGTAATGAGGGCCAATTGTGATAAAGTAAAGATGCCCGAGGGCCAATAGTTCATTTAGACATGTTTTTAAACCACAAAAGTTACATGAATATAGACTGTTATAAAACAATGTATTTTAACTGTCACAATTACTTTTATTTTTTAAATGACAATGTAACCACATATAACATAACCAAGTCTGCCTTTCATTCAGTCAGATAACAATGAAAAAGCTGAATATAGAATACCTTACATATCTATGAGTTACATAACGTTGGTTAATGAACATTTGAAACAGGAGTTATGAGTAATGCAAAGTGGTCTGTTATCATTACACTTACAAACTAATTAATTGTGCCCTTATCTTTTACTAGATCTTTTCAGAAATGCAATAGTTTGTCACATCTACAGGTTTTTCACTGTTAATGACATGTTACCGTTCAACACACTTCACATTTAGCTTATTGTGGCTGCAATTAACCTGTTTTGCACTGAATACCTTTTCAAGATAATATCAATAAAGTGCAACCTGTGACAAATTAAACCAAATAAGATCAAGAATTTGGGCATAAAGAGTTTTACTGAGTGTTAGTTACACTGCATATATTTTCAAAATAACAAGAACGCGCAACCTTTGAAAAACAAAACAAGTGCAGATATGTTTGAGTCATCACGTTTTACTCTGTGATAAAATGGGCTTTCCACTTCACCTCTTTTTAAAACGGAGTTGCAGGCTTGATACGGCCACTCTCCATAAAGCTCAATGTTGAGCTCTTGTTTTGAAGGGCAACAGCTGGAACGCTGAAAGGTAACACCTGGCAAGTCGCCAATAATCTAGTCTGTCGCGCATGCGCAGCGTAACTGGTTAACGCTGTAACGTACACATTTACACGAAAGTAGGCAACAGGCATTTCGCTCTTTATTTATTAATGACTTAGTTTTATGTCCGTGTAGTTTGTAATATGTGAAGTTCTCAAACAAGGTCTTGAAATAAAAGAATCTGCATTTACCCTCGCGCCCGACCTCGTCTCTGCTCTAGCAGAGAGCTACTCTGAGACGACTTGTCTTCACCACCGTGGGAACGCAGAGGTGTCGGTTTGCTGTTCCCGCGACATATTGGACGCTCTCTGCCGGCTGGTTGGAGCGCGCTCACCTGTATGTGCGCACCTGTCTGTGCGCATGGGGGCGGAGCTCCGCCGCGATGCCGAGAGCCAGGAGAAGTGTGAACGCCACCACGTAGAGACAGAAATGACATGCCGCTGTGTAGATACGATCAATAATATACGACCGTTTAGTTGAATAAAACAACCTGACATTACTTATGTTGTAATCTGGCGCTAAAGAGAACATTTCAGTGGGGCGGACCCCCACCCTGTTTTCATGGTAGGAGAAACACTAGTAATTCCCACCGCTCCTGAAGGCGGCGGCCCTCACTGTCAATTTTTCTCCTTTTTTTGCCGTCGCCATGCCAAATAGGTTTCGAGAAGGGTTCACGCCACGGATGCAGAGCCAGATACACAGAGCTACCAACTCTCACGGTTTCGCCGTGTGACACGCTCTCACGCCACACAACCAATTTCTCACGGCAAAAGAAATTCTGATTTTGGGCCGAGGCGCGTTGGTTCCTTTTCAAACTCCGCGACGATAGATGGCGCTAAGGAGCTTATCTATAAACCTATTCGCTGCATAGACAGCCTATTTACCCCAAATAGTCCCGGAGTCAGCAACAGAAGAAGATTTTCAAACAGACACAACGAGCAGAGACTACGGTGTGTTAATGCAGGGCGGGAGTAAAGTAAACACAGTATATGAACATGTAGTACAGGCATTGAAGGATTCATCATGTATTGTGATTCAAAACCCATCAATTGTATTAGTTGAAGAATCAATTAAGAAAACTACACAGGTGTAAATTAGTTAGTACGCCAAGTTTATTGCATTAATCATCGTATGCAAATATTCATTCGATTTTAGAGGCATTAAAATGATTCACCAAAACAGAGATTCCCACTTCAACTATTCAATTAATTTGTATCCCCTTACATAAATGAATTACAATCCATTAAATTGCTAAAAATCTCCACTTATTGCTAGATTTGAGTCGACTGTATCTCTAATAAGTAAGCGTCTACACGTCTTCTTCTTCTACTGCTTCCCCATGAGCAAGCAAGCGTCCCAGAAAGAGCTCTGCACATGTACACATGCCATTACTGTACAACCTCACCTTATCGGGGTGTGTGTGTATGTGTGTTCATATAAATCACTATGTTAAAAAAGAAAAATTGAAAAGCAGGCCAGATGCATTTGCAGAAAGAGAGAAGAGACGATTGTCTGAGAGAATGAAGGGAAATAAGACGTCAACCTCCACCGGCGGGAAGGCTTTTCCTTTTTTTCCCCGGGCCGCACTGCGAGTTCTGAATATCACGTGCATTAATGTGAACGAACTGAACTTGTGCATCTTTAGTTTTTTCGTATGTGAGCCTAGCAGCAGTGTTCCTGCCCCGTGTTCTACTCTGTGTGAGGGACAGGACGGCTCGAGGGAGGCAGCAGTAGTCGGCCTCCTCGGGGGGGGGGGGGGGGGAAGCAAAAGTTAAATTCTTAAATTCTCATCGCTTATTGGAAAGGCTTTAACTGCGGGGGACCGGGCGGAGGAGGCAGAGGAGGTTGCAGTGTCTTACTTTCTTTTTTTATTTTCTCTCTGTTCTTTCCTTTCTTTCACCCAGCTCTCCCTCGGCCCCGCCGCATCCCGCGGAGCTTCTGGGCGACGTTCTCCAGCTCCGACTCGATGGTCGCCAGGCGCTCGATCTCTGGCTCCTGCAGAGAGGTTGAGAGGAGATGGAAATATAATGAGTGCAATTAATCATATACACACACACACACACACATATAAATATACAGAGTGCAAACAATCATACATTCATATACACACACACAAATATATATAAATATACTGAGTGCAAACAATCATATACACACACACATATTGATATATATAAATATTCTGAGAGTGCAAACAATCATATGCACACACACACACATATAAATATACAGAGTGCAAACAATCATACATTCATATACACACACACAAATATATATAAATATACTGAGAGTGCAAACAATCATATACACACACACATATTGATATATATATATATAAATATTCTGAGAGTGCAAACAATCATATGCACACACACATTAATATACACATACATATTTAAATACACATATATAGACACACACACAAATATATATATATGTATATACACACACATTAATATATACACATATATTTATATATAAATATACTGAGTGCAAACAATCACATACACACACATTAATATTGATATACACATATAAATATTTAAACACACATATATACACACACATGTATATATACACATTTGTATGTATATTATTCTATTTAATGTTCTGTACTATCTGGACTTCTCTGAAATCAAAGAATTGATTGATTGATTGATCTCAACACGTGTTATGGAGGTAAAGAGATGGACAGCACACCTCTGCCTTTGGGCTGCCGCTTCCCTCCTCTTCCTCCGACCACCTCTTCCTCTCCTTCGGTCGCCCCCTGGCGATCATCCGCAGCTCCTTCTCCTCTGGACTCCTTCCCATGAATCTTTTCTTTTTCTCCTCCTCCTCCTCCTCCTCCTCTTCCGAGTGCTGCGCCTCCTTTCCGGCCGCTTTCTTCCTCTTCTTCACCGCCGCCGACTTGCCCCTCTTGTTCACCCGCTTACTGCTCTCCTCACTCCCTCTCTTCGCCTCTCCTTCATCCTTCTCATCCGCCTCTTCTTTAGGATATCTCTTGTCTTTCTCTTCCTCCTCTCCCTCCTCATCTTCTTCGACGGACTTCTTCTCTCTTGATTTGGTTCTAGCTGCACGCTTCTTTTCACCAGATCTAGCACCTGGGAATGTGAAAAATTAAAGAATGAGATAGATATATATTTATTTTAATTTTATATTTGTATTACTGAAACACCTACTAAGCCAGAAACTCTCCAACATTAGCAAGATTACACTTCTTGTAATGCAATATTTCTTGCCAGCTGGCAGCTTTACTCCCAGTCCTGCTCGCTGTGCTTTATGGGAACTAGCAGCGCGCCTGAAGCAGTCAGATGACTTGGCAAAGGACCTTTTTACAAAATAGATATTTCATCGGTTGTTTTCCCCCCCTCCTTTTAGCAAAAAGACAATATATTTCTCAAGAAAACTCTTAATTTCAGTCGTTATCTATATCGCTGTAATCATGCACACCAGCTCATTTGTATTCTGGGACGTGGAGACAGTTAATAAGCTCTGCCGGTGTGCTGTGAGTGTGTCGGCTGTGTGTGTGTGTGGAGGGGAGGGGGGGGGGGGGTTTCATCATGTTGATGGAAGCACTTCCATCAATCAGCCGGTGGTCCTGAGGCGGCAGCATTTCATCTTTAAAGCATCGCACACTCGCCGCGGCTTCAGAGTCTGCATGCTCTCAACTTTATTACATTATTTTAATTAAGTTAGAATGTCAGTTATTTATTAAATGTGAAGACGTTTGATTTGACGATGCGCTCACGACACAAAGCTGTCATTCTTAATTATTATGCACGTTTTCCTGGCATGTAATTGGTATAATTTTTCTTTTAGTTCCCCTTTAAAAAAAAAAGAAAAGATTTCTACTAGCCTTTCTTATCCTTGATCATGCGGTCCTCCTTTGAAGTAGCTCTCTCCTCTCCATATTCTTCCTCCTCCCTCTTTTCAGCCTCGCTCCACTCGTCCACAGATGCAGACTCTTGGCTTCCTGGACTCTCGCCACGTTCCCTCTTCTCTTTCACCTCTTCGTCATCTTCTCGGGACTCTCCGGTTCCAGCGCTGTCCTCCTCTCCTCGCTCTCCGTCTCCTTTTCCCTTCCTCCTCTTCTGGGACGGGACGGATCGTTCACCGGGGTCTCCGAAGGCTTCCAGCATGGATCGATCTGAAAAGCCAGGAATTTAATTTACTCGAGGACATTGATTTCTCCATGACGTTAGAACACAAACAGCACAACAGTTTATTGCTGCGCTCGTTTCGTGTTGTGACGGAATTTGTGTGTTTTGGCTAAATGGAGCGGGTCAGAATCTCAGATATTACGTAACAGCAATAAAATTGTTAATAATTTGATGCTTACATGGATCTTCCACACGAAAAACCTCATGGGATATGTCAATACTAATATAATTCTGCTTTTTTAAATTTAAAACTCAACAGAAAGGTGAACAACTGAACCAATTAGCTGATTATTAAATTAATTGAAATTGTTTTTAGTATCTTTTTAATCACAAATGCCAAATATTTGATGGTTCCAGTCTCTCAAATATAAATGTCTGCTACTATTCTTTGTTTTGTCAAAAAAAAAGGTAAAGTAAGACCTCATCTTGGGCTGTAATGGATATTTAATCAATTAACTGAGAAAATAATTGAATAAAAGAATGAATCAACAACTGAAACAGCTGTTCGTTGCACCTGAACTAATAAAAGCAGGTAATGCTATCCGAGTGCCTTCATTAGCATACCAGGTAATATATAATATATGGTATAAGATATTCCTTAATTAGTCCCTCAGCGGGGGAAATTGCAGGATCACAGCAGCGGTGCACAGTAGAGCAGTAATGACAATTAAAAAAAATACAATAACAATTTTAAATTTACAGAGGAAATAAAAAATAAACATGGTCGTAATTAAAGTGTATTGAACAGTCAGTGAACAGATTAAAGTGTCCAAGTGACCGAGCGTTTAAGTGTTTTAGTGGTTTTAGTGGTCTACTAGTTTGTTGTGCAGCCTATTATTGTTGTTATAATGTTATGTAATTGTGTTGCAACTGCTGTCAAACAATAAAACAATATACTTTATTAGAGATTTCCCTCAAAAAATAAAAATGCAGAGAAGTATGAACCGGAGCTCCTGGAGGAACTCACCAGCATCATCGTCTGCAGACACTTGCGTGGTGCGTTCAGGTGCAGCGTCGTCTTTCTGCCGCTGAGCTCTCTCCTCACGACCTGCAGTCAACATGAGTCAGTCGAGCTGCTCTGCCATATGTCCCGCTCGTAAACAAGCGTCAACAAGCGCGCGACCAGACATCAGCTGTGAGTGTGTGTGTGTGTGAGTGTGTGTGTGCGTGTGTGTGCGTGACTCACCTTCAACAGCGATGTCCTGCAGCACCTTCAGGAAGCTGCGATGGCGGAGGACCGACACCAGCCGGTCATCTGCACGCCGACAATTGAGCAAATTAGTGGTTTGAAAAAAAGTCTCAAGAAAAGAAAGAAAAGAACAGAGGATGAGGCACAAACAGGGGATAACAGGTGGTTCCTCCCCCCCCCCCTCTCCCTCCTCCTCTTCACTTTTTTTTTAAAGATTCAGCTAAAATGTCGCCTCAGTGGTTCTTCAGAGTTAATAGCCCTGAAATTTACTGCATTCAAAGCAAGAGCACAATTAATCACGTGGGCCCCGGTGAGTTGCAGCAGCAGCAGCGAGCGCGCCGAGCTTTCTGCTGACCCTCAAACGCACCGCCGATATATATATACAGTGTATATATATATATATACACCACGCAGCCAGCATGAAGGAGACGACTGTACAGTCTGCAGTCTTTCTGTTTCCTTCCTCGACTCCTCGACTCCTCTGCTCTCTCTCTCCATCTCTCCATCTCCTCTCCTCACATCCCTCGAGCGGTGTACAGTTTCTCTCTCGGTACCAAATGCTCGGTGAGTAATGCACCGATTGATTTATTTATTTCTTCTTCTTCTTACAACAAGGAGCACTGAATAAAGATATTAGAATATGAATTAGTTCTACTAGAAAGGAGAAGTTCCTCCAGTGAAGCCCGATTGGTTTCAGTCTAGTTTCCACGGTGATGATGATGAGGAAGTAAAGCATCATTTTTTTGGTTGCAGTGGCATAGTATCGATCAATTAATCATCTTTATAATACAGCCTTAAAACACTATTATGCAAAAACATACCCTCAGATTGAGTGAATAACCAGAACCTGGAACACTATGAGCCAATCAGGAGGGAACTCACTGTATTTTAGCCTCTTATTTAAGACGTCAGGACATTAAAGGGACAGTTCAGATAGTTTTAAAGTGGAGTTATGTCGGTATTCATAGTCAGTGTTTTGCATATGTTAAAACGTTTACACATTTAAGTTACTGAGTAACTTCTCGGTCCTGAGCAGAATCTACAACAATCAGGCTTCTCAATAAGAGAATATATTAAGATATTGCCACTGAACTAAATATATGTATCATATATGTATACTCATTTGATTACATGTTCTAATATTAGGGAGATCAATAAAACATAAGGTGCTCAGAGACAGTTGTTGCATGTATTTTGTGTATTTGTGCTTATTTGTATGAAGGCCCTTTTAAGGGCATTGGTCCATATTGCCCCAATACAAACTATATTTAAAAAAAATAGATATTCTCCCACATGAAGGCATTTACAGTCATACCCAAAATCTCATGAACACAATAAAAATGTATCCTGCAATAAATAAAGAAAACTCAATACTGAATTGTGTCTGTGGTCCTTCGGGGGCGGGGCTCACCCGTCTGAAGCGTGACCAGACAGTCCGGACTCACAGGTATGCGGGGGCGGGGCCTCGACAGCACATCTGCCAGCGCCTCCACGATGCATTTCATCACCTGCACACACACAACGGGCACAGATGTGACAGATGTGACTCACGTTCTCTTATTCCCCTGGATGTTGTCGCACTGTAATGGATACTCTGCACCCAAGAGACGCTCTACTGTCAGGGATATGCTACTATCACAATATGTGAATGAGCTTCTGGTAAAATAATAACATGAAGGAAATGAATATATCTGCTTCTCTTTGGATGCTCGTGACTCGCCCGCTGACTCACGAGATGTGAGACTCTCGGATCAGAGATCAGAAGTCACCTCAACTCCATCGTTTCAATGTCATTGGGACATTCCCACATGCCGAGGATACTGCACTCTCTAAGGGTTCTGGCTTTGATCGCTCTTCTCATCTCCCCTTTAAATGATGCTCTCTCTCTCTCTCTCTCTCTCTCTCTCTCTCCCTCCTCTCCCTCTCATTTTCTTGTGTCCCTCTCCTCTCTCTCTCTCTTCTGCTTCTCTCCTCTCTCTCTTCTCTCTCTATCTTCTGTCTCTCTCTCTCTTTTTTGTCTTTCTCTTCTTTTCTCTGTCTCTCTCTCTTCCCTCTCTCCTCTTCTCTCTCTCCTCTTTCCTCTCTCTCTCCCTCCTCTCTCTCTCTCTCCCTCTCTTCTCTCTCTCTTCTCTCTCTGGGAACTGAATCCAGCGATACCAAATCCTGGAGGAAAAGGTTCTCAAATGATTAATATGCATAATCACATCCTGTCTTCTGAGTGTTGGACTCACACTGACGAAGAAGCTGACATACAGTAGTGGCAGGTTACACTACTGCTAGTATTATACTAATACTACTACTATACTACTACTAATAATAATACTAATAATACAACAGTAGGTGCCAATAAGACAAAAGCTTTACCTTTACGTCATCATTCTCCAGCTGACTGGGAGTCACTGGCAATGACAGAACTGCAAGGAAAGAACAGATGCATCAAGCTATATCAAAAGAATTACATATTATAATTATGATTTAGTTCCTACAATCCCTGAAGGTGCCTTTGTTATTCTGCCCGTCCCCAAAAATCACCTTCTGTTGACAACAGGGGACTAAATGTGCCAAAAGGTGCGCGTGAATTCACTTCACCTTCCGCCTCAATTAAAGACGTGCGCGCGCGCCTGTGTGTGTGTGTGTGTGTGTGTGTGTGTGTGTGTGTGTCGCTGTCCTTGGTGCTGAAGCAGAGCAGTCGCATCTCTACTGCAGGTTTCTCTCCCTCTCTTAACAAACTGTATACCTGCGACGTGACGTCACGTCACTCAACTTCCACCAGCATGTGTTTTTGGTTCTTACCGCAGCTCGACGTCAGGATGGTCAACACGACGAGTCCTCGCGCGACCATGTTTGCAAACGAGGCTGTAACGACAACAAAAAACACACAAAAAACTCTCCAGCAAAAATTAGAAAGATAGCGAAGCTTCTATCAGAAAGTATGACGTCACCACCCTTTTTATAAAAAGAAAATCGTTGGATTTTACGGACGCCTCCTGAACTAAACTTGGTCGCCTTTCGGTACTTCCGGAGAGCCAGATCTCTCTCTCTCTCTCTCTCCCTTCCTCTCTCTCTCTTTCTCTCTTGCTGCAGCCTCGGTCCTCTCCGATCTCTCCACCTGACACCGAGCCGCAGCAGCGCCGGCTTTTATAGGGAGATGTGGAGACGGGAAGTGACGTCATCCAGGATCCAATCGGTACTGTCGCACCTGATCTATACCTCGATGGTTGTCAGGGCGTGCACAGGTGTGGAGCATTCATAGACGAGATATGTTGTATATATATATATTTAAAAAAATTATAACTCTTTTTGGTATCTTGGTTTTGTTCTGCAGAGAGATAAAATATATATAAGTGCAGGGGAAAAACCCTGTAAGTGTCTGATTTTGAATACAGACGCACAGATTTCCTGTCTCCATTATCAGAATCAGAATCAGTTTTATTGGCCAAGTAAGTTTACACAAACAAGGAATTTGACTTGGTAAAGTGACTCTGTGTGCTTACACACAATATACATTACAACACAATACAATACAAAACAATTATGTCGTGTTCCTGCAGGACAAAGCTCACCATCATATTGTATTTGCAGATCAATGTCTCTTTCTTGACTGAATGTGTTGCTATGGTGACGGTTTATTGAAAAATGATTGCCGTCATGGCTCAAATAAGAATAGAGAAGCAAAGCTTGTACACGTCATGAGCTCAATTCACCCTTATTATCAAAGAGCTGTGTAATGTGATATAACATAGACAGACTTTATTAATAGTTATATAGCAATACATATAAATCCATTGTTGGACCATTACATTGTGTAAAACTAAACTGCAAATGCTGTTCTGTAATAAGGGTAACATAACATGGTTAAGTAACACCTGAGTTAATGTAGCATGTGACATGAATTACTGTTGCTGCCCATTAAATGACCAATAAGTGACTTTATGGGACTCAATATGGTGAATGTTAATTCCCAATTATTTCATACATTTATTTATAAAACCCCAGATGTCTCCTGGACACACATTTGCACTAAATGTGGTACCAATTTGCAAAAATAAAAATGCTGCTTTGTTTATGTCGCAGTCACAAGCTATTGTATGCAGTTTGGAGTTTTTATCTATTTATTTTTACTATATTTAAGTGAGAGAATAATGCAGTAAAACCTAAAAGCATCATGCAGAATGAACGGACCTGTTCCAGCATACATTAGTGTGATAATATGTGTATGGATTTAGTAAGGAATCTGATTGGGTCTCATCATTATGATTTAAATTATTTCAGACGGCAACCTGCATGTGTTTGCATCCGAAAATACAATTTTTTCTATTAAAAATAACTGGATCCAGAGACGGTTTCCACCTGATTTGGTGTCAATAAACATAAAATGGAAAAAATAAATGTAACTTATTGATTCTGCGTTCTTCTCAGGTGTCCTAGAGCGTGTGGTGTGAACCCATAACGTGTCACCTGAATGTCCGACAGTGATTTAATTCAAATAAAAATAGAAACACATGACGCAGAAGCGACGTTTCATATAGTTTCATGACATGAAGTCGCATCTCGATCTATTAACTCATTGTAAATGCAGCCTTTAAATTGTTTGCTCTCCTCCCCCTGGCTGAGTGCTGCGTCTCAGATGTTCACCGGCCAGACAAAGAGGTTTCTCAGGTGCGGCTCGGACTGTTTGCCGTTTCAAATTTCCTGCTCTGCCTTCCACGCGGGCCCAAAGACCTCATTGTGCTTCCACAGGGACAATAATTAAAAAAAAGGGCCCTTTGCGTCAGCTCCATGTTTGTCCAGCATTAAACCGGGAGGCGGAGGCGGCTTTGTTTAAACATCAAGAGGTTTTTTGTTGTTGTTGAATGTAATAATAGAAAAAGGAGGTCATTATGAAACCCAACAGCTTCGAGGACTCATTGAGATTCACCCGAGAGGAAAGTGGTGGAAAACGGGGACACAGGAATATTGAATATTCCAGCTCCTCGAGTGTTTCTTACATTCACTAAATAAAACGTTTAAAAAAAATGAATAGAAAATGGTTTAACCTGCATTATGTAAGTCATGTTTACCTCGAAGAGCATCCCATTCTGCTCTGACTCAACCTTCCCGTGCCGAGTGCACACTCAATGCTTTTCATTTCCTTTGAAGAGCTAAATCAAAGTAAACCGAGATGAGATTCGTGGAACTCCCACCTGCCGTCGACTTTCACTCATCACACTGAGTCAACAGCGTCCTGTCCCCCCGAACAAGAGCATCAAGCAAACGATACTGGGAGTGCTGGTTCCGTGTGGCGGGTCACTTTGTCTCCTCTGGTGCTCGGTTGCATAATAATATTTAAATTTGACAAAATCCCTTTAAAAAAAAAAAGTATTAATACGAATGCTGTGATTGATTGCAGCGAGGTTTCTAAATCGGCGTTAAAGAATTTAATTTAATACCTTTTTTTATATATACAACTTAAATTAAAATTAAAGAAAACGTTCAATTAGAAACGGATTCAGGATTATTAAAGAAAAACACTTCACTTTTGGTGAAAGTCTGATTAGTTTAATGTTTTATGTGTGGATATATTCAGTGGGTACGGAAAGTATTCAGACACCTTTAAAATGTTCACTATTTGTTTCATTGCACCATGTGAAATTTCAGTTTTTCTTTTTTAATATATTTGCAAACATTTTTACATTTCTGTTTTTTTTCTGTCAAGTTGGGGTGCCGAGTGAACATTAATGAGAAATAAAATGAACTTTTTTGTTTTTAGAAAATGGCTGCAATGAAACAAAGGGTGATTGAATACTTTCCAGTCATGCCGAAGCCACAAGGAGCAGCAGCAGCGGGACGAGGGCGGCCGGAGAGAGAGCGCCGGGCGGACCGGAAGATGTACGGGTGTTCCTACAGGGGGGGGGGGGAGAACACGTTATAATCAACCTGAGTTAAAGCCTATACATGAGGTCATTGGGGAACATTTTCCAAAAGCTTGACATATAAAATTAAGAAAAAAAACAGTTTTTCATGAATTGCAGACTAGTAATTAATAATTGATTTACTTCCGTTTTATTATTTTTCTTTTGGTTTTATTCTGAATCCTGTTGCCTGGTGAAGCACGTGTTCTAGTGAAGGCCAAAACGGGAGCATTTGAGTTTAAAATGGCCAGAAAAAATCTTTAAGATGTTGTGACAGAAAACAAACAAAACAACAACCAGGAAACAGACAATAAGCAAAGAATGCTTCAAAATTGGTTAATCAGGTAATTAAAATGTTACTTTTGAACAATTGACTCGAAAGTCTCGAACACACTAACAGAGAATGATTTCAAAGTAGTTCCCGCCTACAAAAATAAAATCTAAACTGGAACAGAGTATCTTAAGAAGGTTTCAAACTTCTGCAAAAGGTTGTTTTTATATTCTGCAAGGAAAAATATATTTATTTAAAAATTCACTGTAGAAATGCTACGAAAGCTCTAATTTCTTCTTGTTTAGTTTCGTATGTTTTACCAAAACCTTCTGAAACCTTCGAGGTTAAAGACACGGCCGGCTGCTGTGTTAACACCATCGTCATGGCGACCTTACCCTGGGTGGACAGATGAGACCGATGGGCTCAGAGAAGCTGCTCACCATCTGCTTTCCCCCCTCCGGCTGAAACTGGGAGCAGCAGACAAACGTGAAGAAGAAGTCATGTGTGGAAAAAACATGGAAACATAAACTTTAGACATATGTTTTTAAACTGCAGTATTATATTAAATAAAGCTTCCTATGCTGGTGATCTACAGCTTAATGATGATGTCATGGTGGGGCTCATGTTCACCATGTTGTTCCACAGTCCCTTGGCCAGCTCCTCGTGACCCTTGATGGTGAAGTGGAAGCAGTCGTGAGTGAAGAAGGTCATGTCGATCTTCCCATTCTGCTCCGAGAGAAGAAGGAGGAGGAGGAAGTGGAGAAGAAGGAGGAAGAGGAGAAGAATAAGGGTGAGAAGGAGGAGGAGAAGAAGAAGAAGAAAGAGGAGGAGGAGGAGAAGAAGAAGGAAGAGGAAGGGTGAGGAGGAGGAGGAGAAATAGAAGTAGAAGAAGGAGGAGGAGGAAGTGGGGAAGAAGAAGAAACAGAAGGGGGAGGAGGAAGAAGAGAAGAAGAAAAAGGAGGAAGAAGAGAAGAAGGAGGAGACGTAGAAGGAGAAGGAGAAGAAGACACAAATACACTGGTCTAGATCTCCATCGTCACTGAGTGGCCCCTCGGCCTCGACGCTGATATCTTAAATCTCCTGAGAGACGAGGCCGGTTACCGGGAGGCGCGGCGGGTCGGCGTGTTTCAGAAACGGCTGAAGAACGACGGCGAAGTCGTCCTTGAAGAAACGTCCGCTGTGCAGCAGCGACTCGAGTCTCCTCTGTGGGACGGGAGCAAAATCCATTTACAGCCACCGGGCCACATACTGAGAGAGAGAGGGGCAATCCCATGGAATCCACATGGTCCGTTATGGATAATAACACACTCTATATGGGATAATGACATCACTCTATATGGGATAACAACACACTCTATATGGGATAATAACACACTCTATATGGGATAATAACACACTCTATATGGGATAATAACACACTCTATATGGGATAATAACACACTCTATATGGGATAATAACATCACTCTATATGGGATAATAATACACTCTATATGGGATAATAACACACTCTATATGGGATAATAACACACTCTATATGGGATAATAACACACTCTATATGGGATAATAACACACTCTATATGGGATAATAACATCACTCTATATGGGATAATAACACACTATATGGGATAATAACATCACTCTATGGGATAATAATACACTCTATATGGGATAATAACACACTCTATATGGGATAATAACATCACTCTATATGGGATAATAACACACTCTATATGGGATAATAACACACTCTATATGGGATAATAACACACTCTATATGGGATAATAACACACTCTATATGGGATATTAACACACTCTATATGGGATATTAACACACTCTATATGGGATAATAACACACTCTATATGGGATAATAACACACTCTATATGGGATAATAACACACTCTATATGGGATAATAACATCACTCTATATGGGATAATAACACACTATATGGGATAATAACATCACTCTATGGGATAATAATACACTCTATATGGGATAATAACACACTCTATATGGGATATGGGATATTAACACACTCTATATGGGATAATAACACACTCTATATGGGATATTAACACACTCTATATGGGATATTAACACACTCTATATGGGATATTAACACACTCCATATGGGATAATAACACACTATATGTGCATTGAGGAGGATGTGAACTGCACTTGGAAGTCCAGGTTCACTTCCACCAGCTCCTGGAGCTCAGGAGACGCGGCCGCTGGCTCGATGAGGCACGAGCAGAACGATCTAGATAAGAGTGAAGAGCCACGGGAGGAGAAAGGAGGAGGAGAAGGTCAACCGATCAAGGAAAAACCTAAATAAATAGGAATGTTGTGGGAGGTGGAGAATATAACTGGCAAGATTGATGCGATGAACTAAAAGCATTTAAATAAATTTATTTTTCACTTGCATATTAATAATTTAAAAACTTTATTTGTATTCATTTATTTTTCTATTTTTCTATTTATTTATTTCATTATAATATTATAATTTATTTTAATTTAATTTGAAATACTGGACACAAATATGTATTCTGCTGTACATCACAGGGAAGCAAAACAATACATTAAATAACATTGTTGAATATATATAGATTTATACATTTATTTTATTTGCGTATTAATTATTTTTTTCTTGATTTTTATTCATTTATTTTTCTATTTATTTATTTCATTATAATATTATAATTTATTTTAATTTAACTTGACATTCTGGACACAAAGATGTCTTCTGCTGTACTTTAAAGAGGAGCAACAATAAATGAAATCACATTGTTGAAAACATCTGGCAAGATTAATACGATGAATTTCTAAACACTAAACTCTGCATTGAACGTCAAAGTGAAAGATGAGGGCCTCACCTCTGGAGCAGGCACCCCGGGGTGGGCTTCTGCACCTCCCTCAGAGTCTGCATAGGAGGTATCTGGACGATGTTCACGATCATACGAGGAACCTGAAGCACAGCGAGGAAGAGGAGCAGAGCGCACGGCTGCAGTGAATCACACACGGAAACCTCGGCGACACCACTTGCGCTTCCTTTTCCCTTTCCGATTCACCTCATTCATGAGCATCTCCATGGCGACGGTGATGTAGTGAATGAAGTTATCCGCTGAAAACAGAGCCTGGAGAGAACACGCGCAGACTCTGCGCAGGTTAATGACGCGTTGACTCAACTTATTGAACTTAGCTCGTTTAAAAAAAGAGAGAAAAACACCTTGTCTTTGCAGTAATCGCAGATGTCATTCATGCCCATGAGAATAGTCAGAAGCTTCCAGTCTTCATCAAAGTTCAGACCCTAAATTTTTTTAATTAAAAAGACACAAAAAAAGAGGTCAGTTAAACATATTGTGCATTAAAAACATGTTCAGGGCCTCGTGCTGCAGGTGTTGGAGAAAATCCTTAAAACTTAGTTTGAAATCCTCACAGTAGCAGAAACACAAAGATGCAACTTGTTACGATGGAAACCTCTGGAAAAATAACTGCGTCTTAAACTTCCCACAAATAACTAGCGGGTTCTGAAAAAGGCCTTATTGGCAGCGGGGTGGTCTAATCGGCCTCAGCTGGTGGTTGATTGTTAATCAACCACCAATCAGTGTGTGTGTGTGTCCATGAAGGAGCTTTAAGGACTGAGGAGCGAGAGAGAGGAGAGCACACTACAAATATAGGCTACAAATTCTAATAACGTTGCATTTTTTTAACTTGATGAATGTTAAAAAACTTCCTGCTTCGCCAAATCAACGTCTCTCTGTACGGGACATCTCGGTTTCCGTCCGTCGCACACCTGAATAACCCGATGTGTCATCACTTGTACCTCATAAGCTCTCAGGGTGTCGATCAAATGTCTCGTCTGGCTGGGGAGGTTGCTAGAAAGAAAGCCCAAACAACAACAACAACAAAGGGCTTTAGAAGCATCGTAATAAATCATTAATAACACATTAATGTGTGTGTGAGTACAAGGTGTTGTGTCCGGTCACAGCCAGGTTGAAGCCCGTCTCGCTGATGTGAGCCTGCACCCCGTGGACCGTCCTGCCGGCGGCAGCACCGAGCAGCTCGGGGTTGAACAGCTTGATGATGTCTGACGAGTCGGTTGGAAAAGAAACGAGAGAAGACGGACGCTCTACGTTTTCTTTTCTTCTTAATAAAAGATAATGTGTGCGATTTAAAAAAAAACTTCTTACTGGCCAAAGTAACGACATGCTGAAATGAGCCGTAGCCTCCGATGCTGCAGGAGGAGAGAGGTCGGATTAGTGCATTTAAATGTGTTAATTTAGAATTAATGCACCGCGTACAAAAGGAAAATCCACCCAAAAAAACCTCTTAAATATTAAATATTTTGATGAACTTACACAAAAACACGTTTTTGAAGATCGAACATAAGTTTTGAGCCAATGCATTAAAATGAAAGCATGCAGATGAATATTTATGCAGGACCTCTACATCGAGGGGATTAATCCCGTTACAGGTTTCACTCGCGCTTACCTCCACGACACGTGGCGAAACTCGATGGGAATCTCGAGGACGGTGGTGGCGTTGGCGCCGATGGCCGTCTGAAAAGCAACGACGCGACATCGTAAATGTGATCAGGACCCGGGGGAAATTAATAAATATGAATCGTCTGCTGCATTTATTTGAGTTCTCGTATCTTTGTAAATAAGCTTTATATGTGGATGACAAATATTTTACAATTCACACTTTTGCTTTTTAAAAAGGCCCAAAAACTGAGAACAGCAATAACTAGTAATGTCACCACAACATTGAGTCATCGTGATTTTAATTACCATTACAGCTGAAGAAAACAACAACAACAACACCTACCGTCAGCGAATCCCCCAAAGCAGCGATGACTTTGATATCTGCCGCCTTCACAAATTCAACTACACCAAAAATGAAGGAAAAAGAAACGAAATGGAGAGAATAACGTTATTCTGCGATTTCCACTCCCGGGGTTCAGAGGTCATGACGTGACCTTGACGGACCTGAGGACGGCACAGAGGGCGAAGGACTCATGTCCGGGCATTGGAACGCCGGATGCTTGAAGCTCGCCGGTCGAGTTTTCTCCGGAAACTCCTGAGAGGGAAAAGAAGAGGAAGAGGAAGAGAGGGGCCTCCTCATCACTCTCAGGACTAAACCTTTTAAATCCATAACTTTCAGGTACGGACTGAACGTTCCCAGGAGGCAGTTCATCTCGATGACTTGTCGTCTTTGATGTATTCTCTCGTTCGCTCACTGACCCTCGCTCTGCTCTTTGTCTCTAGTCCCACATGCAGATGCTTATTGTGCACATACTGCTGGTCTGGGGTCAGTTGGCGTCCCGTGGTAACCGGCCCCTTATTTTAAAAAGTAGGTTACCCATTGCTATACTCTCATATCGTTTTGGGTCGTTTTGATTTTGTCTAATTGTGTCTTTTCAATACATTGGCCACACATACATTTATTATTTTGTGTCCGACAGTATTTGTGTGATCAGTGGTGACCCGCGGTACCTTGTGGAGGGCCTCCTGGCTGTAGTGTCGTATCCCCTCCTCGTACTCCCACCACCACTCGTTGCCTGAAACAGAAGGATTATTACCACGTGTCCACCCGACGCGCTTCAATTAGCCCAAAAACATACTTCCTGGCATGCGCCGTCCCATATAAATCACCATTTACAGCAAAATAATTGCCCTTTTTGGTTAAATGTTGCATAAAAGGCCCCTTTGTGACGTTAAAAACAGGCCTCTCAGGTGTGCTTGCTCCAGCACTTACCTTTGACAGAGCAGGACGTGAGCAGACATGTTGCCACGGCGATCCAAAGCCGCTCCATAGTGGTGCGTGCGGGCCGGTCAATGGGTCCCCCCGTGCACAATGTGATGCTCAGCGTTATGGCACGGTCACTTTGTCCCCCCCCCCCCCCTCTAAAGCCGGGGACGGCCTGCAGGTCCACCGACAGCCAATCGATCGTGACCGTCACAAATCCCTCGTGACAACAAAGAGTTCATTCTCCACATTACAAGGTTTGTAATTTAGGAACAAAATAAAGTCGATATCAACCGACAGTCGTCACGTGATACGAGCCGTGTGTGTGTGTGTTGACTGCTGGGGACCAAACGACTAGAAACTAGTTTTGAGATGAGATTTGTGACACTATAGACGTCCGAATAGCTTCATGACAGACATGATTATTTTCATATAAGGATTATCATTCTTTACATTTATCCAGGCGTGAGTCAGAGTTGAGAATAATACAAGTAATGAATTCAGATGTTTAGATAAATAATCCACTTAAAAGTACACTACAGTTCAAAAGTTTGGGGTCACGTAGAAATGTCCTTATTTTTCAGTCAAGCATTGTTTTATTCAATGAAGATAACATTAAATTAATCATAAATACACTCTGTACATTGTTAATGTGGTAAATGACTATTCTCTGGTGTTTAATGAAGTCTCTACAGAGGTGTCTAGAGGCCTATCTCCAGTGTTCTAATGGTACATTGTGTTATCGCCTTAGAAGACTAACGGAGGGGTTGAAACCCCTCAAAAACCCTTTTTATGTGAACACAGCTGAAAACAGTTATGCTGGTGAGAGACGCAATAAAACTGGCCTTCCTTTGAGCCACAAGTTTGAAGAACATTAATATTTACAATAAAAATCATTATTTCTAACCTTGTCAATGTCTCGACTATATTTTATATTCATTTGATAAATAAAAGTGTGAATTTTCATGGAAAACACCAAACAGTCTGGGTGACCCCAAACTTCTGAACGGTCGTGTGTACGTTGATGAAGTTGCATTCAGGCGACTTAGAATGTATCCGAGCAGAAAACAGCCGAGTGCGGCGCGTGAACCTCGACAGTCAACGGTGACGAAAACAGTAAAAAAAAAACGAACACTAAATATCCATATATCATTTATTAATTTCTTTATAAAGTTGTATTTGCGATGGTAAAAATGCATCTTCGACAACCTTGACCGCGGTTTCATTTTAGACCGACGGCGTGTTTTTGGAAACGAATGACGTCATGCAGGCCAATCGGGTCGGACGACGTCCCAACGACGACAAGCACGGACTGTGGAACTGAAGGAATGGACTTTTGAGGGGTGGGTGGGTTGGGAGGGTGTATGTGTGTAAACAAAAATAAGTTTCCAATTGTGTTTTGATAAATACTCTCCGGCCTAATCATGGCTTCATTTATGCAGATTTAGGGCCATCTGAGATGAAAAGTGTTGGTAGAGATCCAACTTGGACTATTGGTGAGGGGGCGGGAACTCTCACCACAGCTGAAGTTGTACAACCAATCACACACACACCTCATCCACTTCCTGTAATAGAGAAACAATCCAGAGTTTTGAGGCGCTGCTATCTTTAAGGCGGCTCCGAACTCGAGGCTTAACGAACCAAAACAAGAAAAAGAAAAGGCGGATGAGGTTTGAGGACCAATCGGAGCTACCGACCACGAGGATCAAAGCCCGTTGGTGGAAACGCACGGCGCCAACAAACGTGCGTCTTCAAAGGCGGTCCCGTGACCTTTCGTCAAGTTTGCCCTCTTTAGATCGTTTGGGGTTTTAAACGCCGTCACAAGGATGCGCTTCAGCTCAGTGACTGACTTCAGAAAACATAACCGCCAAATTATATACATCATCTATCTCGGTACAGCTTTCCTAATGATTTAAAAGCAAACTGCGTAACAGATTTCTTATTCTCAGACGAATGACGCGACCGAGCACAACTCGGAACATTCAAATTTTCAGTGAATTGCAGATTTAAAAAAAAAAAATTACAGACTCAACACATCAACCAAAAGAGGAACTAATTAATGCAAAAATTAATGTCAAGTTAGTTCAGTCAAGTATCTGAAAAAAAGGGGGGGGGGAGAGGCCTAAAATTAAAGTCAAAATGAGAGAAAACATGGTAGAACACGACGTTTCTTTTTACAAACTAGCAAAGAAAAGGATCTGAATTAAGTGTTCCCGTCTGTTATTTTTCTAAATTAGGATGGCGGCAGTGTGTGATGCTCTCGAAAAAGGGAAAGTAGGAACAAATTAAAGCACATTTTAGATTCCAACTATGTCGATTAGTCTGCCTGGGATTATTTTTATTTTTTTTCTTCCCGTGGCGAGGACGCGGTCGGCATGCCGAGTCACAGGCCGGCGAGTCCAGAGTCCGCGTTGTCCTCTCAATGCTCGGTTCTGTAGCATTGTCCATAAACACCTCCACCCCCCCACACTGTGTCTCTTCAGCACAGGCCCAGCATATTTTAAATAGAGAAAAGGAGTTGGGGGACTGCACAGTTCAGCAGCCTTCATTAGTCTGTATTTTAGCGTGTGGAGTGAGAGGAGCTCGTGGCTGGCAGAGCCTCCTGTCCGTCTTCCACTGCCCTCACTCCGTCTGGCTCTTTCTCTCTCTCTCTCTCTTTCCACTCTCTCTCTCACTCTCTCACTCACTGCTGCTCCTCTTCCTCCTGGGCCGGCGCCTGGGCTTGCGTTTCTTCCTGAACCGGAGGCTCCGCCTCGGGCTGCGACTGTTCCTGAGGGGGTCTGGGCGGGGGGGCCGGCGCAGGGACGGGTGGCCGGGGGGGAACTATGATTTGGTGCTGCCGCTGCCGGTAGGCGATGACTGTGCCGAGCAGCAGGGCGATGACAGTCATGAGGTAGAGGTCCCACTCCGGGCCGAGAAGCTGGTCCAGGTCCACCTGAGCTATCAGCTCCTTTAACTGACGGGAAACAAAGAGGCAAACGGGGACAAAGGACACAGACACACGGGATTCAGTCAGTTCAGTCCATTTCACAGCCAAATTGTCACAGGTCCAGAAAGTACTCACATTAAGATCCTGCAGGTACTGCAGAGTGTAAACCAGGCCCAGCTTGGACAGGGCCAAGAAAACTGGAACCTGGGCATCGGGACTGGCTTCGGCGGCCATGTCGTAGAAGCGCTTGGCTAAATGGATGTCCTGCAGGAGCACATGAAGCACTTCCCAATCACAAATCAGTCCGACGTAGTCATTAACTGCACTCCGCGTTCATAAATCAATGCGGCCGAGTGGATACGGGCGACGTTTTTTAAAAGCGAGCGATTGAAGTGAGTGGAGCTCGCCGCCCACCTGTTTGATGCCCAGGCCTTTCTCGTGCATGTAACCCAGGTTGAACATGGCCTGGGCGCTGTGCTGCTGCTCCGACGCCAGTCTGTAGTGGATGACGGCCGTCTCGTAGTCCACGTCGGTCCCCTGGCCGTAGTAGTGGTAGTCCCCCAGTTTGATCCTTGCCACAGTGTAACCTGGGAAAGATGATTATATGCATCGACTCTCGATCCAAGGCCAAGTTTGAAACCGCCAAATTTGACTGCTGTTTTAAACCAATCATAGATGGATTCCTGATTAAAAATAAGTAAATGAATAAAGATTTTAAAAAGTAGTATATATATATATAAATAAATATATATTTTTTTCTTTAAAGAAATAAATGTATATGTAAATATATTTATATTTAAATAAATATTTATATAAATAAATAAACATTTATATATATATTTTAATATATAAAAATATATATATAGATGGAAGTAAAACGGTAGAAATATATATATATATGTATATAAAAAGTGTGTGGACTCACCTTGTGCTGCAGCTCTCGTCCAGTGGAGCAAAGCACGAGGGTAGGTCTCATTCTCAGTGAAGATCCGTGCTCCTTCTGCTTGTTACGTACACATAAAACAAGTCAGCGGTCAGAATGTTACTTCTCCCAGAGTTGGTGGTTTGTCACACGCGATAACTAAAGCCCTGGTTTCTCTTACTCTGGTCCAGAATGAAGGCCACGTTGCTCTGGGCCACCTCGTAGCCCTGCTCAGCCAGCAGCAGATACTGGACCAGCGCCGCGTCAGACTCGCCCTCCTTGAAGCTGCCGTAGGCCCCCATGAGGCGCTCTGACCAGCGGCCGCGTTCACACACGTTCTTGAAAAGCTGCGACAAAAAAAAAAGAGAAGCGGACACGCACGTTGTTAACCGGGTCAGTGGCACGCAACAGACAGGGCAGAGCAGCGGCTCTACGGGGGAGGGGCCTCACCTCCACGGCGGTGTGGCAGGAGCGCATCACACCAGTACCGGTGGCGTGCATCTGGGCCAAGTTGTAGAAGGCCAGGATGTGGCCTGCTTGCGAGGCCAGGTTGAAGAACTTGAGTGCCTGCTTGTAATCGCGCTTCACGCCGATGCCGCCTGGGGAAACGGCAGGAAGAAGAGAAACAGACAGTCCATTCAATGGGAGGAGAAAAAAAGCATTCCTGATCTAAAAAAAATCTAAATAATGTGAAGAAAATAAAGAGTAAGAGAGACTTGCAGATTAAAGAAACAGAGTAATTGAATCTTCAGATGCATTCACAACATTCACCAGGCAGACAACAAAGAAGAAGAGAAAAAACAACAACAGGAGGCCATGACACATTGTGTAGCACGAGCACACACACCATGCACAGGTGCAGCGACACACACACACACACACTCACTGTAGTACATGGTGCCCAGCTGGAGTTGTCCGTCCACCCAGCCCTGCTCGGCTGCCTTCTGGAAGTATTTCAGTGCCATCTCGTAGTTCTGAAAACACGAAAACAACAACAACTTTCAAATGGCTGAGAGACACTCTGGTAGCTTGCATATCAAACACCTTTTTTTTTGTTTTTTTACAATTTTACTATTGCCAAAATCTGAAGCTGCCAAATGTGCACCACAGAGTAAGCTGGAAATTAAAAAGTCGGAGAAAGTGAATCATAAACTTGAAATATGTAAAGGATTCTTACTATTGGGACACCTCTCCCGTACAGGTAGGCCATGCCCAGGCCACTCTGTCCCACTGGATTACCCTGGATTTAAAAAGAGCAACACGTAAATGAAAAAGGACTGCATCAAAGGCAATTAATGACATTCAAAAACATAAAATACACTACCAAAAGGTAAATGACCCAGTTCAGATAGACGTGAGGCTACGGCTACATCCTTACCAGGTCGGAGGCCTTCTTGAAGTACTGCAGGGCCGTGTCGTTGTTCTGGGGGAGATACTCGCTGCCTTCAGAGTACATCTAAAAACCACAGGAGGGACATATCTTAAAAATCGAAAATGCACCACCTAAAATATTAAAATGCACCGCCCTCTGATTTTACATTAATGCCAAATAATCGGCTATATCTATTTTGGATTACATTTAGAACAGCTCTCTGCTTCACGCCTCGCTGACGGCTCCAAGTCATATTTATAATTTTTACAAATTGGGAAGTGAGAAGTAACTGATTTGAAGGGACAATGCATGTGCAGCCAGCTTGTGGGTGTAAAAAGAAGAAAGAACTGGAATACAATTGGCCCGTTTCTAACAAACCAATCAGTTCCCAACACCGTTCCCACGGGCGAATAAAGAGAAAACAGTCGCCACACCCACCTTGCCGAGGAACGCCATGGCGTGTGTGTTCCCTGCATTTGCAGCCTGGGTGAAGTAGTCATACGCCCTCTGTTGGATCGGAGCATAAGACGTATATGTAATGGTGGGAAAACAGAGAATAAATACTTTAAAAATATTTTTCTTATAGAAAGAAAGTCACCTGGGGGTTCTGTTCTACGCCACGTCCTCCATGCAGGTGCAGCTGACCCAGTCCCACCTGTCAGGGAGCACATCATTCGAATGATGTTTTATATTATTATTTAATAGAACAATTGACATGTTGTCTGCCTCCAACTATGTAAACGTGGATATTTGCATACAAATTGCGCATTTTTGGAAAAAACTGTGATTATGACCATTGTCAGGACAGATTTAAGGATAATTGTCAGTAACCTTGACAGATGATATGCTTTGTTGAAGTCACAAATACCAGTGAACATTAGTGTATTTTGTAGTTAGTTTTCATGATAACATTTTTTATACTGGAGTTAAACAAATTCCTCTAGGTTTGTATTGTATATTTTCTCTAAAACTGTCCCCGATATGATCAATACATATTATTAAAGATACATGTGCGGAATGGGACGGTGATATCATCTCATACCATCGTGCAGCTAAACATAGTGATCAAAGAACACTTATTGATGATGACGTTAGCTCACCTGAGCTTGAACATCTCCTTTCTCAGCCAGAAACTGATAGTACTGGATCAAGTCCTCCTCCAGCATCCCACTGGTAGACCCCGGGTTCTCCACCTCATCCAGCAGCCGGATCCTCTGCACCGCCGAGCCCCCGGTCAGGGACACGTCATTGGCCACTGGAGAGGGGAAAAAAAACAGATGGGAGAGAAAGAGTTTTGATCATTTTAAGAACAACCAGAGAGTTTATACATGAATATAATAAAAGAGAAAAGTGAATGCTTACCCTGATTTGCCACGAGTCTGTAGTGCGTTAGAGCCGACTCACAGCTCTGGGGAACACCCACACCTCCCCAGTATCTGTAGCCCTAATGAAACAATACGAGGGAATGGATTTGTATTGTTCTCAACGCATGTTAAGAAATAAGCAGACAGCAAATTGCTCTCCTGACAAATCAACTCACCAGGATCATATGAGCAACCAGGTTTCCCCCCAGGGCTCCAAAGGTGTAGTAAACCAGCGCCTGATGAACGGAGAAGTGAACAATTGTTGGAAAAAGTGATGAGACAAGCCATAACATTAATGTATTTAGTCATACAGGATATAAAAACATACCTTAGCCTGACTTGAGTTGACTCCGAGTCCTGCTGCATACAGAAAGCCGAGAGCCTATGAAAAGGTAAACAAAGAGAAAGCAGTGTTACACAACATATTCTACACGCACAAATGAAAAGGGAGTTCGATAAGATTTCACATGGTTTTTCTAGACTTTTATTAACATTTTGGACGAGATCTTTACCGTCTGAGCTTTCGGCGAGCCCTCGACGGCGAGCTTCTCAAACATGCCTTTGGCCCTGGTCACGTTCTGGATCATGTAGTCCCCAAACAGCATGGCGTACGCCACCTTCTCCATGGCTTTCGGGTGGCCTTTCTCGGCTACTTTCAGCAGCTTTTCGTACAACCTGAACGTGGAGAAACAAAAAAAACATGACGAATAAAGCAAATAAAGATGTGCTAGTCGAAGTCACGTGGTCATAAAGCACATATTTATAACCCCCACGAAAACTACATTTACAAATCAGATTATGTTGACTGCTTGAGGCCACATAATAGGATGACATTTATTTTATAAACACACACAATAGCATTTTTCACAGCACCAATTGTTATTAAAAAAAAAAATCCAAATGCATCTTACAAAAAAAATACTGTCTTCAAGGCAGACAAAACCAATGGAATAAATCACAAGGACGAAACTTACTCTTTCTTCTGGGTCCTCCTGGCGGTGGAGTTGAGCATGCGCAGGACAGTCACATACTGCTCATCAGCCTCCTCGGCCAGCAGCCTCTGCTGCGTCTGCTCCTCAGCTGAGAGGAGAAGCCAATGAGAACATACAGATGAAGGGGGTTGAAAAAAGCTTTTATTTTGATAGGGAAATAATGATCTTGAAGAAATTCTATGACATTTTATCTGTATTTAAGCAGAAAAACAGGACACTCAATAAAAGGGTAGTTATACATTTGACAGCCAGCTTGAAGACTTACTCTCACAGAAACCCCACTTCTTCTCCTGGTCGTAGTCATAGATCGTGGCGCACCACAGCCGTCCATCCCCCCGTCCGTCAGTGGTACAGTCAAAGTACTCCCTCCTCTGGAAGAGGAAGGGGAAGATGCAGGGCTCCCCATCGGCTGTACCTCCATTCACCACGGGAACTGGATACAAATTATGAAACAATTTTGTTGGTCTCATGTAGTTTCTGTTATGGATGAAATGCTAAATGCAAATGTCCCAGTTTGTCTTGTATGGTTTGCTCGATCAGAAACTTTAAGCGCTTGGCTAATTTACTACAAACCATCTTTTCACGCTGTGATGCCTCTCAGCAAAATGTCTCATCTTGATGAACCAGAGCGAGTGCAAACCATCCCGCTTTGCGATTAGTTAGTTATCTAGATTTATTATGAGCTTCAGCCTTTCTTAAAACCTTGAATAAAAGGCCTGAGCTGCCACTGGAACATGGTTAATGACTTTTTAGAAACACACTATGAAACATAACCTTTACCGTTATATACCTTTAACCCCCGCTCCATTTTGTGTATGTTTGTAATATTGTGTCTAGATTGTAAATAAAAAATAATTTCGAAAAAAAAACCATTTCAAATAACCACGTATATTGCGATCTCTTGTTTTCTATGAAATAGCAGTCGGTTAATTACAATTTATACAACCAAACAAAAACAAAAACATTTTCATGTGCAATGTTTTACTTGTGCAAGACGTCAGCAAGAAAATTACAAACAATCCCCAAGTAAAATGATGCAACCGTCTGCAAGAGGAGCCACAGGTGCAAGGGGCTGTTTACTTCTCATGGGATTTAAACGTTTATCCAATGAGGCGCTGCCCTGAAACCACTTTGCTCAGTCAGCAATACTGGAAACAGGCTAACATGACGAGACTAAAGCAAGTCCACTAAAGACAGGACAGTCTATGAAACAGATGTGATTTAAGACAGAGTTAACACCTCATGACATCGAGGAGTTAGTAAAGACTATCACTTGACTATGGGTGCTTTTAAGAGCTAAGAAGATGTAAGATTACAGCTGGAACACACGAGTGGTCTCTTAAATGTACCACTGACAATTCACACGACTTAACAATATGGAGCTAAACGCTATCATTTCTAACATCGAAGCAGTTACATGCGTTAAAATTAGTCATCTGTTGTATTTGAAACCGCAAAAACTAAGACTCAACCTCAAATCTCACTTCATTACGAGGTCATAATCCGGCTCACCAACCCTTCTTAAACCAGCATTTCAGGAAAAACAACCATAGAACCAGATATCATTCCTCAGAATCCTGATATTTTAGGAGTGTCCACATGCAACTGCAGGAGCCACATTTCTAGCTATTCCACGATTGCGTACATGTCTGTCTTTGAGTGGACAGACACAACCACTCTGCTCAAAAGTCAGTGTGCCATCAGACAGTATGCCGGCTAACGATCTGTGTGGCACACAGACATTTGAAGACATACATGAACTAAGACAACAAACCATGGCCAGAAAAAGGTGTGTTCGTAATTTAAAACAGAGAAGCAAAATACGACAATCAGACATGTTTAAGGACTTCAAGCACCAGAGAGATTTCCCTAAAGTTAACCAAATAACCAGTTATACCTTTGTTGTTTTTTGCACAACGTGTTTACCGCTCGAGCTACAGTGTGGTGTTCATTACCCTCTTTAGGTTTCTCTTCAACTGGAGGAGGCTGCTCAGGCAGGTCCTCCTTCTCCTCTCCCTCCAGTCCCTCCGCCGGCGACTGTTGTTCCTCTTCCTCCGGCCGGGAGACTTCACGACCCGAGTTCACAGAGACACCGGACGCGATGTCGGTCGACAAATGGACCTCTTCCTCTTCGGAGTCTGGATCGTGGTAAGACTGGAGGGGCGATCGAGGAGTTATCGTCAAGCACCAGATAAAAGCGAAGAATCGCATTGCATAATGTAGTGGCACTCCGTCTAGTTCTGGGTCTTCTGTGCCACACTTTTGAGATCAGTCTTTAAAAGCTATTAATTGAAACACGAGTGAGACAAGTAGTTCTTTCATACAAAATGATGTTTACTAAAAACATAGACGTTCACACGGTCAAAAAAAAACTATGCCGCTTCCAACAACTCTGAGCTCAAACACGACTGTCCAACACACAGCTGTTTTGCTGACGTGACGTCATCTGATTGGAAGCTTACATTCTGACAAATTATTCAGCTTTTAAATACAATACTAAATGATATACACTACCATTCAAAAGTTTGGGGTGACTTAGAAATGTCTTTATTTTTCAAAGAAAAGCACTGTTTTTTCAATAAAGATAACATTGTGATCCTGCAATTTCCCCATTGTGGGACTAATAAAGGATTATCTAATATATCTAATCTAATCTAATTAATCAAAAATACACACTATACATTGTTAATGTGGTAAATTACTATTCTAGGTGGAAACGTCTGGTTTTTAATGAAATATCTCCAGAGGTGTAGAGAGGCCCATTTCCATCAACTATCACTCCAGTGTTCTAATGGTACATTGCGTTTGCTAATCGCCTTAGAAGACTAATGTCTGATTAGAAAACCCTTGTGCAATTATGTTAGCACAGCTGAAAACAGTTATGCTGGCCTTCCTTTGAGCTTGAAGTTTGAAGAACAAAATGAATACTTCAAATATTAATCATTATTTCTAACCTTGTCAATGTCTTGACTATATTTTCTATTCAATTTTCAATTCATTTGATAAATAAAAGTGAGTTTTCATGGAAGACACAAAATTGTCTGGATGACCCCAAACTTTTGAACGGTAGTGTACATTAACGTAAACATTATTTCAAATCATAATAAAAAGATTTATCTTCAGTTACCTTTTTAAAATATTTTTAAACTAAATTATTATAACAAATGAACTCATGCATTTGGCTCTCACACATAATAAAAAAAAGTTTAATGCAACGGCGTGAGGCAAAAGATATGCATGGCTATGTAACAGAAAACTGATGATATAGAGTATTTGTAACCTTAATATTTATCGTCAAGCACATTGTATTTAGAGATAACAATTCAAAAGTGTTCGTCTTGTAGCAGGTGACACCCCACGTTTACAGAGTGGTCTGCTTCCCCATCACATGGACAACAGAAATCAAGTCCTTCATCCTCATGAGCCAACATCAGATGTCTCATGGCGTACCTTCAGCTCTGGTCCGTCGTTCCCACGTTGCTCCTCATCTGAAAAGTATCAACACGGCAGAAGTAAACACTGTGTACACTTGAGATGGGAGAAATAAATATATGCTAAATATACACAGCTGCTTGCAACCGTTTCAGAAAGGTAGACACTTCTGTCAGCGCGTATATTACGCAATTATATCACACTCACCAGCTGCTATTTCTTTGGCGAAGACCATCAGCAGAAGGGTCAAAAGACAAATCGTTCTCGCGTTTTTAAAGCACCTTTTTTCGCCCATTGTTGTCGGCGTTGACAAGCTAACGCTGTGCTAGCTGTAGCTGCTGCTGCGGTTTCTCCCACCAAACATTCAGCAACGGTCACACGACGACGTGGAGCATGAATGAACTCGCACACAGGCTAGACTACCCGGGACCGGTCTCTGAATGACCACTCGGTCGAGTTCAGACACTGCAGCTGTGAAAACAAGCCAACAAATCCCAACGCAGAGCGACGTTAGCAGAGCAGCGAATGTCTGAATGACGTTTAGCGTTCGCTAGCTAAGAAGCTACACAGGCACACACAACGGTTAACCAAATAGCGCAATATTCACAAATGACGCAAACTCCTCGCTGTCACAAATGGTTGCCGGGTACCTCTCGGTGAAATAAAACATCCGAGTTTAACAGCGTAACGCAAAAGCTTCAGCCTTTTGGATACATTAACCGTATCCTACTTAGCTAGCCATGTTAAGCCCATACTACTGATCGACACTTCCTAGTCTCGCGGTTCGACCAATCACATCGCGTTTAGTTTGACAGTAGCCAATGGGCGCAAGGCCAAGATGTGTCAGCCAATCAGGGGCGTACACAGTTATGTTTCTCGTTGTTGGGGTTGTCCTTCTGAAGTCTCCGGTTTGTCCACGACACCACAACACGGTATGAAGATAAGGTGTCCGCCACGTTATTATTAGTATGCATCCGAAATATTGAAGATTCATAATGTATATGGATACACACAATTATATGGTAGCCCTATATCAAATGTGTGTGAGATTGACACATCTATGGTATGTCTCAGTGTAGTTATGTCACGTCCAAATAATTCTGCTTTGATTTTTATTTTACCACAATTTACCTAATCAAATTCCTATCAACTACATGATGAAATGTATTCTTTAATTAAGATATACCGTTACCATAATCAATGTAGCTGTAGGAAGGCTTTATAAGATGTAACCAATGGATGCATATATTGCAGTATATCAATATTTAAACCTAACTGCAGAAACATACCACTCTTTTTAATAACTTGACCACAGACGTCATAACTAATTTAAAGAGCATGGTCAAAATGTTTAAGAATAAAACAGATAGGATACTAATATTACTAATATTTAAAAGTACCACAATATAAAATGTATGAGTGCAGCTACTTGTTTACTTAATTAAATTACTGTTAAGATGATAGACAAAAAAAGTATCTATTGTTATATATATAAATATATATATATACAGAGAGAGAGGTGACTATATGCTCTGTTAAATCTGCTGGTGTGTGTCTCTGACCCACAGTAAACCAGTGCACTAAGGCTCAGGGTCCATAAGCTCCCCTAAAACCATTAGCGCTCTAACCATTGGACTTACTGGGGCCATTAATTCTCACAGGAAATTATCAGGGCAGTCAGCAACTTGTTAAAGAGTGGGGCTTTACTGTAAGTAGGTCTTTACATTTAACAGTGAAGATTATCGAGTATGACAGAAATGAGCCACTGTATAAAAGAACACACACATACAATTCAAACAAACAGATTTTTCCAATGTGCATGCACTCTTTTTATTTCTTGTTGCAAAGACAAGCACTCATACCAGCAGACATGATAGTTTTATAACTGCACTTTTATTTTCAGGCTGTTTAGTGGTCATTTTAGGGGTAATAATAAGACAAAGACATCATTTATGTGGAAAAGACATTCACAGTAAACAATATAATACAAGGCAGTTCAAACAGTGACACATTATTTGTACTCCACAGCTTTCCACAGGAGAAATATCTGCACCGTTTGACTCTGTGGTGCAGATATGATCCTCCACAGGCTGTGGACAGTATCAGATTAGACTTCTATTGAAACCCAAGAGAAGCAGAGCCATGTGCCAAAAAAGATAAGACATTAGATTTTCTAGTCCAACTTTCAGCAGTGTAAAATATCAATTTACATTCAGACTGTGAAGATTAGGGAGCCAAAAAACAAAAGAAAAAGAGTATATGCGTACTTTTGGAACCCATCATGTGAGAGTGCATCACTTAACACGGCAGTTTTAACAGACAGCAATTTATTTCTTGAAAATAATTGATGAATTAAATAATACAAATATTTAAAAAAAGTATATGTATACATATATTTATATTTTTTTAAATATATATATTTTTAAATATATAAAGATATATTTTTATTAATATATATAAATATTCATATATATATAATACAAGAATATATATATACATACAAATATTTCTATATATAAAAATATATATAAATAAATCTAAATATACATCCACACACATACTGGCGAAGAGCAGTTTTGGGAGATGGATCACATATCAACACACTCCAACATCAACGGTTTATAAAGTTATAATGTACAGCAATATTGATGTAGTGTTAAACACTGTAATGTCATCATTGCGTGCCCCGATTAGTGGTCTGTGACATCATTATTCTAAAAGGTTATGGGGTCACTCTCCCTCAGGACTGTAGTACTTCATCACCCCTCTCATCTCTGAAGCCCCCACTCAGGTTTGGACCCTCTAACATAAAACCAGTCACTCCAATGTTCATACAGCCTGGTTCCAGTGAAGTGCTTTGATTAACTCACATGCAATTATATATGAGAGAGAGAGAGAGAAAAGCCAATGTTCTCAAAATTAGGTATACAAAACAATTGTGTAATTATGTTATGCAATTCATTCATGATTCAACAGAGTTCTTCTATTAATTAATTGTCCCAAACTATATAATTTCAGTATATTACTGCTGACACAACATCGTGATTAGTGGCAAATAGATTTACAGTACACAACTGCGATACTTTCAGTATCACATAACATTAGGAATCACAATGTTGTGGCTCAAGTGCCGTCACAAACTGGGAGAAATGGTGCATTTCCACCACAGTACAAAAGTGGTTCGTCAGGCCTCCGGAGACGTGAAGGTCCAATGGCTTTCTGAAACGTTACGCTCGTGGTACGCCAGGCCCAACATTCATACTTGTAGCGTAAGGCAGGATGGAAAAAAAATGGAAAGTCTGCGTTATTGTAAATAAAAGCACAAAATGTTCCCTTTTCTCGTCTGACAATCTGGTTGTTCAATTAGTTCATTAAAAGGGGTTATAGGTCTGAAAACTGCCGTTCGACTAGATGCGTTTTCTTTTGCAGTTTTCAGGGCGAACCAGTGATGTGAAACCATCCAACCGGGCATGTAAAAAAATAAATTAAATAAAAATTGCTAATGGTGCGAGTGCATCCAGAAACCACAGAGAACCAGGTGGGACACAGGTGGGTCAGTCCATTGTCCAGCAGGTCCATGACGGTAGGAAGGAGTTCATCGCTGCACGGCTCTGATGACCCATTCGGCTGTCGGGTTCAGCTGGAAGAGGTCCTTCATGTACGTTTCACCGTCTAGACATCTCTCCTCTGAGCGACGACATATAGAAAAAGAGGCGGAGGGGGGGGGGAAACACATTTTTAGGCCTCTTGGCTCACCAGCTGGGTAATAAGAAGAGAATATACAACTTCTACACATCGGAGAAGGACTTACTGATGTTTCCACCTGTCTCATAGAGACACAGCTCTTCCCGTTTCACCGCCACCGAACTGGGAGGACAGAGAGAGAGAAGAGAAGCAAGAGGAAGAGTCGAGGAGACATGAAGGGAGAGGCCATGTTTAGCATGGTAAAAACAAATACTGCGTGTGTATTTGAGTACTGTTCACACACATAAACACACACACACTACCTGTCCTGGCTGAGGAAGCGCGTCAACACGTCCGCAGCCTGCAACTCTTCTGTGAGCTGCACCGCCATGGACACTTTGCTGAACTGCGGTGCCTGAACTCGAATGAATCCCTGTGAACTCTCCTGGTTGCAAAACACGGACGGGAGATGGAACGAGTAAACACACAGTCCATCACACACACAGTCCAATACACACACAGACCGTCACACACAGCGCCAGAGACGCAGACACACAAACAAGAATGTGGACTTGGATGGTTTCCTGCTCTTTTGTTTAATAAACTCAACACACCCTGCTCTAGTCTGATAGGCTGCCTGTGTTTTAGTATAACGACATCGTAAACCTACATGACGACTGTCTATACAGGATATTTATATGGATGAATTGAATCATATGTAATGAGCACCATAGAAAAACGTGCTGTGCTCATTAGATATGACTAAATACATCCAATTAAACATGAATACACTGTATGGCACTAATGCATCAGTGTGACTGACATTCTTCCATATCGCCACTAGGTGTCACTGATTCCCAACAGACTGTAGTGAGCGATATTATTGCTCTACTAATTATGCCCCCGTAGGATGATTGGTTGGTATCAAATCGCAAATATTAAAGGGTTTTCATTGCATCTTACTATTTATATTTAGCTATGATGTATTAATCCAGCACTGCACGGGGCTCCGACACCTTTACTGGTTGTTTACTGGCGACAATGGAGTCGAGGCATACAGTGAAAACCAGCTGGATGTGGGTTTCAGCTAAATTATTAAATTCCAAATCAACAAATATTATCATGTCGTCCCGAGTAACAATAATTGCCACAATAATATCAGAAAATATTTTTAAAAAGACAGTGACATAAACCCTCAAATGATTAAATAAATAACATAAATAAAACCCTTACCTCAGGGACGGCTTTTTCAGTCGGTTTCTCGGTGGTAATCTTCTTCAGCAGCTTTCTCACAGCTCGCTCTTTATTTTGTTTCCGAAGGCTTTCCATGTTTTGATGTCTGACCTGGGTCATGATGAACTTGGGGATCTGGAGATAAGACACACACACACACACACACACACACTATGAGTGTTTGGCATGTACGGTTTGTTTCAGTGGGGATTTGAGCTCCTCTCGGTACTCACCGTCCAAAGAAGGTTCTGGTATCGAGTCAGCAGCCGGACGATGTTGGCTGTGCTGGTTGCCATGGAGAACTCCTGTTGCTCCGTCACCTTGGATCGAAAGCCTTTGAACATGAAGATGTTGGGTGCCATGACAACCGAGACGTTGTTGAGAGTCATTTTATTCTTGTCCTGGTGGTCGATCACTCGCTTGAAGAACTCCACTAGTGCCTAGGGGAGGGAAACAGACGTCACATTTTTACTGTGCAATAGAAATAGTCAAAAGGTTTATTTATTTATTTATTCAACTGAACGTGAATATACACCTTCAGGGTATCCCGGTTGGCCTCCGGTAACAAAAGGACCAGCAGGTTCAAAGCCTGCAGCTGCTGCTTCTTTGTGGGGAGCTCTTTTAAAGAAAAACACACACGCACACATGCACAGAAATGCTTAATGCAACAAATAAAGGCTTTAAAGCCCCCGTGAGTCAGCAGAATGCTTCATGGACGTACTGTTGACGGCAATAAATGCGTTGAGGTACTCCACGGTCAGCAACGGGTGGGGCAACTCCCTGATGAGCATCTTCAGGAGGCTGGCGGCATCGTGCTGCTTCAGCTGTTGCCACTGAAACGCCCCGTCGTAGAAAGAGGACTCGAGGTCCTGACACAGCGACTGGAGTCGGAAACACGGAGGGCGAGAAGATCGTTCCACGACTTTATCGTCGCCGAGGACGAGGGTCGACCTTTCGGTTTGAACGTGTTACAATGCGGCTGTGGGAGGTGAAAGGCTTTAACCCACCTTGACTCTGATGGCCGCCCCAGGGATCCGTAACAGCCCCTCTGTGTCCAATCCTTCCTGCTCAATATGAGTAATCAGCTAGGGGTGAGAGACAGAGAGAGAGAGAGAGAGAGAGAGAGAGAGAGAGACAGAGAGAGAGTTTGAGATTGCATGCCACAAAATCTGGATATTTTTTACCAGTCAGATTGCTCCTGTATACTTAAAAAAAGATATCTTTCATGATTTTTTTTAGTCACAGAAAGTCCTCTTGTTATTTAGCATGACGGATTTTGTTTTGTACACTGACAAAAAAAACGCCGTACAATAGTTTAACCAAACTGACTGAAAGGGCAAAAAGAGACAACAGCTGAATACGAATTGAAGAGGTTACCAGGCAGTGTTAAAAGAACCTGGAGGCTGAGCATAAAAATGTGTGCAGATTTTAATAGAAACAAGTTCCTGTTTCAGTTTTAGGTAAAAGGCTGGAATATTAACAGGTGTGTTGGTTAAGCTATTCTTAAAATGTACAAATAATAGACGGAGCGTTGCTGTTGGGTTAGCGCTGTTGGAATATCAGCTGATGAATCAGTTCAAACCTCTTCAATATGAAATACTGAGCCGACCTCAGAGGGCCCAAAAAAATAAAAAATGGCTACCCAAAACATTTAGAGCCCAAATAGAAGCTCTGTTGTGGTTCAATGATGATCGAGGGTCACGTGTGCTTTTCTGGCACAAAATAAATGAGAAAGATCAAAAGAACATTTGAGGGGGAAATGGTTGAAGTTGTATTCTCTCTCTCTGGCATGCAACACTGTGGGGACATCGACTCGACTTAAGTTTCATCCATGAAAGACCATGTGACCGGCTGGCCCGCTCACTCACTCTCTGCAGTATGAAAGGCACTTTTGTCCCAGCAGTCCGCCTCTGGTCCTGATCCAGTAGAGTGACAAGGGGGACGCCAAAAACACCACTTTCTGCACACACACAAGGACAAATATTTTAACAAACAGAAATGTGTATTTGTTCTGGAAAAAAATACAACTTTCTATTCAGTTTATCCATTTCTAACGACTTTTCCTTTAGTTTATTGTATGCGTGTGTTGACCTTTAGTCTTGACTTTGACAGCTTTGTGCGCCTTCAGGTCGATTCCAGCTGTGTCGAACAGAGCAGTCGACTCCACCAGCACCAGCCTTCGCACCTGAACATTGCAAAACCGACAGAAACATACACTATAAATAGGAGCTGACTAACTCATCTCTTGCAGGGCAGTTTGTCTCATGAAGGTATCATCATGCATAAATCAATAAACACACACGAATCAAACACATAACATACCTTTTTCATATCCAGAGGAGACAGATCTCCTATTCTGGTCTGACCGGTTTTGTCTCGGAGCAGCTTAAAGTTCTGGAGACGAAAGACAAAAAGGTAGAGTCACGCCAAATTAATGTCTGACGATATTTCATTTTCCATTAAACAAACGTGGGCTGTGTGGGACTGAAGTGACGAGACGTTCACTCTGGACTCCGTGATACCAGCTTCAACCACCAGGGGGCAATACAGACACTCAAAATGCACTTGAATGCCATAAAGTTTGCTCATTAGACCAACTGTACAATACATATTTTAAAGTATCTCGTTGGAGTCAACGTTACGTTCCTCTGCTCGATGTTGTTATTACATTACAGGGACAAACACAGCAACACAATATGTTGCCATGTAGATGGGAGCATAATGTAAACCCTGTGGTCCTAAAGTAGACACTTGTCTGGTTGTAAAACTGAGAGGCAAACATCCAACCCACATACGACTCAACTATTTTGACAACTATTCAAATAACAGTACATTCCGGTGAAGCAAAGATATTGTCCTGCAGTAAAAACAATAAACCTGTGATGTGAGGTTCTTAGATTTTTGATGTCAGATGTCCGTCTGCTATCTATGGAGATCATTGACCCGCAGCAATTAATACGTTATCAATACAAACTCTCACTTGACCCTGCTGACAAACACAAAGAGTGAGATTGCATGCCAATGCATTCAATCAGAACATGCATTGGCTCGGTGCATCATTAAACACACACACACACACAGCTGAGGGCATGCGCGCATAGCCTTTGTGTGCCGGTGTGTGTGACTCACCGGTAGTTTGTCGTCAGGTGAGTTCGGGCTCGCGGTGACCTTTAACCTCTGGTGGTTGTCCCTGTAGGTGAGCGCCTGCTCCGAGAACGCCACGTCGACGTTGAGCTCCGTCTCCACTTCTGCGTGAAAAAAAAGAAAAAGAAGACACACGGCCACACAAGAAGTGAGGCACAAACGTGTTTATGCATGGGAGGCAAAGTGCAGTTGTATAAACACAGAGAGAGCATTTAAATGTGTGTTGATGCCCCAGAGTGCTTCAGTCACTGCAGCTCAAAGAGGAAGAAAGAGAAGCTCGCCTCGCGTTCCTACAACTTCTCTGTTGGTGGATAGAAGCCAACCACTTTGACTCTCCACACACATTTTTAAGTGATGTCGTCATTCCGGTGTGGTGAAGGTCCGAAATGGTGAACATATTAGTCCATTTTACATCGTAGATACTCCTATAAACATCAGATGAACTCTGGACCCTTGAAATAACTTGTGCTGTATTGTATCACATAACTGATCACGTTTCAGTTTGTATTTCCAAGATGTGGGGTGGGAGTTGCTAGGCAGATGTATATTTGGGCCTCAGTTGGGTCATTTTCTATGGTGACTCACGCGTTACATATGTATGTGTGTGTGTGTGTGTGTGTGTGTGTCACGCACCAGCTGGAGGGACATCTTTTTCTCCGTTCTCACTTCCCTCTTTGAGTTTACTCGGCTCCTCGTCCTGCAGCAGATAACACGGAGATACATAACTGTACAGCGCGCAGAGCTTCCTTCAACCAGTAACATATTCTCACACACACACACACACCACATTTTTCATGTTACATATTATCTTGTCTGTTAATTAGTGGACAATGTGCAAGACTCTTGGTCCATAAAACGGTTTATTCTGCTGACCGGAGTAGGTTTGGATTAGCGGTAATATTTCTACTTCTACCCAAATACATATGCGTTGAATATGTTGAATATGAATCCATTCAGTCCAGAGTATTGCAGGGTGTGAATCGGTTACCGACTGACGCCAGACTGGAGAATTAAACAATAAATGCACATTTAAAAGAAGTCGTGATTACTTCCTTTGTGGTTAAAGACAAAAGAAAGAAAAAAGGGAGGGTGGGAAATGTCTCTTTTCTTTGTTGTGGTGGGATGATCTATTCATGGCAACACACAGGGAAGAGATCATGAAGGGAGAAACATCAACAAGTTCTTTTTCACCACAATTATCCGACATGATTTCACCGCTTAGATCGTGACAAGCCTCAAATAATACAAAGGAAATAATCAGCATTATGGGAAATTCACCGATTTGCTTTCCAGCCCGGGAGGTGATGAAGCCAACAATTGGGCTATACAAATAAACTGAATTGAATTGAATTGATGAGAGGATCAATAGCACCCTCATGACCAGCTAATTATCAGGAAGAAAGCAAATAAGTGAATTTCACAAAATGTAGATGTATACCTTTAATGGAGACTGAATTTAAATGTCTGATGAATGAATTATTGTCAGAGTAAAGAAAACTGGAAATGTAATTTACTGTACTCTCATATACCCTTTGATGTTGACACAATACCACTAGTCTGAGTTTGAGTGAGTGTGTGTGTGTGTGTGTGTGTGCGTCCCCTCACTTTTTCAGGAGGTCTGAATATATCCCGAACATCAGGAACACAATGCCGGTTGCGTCGCCGCAGCAACGTCTGCTGTAGTGATGTCACGCGGCGCTCTACCGCCGCCACCTGAGATCTGGTCAGAGTGGACAGGAACACGGCGTTGTCTTCTTCCTGGCAGTCAAACGATCGGACCGAAGCACGAGTCAGTAGTTTTAAATCTAAATATATTCTCTCTCTCTCTCTCATAAAAGCAGGTGTGAAGCATGGCATGATTAAACAGGACAGTTTATGCTCTGTACGCTTTATCTGGAAGACGTAAAGTGCAATAATGACATTATTAATCTACTTAAATAAGGGACAGATGATGAACACCTGATCCTGGTCAGCCGCCAGTGAATTATCAAACAGCCGTGCTAGTCCCGCCTCTGTAAGCCACGCCTCCTCCTGTTCGCCTTCTGGAAGAGAAAATGAGATAAAAAGGATTTATTTTTTATTTTTTAGGGGTACCTGAGATACTACATCACTATCAAATTGTTGTAACTCAAAATGAAGGAAAAGGTGGAGTCTGGTATGAAAGAAGACAAAAGTGTCATTTGCACGCGAGACACAATTCTACAGGTGCAGGAAAGGTGTAACCACAGACCGGACAAACACTCGAAACCAGAAGTGTGTGTGTGTGTGTGCGCCAGAGAACAATAGCATTTCAGGTTAAATACAACCACACGTAAATACACACACCCCTCTAACGCAGGGCGATACTCCACAGGTCTGAGCTGAAAGTGTAATTTTGATAAACAGCTAGTAATTACATGTTATAATCGTTTCTCCGGATCATTACCCTTCTCCATTGAACCTTTTTTAACTGTACATTGTCTACGCTCGGCGGCCCATTGTCTGGAAACACAAGCCCAAACCTGCCTGTGATCAAATTCTGCCACGACCCTGTAAATCAAGAATAAAAAATACAGTCTGTCCACTGCCGGATGAAAGGAAAAAGGGGAAGTGTGTGTCTCTCTCGGGTCGATCCGTGGAACACGGTGTATCTTACCCTCAGGAATCTTCTGCTGCTCCTCTTGCGTTTCCCCTTCTCCTCCTTCTCCACCTTCTCCCTTCGCCGCTTCTCCCCCCGAGCTGGTGATATTCTCCACCTCTTTCCAATAGTCGTCCATCTCCAGCTCGTCCAGAGAGTCCTACATGTGCAGATACACACACACAGAAGACGAGGATTTCAGCGTTTAGTTTCAAGTTCCCGTTCGTGTTTCCGTCCCCGTCAGAAGCTTTTGTTGATCAGATGCAAATATTAAAGAAAACACGATATTTACAGCCGGTTTGATCCGAGTCTCAAGTGAAACTGGCTGAGCAGCTTCTACACACACAACACACTAAACACACTAAACACACTAAACACATATGTTACATGAAACACCTGGAATCTAAACACACATCACAGCATGTTTCTCTAGTTCCCTCTGCTGTAAAAAGAGTTATTACCGAGCCTCCGTCCTATTGGCTCTTACCGAGCTCACACTCATCGACACCTTCGCTCTGGAGAACACGTCGCAGAGGATTTCAACCGCCTCGCATCCCTGTCGGCTTACCTGAGAGTTGCTGCGCTGGCACGGTGGCCGCGGTCTGGACCTGGAACTGGGATTAGGACTGTGTCTGGGGCTGGAGCCCGGCTTGGGGCTGGAGCCCGGCTTGGGGCTGTAGGAGGACTGCAGCCTGGGGTGAGCGAGTAGTGATGGCGGGTCGGTGCCGGGGGGTTTGGTGCTGCTGTTGGTTGTAGAAAGCCCAGATCTGTCTTCATGCTGTGCGCTCTGGTTCTGTTGAACGGTGTAGTGGCCTGTTCTACGGCTACACGAGAGAGAGAGAGAGAGAGAAAAGGTAGTCAGACAGGTATAAACTATACAAAACACCTGTAGAATTCATAACACTACGTTTAAAAAAAATATATTTTTTGTAAACAATTTTTTTTACATTTATTTATTTATTAGTTGTGTTTCTTCTCATTTTTCACTTTACGTTGTCTGTTTGCTCTACCTTCCTGTCACTTTATGCAGTACTACTGCAAACAGAACACACACAAAAAAAAAAACACTTGTTCGCTGATCCCTGTCGCTATATTGTGCACATTCTCTAATAAAGTATATTTAAAAAATAAATAAAAAATTCATAACACGCATCAAAATCAGACCGACAGAACCGACGGTGTTACTGCCGTGCACTTTGGACCTTGTTTACCGGTGACGGATGATGCCTGCGGCGATCATAAATGTGAGGTAGTCTGAGAAGCGGTGGTGTCGCGCTCTGTGAAAGGGAAGTGTACACAGCGATGTTTTACCAGACAGGCGTTGCCTTTCGCTTTGATTCAGATTCATATCGAACACGAGGTTGCAGCGCGTTGACATTCCGGCGAGGAGAACACCAGCGGGGACTAAGAACAGCAGCTCTCGCGCGGCCAGCTCGTCTCAGCATGCCGCGTACCGCTGGTGTGACACAGATGGCTTTCATCGTTATTGCATGGGAGGCCTTAAAGGGACGGTTCACCCAAAAATCAGAAATACATACGCGTGTCCTCTATCAATCGAGATAGTTTTCGAAACTGGGCTCATGGCACTCGAACAATACATTTTGAACTCTCAAGTTAACAGCAATGTTCAGAACTCATGACCCGGTGACTCGAGTCCATGCACAGCGCTCGTCCTTCATTAAACTGCGTTTACAATGTCCATTAACATCTTTTAGAATTCATTAAGCCCGTGAGACGTCCACAGAGGACCCAGACGGGGAGACCGCACCGCTGCTCCTACTACGCACGTCTACTACCTTGTAATATATTCTATTATTACAACATCGGAAGAGTGTGAGAACAAATAAATGGGTCACAATGTTACCCCGGGCCATTTGGACCCGAGTACAACAAGAGAAGCGCCACTCAAATATGCATCGAAGTCGTCGGTGAATCTTGACCAAATGTTTTTTTTGATGTCAGTCTCACTCTTGCTGATGTTGGACTGAATGTCCTCTTTGTAGTGAGACAGGAAGTGACATGTGACACGGCACATTCTCTCCCCCCCCCCGTTTCTCCTCCACTTGAAGCTGCAGTTTACAGATATTATGGTGAGAGCAGCTCGACTGAGAAAGAAAATGCCAACTAGAACCACGTGGGGGTCTTCAGCTTGTCCTGGTGGGAACTTCGATAAACCATTTCAGAGGGTTCTACCTGCAACCCAACGTAAAGAGTTATACCTAGAACCATCTGTATCGACTTGTGACTCCTGCACTTCGAGCTAATCACTCGAAATCCAGACTGTTTGCTGTCCTGGCTCCTCAGTGGTGGAACGAGCTCCCCACCGACATCAGGACAGCAGAAAGTCTCTACAGCTTCCGCCGGGAACTAAAAAGAAACACATCTTTTCCGACTATATCTGGATTAAAACACAGATTAGCACTTCAGTGGCACTTAAATATCTCTTATTGTGGTACTTTTGTAGTTCGACTATGTTGAGGAAATGTTACTTTCTGTATTCTTGTTGTTCTTAGTTTGTACTCTAGGTTGAAATGCACTTATTGTAAGTCGCTTTGGATAAAAGCGTCTGCTAAATGACATGTGATGTAATGTCATGTTAAAGGCGTCACACAGAACCCTCCCATGAGGTTCTAGGCAGAACCCACGTAGCAAGTACCCTTCAATATTATATATATATCTAGAATCCACTCAGTGAGATCAACTGATAAACCATTCACATTACCGAGGTTGATCTAGAACCCTAAAACCCACAACAACGACGGTTCACGATCAGTTTTTAGAGTTTTCTGGGTTCAGTTGTGCGATTTCAAGAATCCATAAAGAACTCTTTCTTCCAAAATCAAAATCAAAAGTTTTACTGGGTGCAAAGGGTTCACGACGAAGCACTTTATGTCGCAAAGAACCCCGGAAAAAAATCTTCACACAGAATTGTGTTCAGAAGCAGTCGGTTCTGGGCCCTTCAGGAAGAACAACTGACCGATATCGGCGCTGCCTGCCGGTCTGTGGTTGCCGGGTCCCGTCCCGAATCGAGCTGGAAGGGTGTCATCGTTCTTTCCCCTCCTCAACAATCCTCAGTTCAGTCTCAACTAACCAAACTCGGCTGTGTATCCGTCGACGGGGCTTTTTTAAAAAAGGTCGACGCATCCAGCGCCAGCAGTTACTGTGATCCATGCAACGGAGCCACGACATGGACACGCCTCCGTGTTACAGGTCAAGATTAGTAATAAGTCACCGCTGCTTCAGTTTCTATTTAACTTTGAAGACGGTAGCATCACACTTTTTTTTTAAACTGCATACGCAGGGCCATGATGTGGACTAATGATAACAATATTGATGCTTTAGGTAAAAGGTACACATGTCAAAGGGTGTAGAGACTATAACATCGATGCAAAAACTGAGAGAGATTACACAGGAATCTGATTATCAGACTTTTAGGACATGAAAGGAATAATTCAATGCGTTGATGCTCCATATTAATTACTTTGGAATTATAAACAGAGCGTTACACTTCACAGGGAGCCAAGGCCACATGCCACAGCTGGCTGGCTTCCTGCCAGCCACACACACACACACACACACACACACATGCAGTCTATAAAACCATTAAAAAAAATAAAAATACTCTGATCTGTTTTTTTAACAACAATTGACCTCGTCTCCTTCCTTCCGCCAATCTCTTTTCTTACCCACTTCCCTCTTCCCACTTCCTCTCGTCCTACACCTCGCAGGGGACTTTTGTGTGTGTGTTATATATTTAATTATTGAAATAAATAATAAATAATTATTTAAATAAATAAATAAATACAGATTATTTTAGTTTCTTTTAACTCGAAAAAGAGATTTTTAATCTCAATGGGTTTTACCTGGTTAAATAAAAATATATATATATTTAAAAATATATATATATATCTACACACTGTGTGATAAAACCTGTAGAGACATGCTATCCTCACCAGTTGAAATGTTTTCGTTTGGAAGGAATGTCCTTGATTTTCTGAAGATGTGTTTAACTTGGAAGCAGATTTGAAGCTGGCAGACATGAACTCTCAGGAGTTAATCATTGACCTTCATCCAGAGCCACGGTGCAGTAGTACAGAACAGTTTGACTACCATAAATCAGAGATTAGAACACACAAACACACACACACACAATCATTGTTAAACTCAAAGTATGACAGTTTGTTATCTACTGATCTTACATTGTATTAGTTTGAGGGTCAAGGGTAAGCAAAGCAAGAAGTTTCATTTTACACATCAACATGCGTCACTGTCGATGTAAGGCTGTTGCCCACGGTAACGTTAGCATCAGGCTCAATGCACAGCTGTGTTTAAATATCAAAACCCCAGGAAGAGCAGCGGTGGCCACGAGGTGGAACTGTAATTACCGGGGTGGTCACATGATGTCATCGGGCTAACGATTACCCCAGACTAACATTATAATAGAAAACATATTCACAACCGCGTTAAAAATTAAGCTACGCATCACCCAAGTAATTATTTCTGACGACTAGGTGATTTATCAACCTCAAAAGCATGACAGGCGTGCTTCCTCGAAGTGAGTTGGTCCAAATAATGAGAAATGTGTGTGTGTGTTTTTTGGAGCGCTGCCATCGAAGTTCATACGCGACTAAAGTGCCGATAAATGCCCTCAATGATGCAAATTATTCAAAGCATTACAAACAACAGCACACACAACGTAGCTCTTTCACCCCCCCAACCCCCCCACACACACACATCAGGTGGGCTGCCCTTGTGAGTAGAACAAACACATTCTCACCTTGAAAAAGGAAAGAGGTGCTGCAGCTGTGAGTGTAATTGTTCTACTCTTTGTACCTTTATCCGCTTTTTCCACCTTTTATCAGCTGCTGAGTACGCTGACAACAAAGAAGAAGTGCGTGTGTGTGTGTGTGTGTGTGTGGAGGGGGTGAGAAAACAGCTCGTAAAAAAAGGTAAATCCCACACTGAGGTGCAAACAGGAATAGAAGGAAACGGTATCGCCCAACATGGAGCGAGTTCAGCACTTAGGAGTTGAATGAGAGTCAAGACTTGAGGAAGTGAACTCAGAAAACTATTTGAGTCCTCGTGACCTTTGTGTCTCCAGAGTACCACTCGGGGACAACTAAACGTCGCCATATTAGCCGATAATGCTTATTTAATCCATGTTTGAAAAGGAAAACTTCCACACAAACAGAGCGTTCACATGTGGTATCAATGTGGTATCAATGTGGTGTCAATGTGGTATCCATGTGGTATCAATGTGGTATCAATGTGGTATCCATGTGGTATCAATCTTCCTCACGTGTTTCTCAGGAAGAAAGCGCACAATCTTTCAAGGACCAGTCCTTCCTCCACCTCTGGAGGTGGAAGACCAGATTTATTTTCATGGTTTGGCGGCTTGAAAAAGTAAAACAATGGGGCGGCTGAGGATGTTTTGCAGGAGGGGAAAGAGGATGACAATCGTGTGTGTGTGTGTGTGTGTGAGGGATTCCCATTCAGATCAACAGGTGCCAGCTGCCTTCTGAGGAAGACAGAAGCTACCCCTGTTCTCTCTCTCTCTCTCTCAGCTACTAGTTTTACCAACTGGTTGAATAAGTCATCTGCCAGTTTGTTTCTGTTTTTTTTGGGGGGGGGGGCTCTCTTGCCATCTGTTTTTGTTTATTTTGCAAACCATTATTGCATTTGATGACCGTTCACTCTTCTTCTGACACCTCGTAACCCACCACGGCTCGTCTTCCTTTCTGCAGATGTCATTTCCCGTGCTGCGTTGCGGGGGGGGGGGGGTCCGGCTGTCTGTGAATTAATCCAAACCAAGTGCGTCCGCACTGACTAAGTCACGCCGCATCGATGAAGCACTGGTTTCTACCACAACAGGAACACACTTCCCCTGAAAGCTCAAAACTTCTCCTTCTTAGAGCACCTGGGCGTCCATGTGCGTGAGTCCCACGAGACACCGTCTGTCCATCTGTGTCCCTCTGTCTGGAGGGGGGGGGGGGGGGGGGGCAATGACTGCAAAACTACGCCCCAACGTCAACCTAGACCGGAGCCACACACTCTCTGCTGTGGGAGGCGAGACAAAAGGCAGACTGTAACGTGATGCTGCTTTTTATTATTATAGTGAGCCGGTTGAGCCATCTGGAACAAACAAACACACACACACACACGCCAGACTGTCTCTCTCTGCGGGTTGTTTACTTGCACCACACCACGGTTGTTGACGGCAGTTGTTTGCTGATCCAAACATCGTCCTGGACGCACACAGAGCCGGCCTGAGCGGGTAAACAAGTGTGCCTCGTGATAAATAAAACACTTTTAACTGTACAGTTGTTTCAGTGCGAGTTGAGCTCCAATTTCCTCTGAGACGGACAGATGCCATGAAGCATGACGCATCGTGACAAACAAATGGAGAAACCACACGAGTGCAGACGCTTCGATACAGTTCAGGTCTCTCAGGAAGGGTTGACAGGTGTGAAAATAACAGTAGCTCAGCCTAACTGAGCCCCGATTGGAGGTTTTTAATCCAATGTGTCGGGCATTGCTCTCCATAACAACACCAAATCAGTGAGTATGTTTAGGAAGAACATACAAAGACACCGTTCTGGGTCCATACACACTTCATGTTGCTTTTACTCCCCCTTCATTTTGTATCTATCTGTATTTCTGCTAAAATATCCCACTTTCTTTTAATATAATAATAATCATGCTAACTTTAGCTTCACTGATGTGGTGACTTGCTGCTTTCGGATCACCGTGAACTGAATATCTTTGAGTTTTGGTCAGGCGGCCATGACAAACCATGACATATGAAGGTGTTAAATTAGGCTTTGAGAATGTGTATTGAGAATATTTGCCTTTCTTAAATGACTAATCACTTGTCCAAATTAGCTGCTGGAACATTTAATAACATAATCTACACCTCTTGATACTTTCAACCATCCATTAACAACAACATCATAGTGGCGGCTGTTTATAGACACTAAGCACCGATTCAAAACAATAGTTTCTCCTTTTGGTGCCATGCGGTGGCGCAGAAGGGTCAGATCGGCAACCTTGCGACTAACAATCTGGACAAGTATAACAAAGTCAAGGTTAAGCAGCTGATGAGCTGATTAGGAATGTGGTGAAAGGGAAAAGCACACCCACAAGGCCAAGACAGGGCGGAGTTGGCCTCATCATGGAAAACTAAAGAAAAAAAACAATAAATTGCAATTAGGCAAGTTTCTGTTGTGACGTCACTGCTGGGCTGTCCAGCAGGATGCAGTGTCCCCCACTGCAGCATGGCGGCTTTCATTCAAAAACATATTCGGGTCAGCTCTCAAGTGAAACAAAATAATAATAAAACTATCCCTGTGCCCTTTGCTCACCAGCTTCTCGCACCTTTAGCTGAAAATACCCTCCTTTTTAAAATCGCTATATTCCAACACCTGCGCGCGCACACACACACGCGCACACACACACGCGCGCGCGCACACACACGCACGCGCGCACACACACCTGGGCACGGTGGGCTCGTGGTCCTGGGCACACGGTCCAGTTTTCGGCAACAGTTCCGCGTTGCTGTGGTAACCCGTTAAAACCACTCCCTGGGACTGCTGCTGCTGCCGACTCATGTTTCTCCTCCTCGTCTTCTGTCGCCTTCTGCTTCACACACCGCTGACATCCACCTATTTATTTAGATGTAGCTATATAAGATATATATATATATCGATCTATCGGTCTATTGAGCAGCGCTTTCCATGGCTGGCCCGCTCTGCTGCCGACTCATGCTGACATCAGACATGTCCCGCTCCCTCTTTCCCCTCCGTCTCCTTTTAGTTCTCGACTTTCTCAACAACTTGTGCCTGCGAGGCAGGACGAGGGGGCTGGACTATAGATACAACACTGCACGCTGATTGGCTGAGACCACGGGGGCAACGACCAATAGCTGGCCTGGCGCCCCCTGCTGCTCGAAGACGGTACAGATTACTTCCTGGTGCAACAGTTCAGTGGATGCTTTTATATATTTATATATATATATGTTAAAAAAAAAAGAAGATATATTTGAGATATATATCAAATATAATATATATATCAAATATAGTGTGTATATATATATATATAAAATATATATATACTATATTTGATATATATAAAATATATATATATACATACATATATATATAATACATATATATAAAATATTATATATATATATCAAATATATCGCATTTTTAGAGGGTGCTTTCAAAGATAAATCAACAAACCACTCACATAATTTTCTTTCAATATTGACATTGTGAATGTAATAAGCAGATGCTGTGACACACTGCTACATTAACATTTTGGAGAGTCGTCAAACATACAGCCAAAACAAACGAGGAGATTCTTAAGTCCAGAGAAAGAAACGTCCCCGAAGGTCGGAGTCAATCCAAATAATCATGCTTTCCACTTGCCGAAGGCCAGCCTGAAGCAAAAGGCACCAAAAACAAAAAAGAGGTGAAGGTGGCTTCAATACAGGCGTCAACAGGCTTCTTTTTCTTTTTAATCAGCTTGCTGCTTTCAAATTAACAAACAAGCAACACTGCAATATAAAATATAAATTGGTTACTTAGTGTGTCTGCCGTGAATTGAATAATCATCCAAAGCCCACCTGATTGGGAAGAATTGTATCCTAAATCAGGAATGTGTTAAATGAACATCTATTTTTAGTAGATGTTCCAGAGGCTTGTTTAATGAATAATTTTTTTTAGGAGTTTATCGTACATCTTGCAGTTAACAAGACAGCCGTCAGGTAAATGCGGAACATACAAACCTGAAAAACCTCCCAGCTAAATTATCCCTGTTGTCGACATACTTATGTCATGTCCTCATATGTTATGCTCCTCCTCGTGTTCATCACAGCAAACCTATAGCACAGAATATCACACCTCTAAACAAAAAATAAGGTCTGAAAATATTTCGTGGCACACATTTCCCCAGACAGCAAAGTGAACTACACATTTCCAAGTGCGGCTAAAAAACGGAAGATATTGGAATGGCAAAAATATCGGTATCTGAATGTGGAACAAATGCCTTTTTAAAAAAACATTTAAATTCACACTAAAACAGACGCGTGCCAGAAAGAGAGAGCAACCTCACACACAAGGATTATGCACGCACACACACACACACACACACCGTCACCGTCTCTCACCTGAGATGAAGGTAGCAGGCGAGTCTGCAGACCATCGTGTCCGTCTGTGTCTGCGTCCAGTCACAGTCGTTGCCAGAGAACGACCTGCTGGCCATATGCCGGGAGATAAATGGCACGACGCTCGCACACCGTGACGAGCGGATTAACCAGAGGTCAATCAGATTTTTTTCTGCTCCTCCATCTGCCCCTCTGCACTTCTGATCCCCCCCCCCCCAACCCCCCCTCGTCATCTTACCTCCCTCTACTCCTCCGTCTGTCCAGTTACTACGAGTCACTCACTTGCTGCGCCGTGCCAAATATTTACTCCTCGCACAATACGGCAGCATGTTCAGGCAGTTAATGAGGACAGTGGGATGCTGTACAGTAGATGAGGCTGTAACACAAGGCAGGGGGATGATGGCTCCTTACAGTAGCTCTGGAAAACACTCAATGAAGTGTGGGCCTATCGACGTCGACCTTTAACATTATAAATTGTTCCCGTTTTAAATAGTCGACCATCTCACATCGCTGTCGTGTTCAGAGTTGTTCCACCTGAGCTTGACTTTAATGTTTCTTAGGAGCAGATTGCCCTTCTGGAGGAAGAGGTTGTTAAAGTACGCCCCCTGCTGTTTTCAGGCACACACGACAACTAGCCTGACTAATGATGTCAAGAGTACTTGCAGGTTCTCTGAAACTCACAGTGACACTCTGCTCTTTAGTTTTTACTGGTCTGTGATCCAAATCCCATGTGGGCCCAAAAAAAAAAACCTCAACCCTTTTAATTATCCACACCACTAAGGTGCATTGATAAAGTCCAGAAGTCAACATGTTAAATGCACAAACTGGAATATTATGAATCTATCACAACAACAGCCACTGTGCATCCCTTTGCCAATACACTTTTTATAAACAAAGCAATTTATACCGACAACCAAAATTTCTACATCCAAGGTCATTTATTTCACAGAAATTCAACACCAAGAACAAATAATGTGAGAACAGCGATTCAATTATCTTCCCAATCAAACAGGAGCCACGAGTCAGTATTCAAGATTGACTGTGAAAACATGCAAACACAGTCTTTATAAACAAAATGTGACAAGACGCTGCCCTGTTCATGCAAATCTTCCTCCAGGCGGCAAAAAAAATATCCTTAAATTGGAACTGTTGAGTTACAAAAAGTTTAAAGAACTCAAAGAAACAACATTATTCCCTTTTGTAACGTGGGCAAAACAACAACACAAAAACAAACAAAGTTTTAACTTTCAGAGTTTGCGATTCTGGAGAGAAAGCGGGCCGTTCTTTACCCATAAAGTCATCTGCAACACACAAACATGTGAAATGAGATCAATCAGATCGGTCTTTCTGAAAAGCCCAAACACGATGCAGTGGGTTTAATTTCCTCGTCCTTTTATATCAAGTTAAATAATTATCTACATTTGTGAGCGCGAGTCTAGTCCAACATACTGTGTGAGTATCGCAAGGACTCATGGGAGCTGTAGTTGAGGAAGGCAGACACAAATAATCCTTTTTGTGTCTTGTTTAAAACGATAAAAGATGAAGGAAGTTGGATGAATATTGATGACTCCCTGACAGACGGACAGACAGACAGGATCTCTCACCCGTTCACTCATCTTCACGTCTTCACTTGGCCCTCAAGCCACTGAACATCTTGGAGTACATTTCCTTCTGTTCGTCCAAGCTGTCCTTACAGCATCTGAAATATGGACACAGGTTATACACATAGAATATCTTCGGGAAGCACTCACATTTTAAACTCAAACTCCAAACGCATCTTTAAACCGATAGTCCGTATTCAATGTGAACTTCCCGTATTCGTCAACCAAAGTTCCTCTTACATTGCCACTCTCCTCAGCAGGTTGTTGATGTCGCTGTCAAAGGGCTTCTTTGCCTGAGCGGCTATGAGGCAACCCTGGGCGCTCTCGTACTCGCTCAGCTCCAGATACGCCTGACAGAGATGACATCAGTCGGTACAGTGGGGTAATTGTTATCTCGAGCGTGAGCAATCAGCAGCAGAGCTGAGCTGCGGCGATTCTTCGCTCGACAGGAAAACAGTCGCCGACTATTTGTGATAATCCATTGTTGGGTAAAGTAATTTACCATGCAGAAAATGCTGTTTTCATCTCTATGCTGATTTTACATTATATATAACTGAATATTTATGGGCTTTGGATGGATAAAACAAGACATTTAAAGACATCACCTTCAACTTTGACAAACCGGGGTGGACCTTTTTCATAGACCAAACAATTCATCTAGAAAACAATCGCTCGGTGACCCTGGAGCTGAAGGATAAACTATGCATACTTGAATTCTAAAGCTAAATGTACACACAATTATAAATAAATTCGTGATAAAAGTCGTATCATCTTTTGTAGTTCTTCATTCAACAAATCAAACTTGATCCGATCCACCAAGGGTTGAACCTCTATTGCGTCTGGTTCTTTCTGTGCCGTCGTCTTCCCTATTTAAAACCTAAAACCTTTAATATCAGACACACTTAAAAAGACTTCCAAGAGCCTGAGAGGATTTTTATTTTGAGAAGCAAACAACAGAAAGCCCTCGTCTCACCTGACCGCAGCGGTAAAGAGCCTTAGTGTTGGCAGAGTCTATCTCCAAGGCTTTATTGCCATATTTGAGGGCTTTGTGCGGGCGGTCCAGACGGAGCTCGGTGAGAGAAAGGTTCAGATAGAGAGGAAGCATCACCGTCTTGATCTTCTCCGTCTCGGCATCGCTCGGCGTGTCCCTGTTCCTCAGCAGCATCGATGCCTTGGCCAAGCACAGAATCCATCGCTAAATATATATTTTTTAAAAAGGCAACATGTACCTGAAAATGGAGCGTGGTTTCTTTATCCGCTCTTCCGAGGTTTACCCGTCTGTATTGATCTTTGGCATTGTCGTAGCGGCTTTGTTTGAAGGCACGGTTGCCGAAGCTGCGTAGTGTGTCGACGACTTCGAGGACCGTGGACAGAGGAAGAGTGTTCTGCGCCTCCTGAAGACAGAGAAAGCAAAAGAAGTCACACAAAGCAGCCAAAACTGCAAACAGAAATCCCCCCGCGGAAATTTTTCAACCTCCTTCTGTCTTATTGTCTCGATAAAAAAAATATATTTTTGGAAAGAAAGAAAAAGCGACAGGTTGTGGGCTTGATCACATGTTTCAAGACGCATGATCATAACAATAACAACTAGAACGGGCACTCGGTAGAGCGCATACCTTCGCATATCACAAGATTGGGCATTGAATTATGAACATTTTGGCATTAGTTGCATGCCAATTGGACAAAAATGTATCGTGCTATGGTAAAAAAAAGAGTTTGACCTTTCCATAACCTTGACATTGACCTTTGACCCGATCAATCCCAAAATCTAATCAACTGGTCCCCGGATAATAAACAATCATCCCACCAAATTTCTTGCGATTCGGTTCAATACTTTTTGAGTTCTGCGAAAGATTTTGACCTGTTCATGACCTTTGGCCTTGACCTTTGACCCAATCGATCCCAAAATCTAATCAACTGGTCCCCGGATAATAAACAATCATCCCACCAAATTTCATGCGATTCGGTTCAATACTTTTTGAGTTTTGCGAATAACACGCATACAAATAAATAAATAAATAAATACACAGCGATCAAAACATAACCTTCCGGCATTTTCAATGCGAAGGTAATAACATAAGCAGGATTGACAAATGCATGCATCGGCTGTCACCTCACAGCATCGTGACAACAACGGGACACCTGAAGCATCCCTACCGGACTCATTGCGATGAAGTCGTCCACTTGTCCCGAGTCGAGGAAGTCGAGGATCTGAACCTCGTACAGGATCACGGCGGCAGCGGGAATGAACGGAGGACAACCCATGTCCCCGTAGGCGTACTGGGGCTGGAAGAGGAAGCGAGAGAATTCTCCTTTCCGCATGGTCAGCAGACCCAGCTCCAGTCCGCCCAGCGTCACATCTGTTTGAATGATGAGGGGCGGTGTTGGGGTGTTTATCAAGGAGGAAACTTCTATTGAACCTGCACAAAGTATGACTGACCTCTCCCTAACTTCATCATCCGGGGGTACTTGAAGCGCGTGTTGGTTTCAAAAGGCCGGTCAGAATATTCCAGGAAAGCCGAGTAATGGACTGTGGGAGAAAAGGGGATTCAGGAGAGGTCGCGGCAGGACAAAATAATTCGTCAAGAGTAGAATAGAATAGAACAAACTCGGACATACTCGATACTGAAGCATTTTGAGGTATCGGCGGGCCCTCTCCAGATTGGACGACCTCTTTCAGGATCCCTCCATCTCCAAGGACATCGTTCATCTGCTGGCGAAGTTGATCGAACGGACACTACAAAGGCCACAAGAAAAGCTTTGAAATAACTCCACATTGCCGTCCTTCAGGTGCACGTCCAGCCTTAATATCAAAGCACAGGAATGCTTCGATACAGTCGGGTGGTTTAGTCGTGGAAATTTAGATCCGCAAGTTTCCTCGTTTGTTTTCATTCTCCTGAATACAAACATAATGAGAAAACTGCTCAACATTGTAATCTTTTGTCAGCTATTATTTTAGATTTTTTGTTGTTTTGTCACTTATACATATATTATTAGGCTTACAGCATAATCTTACTTTCCAATATACAATGTGTATACTTTAACCTAGTTAAGACCTTCATATATTACAACACCTGTTTAACAGTGCATCAATTATCTCAACTATAGACATCAATCATGTGTGAGAAGACACAAGTTAAAGTATTCGACTGAAACTAAACTAAAGTTAGATGGAGTCACACTCCAGCTAACCAGTCATTAACTCAGCCACATTTATCCCCAAAATACAGACTAATAATCATATTATAATCAACATATCAGTAACTTGACTGCAGTAACGGCTCACGTCCCCTACGCTAGCTCAGCTAGCTCTGCTAGCTTACCGACGTCCTGCTCGTTAGCGGCTCCTCGGTGTTGAGGAACCGCCGGATACTGGATACAAACCCGTTTCCTGTCATTGAGACGGTCGGTTTAAGGTTACGGTTCCCGTTCGGGTAGGTTTGTTATATTTATTTTTTTATTTTGTTTTATGAAGTTTAAAGCCAGGTGGCTTAATTGAGCGCGCGGCTAGTTTTGACTTCGGTTTGGCGGTCGCTGCGTCATCGGGTGACGTCACTGGCTGCGGCACGCGGGGAGGCGGGGCTCAGCTGTGGGCCGCACGAGGTCCGAGAGGGTCCTCATTGTACCCCCTTTCCTCAGGCCTTAAACCCTGAACCCTCAAGAACTCACTGACGTCACCTGTTAAATGGTTGCGCGTGAGAGCCTGCGAGGGCTTGAAATGGTAACAGCACTTTGCTGCAAAATATACAAAATTATATCTATGTTTACTTTTTTTTGTCAAAACAATACAATGTTGGATGAATAAATAAATATCCTCTGACTTCACGTGTTTTTATGTTCCTTTCTTTAATCCTTAATGTTTTTGAGTACATTTAATATGGCAGACTGAACACCCACGTGCCGTCCTCTTTGTTTACCTTTGTTATGCGTCCATTTGTAACTGCGTGTATAACGTCACATGGCTATGAATTGTGGGTAAAGGGCAGCAGCGATTTATCCCAAGGTAATTACCCACAATTCATTGTAATGTGACTTGTCCATGACCATGAGGGTGGAGATTGGGATTGGCCATGCTATTCCCCCCAGTGTTTCATGTTTTTGTGTATAGTAACAAAATAAAATGAAAAATAAACATAAAAAACCTACCCCAACGGGAACCGTAACTTTAAACCGACCGTCTCAATGTCAGGAAACGGGTTTATATCCAGTATCCGGCGGTTAGTAAACACAGAGGAGCCGCTAACGAGGAGGACGCTGGTACAGAATACACAAATCAATCATTTCAAATAAAATACGATGCTTCAAAACAATTTACTTTCTGTTGGGATATAAATGGTTGTATCTATTCATTCATTTCAGAGCCAGGATGTATGGGTCTGTCTTTGTTTTCCAAACAAGTGTCACTTAGGCCTCTCCTAGTTTCACAGACACAAACACGCAAAACACTAAACAAAAAAAACATTTAACTTGCAGTATTTAATATGAATCCAGTTTGAACTAATACAATAATTAAAATACTAATAGATAATAATCGTCTTTATTGTACTACAACCTACACTCTACAAACTTGGTATGAAAGACAGTATAAATAAAACACTAACATTATTTAAAAAAACATTGCTGGCTTAATTTACCAGTGGATTTGTTTCAACTTTTTATTCTTTTTTTTAACTGTACAGAATATGCTTTAGAAAAAAGACAACGTTGGGACATTTGTACAAGGAGGGATGTGACAGTCTTTTAAAAAGTGAACCCATTGGGTGCATTCAGACCTGAGCTTAACCAGTAAACCAATTAAAAGCTTTCATTGCGTTCATTAGAAGTTCTGTAGTTCAGCGGGAGAGACAAAGTTGTTTCTGAAGAGTTTATGGGCCATGAGCTGTCCTCCAAATATCATCATCACCAGGCCTGCACCTGCAGAGAGAGAGAGGGATTTAATGATTAAGACAAAGAGATCAAATCAAGGAAGGTTTAGCTGTCCTTAAAAAAGCCTGAACCTAAGAGGGATGTGAGAGGTAGGGCCGCATAGCGTGTCACGATATTGGTCAATATAAAATAAGATGGATTGGTTTAATCTTGTGTGAATTCTGAGTATTTAAGTATTTAATTCAGAACATTAGTGCAAAATAATAATAATAGATTTTTTGACATGTTGTATAGTGAGTATGTTGTTATTATCAATTCAGTAATTTTTTATCTTGTTATCACTTGATTTCCTTGAGATAAGATTGCATTTAAAGGGAATAAACGATCATATTAGGATAATTATATCATCTGCCCTATTGTGGGAAGTGAGATTTTGTGAGTCTAGGAAAAGGCGAAAGTAATATCTTGGCAGAGATAAAAAGAGGGTGGAGACACTTTGAGGGGTAGCGAGAAGAAGAAAGTAGAAAACTTACCCAGAGCTATCCACCAGTGCTCAGCTGAAGGGAAGTCGGACATCACTGCAGAAACATGAAAATGGTGTATTTGATGTAAACACAACAACAACAACAACAACAACAACAACAACAACAACACCTATACATAAAACACAATGCATATTTACACTTAACTTTTTTTCTATGAAAAGTGTAGAGAAGAGACTGCAAGTTTAGGATGTTTGGGCTTTTCTTCAGGGCCTAATCTTTCGAGTGTGTCTAATGTTTTTTGTCAGAAATGCATGATTGTCCTTTAAAATTCTCAAAACACAAAAAGGAAATGCCTGTGTGTATGTGTGTGTGTGTGTGTGTTAGTGCCTATGTCCAAAACCACTATACTCAATTACATAATCAGGCCTCCAATCCTATCAGCTGTTCCGTTCCATTGATCCTGTTTGTGTGTGTGTGTGTGTGTGTGTGTGTGTGTGTGTTTACCTGCCACAGTCATCGCGATGTGCAGCAGTGTGACAGTTATGGCGTAATCCCAAACCCACTCCTCGACTATCCAGGCGAATATCAGCCCTCCCAACACGTAGGTCACTTCTGTGGAAATCACACCAACTGGAGGGAGGAGAGAAAACCACCAACGACCAGTTTGATGATCATCTTTACTTATGGAAAAGTACCATTACTGACTTTTTAAATACTGCTTTAAAAGTGTAACTTAAGTAAAAAATGCATACCCATTAAACAAATAACTTGAATGAAAAAATGTAAAAGTAGTCCTGAGTAATATAAAATATGGACGTGATAATCCTGATTATACTATTGGATTATTTGCATTGATACATTAATGTGTTAGCAGCTTCCCCATGTTGTTGCTGGTGGAGGTGAAGCTTGAATCTATAACAGTGCTTCATATTTTTTAAGCTGTTCACATATGAAAAACCTAAATCTGCAAATTAACCAGTAAATAAAACGTTAACATTGATATAGTGTATTGCGAAAAGTGCATTAGTTGCCTCTGAAGAGATGTGGAGTATAAACCAGGAGATCAGATGGTTGCATTCAAAGCTCTCAACATGTAAACAACTTAAAAACCTAAAAAAGAGACCCAGAAGCAAAAATGCTTTTATATTCCTATCCTAAATTATTATCATCAAATAAATCAGATAATTAATATGAAATAAAGAAAAATAATAAGGAGAAGATGGGGGAAAGAAATGGAGGTTTTTCTTGTTAGCTTCGGGAGAAACGCAAAAAATATCACAGTAAATATCTCCAAATGTAAAGCGGTTTAGGTTTGAAATAACTAATACAAGGGTTCATGTTTCTCTTGGTATTGTCTGATTCTTAACTTGTTTATTTGAAGCAAAAACTACTCACCGAGGTATTTGGGGTTCTGCCATGACGGTTGTGTGGTGTAGTCGAATGGAGCCAACAAGCTGTTGATCTCATGAACCCTGGAGACGCGGCAGAACATCACACACAGTCAAACAGTCAATGTGCACTTCGGGTTTGCGGTTCTTATTCTTTTTTTTGTTGCACGATAACTTTATTTTGGGAGCAAAGTGTGGAGGCTCGTGCAGCACTCGTGTTTACCTGAGCAGTCCGATGCAGAGGCTGACCACCGTGTAGTAGAGAGAGTAGAAGCACACCATGCACATCAACAGGTTCTGAAGGACCACCTGAGGAGACAAGGAGATATTTATGAATAAAGATCTGAGGTTTTAAATTAACGTAAACATGGCCAGGTCTCATCTTTAATTTCATTTAATGATATTTAATAATGCTTAATCTACTGTAAACTGTATGTTCCTGATGCCGTATTAACATAGTACATTACCATAGTACATTAACATAGCACATTAACATAGTACATTAACATAGTACATTAACATAGTACATTACAATGAGTGGATGAAATTCAATGATTTTTTTCGGGTTTTTGAAATGTCTTCCGTTGCCCATCTGGGTGTTTTTGCTTCAAATAAACAAGTTAAGAATAAGACAATACCAAGAGAAACATAAGCCCTTGTATTAGTTATTTCAATCGGACTAAACCGCTCTACATTTGGAGATATTTACTGTGATATTTATTGCGTGTCTCCCGAAGCTAACAAGAAAATCCCCCATCTTCTCCTTATTCTTTTTCTTTATTTCATATCAATTATCTGATTAATTTGATTATAATAATTTAGGATAGAAATATATTAGCATTGTTACTTCTATATACCTTTTCAGTCTTTCTGTGTTGTATATTATATAGAATAATATTGTATTGCAATAATTGACTGAATAAAAATACACAAAAACAACAAATTTCATAAACGATTACATGCGGCCTTCACAGGAAGTGGATTCGTCGACTCCCTCAGGAGGAAAAATAAAAGGGCCTCTTCACAGCTGACGCTTCAGGCTTGTCCAACACAGATGTAACGGATTATATTAATAATGGGCTGCGTTCCAGTGAGCAGGGCCCTCTATGTTGGCTTACTGGAACGCGTTAATGAAATGTAATCATCATTAATCTCATTAGTTAGACCTGTTCTATTCCTGCCGCGCCAAGTCAAACATCAGCTGTGATATACACTCTCTAATCAAAGGGAATAAGTCCAAATCTGTTGAGCCAAATGACTGATCTAGGCTTCTATCAGTCATTTAAAAATAAACTATCTGCTAACAATTTTGTAAGACTTATTTGATCAGTCTTTAAATGTCAGAAAGTTGTATAATAGGCCTAATTAGAATTTCCGAAAGTCCAATTCGATGGATTTATATTGTCCAAAATAAGTCAAAATCTCAATGTAGAGCAGCACATCAGTCCACCGTGTTGGGTCAGACTGAAATGTATCTCATAAACCATCGAAAGACATTCATGGTCCCCAGAGGGGTATTTTGGTTTTATGCATTTCTGGACTCCCCCACATTCATTTTCCAAACATACATTGTTTTTTGCTTTATTGTCAATCTAAAATGAGCAGTACTGAGAAGTAGAAGGGCAGCATTCTAAAAGTATTGAGACAATTCATATCTCTATCTTGAGGATGCAGTATTTTTTTTAACTGACCTACATTTCATCGTATCGTGGCCCCCCTGAACCACGTGAACCCTGCTCAGACTGCCGGGAGGATGTCGGTTTGTCTGCAGGCAGTAAAGTAGCTTAGCTCAAATACTTAAGGGAAAGACTCGCCTGCTTTGTCTGTCATCCCCGAACTAGAACACTTTTAGAAAAAGAACTCCTAAAAACCATCTTTGAGGCTTTAAAATAAGTTTTGATTGAGTTTTGGTTGATTACTCTGAAGTACGCTTGTAAAGGGTAAACACACGTCTAATTGTGGCATGAGGACATGAAGCTTATAAATGTTGATTATGACGATTCAAATATACACATCTAATTTAAGGGAACAGGCGATAAACTCGATTATAAGTAATTTGCTCGAGACGTGTTGTAAACACCTCGCTGTGCCTCCTTAATCTCCTCCGTAATAGCTAACTCATCATAACGGCGTCCTTACCAAGGTGTCACTGGGCGTCGTCTTGAGGGAGAAAGGTCCATGGCGTTTTATGAGTGTGAATCCAAAACAACGACAGCAGTAGTCCAACAACATGAATGGCTGCTGGTCTACATGAGAGAATGTGGGCTACATGTGTTTGTGTGTGAGAGAGCATGATGAGGAAGAGGAGGAGGAGGAGGGAGGATGGGATTAGGAGAAATGGGATTACTACTCAGAATAGTACTAAGAGTAAATCCCATAAGGGATAACGGTGAACATACTCTAGTAGGACGGAGTTTGTTCTGAGGCGAAATACTTCAGGAAGTGCTACAGACACATATTTTTATTTGGGTTATTTGTATTATTTCTTGAATTGTACCTGTGGGTACCTCCCTCTTCTCTCCATTATGTCATTCGGCTTATTCCGGTGTTTTTTCCCTCCATTTTTAAGGAAATTGTCATCTGCCTTTTTATTACTTACCAAAATATTACAGCCAAAATGACTCATTGCTAACTGAGAACATGAAAATGAATCTCCAAATTAATTATGAATGTTAATGATATTTAGTTGAAACCTTATTAACCGTAACACTGAAAACATACATCAATTTAACTTAAACTTATTTTGAAGTTTCTTTAAAAAAATATTTTTAAGAATATAAGAAATCTGCAACAAAAGATCAAGAGCATTTCCACTTATTTATCTCATTTAGTTTTACTTTACTTATTTATTTTATTGTATATATTTACTGCACATATTATTTCATTTAATTTAATTTATTTATTTAGTCCCTCCCCTGTAATCCTCCTTTTTGAGTGCCTGTGTAAAGGTATATGCATGTAGGAAGGTGTATACTGGTGTGTGAGTATATGTGTGGATGTGTAGACGGTTATATGTAGATGCATACATGTGTATACGTCGGTGTAGATGTGCACGTATGCAAGGGTTTGCATTTATCCTCACTATAGCTAAATTATTAATTGTAATTTGTTTATGTTAATAAAAATGTCAAGGATTGTTTGGTTGGGTTGAAAATGCAAAAAAATATTCAAAAAATAAATAAATAAATAAAAACATCAAGAGAGACACGATTACAAACACTAGGTGGTAGCAAATAGCTTCACAGGCGGAGAGGTGATAACAGCCACATGCACAGCCCTGACAGCAGCAGGTAGGATGCTTCCCCATGCACCATCCATTCCTATGGATCACTCGTGCTCCATGTTTTATTTAACTTTGACATCTTCAATGAAAACAGAGAAGAGAATCTGTCCATCCATCATCCGCTCACGAGAAGACGGAAGAGAAAGAAAAGAGGGCGAAACAAGAAACAACGTGGTGATGGAGGAATGACGAAAGCTCAACTTATTTTCCTTCAGAAATAGTGAAAAGAAACTCTATTCAACTCTTCAGCGTCACAGGCTGCGTACATCTGTGCGTGTGTGTGTGTGTGTGTGTGTGTGTGTGTGGTTAAAGCGTGTGCACGTGCCTATTTTGTGTGAGAGGCTGACTTGGCTGCCACGGTTACCTGCATCATTGTAGCCATAGTGATGAGTGATGAGGGGAGTGGGAGGAGAAGGATGTAGTGGAAGGTAGGCGTCATACCTATTCATCGCTTGTGTGTGTGTGTGTGTGTGTGTGTGTGTGTGTGTGTGTGTGTGTGTGTGTGTGTGTGTGTGTGTGTGTGTGTGTGTGTTTTATCTCTGGATTTTTTCTCTGACTCAAAAAAGCAATTTGCTTCTGACTTCATGTTGCATATAAAGTGACAGAGAGCAGAGGGGGAACAGCTATAGCCTAGTTACTGTGCCAAAAAAAAGAAGACATCCTGGTCTCTCTAAATTGCACATATTTACACACGATATCTTGTTTGTTTGATTCATATGGTAGGTATAAATTACATTTGACTATTTTACTCCAGGACATTACCGGTCCCGACTAAAGAATAGTCATGCACATAACAACCCGTAAAGTGTCGAGCTGTAGAGGTGCTATAGGGTGATGTTATAGGGTGCTTCCAGTCTTTATGCTAAGCTAAGCTAACTAGCCGCTGGCTCCCGCTTCATATGTACCGTAAAGGCGGGCGAGCGGTATCGATCTTTTCACGTGACTCTCCGCAAGAAAGCGAATAAGAATACTTCCCAAAACGTTGAAGTATTCCTTGAACAGAATGCTGTTTGCCCTTAAAGGTGCAGTGTAAAGGATTTGGCGCCATCTAGGGGCGAGGTGACAGATTGCAACCAAATGGCCATTTCTAAACGCCATCGTTTGATTTGTCCATTTTGGGCCACTGGAGAAATATGTCAGCCATCTCCGTGAAGAAGACAACATGCATATAAACAACACAATGATTCTTATTTTCAGGTGATTATACACTAAATAAAACATCTTGATATTATAATCCATTTCCCCGCTAAATGCTGCACGCTGTTACTTTAAGGCGTTGTTATTACCAGTATTATGAGTCAAAATGGGCCTGAGGTGATGTTCATAAAGCCTAAACATCCGGTGAGTGAGCTGAAAATGATCATTTAAAACACATTTTTATCTAAATCCTTTTATCGCTCCAACACAGCAGAAGCTCGGCCGTGGTGGAATAACAAGAAGAGTGCAACGCTTGAAGCTTAAAAGCATCGCAGATGGATTTATAGGCCCGTATGAATTATTGAGCCCAGACTAAACCTCAAACAACAAACAAACAGGACTATTTCAAGGAGGAAAAAAACAAATAACAGAATTCTGCCATCCTGTTTGTCATAATAACTCCAACATCGCAGTACATTTAGTTATCAGTGTGAGGCGCGTTAGCGGATGATGCGAGTATGACGAATGGGACCGAGAGACAGCGCTCCTGTGTCCGCGGGGAGTGTTTACGCCACACGAGTCGCTCTCGACAACCGGCGTCGTGTCCTCAGCTGAGAAATGAACACGCTGCCTCTCTCTGCTCATCTGTTTGTTTAACGCTTCGAAAATCAACGCGACACCGAGCGATAGATGCTCGTGAGAATTCGTTGACCTACATGTCAACATGTGTTTTGTCGGGGCAGAGAGGCTGCAACTACCATTCTGTGTGTGTGTGATACACAAACGCAGTTTGATGCATTGTAATTCTTTCAAAATATACAAAAACAGGCAACAACAGCAGTAGCTGAGGATGAGGTTTGAATGACAAGAGGGAGGAAGAAATAATGTTTAGTTTTTTTGGTAGTTGGGACTTTTAACACAAACTTCTTTTTTTGTTTTTCTCTCATGCTTTCACTGTTTTCTGATATTTTGAAGAAGAAAAGATGAGTCCATACCGCCCTTAACCATTCGTCTATATGTCCCGCCTTCTTCCAGCCAATTACCCAATCACAGAGCATTAAAAAAACAGTGCATGTCTCCTTTTAGGTTACATCAAGCCAATCATACTTTGATCTATTCAGGTATTATTTTTTCAAATGATAAAAATGCTCCAACTGACCACTATTATAATCTCCACCGCACACTTTTCTATTCCACTTCCTCCTCCCCCTTTCCTCTCCTCCTTCTCTTTCCACAAAAACCCTTTCCTCAGTCAGTTACATTTTCCCTTTAAATATTTAGAGTCCTGTCCACAGCTGCTTACAATAAGTATAACCCAAAAACATTTTCCAAATCCCAGAATCCCAAGTGGGCTTGTAAACGAGCAATGCAACCGTCAACAATGTGAGGCTTTGTTTTTCCTCTCCTTCTTCTGCCACACTCTCTCCACCTCTTCCTCCCGCTCGGGTTTCCCTTTGCAGCCTGTTTTCATTTCGATCCGATGTGGAATGTAAATACAGAAACTGACGACCGCTGCAGCAGGCGCGCGACTCAGCTGCTCCCGAGTGTTACAGATGGTTTCTATCGTACAGAATCCAGGAGCGTCTGCAAGAGCAGAATAAGTGGCAAAGCTTGAGGACATCTAATGGGTATTTATAGTGTGTGCACATGTGTGTGTGTGTGTGTTGCAAAACAGGTGTTATAATTGGAGTTACTAGTTGGGGTTATAGGGTCAGACGTGTCAAGGTCATGGTCAAGGTCGAGGACCACCATGATGTCCCAGTGAATGTGCACTCAAAGAAATGACTCATTGGATGAACTCAATTAAATTGTTGGCAGGTTTTCCATCCAATAATTATATGCAACTCCAACTCAAATTTAGCACATCAGTGCAATAAAATGTAATTAAGTTAGTCCAACTCATTTGTATCAAATACATCTCAAATAAAATTACGATATTCATTAAATTAAATGAATTTGTGTTTGTCCAACTCAAAATATAAACTAACTAACTAAATATGCAAACTCCACACAGAAGGAACGCCCCGACTGGGAATTGAACCCACGGACCTCTGGCTTTGAGGCGACAGTGCTAGCCACTACACCACCGTGCAGCCCTGAAAGTGTCTTCATCTCATGTAAACAACTGATTTTCAGCTGGCGCATGCGCAAATGGTAGTCCTCAATGAAACACATTTATTTTGAGTTGATATGCACACCATCTAACCTAAATAAATCTAATAAATGAAAGTATTCATACATTTTGTGTTACACCAATTCAATATAAATATCTTCGTTTTGTAATTGATTTATTTAAATGTATCAAACAATATTTAAATGTGTCACCTCTAAGAAGGGCTTGAATCGTTTTTTTGAGTGTGTGCAGCTGTAGCACTCAGACCTCAGGGGGTCTATTTCTGTGTGTGTGTGGTCCTCGACCTTGACACGCCTGACCCTATAAACCCTAAATCTAATTATAACACCCTCTCTGCACTACACACACACACAACACACACACACACACAGCTTGTAAATACAGGAAATGGCATACCCGCCAACATCTGCAACCTTTTTGAAGCCCCTTCTCTTGTGTGCTCAGGGGGACAGAACCCCCGGAAAGTTGAACAGAACCCTGTGTCTGTGTGCGTCGATGACCCCTGACCTTTGTGTATCTCACACGTATCTCACGTGAACGCGCATGGAGTCGCTCCCGCCATTACCGCAGCTGTCGGACACTTCCACACACTTTTCACAAGTTGCATTTATAGTCGTTTCCCGAGCTTTGCGTGTTGCGGTGTAATATATTCAGAATCTTTGCTGCTTCCACATTTACAATCCCGAGCTGAACCATGCTCTGAGCTTCTCTCTCTCCGTCTTTCCTTACGCCGTCTGCGCCCTGCACACGCGAGGAAAAGCGTGGCACGGTGCCTCGTTTCCCTCCATAAACACGCGCACAGAAAACACACACTATAGGGCGCATGCAAACCAGTCACCCCCATCTCTCTCTCTCTCTCTCTCTCGCTCTCTCTCTTTCACGCGCGCGCGCGCACACACAGCGCCTCAGTGAAAGCCCCCTCACATTCCCACAAGCGCTCTGGAAGGAATTGGATGGAGCTACACCGCGTACGTCCTTCTCCCGGCATTACAACAAAAAAAACACGCGCAACTCTCCGGTTCACTCTGATCGACGTTGTTCTTGAAACGCAACTAGTACTGAGGGTTTCAGACCGGAGTTGTGTCTTTCTTTCCTCTTTCGGAAATCAAGTTCCTGGACGCGGATATCGGGGGGAGTGAGACTTTTACGCGTGACAGTCAAACACCGCCAGGAGGGAGTTCACGTCAGAGTTCACGTCTTTTCCACCACTGAGACGAGGGATATTTTGTTCTATATTTGTACCTTCCTCCCTCCCCCTAAGAGCGTTAACGACTTTAAACAGGAGGAGTATCTTTTTTAAGGATTTCCAAAAGGAGCGCCCTCATTGTCCCGAGCGCACGTTCAGACCACGACTCAGACCCGCAGAGCCGGATCGGACTGTGCCGAACCGCCTCCTGTCACCTGAATGTTCTCCTCCATGGCTTGTGAGGGGAAGTAGCCTCCCGGAGTGGGAGATGGCTCTTTACTTCCCCCCAGGTTACAGCCTCGCCCCCCTCCATGTGTTGAAGGCGCAGTGGCTGTGAACCGCTCGGCTCTTCGCTAAAGGTAAGAACTGCTCATTTATTTGACTTCTCGCGACTCTTCAACAGCTTTGCAGTCGTATCTTTCATTTTATTTTACATTTCCATCCATATTTAATGACTTGTTGTTTAATATTTAATGAACAAGGAAGTTTAGCATGAGCTCCAGGCAGTCTGTAAATCCTTCTTTCCACAATCGATTGTTTTTTAATATGATATAAATTACTTTAGCATAATGTATGATCACGTGTTTATTGATCGATTGTATTGGGGAGGGAATATATGATCCGTTTATTGTGACAGGGTTGATTTAAATCCGCTTTTCTGTATTACAATTAACTTCCCAACAAGGCAGAATAGACCAATATGCATAGCTTCTAAGCTGGGTCAAAGGTCATCATTAATGACTCAATGATCATGTATAACATATATATTTACTCTTTCTTGGCATGTTTAAAACTATTGATTCCTGCATGTTTTGTGTCTGTTTTTGTGTTTCTGTATGTGTTGTGTACCTGCTGCCCATCTGGATCTGGACTTCTTGGCCGAAGAGATATTGCATGCACCTTTTTAATGTAAATAACTTACTCTTTAAGTTCCTCTTTTCTTGAAACGTCCCCCGCTCCCTCTCCCTCATTGAAACTGATACAAGGCGTCTCTTAGTTTCTCATGAGATTTGTTCTGTTTGGCTTGCAGCGGTAGCTTCAACTTAACACATCCCATATGTTTCACATTTGATTGATATCACAAAACCCTGCTGGTGCACGTGCACTCCGATTTCAAGGCGAGCGCACGTGATGAATGTGAAGGAACAGCCTTCACAGACTGCACACACCGTTCTGCAGAGTGAAGTTCAAACATGTAACGAGTGAAGGAAACAATCAGCAAGTGGAGGGAGGCTTTAACAACAGAGCTCTGGTGCTGAGTTTATCGTCTTTAGTGTGATTTAAGTGTCTGGTGAATTAGGAGTAACTGTGTGAAGAACGAGGGTGACTCACCGAGCCAAATGGCATCCTTTGACGAAGATTTAACCCAGGAATGCATCTGAGTTTTTAATTTGAGCATCATTAAGAAGCAGGTGACATATCAGCGAATCCTCCCTCACACATATCCACTAACTGGATAATACGCTTTAAATCCCCCTCTGGGGCTTTGCCGCTCCAAACACTCACGATAGGAAAGCTCACACATCCATCACCTGATAATAGATAATATTTCATCCTAGAAACCCCCCATATCTGATTTAAAACATAATTCATGTCACGGCTGCACGGTAAATCAACATTTTTTACCAAAAATCACATTTGTGGCCTATACTGTAGTTTATAAATCACAGGAGGTACGGTATGTTTGTGAAGGGCAAATCACATTCTACAAAATTAACTAAATATTGTTTGGTATCCAAAAATATGATGAAATATGGTCTTTTTAAAATACAAAATATGCATGTTACATCAACGTGGACACCTCAGCTTTCTGAATCCAACTGTCTAAAAACAGTCATGCACATGAAACCTTTGTAAATGTACAAACAGGTTGCTGCTCTACAATATCATACTTGGTATTGCTGTAAAGTAGAAATTCCCAGCTTTCAAATGCACCTGAACGCACTCTGCATCAAGCCGTTAACGAGGTGTTCAAACATTACATTTTATTGCCACGCTGACATTAATCTGTGTTCTTGTGGCTGGTTCCTCTAATAAACGTTCAGGGTGACCGTGAAAACTCCAACTTTTCTGATGCCAGAAAAAGCAGATTAATGTTGGAATCAACCAGAGTGACTGAAAACACCTGCGTGTCCGTGCAGACGAGCGTTGAATTTATGGTTTAACGGTGCAGTGGATCTGGCAGCATCTCGTGGTGAGGTGGTTACAACCAACTGAAACGTTGGTTTGTTTTGTTTGTCCGCTCTGGGCTACTGTAGAAACATGGCGGCCGACTGTGAAGAGGGGAAAAGGTTAAAAAGGATTTTTAATTTTTAAAAATTTGTCTGCATTTATTTTGAGGTAATATGAATGTATTTACCTACAATGGATTCATATTCTTTGGCGTATTACCTGTCAAAGGAAATTAGAAATATGCATATGGTTGAGGAGCTATTCCTGATACATGTAGTGTTTTCTTCCAAGGGATGGGGTTGAAATGAACCCCCTGTTCATTTCTGTTTGAATGAGAATAAGAATAATGACGTAAAAACCCAATTCCCCCTAAAATCACAAATCATACCGAGATTGCAATTTCAGTAAAGAAATATCTCAATTAAATATATATAAAAATGGTTCAGCCCTAATTCCTGAGAACGTTCTCGAGGACAGATTAAATAAGAATGTTATAAAGTTTGCAAATTGAATCTTCTAATTCAACTGCATTTGTAAAACTAAATCTTAAAAGAGGCAGAGAGAAACTACATTGTTGTGGATGCTGTGTAGAGCGGGCCTCTAGAATCCAAACAATGACCCCACAAAGGTCCCATGACTCCAGTTGTGTGTGTGCATGTGTGTGAGTGTGTGTGTGTAGGGGGGGGGGGCAGCTCACGCCTGGCATGAGCATCCGATGCTTCACTTCCAATCCTAATTCAATTGAGTAGCGCTGAATTCATCACAAACAGGCAATGACACAACTCTCTGATTCAGTGTGAAGGATGCTAGACTTATAAAAAAATAAAAATAAACAACGAAATAACGAGGTAATATAAAAATAAAACAAACAAGACGGTGACGAGGGCTGAGGATCGGAGGCCCGAGCGCTCGCGTCAGAAGACGTGCCGCCGAAAGTTCAGCAGGAAAACCCCAAAGTGACGTTCTCTCCAGACAGATGAGTCACCGTGGAGTCTGTGGGAGTGAAGCGACGCGCGAACACACGCTCGCTATCTGTTTATTTTTTGCTCGTTCCTGTTCCTCCGACACACATCCCGCCTTCACCTCTCTCCCGCTCGGCGAGACGGAGGGAGAGAAAGAAAGGCTTTGGCATTGTGAACATTGGAGGACGCGATCGCTGCACGCGCTGCTCTCATGCTCCATCGCTTAAGCCCTCCACAGGTGTTTTCACTTTTGCCTGATTAGACCTCCTCTCTGAACAGCGCGCGTGTGTGTGTGTGTGTGTGTGTGTGTGTGTGTGTGCTCATGCTATGTTGCACTCGTTGCGTTGTTGTATGGTGACATCATATAACTCGTACCGCCCAGCGTAGTTTCACCCACATTCAACTTGAGAAGAAACCTGATGGGTTGTTGGTCGAATTACTAAATTCCTACTTCTGTTAATCGTGTTAAAGTCAACGTTCAACCGGGAGCGTTGGGATTTATCCGATGCCAGGAAAGGAAGATAAATACGGCTGCTTAATATCATCCAAAATCCAAGCGTACACGCCGTAATACACTGGAGTAACTGTGTGCAGGGTTTAGGGTTTAATTTAGGGTTTAGAGGTGCAGTGTGTGGGATTTTGCGCCATCTAGTGGTGAAGCTGCAGATTGCGGACAACCAAAACTTCTCCCTCGTGTCAAGCGTGTAGGACGCAACACAACCTGTGTAAATGCGAATGCCCCGGAGTAAAGCTAGTGTTAGGTTTGTCCCTTCTGGGCTCCTGTAGAAACATGGCAGCCGGCTTTGGGTACACACAACAGAAAACATACTTATTAATATTCCATTCCATGTTAGCCAATAGATCGCCCTAAAAGCTACAACATGTTGCTTTAACCGTCCTGTTATGTTTGTTTCTTGCATACAGCCGTGATGATCTCGGGTCAATTTGATCTGGTTAATGTTGAATCATTCAAAAGTGATCAGAAACAAACAAAAAAATTGCTAAAAACTATAGTTTGTACCTCATCACCAATGTCATTACTAACAATTCAATCAGTTTTTAGTGGAATTGAGTTATTACCCTTCATAGATCAGAGTTCGATCAGAGTTCAATCACTCGTTTTAATGAAAAATACAAGTTCAAACTATTTTTCAGGTACATTGAAAAAATCTAAATCTAAATTGCATTTGTCTACAATAACATGTATTTTCTCCTAAATTTTATTTGCATTTTGTAATTTTTTAAATTATTGAGCACAACATTCAGATATGCTTGTGCCTAAAAAATCTTTATCTTTTTCAATCTGCAATGCCACTTTTAGTTAGTTCTCGTTAGTTAGCAGGATTTCACTTGGCAGCAATAAGAAGTCAAGAGAGTTTTGCATTTCTTTCAAAGAAACATATTAATACTTATACCAAATTAACAAACCACCCGACAAATGGATGTGTCTGAAATAATACCTGAGGTTTGTGTTGATCGTTTTACAACGCAAGCTATAATTCCACTTTCTTTTTGTAGTTTAGTCTCAGCTCATGTCAGAAAACATAGAACCCCTCTCATAGAAAGCATCGTATTTGTGTTGAGGTTGCTCTATCTTTATCTAACCATGTGATCGCATCACAGCTTCCATAAACACTGCACAGTGTGTTTATGGAAGCTGTGAAAACATCATTTGTTCAACACTGCTGCCAAAAATATCAGAAGTGTGAGCTGCTATGTTTTGAAAAGTGAAACCCGAAACACTGTGAAAGGGATCGCGTGAACTTCTTCCATCAAAGGTTGATTGTTTATGGGTTTGTTTTTTTGGAAGGCACAAGCTAAAAGCTAAGAGGGTTTATTCATTGTAACCGCTTTTCCGCCCGGCACCCATTTGGTAAAGTGATTATGTGTAATTATAATATTAAATGTGCACAATTTGCAGTTAATGGGCTTAAACATGCAAAACAGTATAATCCCCCAAAGATCTCTCATTAGACGGAGACGCTCTCCGATCCTTTATCATGTTGTAATTAAACTATAATTATACTATTCTATCGATTATGTTACACTATATTGTTATGCTATTGTATTTTACACTATATATTACACTATATATAACTATATCTTGAACTATATTATACTGTCCTCTACGATACTATGCTTTACAAAGTATTTTATACGATATATATACTATATATATATAGTATAAAATACTATATATATATAGTATATATATATATATATATCGTATATATATATATATATATATATATATACTATATAGATACTATGCTATTACTAAAATAAGTTAGGTGTGTTTTGAGATTTTATTTATATAACTAGAAAATAACATAATAAATTGTTGTCTAGAGAAATCAGTCTGTTAGAAAAAGCTCCACCAAACCGAACGGCGCTGGAATAATGACGCCGCCTGACAGGTGAATATGCAAATGAGGTACTCATGTTCTACTGGGGCATTACAACACTTGACAGCATCATTATGTCAGTTTTTCAAGAACAATAACATGTTGAACAGAGATCAGATATTGTTCACTGCATGCGCGCCCGGACCCACGCAGCTCATTTCCATCATTCTTTGAAAGAAACCAGAAAGTAAATGACCTTAACAAAACTTAACTTCCGTCACGATACTTGGGAAACTAAAATATCCCTTTGTTGTGTTTCCCAGGGCAGTCGTACATATCCCACTCCCCAGGCGCCGGGATGTTACGGCGGGTGACCTTAACTGCGCAGCAGGGTTTCTGTCTCTGGCTTTAAATCCGGCTCAAGGGATTATAAAAATTAAAAAAACATTTTCGAGAGCAATTTGGCCTCAGTTCACCTCACCGGAGCAGTTCATGACCCAGAAACAGCACATAGTAATGATAATGGGAGACATAATGGAGGAGCGTTTTTCTCTACCATGCTCATCCCTCGTTGCATCTCTCTCCCTGACACTTTCCCCTCCATCAGTGTCCACACTGGACTCTCTCCGTGACGCGTTGTCCCGAGCTGAGTCACTTCAGACCAACCGTCTCTGGAGTTTGTTCCATGTGGATCTAAACATCTCCTCTGCGCTCTCTCGCTCAGGACTTCCTTATCTGGCTCTCTTCCTCTGGTCAGGCCCGGGGTGGGTAATCGGGAGAATCGGGAGAGTTCCCGGTGGGCCGCTTCATTTCTGGGCCGGTCGAGAATTTTATTTGTTGACATTTGTCAGGTTAGTCCATCTTCTCTTAAAGTGGGCTACACAAGTTCAGCATTCTGACATCAGCCTCTGCATGGGTTGTACCATGCGAGGAAGTTCACCCTCCCAAATAATAGAGTTGGTTCAGTCCATTATGGAACTCAACCAACTCTATTTTGGAAAGTGAACTTCTCATGGCATACACCATCGAGGAAGTCTCCTCTTCCAAATAGAGTTGGTTCGGTCCAGCCGTCTTTTTCCAAAAGTTTTCTCAGCTACGGATAGCTGGGCCGCCCGACCGCAACGATACGCGTCAGGGAGGACGGACGGGAGGAAGGGGGCAGGAGGGGCTGGAAAAGCCAGGGTGAGCAAGAGTAAGGCATGGGAGGAGGATCCTGCCAAATGTGCCAAGATAACAGATTCATTTTCAAGAGGATAAACACAAGTGGCAACTGGTAAAGAGACAAAGGCCTAATGATAAGCAACATAACTATTCGGCTAACGTTGTAGCCTTGATTAATATCATTGTAGCGTTGTCAACCTATTCCCAAGCAAAATATTAAATTGAATTACAATATTAGCCTAATTATATCACCCAACATATGGCGATCCATAGACTTTGCAAATATTATACAAATATTGATATATACTATTGATATTGATATTGAAGTATGCAGTAATATCACTCTTAATTTTTCTTTGTAGCTTCGGAGCAGCAGATAAGAGTCTCCTGCTGAAAATGATGAGCCCGACATTTGCAATGAGGAGGCCATGACGACAGGGACAGGTAGAGAGGATAACAGTGGACACTATATGAATTAAAGTTATATATTCTAAGAAAGAGCGGTACAGTACTTGATGAACCAATATGCATTGTTTACTCAGAAGTTGGTGTAGTAAAGGAGTAAATCACCACTATATAATACTCATGCAGAAAAATGATAATGACCATGACAATGATCATGATAATGACCATGACAATGACCATGATAATGACCATGACAATGACGGCCCCCATGAGGTCTCACTCCAACAAATCTGGCCTACTGCCTAATCTGAGTCTGACACCCCTGCTACGCCCTTCTGCCTTTTTTAATGTTGTGCATATTTTTTGTTAACTTCTCATCTTAAGTGGATTATTATTGTTGTATTTAACCGTTACATTATTTGTTGGACCATGGTATTAATAAAAGAACTACAGGATAGTAAGAGCTGAACTGTTGCTTCATTTATCCAATTTCCACTATACCATGAAAAAAGTGGGCTGGTCTTGAGCCTGAAATTCCCGGGCTGAAAAGTGGCCCCACTCCGGCCCTGCCTCTGGTCCTGATTCTTCCGGCATCTTCTAGTTTTACATTTTTGAATTTTAAAAAATGTTAAATTTTTAAAAATTATAATTTTGTAAAATCTTAAATTTGTTTTCATGTTTAATTTTTAAAAATGTAAACATTTTACATTTTTAAATGTTTCAACTTTTTAATTGTTACATTTAAAAATGTGAAAATTATTCTTTTTTACATTTTTAAATATTTTTATGTTTAATATTTTAAAATGTAAAATTATTATTTGAATTTTTTTTTACTGAACAAAAAAGAACGCAACAGGACATTGTAAATGACAAAAAGAAAAAAGGTCAATAAATAGAAATGAATTATACATTAAAAAATTAAAAAATACAAATAAAGAAAAGAAAGACATAAGTAGAAAATATATTGTAAATTCATAGGGGCTCATCAATCGTTCTTAACAATTTATTAGCAATTATTTTCAGGTCAGCTGAGAACACAACTCATCTTCTCCTTGTATACAGTCCATGGATTCTGCTTTGATCCTTAGGAAAAGAGATACATTTCCATAGAGTATATTTCCTCTATACTTTTGTCTTTTAAGAAAAAAATCACAACTGCCATGCTCTCTTGCCTCTTCCCTCATACTACCAGACTCCGAGGAAAGACTTTACCAGTAGACACACTGGTCCTGGGGCTAATAACTAAAAGATGTCCAACTCACGACTTACAAAAGGCACTTTCAAAATAAAAGAGGGAAACGTGGCTGTTCTGCATCCACCCAACAGAGACATGTGACTGTAGCTTGCAGAACGTGGTGCTGATAAAGCCTCTGTTTCACTTGCAGTGGACATTCGAATGCAAGTGTTTTACTTTGTTTTAGTTTAGTAAAGGGGTGAAAAATAAAGCAAGACAGCGTTTGCTTCAGGCCCATGGGTGGGGTTATCCTCGCGGTAAGATATATGGGTGAAATACACCGGGGGGGTATTTTCCAAATAAGCACAGTAGTGTTCGTATTATAAGTCAGTTAAAGTCTTCCCGTGGGGACATTCACTCACAGGTTAAAAAAAAGCACACCCAGTGGTGATGTTAGTAATGGCTGAAAGTCTCTTAGTATTCATCCCCAAATTGGCATATTAATCACTTGCTTTGGCATAACTACCACGGTTATAATGCAGAGCATGGATTTAATGAGTGAAGGTCCTCCTTTGCATGTACCATCATTTACATTTGAATAGCAGAGCGCTGCTGTTCCTGCAGGCTGTCTGCTTGTGTTTGTTGACTCCAGGGAAGTGAGAACCAATAATTGCAGTCAGTGACTTAAACTTCATTTACATCACATACGTGCATGCATGAATTTAAAGTATCGGGATGGCCATCTCTGTAGTCCTCAACTTCACTAGCACAGATATATGTATAGTCGGTATGGTTTTTTAAAGTCACAGTCTGTTTTCAGTCAAGAGACAAATTTGAGTTTTGATTTGATTTATTCTTTAAAACTGTTGATCCCTTGTTGATGGCAGGTTGAAAAACGCTCATTTGGCTTAAAGGTCATGTCTTAAAACATGGATTTCTGAACAAGTATGATGTAGTCTTAGCTAACAACTCCTCCTAAACGCTGTCGTTTAACAAAAAAACAAAAAAATGACTTAGATCTAGCCTAGAGTTGTTTGATGCGTTGTTTCTGCAAAGGGTAGCTACCTCCATCCTTTATCCAACGTATGAATACAAAAGTACAGAGTGTCGCTGACAAAAAAACTGATATCAGACTGTCGCGCTCGTAGTTCGCGCTACCTCTTAGCTCACGCTATCTCTTAGCTCGCGATACCTCTTAGCTCGAGCTATCTCTTAGCTCGCGATACCTCTTAGCTCGCGATACCTCTTAGCTCGAGCTATCTCTTAGCTCGCGATACCTCTTAGCTCGCGCTATCTCTTAGCTCGCGATACCTCTTAGCTCGCGCTATCTCTTAGCTCGCGATACCTCTTAGCTCGCGATACCTCTTAGCTCGCGCTATCTCTTAGCTCGCGATACCTCTTAGCTCGCGATACCTCTTAGCTCGCGCTATCTCTTAGCTCGCGATACCTCTTAGCTCGCGCTATCTCTTAGCTCACGATACCTCTTAGCTCGCGATACCTCTTAGCTCACGCTATCTCTTAGCTCGCGATACCTCTTAGCTCACGATACCTCTTAGCTCGCGATACCTCTTAGCTCACGATACCTCTTAGCTCGCGATACCTCTTAGCTCGCGATACCTCTTAGCTCACGCTATCTCTTAGCTCGCGCTATCTCTTAGCTCACGATACCTCTTAGCTCGCGCTATCTCTTAGCTCACGCTATCTCTTAGCTCACGATACCTCTTAGCTCGCGATACCTCTTAGCTCACGATACTTCTTAGCTCGAGCTATCTCTTAGCTCACGATACCTCTTAGCTCGCGCTATCTCTTAGCTCACGCTATCTCTTAGCTCACGATACCTCTTAGCTCATGATACCTCTTAGCTCGCGATACCTCTTAGCTCGCGCTATCTCTTAGCTCACGATACCTCTTAGCTCGCGATACCTCTTAGCTCACGCTATCTCTTAGCTCGCGATACCTCTTAGCTCGCGATACCTCTTAGCTCACGATACTTCTTAGCTCGAGCTATCTCTTAGCTCGCGCTATCTCTTAGCTCGCGCTATCTCTTAGCTTGCGCGAGCTAGCTAAGAAATAGCAAAAGCCGGTGCCATATTGGCATATTGGCACCGGCTTTCGCTACCCAACCCTAAACCTCGGGGGAACCAACTTCTCCAAAGAAATAACAAGTTAGCAACTTGGGCTTCAGTGTCTCTTTCCAGGAAACATGCGGACAGACGCACGGGTATCGAACCGCCAACCTCGTGGTTAAAAGGGAACCCCTCGCTACTCCACTGAGCTGACGAAGCTCTCCGCGGCGTCCTCGGCGATACGCACGCCGAGTGTGAAGCACATCAGCCGAGCGGGAGTCGAGATCTGAGAGGAGCAGAAGGACAGACGGACGAACAGAGACCCCTCGCTTTATTGTTATGGTTGTGTGGAGAGTCGTAACGCTTCGGCACAAATAATGTATAAAACGAGATGTAATTAGCACCCCGAAGTGATGAATGCTGAGTGCTAAAAAAAAAAGAAGCATACTTTCATGCCAACCACTCTCTTTTATTCCTTTGCTGACTCCCTCTCGCCGCCTCCTCTCCTCATCCCTCAACCCCCTCATCCCCCATGCCTCCATTCCTTCTTCCTCTACGCTCTCCTCCTTTCCTCCCTCTCTCAATCAGGCATCTTTCAAATTGATGGAGCGGCGGAGTGAAATCGTTCCGAGCCGTGACATAAAAAAAAGATAGATTTATAGATTTATTTTTTTGTCGCACGAAATAAAAATGTAAATCAAGACGCCGCGTGAGAAATGCACCTTTCGGTGCTCTTAAGATATATCTGTCATTCCTGCACAGCTGGCAGTTGCTATAGAAACGTGCCACCTAGCAGCAGCACATGTAGTTGCTATAGGGACAATACATCACGTGACGTCTCCTATAGATGATATCACAGAAGAAGAAGTGTGATAATGTAGAGGGGGGGGGGGGGATCTCTGCTCTGTACATGTGTTTTTTTTATGAAACTCGTGTTCAGAAGATGTTCAACTGTAATATATCTTCTCCCTGAAGGGGTGAGCTATGGAAAATCATTTCCATATTTCCATTATTTCTTGTTTTACCTTACTGTGTGTATGCACAACAGCAGGATCATCCTAGTCATTATCACAGGGACGCTAATCCACGGTTAAATAAGCACTACAGGAAACTGCTTATTAAGATATTAAGGTAGTGAGGTGGAAAAAAATAGAGTGGTGGATTTTCGCATTATTTATAAGTTGTGTGTGATAGGAGGCGGAAACATTAATATTCATACCGTGTGTGTATGTGTGTGTGTGATCACCGTGTGATTAATTCACCCAAACAAGATGCAGAAAATAGAGCAAATGTCTCCCACTCAGGCATAACTCACTCAACGGTTTATTTACAGAGAGAAACAGAGGTTCAGGCCCCCGATGGGGCGTGAGGTGTTGCGTGAGGTGTTGCACGAGGCTTAACGAGTATTAACTCGGTCCTCTTCATGTGGTCGCTGCCGTTACGCCCGGCCTAGAGGAGCCTGAGCGTGACATTAAACCGCTCAAATTAGGACCAATGTGGCAGCTTATCATCAATAAAAAGGGTTCGGGTGCTGAGCGATTAAACATCTCTCTTGTTCTGCCTGTTTTGTGATATACATGCCTAAAAGGTGCCTAATATTTCTAGACTGAAATAATATCGGCATTATAATTATTATAATTATGAGGATTTTTTAGTTGCCTATTTTGTGGTGCCCCCTCAGGACTTTGTGCCCTACGCACAGCGCGTAGTGCGCTATGGGAGCGGCGGCGCTGGTAGTAGTGTATAGCATGCCGCACAAACAACAATGCAACTAGTGGAGGCGGCAAGGTGCTCCGTGTTGCCAGGTTGGAGATGGTGAAGTATCGTACCAAAGGCTCAAAATGGTTGTATTTGGAGGATAATTATCGTGTATCTGGCAACCCTGAGATCGGTCGACCAATGACTGTTCTCTATACCATCAGAGCTCGCGCAAGAAGGTGGAACGTAAGGGAGATACCATTTCCAAAACTTGTAAGGGGTAAATACTAGTTTGTGAAAACCCAGAGAAACACAAATATCCGACGAAGCAAATTTTTGGAATCCCTGCCGGACGCATTTTTTAGGTCTCAAAAACAGGACATGTCCGGGGAAACAGGACGTCTGGTCACCCTACCTAATGTCCCTAGACCACGAAAGGAACAAAGGAAGCACGGATGTCTTACCCACCTCCCTAGCAGAAACAGGGTTAAACAAAATGGCCGCTCACCCCTACCGACACGCTACCTAACCCCACCACCCACGAAAATGTGCTGCGCCGCATGGAAGCTGGAGAGGAAGGGCCGGCAACACGGGTTCCCTCCTAAATAGCCGTCCAATTACCTGAAACAAGAAAAGCACATAACATAGCACCCCCCTCAGGCAGGGAGGTGAACAACACTAATAATCCCCTAACGCCATGTTCGCGGACGCCCGACTGGTTTCTCTTCAGCCGCTCTCTGGTCCGCTTTGCTCGTTTCTGTCACCTTTCAGCCTCCGTCCCATCACCACTGGAAGGAAAAGCACTCTCTTTTATTGACAGGCCTTTTTTCTATCCGCCTATCAACCCCCTGAAATATATATATTTTTTAAAAATCATTGTTCAACAGTGTTCAGCTTTTTTTGTCCAGGCTTTCATTTCGTGCTCATGACTCAGTGTTGTCCCCCTCCTCCGCCTCCCTCCCCCACTGCACTGATGGAGATAAGTGCTTCCGCATCCCTCTCCCTTTTCACATCTCCTCGTGCCGTTCTGTGGTCACCGTATCTCTCGGTTTGTGTTGGCATCGCCTCCCTGTCTCCTTTCCTCAATCCTTCCCTCCTGCACTCTCATCCATCCTTTTCATCATCTTTCAAGAAACAGAGGGATATCTCCCCATGCTCCCGAAACATTGTGTGGGCTCCTATTTGACGCACACCAGGGAGCGAAAGGAGAGATTCAAGGAGAGAGAGAGAGAGAGAGAGAGAGAGAGAGAGAAGGCTGGTTGTGTTTGTCCTTGTGTGATTCACCATCTGTGGTAAGCGAGTAATACCAAATGGATGATTGACATGAAAAATAGATGAAGACGTGAGAAGGAGAAAAGAGGGGGGGGGGGAGGAGGAGGAGGAGAGAACGTCTGGTTTTCGTGTCCGATTCAAAGTCATTTTGAACACTGAGAGCTTAGTCTGATTCTGAATACTAGAGCATGTTTTGTTTGTTTAAATCTCGTCAGAAGGGAGAGAGATAGACGAAAGTGACCGAATTAAAGGTTATTTTATAATATTTTTATATTTAATTTAATTTGTCATTAGTATTGTATTGTGTATTGTGTATGCATATATGTTGTATAGATACATATATATTTTATTTTATATTTTACTTTGTATACTTCTTTGTATACATCTTTATCTTTCATCCCTGTTTTTTATATTTTATTTTTTATTCTTGTGTGTTTGGTTTATTGGTGCTGCTACTGTTATGACAAATTTCCCCTTGGGGATTAATAAAGTACATATCTATCTATCTTATTAAAATTAGAGACAGCTGCGGTGGAAGAAAAGGAGGGAAAGGAGGGAAATAAGTATTCAGGGTCACAACCAGAACACATTATTCCTGAGACTCAGGATAAGAAGAGAGAGAGAGAGATTTACAGATGATGTGTTCTTGGAGAGACGGTAAGAAATGTGGGAGCATGTGGCGTAAAGAGGAATTAAAAGATAGACAGACGAAGGTCATGAGTGTATTCTTGTTCCAGGCTAAATCTCTTTACGGTGCACACGGCACCGACAACCGGTGACCAAATAAATACCTCAGACACACTCTGCCACGGCCCGTGGTAGGCCAACACTTCCTTTAGACACTTAACACAGAAAATGAAATTATCTGACACAACAAAAGAAGTCTGTTTTTCACCACCTTTACCTTCTTTGCCTCTCCCCGATTCTTTGAGTGTTCATTGTTCAGAAAGTGTTTGTTTTTTATCCGCAGAGGTCTCGAAAAACAACAGACCCAACTGGTTAAAAAAAACACTGCTGAGCTTGTTTCTCGCATTACTTAAAATCCAGATGTTCACTGAGGACTACACGGACAACAAGGGCCAAGGTCTAATCAGTGTGATGTAAAAATGGGGCTACATTTAATATCCAGAGTATTAATGTAACTATTTCTAATATAAAGATAAAGTGGATTCATATCTATGGCTGAGAACAACTTTATTCATTCTAGGCACAAGAGCTCTTTCTCATCGCTTTTTCTGAAAAGTTGTTTTGGGTCAAACTTAAATGAAACTATTGAATCGCAACGAAATAAACCAAATAGCGGCTGACAAAGGATTTGAAAACCGCCGCTAACAATTGGCCCGATACTCTTTATTCCCGGCGGGTGCCGGAGGGCCCCGCACCGCGGCATCGACCAGGCGTCAGTGTGGAGTATGTGATGGAGGATGTTAAAGGGTTTGTGGAGGCGGCGCTAAAGCAGAGGTGTTGTGGAGGTCCACTCTCAGGTGATTCTGACCTAACGGCTGGGGGTCACATGACACGTGCTTTCATGTCTAAGTCCTGAAGTGACAACATGGCACCCGACAAAAAAAAGAGTCATTGTATCTGCAGCAATGAAGTAACTTCATTGGCTCTTAAGAGGAAAACGTGAATTTGCCTTCTATACCTCGGTTATTTAACATCCCAGTCCATTTAATCCTCTTAGTGGTAAACGGGACGATGCTAATGTTCATGTGAGCCCAAACTAACAGACATTTGTAAACAAATGAAGGCTGCTGCAAAGAGCCCGTGTCTGCTGTGAACCCTCTTTCCTGTAAACACTATTTATAGACATCTGAGCAGCTGGTGAGAGGAGAGACTGAGATTCATATGAATATTATGTCATAATTGCGGCACTGTATTTCCAACTTTATAAACCGCCATAACGACAAAAAATAAATAAATGAAAATGACTTCAAATATACCTCAAATGCAGAAAAAACTATCCAGGATGTGTCTGTTTTCTTTTTGTTTACTTTTTACACATCTTGTTGTCTCGTTTTCCTGAGTTTCTCTGTCACACAGAGGAGGAATGCAGAAAACAAACATTCTGCAGGGTTGAATGTATGACTCACACACACACGCACATACACACACACACACATACACACGCAGTCACAAGCATCCACACGCCTGCCCACGTTGTCCTGAGGGCCCGAGGACCAACAGCAACAACAACACCAGTGCACAGAGGAGATTGTACTGGGTGTGTGTATGTGTGTGTGTGTGTGTGTGTGTGTGTGTGTGTGTGTGTGTGCTTGTATCTGTACCACTGTCACGCTGTAAACAGCATTTCTCGAAAGGATGCTGAAAGTCTGACACACTTTAACAGGAATCCACCTGCGGCTTTTCAAAAGTCACCGCCATGGACTGCTCCGTGGTGCTGCGCTCTGAATATTAAGTGTCTTGCTATATTCAGAGCATCTGGGAGACTCTGGCTACCCCAAAATACTGGCGTCCGTCCCTTAACCCGAGTTATTTTTTGCATCTCGTGCAGTGCATCGTGGGGCATGCAGGACGTGTCCGACTCATTGCTGATTTAGAGCTCTGCGTGTGTGTCTGCAGGTTAAGTATGACTGCAGCAGCAGGTGTGCTGACGGGCTTGGCGAAGCTCAAACGCCAAGACTCCGCCCGCTCTCAGCACCGGTCCTCATCGGCGGCGCCGGGCCTGGGCAGCACCCCGGAAGCTGCTCCCAGGTAATCATCTTTTCTTTTTTTTTCAAGAATAAAAAAAATGAAAACTACTTTGGGCAACAGGTGATTTATCATCAATACTGTTTTTTACTGGTGGCTAGTCAAAAAATTAATATATACAAATAATAGTATGAATAAGTTTACGTACTAATTACAACATTTGCATATTTAAACTCGTTTTTTATCACGTGCTTTAAAAACATTGTTTCAATGCTTATTTAGGGCGTACATTTTGAAATATACCAAAAAAATATGTTTGAAAAGAATTTAAAGACGTAAATTTAAGTAATTGCACAGAACTTACACTTAAAGTATATTTTACTCATAATATATTTTTTGAAAGTATACTACAGTACAATTATTTTAAAGTTGAATTTTGAAAATATTCTTTGATAGTATATTTGAAAAGTACTATTGACATTTTAAGTATATATTTTTGTTTTTAATATATTTATTTTGATTTTACAAATTAACAAGACAGGACTTTAAGGATACAATACAAAGGGAAAGGAGAAATGAAAGGTTAAAGAACAACAAAAAATAGATACGAAATTATTAGAAATGTGAAGTATATTTTAAATAAATTAAAGTATATATTTTTTTCGCCTGGGCTATTCCCAAAGATATTATATCTGCAGGTGTTATTGTTCTGCACATGCAAATTATTCCCAATGTTGTGCCTGGGGCTGTGATGATGTCACTAACATGTCTGTTTCCTTTTCCACACGTTACATTTAGGAAGCGTAAGCGGCGCACCGACGTCGTGGTGGTGCGCGGCAGGCTCCGCCTCAACTCCGCCTCCGGGTTCTTCGTCTTCCTGGGATTGATCGTCCTGGCGGTGGGGATCTGCATGGCGACGCTGGGTTACTGGCCGCACGGTGAAACCGTGAGCTCGGCCCGATCGCCGAGCTCACCTAAAACATTTGGAGATAGCGCTGAGACGGCCGCGAGGGATGAGAACGCCACTAGGGACGAGGACGCCGCGAACTCCAGCACGAGTCACGACGTGCGAGGTGAGCGAACGAAGGGATTGAAAGTTTAAGCGATTTCACTCTGACTCAAGTCGGTGGTTCACGACCTCATACGTGCTCTGCGTGTAGGTACCTCCTCCAGGCAGACAGGTGGCGCCCTGACGCGGTTCCTGGAACAGCATCGTCACTCGGCGAGGATGAAGATGTTCGGGCCCTTCACCATGGGCATCGGGATCTTCATCTTCATCTGCGCCAATGCCATTCTTCACGAAAACAGAGACCGAGAAACTAAGGTTGGGCTGAAACCAGGAACACACACACACACACACACACACACACGCGTACACAACGCGTGGGATGCGTCCACCTGGCACTCTGAGAAATGAAATCCAGCTGCCGGTGGACTTTGAGGGTTTGCGTGTGAGCCAATAAGCTGCAAACACAAACAGAGCTGATATTAACTTCCGAGACACCAGATTTGAGCAGAAATTGCTTCTTCAAAAGGACGATTTCAAACACACAAAGCCTGAGTCACGAGAACACGTGGTTAATATTCCTCCCCGATTCCGGATGCTCCTTTCTGTTCTTCCTTCTCTCTATAAAACGAGTTGCATGCACAGTGCACTCATCCATATTCATCATCTCTTCATAACTAACATGCAAATCATATCTGTGCCGACCTCGTTGCATCTCCCTCCCTTCCTTGGTTGGATGTATCGCCTCCTCCTTCCCTTCCCCCCTTCGTGTATTCCAAGGTCACGTCCAACACACACATTGACGCCGCGACAATCCCGGAACATCGAACGTGACCCGCCGTTACTTATCGTATATTTTCTCTTCCCCCGCTCTAGATTATCCACATGCGAGACATGTACTCCACCGTCATCGACATCCACCGCCTCAGGCAGCGGGAGCAGAAGCACCACCGTCACCGCGACGGCGCCAGAGAAGTCGGCGATCGGTTCGCCAGCAACTCCCTCCTGGCGTTCTCCTCCCGGGCCGGAGGCGAAGGCTCCGTCGAAGAGGAGGAGGTGCTGTTGGGGGACGAGGAGTTTCGCCGACACGGGGGTCACCAGGCCCGGTTGGATTGCAGCTTCGCGGGGCTGCTGGCGCCGCTCTACAAGGACCGTCCCTTCAGGCCGGCCCGCTCGGACTCGGCGCGGCGCCAGTGGTCGGTGGACGGCGACGGCGAGAGGGGAGGGCACCACGCGCGCTCCATCGTCTCCTCCTCCCTCTCCGCGTTCACCCTCCCCGTGATTAAAATCAACAACTGCGTGATCGACGAGCCCGAGATGGAGGCGATCACCGAGGAGGAGCGCGGAGGGGAGAGGTCGCGGCCCCCGGCCTCCGTGGAGTCTCTGGTGGTCCCCGCGGCGACCGTGGCCAAGGCCTCCAAACCGCCGGGCTTACACCGGAGTCACTCCGCCTCCTCCTCCTCCCACTGCTCCTCCGTCTCCTCTTGCTCCCTCTCCCCGGCGCCCTCCTCTACCTCGGGCTGCTGGCTCTCCCCCGGGGCGGCGAGGAGCGACTTCGGCTCCAACTCCTCGCTGCACATGCCCGGCGGCCACTCGAAATCCCTGGACCTGGAGCGAGGAGCGAGCGCGCCCGGCGTGCACCCGGAGCAGCAGCGGAAGCACCCCAGCTGGCCCCGCCTCGACCGTAGCAACAGCGGCCGTAGCAACAGCGGCATCCTGGGCGGCGGCGGCGGCAAAGGCTACGCGCGGCTGGAGGACAGGGAGGAGCGCGGCGAGCGGCCGGCGGACGCGTCGGCGAGGCGCGACTACAGCCGGCGGGAGAAGCTGCTGATGATCTCGAGGTCGCACAACAATCTGAGCTTTGAGCGCGGCGAGTTCAACAGCAGCGCGATGAAGAGGGGCAGCTCCGAGACGCGCTTCTGAAGGGCGGTGAACTCGTCCTGTTCTGTAAATTCCTCCCCGGGACCGTGCGAGCACAGCGGCGAGGAACGGAAAATCAAACGGCGAGGGTTTCGAAGACTCTTTCCGTGAGAAGGAGAGCGGTCAGCGATGGACCGCCTCGCACAGGTTCGGGCCCGAGTGCCGACTGTAGGTGCATACATGCTGTATCTGACCCTGACCTGTGACCTCTGCTACAGGGATCAATCAAAAATAAATCACATGACAACACGAGTCTGCTCTTAGCAGGATCGCCAGTCTTTTGAAAATTGCTTTTCTCACAGGTGTCACGGGGTTTCGGCTGGAGGCGCCATGGGGAAGTTTCTGCCTCGAGCGTGTGGCGGAGACACAAAACGCAGATTTTTTTTCTCACAACAAGATCCAGGCACAGCATGAGAAATAACCAATTTATTATTATTAGAAGAAAAGAAAAAAGAAGAAGCTCTGAGACAGTAAAGTTAATATGAACGATATTTGTCTGTATCGCACATTTTTTATTGATTAATATGGACTCTGAAAACTAAACTTATCCAAAATCAGCTCATATATATATTTTTTTACAATAGCAGGGTGCAAATGACGAGGCTCTAGAGCAGTAGCGTCAAACTAATTTTCACCGTGGGCCACATCAGCATCACGGCCGCCTCTTAAAGGGCCGGTGTAACTTAAGCGCTGTATAAACTACTCCGGAAACATGCTCTATAGATAACTCTCTTTGCATTTGATTATTGTTTATTCTAGAGTAGAAATATTGTACACGTGAACATTTCTCTAACACTATCACACAAATCCATTTACTTTGAAACCTTCAAAATAAAAGCACAGGATATAAAGGTGATCATGTGTCTTTCAAGCCGTCAGGGGCCGCATAAAATGACGTGGCGGGCCTTGTGTTTGACACCTGTGCTCTAGAGTCAAAATAACAGATATTAGTGGTAAAGTATTAGTTTTAAAGATGGTTTATGTTTGTGCGTGTGTGTTTGTGTGTGTGTGTGTGTGTGTTTGATCCTCTAATGGTAGCGGATGTGGAGTCAGACAAAACCAGTTCCTATAACGTCAATACGCAACAACAACAACCGCTGTTCGCTGTTTGTTGAAATATCACAGCACAAACGCCCGTTATGTAATTAACGGGATCCTGTGGTTATCTGGCGCCCACAGGCCGGCGTCAGAGCGGCGGGGCCCACAGAGCGGCCCCCGACGGGGCCGACACTCAACACACATCATTTAAACTGAGTAAAACTCATGAGCTCTTCAATACTGTACGGAGATCATTCCACGGTTTTATTGCTGTGAGCGGGGAGAAAAGCAGTTTGAGTGAATTTTGACGAGCAGTGTTTTATATTTACAGCCTGAGCCTGTTTCTGATCCTGTCTTCTGTCACAATAAGATGAATAGATGGCTTCACGGGTGGAGGTACTGCACCATGAAGTATCTTATAAAGTCAAAAAACTATTTTGATTATATTGTCATAACCGTATGAGGTTGCTTTTTTCCCCTCCAGCTGCTTTAACCCTCAATGTTTAACGTCGGTGTTCCTTGGGGTCAATTTGACCCCAGGCTGTTTTTCACTGTGTCAAACATATAAGAAATATCAACTTTTTAATATATTTAAAGGGCTATTTAGGTAGTCAACAAACAAACATAAAGTACCTCACACTTAAACTTGGGAAACAATATTAATTCTAATAATTTTCTGGAGGTTTTAATTGCTGGGGTCAAAATGACCCCGAGGGTAAAATATGTCAGTAAATATAAAGGTAACAGGAGGGTTAAGAACTTGTTTAAAAATGTTAAAGTCTGGCTGAGCATACTGCAAAAATATATTTGATATATTTAAATGTGAACAGTTTCATACTGAACACTGCATCTGTCAGTGTGTAGGAGACGGTTCACACGCAGCCTGTCAGCTGCTGCCCGTCGACACACACACACGCCGACACGCCGGCCATCTGAGACGGCGAGACGCCTTTCTGATATGTCCCCGAAGATTTCATTTCCTCCTTTTAAATATGAAGAAAAAAAACTACAAACACAGATGACTGCATTCACTTTAAAATATGAGCCATGCTGTTTTTCTGCTATGCTGTTGCACAACTTTATCCTCTAATGTTTTATTCTTCTTCCTGGATATCTAGGGTGTGATGACGACTGCAGGTCACAAACATGTGTCGATACTGACATGTGGAGACGTTGCTGCTTTCCATCTTCGGTATATACATGAGCTGACATGATCGATATCTCGGTTTTGGCCCCTTAAAGACGCTGTCGTTTAAACACATTAATCGATGTGGTGAATACATGAACACCACGTGTGTGTGTGTGTGTGTGTGTGTGTGTGTGTGTGTGTGTGTGTGTGTGTGTGTGTGTGTGTGTGTGTGTCGAACAAAGCAGAGTGCAGGAATCCTCCCGGAGAGCTCCATGAACCGGTTCCCAGCAGATTCACGGCTCAGTGTCCAAATAAATTGTATTTTCACTGAAGGGTGTTTTGTCCTGAGTGTGTTTAACCACCGCTGAGACGTACGCAGGGATTCACGCGTGGGAGCTCTTCTCAGGGGTCGACGGGAGGTAACGGCATCCACCTGTGTGTAGACACACACACACACGCACACGCACAAGCGCAGGCGCCAACACACCGCCTGACCTCACACCTACGAACACATGATTAATTCCTTTCTCTCCCTTTCTTCCTCCTCTTCTCTTCGTGCCCTGCACGCAAAAATAATAATACACAGTCTGGATGAATCGTTGTCAATTACCGTATGCTCCATGTTGGGGAAAAATGTGTTTTAGAAGTTCTCTCTCTCCTGGAATGTGTTAACAGTTGTCTCTTCCAAATGTCTATGGGGGATAATCTAATCCTGTGTGGGGTCATGTCAAAAGGTCACAAACCGATGACGAGGTGATGGACCAACCGGAAAGGTCACTCAAATGTTGGGGGGTTGCAGACTAAACGGAGCCTTCAGGTGTCTCCACATCCTCTAACAGGAAACAGATGTCCTTTGGAATGTGGATTGTCTCTGAGATCTATAAAGGTTGCAGTATTGCACAGAGAAGGCAGCAGTTATCTCTGACGGCTTCGAGAGAAGGCTCGGGGATTCTGCTCCATTCAGCTGAATGTTTTCATGACTTGTTTGTTATTTAGCGTTTGGTTGATGACTTGTAAACTTGTTACTATAATAAAGTGTTATGGGTCAACCATGCTTAAACTACTTTTGATCTCTCACAAGGTAAAGGAACATTTATTTCCACCACAAATTGGCGACGAGGATGCGATGGACGCGCTTGACGGGGACTCCGGCTGAACGGCAGATGGCCATAATATAGATGAATCCTCCCCCGAGGGTGAGAAGCTGCCGTTCAGACGGAGACCGGACGGCCGATCCAATCTAGTTGAAAACTATGGACATCACGCGGTGAGAGATCCAGTGTATTATAAAACAAAAGTCATGAAACAGGGAAAATAGAAAAATCTCACAATCAGGTGTTGTTAACAGACGTGTTTTGAAAACTGTTGGGTTCTCTAGTGGTTTGTATGCACCAGGTTTGGCGCACACTTCTCAGGGAAAACAGTTAGCAGTTTTTAGAGATAGCAGCGGTCACTCATGACTTGCCTTGGTCATTCATGTGTATTGTTTAGAGTGCATGCGTCTGGTGAATCCTGAAAATTTATTGACGCACACGTCGACGTAATACACACATGACTATATGGGTAGTGCTCAGAGAAGAGGGGAGACTAGTGGGAACCATGTCGTCCCGATCCTTCCGACCCTGTGTGAATTTATGTCGGAACATTATCCGGGCAGTTTAGATCAAATGCAAAAATGGATAGAAGTTGGTTTTCCTTCAAACGGAAGTTTGAGCGAGAATCAATTAAAACAGTTGGAGGTTCAACTAAGGGAGGAGATGAGCGCGACGGCTCAGCATGCAGTCTTATCAAAGAAAAAGCAGAATAATGTGATATTTAAGGCAGACTGGGAAGCTTTTGGAATGTGGGAATTTGAGTTTAAAAAAAAGAAGAAAAAAAAAGGGAGAGACAGAGATTGAAAGCATTTAATTCGCTAAATTCAAAAAAACCTACAAAGAAGGTTAACAAGTGTCATTGCATTCACCCAAATACTGTGTATCCTTGTCTTTCTGAGGTACTGAGAGAATCGGTGGCTCCAGACCTGGATTCCGCCCCCCCCTTTCGCTCCGCCAGCCTGCTTGCAGCAGCCGTCTCAGTCAAATGCAGCTTCATCGGACACAGTCCAAGAGGGACACAGACTCTGGAACAATGCAAAGACCATCTGAAAGAGCGTTTCGTGAGCGGGACGAGACCAAACTCCGGCAGATGGTGAGAAAATCATATGTTCCACTAACAGATGTCCTAAAGCACGCTGAACATGCTAAGGCGGAGTTGCACAGAAAAGAGATGCTTGCAACGATCAACACGCTTGCAAGGCAAATACGGAATATTCCCCCATGGCAACTTGGGAGGACAAGAGGTCGAGGCAGAGGCAGAATGGATCTGACCCTACAAAGATATGATTCAAGTGTGTGCTACAACTGCGGAGGGCATGGACACTGGCGAACAGAGTGTCCGGAGCCCAAAAAGGAAGACCCACTTTCTACACGGCTGAGCGGAGGGAGGCGGGGGAGGGGCGGATCCCAGAGACGGACAACCCTCTCCAGGACAAACAAGTAAGGCACACTACACAAAAGAAAAACAAAAGAAGCAAACTTTAACATTGATTTTCTAACTATCCTTTAAAGATGTTTTGACTCAGAAGCTAAAATCTCATTTGTAAAATTGAAATTCCCATTATTTTAGGCTATAAGAAATAGCTCAAAACCACTCTGTAGCGAAAAGAGTGAAAAACTAATATTAGACCATGGAGCTTCAGTTGCTCATGATCTTTTCACATTGCATACAGTACTGCAGCAGAAGATTACATGCCATTATTACGTTGTCATGTAAGCATAGGAAGTATTGGTGAGAGAGGGCTGCTGTTGGGTCTGTCTGTGTGTCTCCCTCCATCTCAGGAAATGTGCCTTGGAGCTGCCCTGCATATATCACTGACAGACTATCGCACTGGGAAGGGCGAGGATCCGGGTCCGTGTTTTGCAATGCGTCTCGGCCTTTCAAAAGAAACAATGACCGGGTGCTGAGAAACAGGGATTAGCGCTATTGGTAATGTTTTAAACTACATTGACCATCACAGTAAGTGTACACGAATAAAAAACAAAGAAAGAAGGGAAAAAGGGAGAACAAAAAAAAAAAAGAAGAAAGACAAGAAGAACAAAAGTAACACATGGGGACCAGAATGTCTAAAGGGTTATCATGAAAGACCAGGCATGTCCCATAGAGTGCTTAGTGAAAACTTTGGAATTCTATAGACGATGTATTAGTTTATATAATATTATATGTATGCATTGTATTATATGATGAATTACAGCCATCAAAGGAGGCTTGTAAAATTGACACAATAACAATATCTAAACATTTGGCAGATAATGGACATAAAGTTAGTCTACAAAAAGAAAAAGGAAACATCAATGTGCACTAAAACAAGTAATTTATCTGGGACATGTGATCACAGGAGACGGCAATTCCCTCTCTCCCAAATCGTATTGTGGTAGTTCAATCACTACCAAAACTAATTAAGAAGAAACAAATTATGTTTTTTTAGGAACGACGTCATACTACAGACAGTGGATCCCAAATGACTTAGAAAGAGAGGCACACCTCTCATCCATGGTAAAGGCCTCAGTGAACATGACTTACTGACTTAGACTATAAAAGCAAAAGACAGTAGAGAACGTAAAGACTTCCTTACTACAGGCCCGACCGGGGCCTGCCGAGACCAAACTTGATATGTATTTTATACATAGACCGAAATGACTGTTACATGAACTCCAGTTGTGTCAGCCTCATGGAGGAAAACTTAGGCCTGTGTCCGACTTCTCCTCGACATTACTTTGTTGTCACAGGTCTTCCTCTCTGTTGCAGCAGCTGGAGAAGCCATGGATTAACATCACGGGACATTGTGGGCTATTCTGATGTCACACTTATAGTCCCGCATGCAGTTTCCCACATCTTCCATGCCCAGAAGACTTCTCACCTCTCTGCTCAGAGATGGTTCAGATATCATGTTGGAATAGCGTGACATTACGGTAAAACGCTGCGATGAACTTAACTCAACTACACTTCTTCCGACTGCAGATGATGGAGAGCCTCATGATAGTGTCCAGGTATTGCAACAGACATGCATCCCGAGACCTGATCTGTTGGACACACCTCCTTCCAATGCAGATTCAAGCTATCTGTAGCTATCCAGCTGACCCATAACGGGGCAGCGGTCAGGTTGTATGTTACATCACATCACACACTTGTTGGTGTCAGGCTTACTGCACACCGATCAGTACAAGCAGCAGAGCTGATTGCACTCACAGGGGAATGTAAGGTAGCTAAAAAGGTAAAACTAACAATTACACAGGTTCACTTCATGTAGCCTGGAACGTACATGACCTTGGGCCTCTGTGGAAGACACAAAGGATTTCTAACAACAGTGGCAAACCTATGCACACCACACGGTGGGTTTCAGCTGTTTTCAGTCGTTAAATGTGAAGCTCACATCTCTTCTTTTGACCTGTGTCAATAGTAAACATAGTGGCAGATCTGGTGGCAAAGGCGGCAGCCTTATCGGGCACCCCTTTTCCCCACATAGACTGATTCCAGTCCTTAGGCAGATTTTTCCACAATTCATTCTTTTGCCAATGCCAGGAGCGCTCCCTATGGAACGCTCTGGTGCCACTCTTTGAGTCGAGGGTTTGACAGCCCAGACGGCAAGCCTTGTTTGCCACGCGCTCTCTTCCATACTTCTTGATTTTCTCATGGAGGAGACCACGTGGGCAAAGGGGGAATGTGTAATGCTCTAAATGCAAGTTCATACACCAGAGCATTTTCAACATTTGCAATAAATAACAACAGCAGGGTCACCGCCCTGCAGATACACTTTTTGAACAGTTAGTAATGTATTTTAAATCTCAACGTTTTAGGTTTTAACATCAGGCATCATTGTTCTTATCATCCTCAATCAGCTGATTGAGTTGAACGAGAAAATGGTACTATTAAATCTAAACTAGCGAAATGTTGTGAAGAGACAGGCCTATCTTCGGTGAAGGCACTTTCCGCGCGTGCTTTTTCACATGCGCATGCGAATACAGCATGCTAAGATATTGTGCCAACCTATCATCCTCGCTCTCAGCACTTCACACACAGGTGAAAGCCACACTTCCCTCACCAGCCACTGCGGTCCAGCATCACCTGAAACCAGGAGACTGGGTGCTCATCAAGGATCACAGGAGGAAGCACGGGAAGCAGAGACACTACACGGGTTCCCTTCCAAGTACCCCGACAACGGAGACGGTGGTGAGAGTGGAAGGAGGACAACGTAGGTCTACGCCAGCCACTGCAAACACATCCCAGATCCAGAAGGAGAAGGAGCAGCTGCGACTGGTCCAGACTAAAAGAGGTTGAAGGGTGAGAAAGCGAGCGCCTCCCTCCATCAAGTAGCATGCCAAGCTACCAACAAGCGCACCTTTAGCAGTAGAGTAACCAAACACCTCACTTATTTTGTGTGGCTGGGGAGACAGAGGAGGGGAGCAAACCAAGTTTCTCAAACTGCAAAGCTGTCATACAGAAATCAGTGTGGTAGGAGGTGAACTCATGTGAAAAGGTGACGCCACCCAAGAAACAGTGATGGAAGAAAGATCTCCAGCATCAGGACACTCCTTTGAGGAGCACGGGTGCAGCCAGAGCAAAAGCATGCACTCACTGCTTTCTCTGACCACGACAGCAAGGATACTGCTCCTGAACTTTGAATTTCAATTACAAGACATAAACGGCAAAGATACCAGCCCGTTTCATCTCACGAAGAAGTGGCAGGAATTGCCCAACAGGACGATGTGTTCCCTCTCCTCAATAGATTGATTGATATGTTAATATGGACGAACAAACTTCGTCAAATAGTATGTGAGTGGTGTTAAGTGGCCTACCAGCAGGTCAGCAAAGCACAGCCAAAACCAGCCCCTATTGGAAACACGTACTTTTAAGCCCAACACAGTTACTATTCGATTAGAAAATAGGTATACAGAGCATAACTTGAGTAAATAAATTCAAAGTCAAGCATTCATCTTGGACTAAAGCATAATTGTACTAAATCCTTAACTAAGACCAGACCTAGAGGTGAAGATTCACCAAACCCAAACCGTCCATTCTGATCTATTCTTTGACTAATGTCAGCTGTCGTGTTAATTTCTACGTGTTAGAGGATAACTAATTCGAGAATAGTGTGTAACTAAACAAGATCAGTACATCATGGGTATTAGTAGACAAAAAACCATACTATGTACTCAGAGGTTAATGATGTAATGTCTTGAAATCTTTGGGAATCTACCTCACTGATGTATGTCCTACAAATGGTTTTATACTAACTTTTGACTATCATTTTTCAGTTGTTAAAATTGTCAAAAATGACAAAAAGAGTGAGATGTTGGGGAAAAATGTGTTTTAGAAGTTCTCTCTCTCCTGGAATGTGTTAACAGTTGTCTCTTCCAAATGTCTATGGGGGATAATCTAATCCTGTGTGGGGTCATGTCAAAAGGTCACAAACCGATGACGAGGTGATGGACCAACCGGAAAGGTCACTCAAATGTTGGGGGGTTGCAGACTAAACGGAGCCTTCAGGTGTCTCCACATCCTCTAACAGGAAACAGATGTCCTTTGGAATGTGGATTGTCTCTGAGATCTATAAAGGTTGCAGTATTGCGCAGAGAAGGCAGCAGTTATCTCTGACGGCTTCGAGAGAAGGCTCGGGGATTCTGCTCCATTCAGCTGAATGTTTTCATGACTTGTTTGTTATTTAGCGTTTGGTTGATGACTTGTAAACTTGTTACTATAATAAAGTGTTATGGGTCAACCATGCTTAAACTACTTTTGATCTCTCACAAGGTAAAGGAACATTTATTTCCACCACACTCCACAGCTGTGTGTGACCAACACACACACACACACACGCACACACACTCAAGGAAATGCAAATATAGACGGGCATAAACACTCAGGACTCACACCCAGTTCATAAGCGGGAGGCTCCTCTCTGAGGCAGGAGACATATTGAGGCATCAGAGATGGATGATGTCGCTTCCAGTTAACGTTAACCGAGTCAACTAAAGTCCCCTCGTCCCACTGAGGCTTCCCTTCGCCGTCTTTGTTGAGATTCGGAGAGACGGTTCGCGCCTCCTTCTCACCTCCTCGGCCGCGTCGCACGCTTCAGGCTCGCTCGGGGACTTTGAGTCCGTTCCGGAGAGACTCGCGGTTCTCGTAATGTTCTGTTAGAATGACGTGATGTGCACGAGGCGACAGATATCGCCTTCGCATGGGGTATTGATGTACGAGTCCTCAGGGGAACGGGGATATCTAGACTAGAACGCTTGGAAATCCGTTGAATTGTCGTCAAACGATGTCACGCGTCGACCTCGTCGGGCCCCTGGACCAAAAGCCAGGGGGACGTTAAAGCGGCCGGGAGGCATCGTCCGGGGGCCTTGAACTCCTCTGAGAGAAATGGCGTGTCAGAGCACGCCATAGTTGGGTTATTACCTTTGCATTGAAAATGCGGAAGGTAATGTTTTGATCGCCGTGTATTTATTTATTTATTTGTATGCGTGTTATTCGCATAAGTAAAAAAGTATTAAACCGAATCGCATGAAATTTGTTGGGATGATTGGTTATTATCCAGGGACCATTTGATTAGATTTTGGGATCAATCGGGTCAAATGTCAAGGTCAAGGTCATGAAAAGGTCAACATCTTCTATTTACCATAGCGCGGTCAATTTATATCCAATTGGCATGCAAATAATGCCAAAATGTTCATAATTCAATGCCCAATCTTGTGATATGCGAAGGTATGCGCTCTACCGAGTGCCCATTCTAGTTATAGTTAAGCGGTCATAAGATCATGCTAGTGTGGCACAACAGTAAATATCAGGGAGTCATTAAGATCCATCTTCAGGGCCACCGGGGTCAAACCGGGGTCAACCCACCCAGCATCGCTCCTCCCTCAGAGGTATACTGCTCTAGCTCGGCTGAAAGTGAAACTGTATATCTGTGTGTAGTTTGTATAGATTAAAGTCAATTTGTAAAGATGAACGTGTTCCGAATGGGACGACCGAGGATCGAGTCACACGCTGTTGATTTAAGAAGGTTAAAGGTCAATGTGAACAACACATGGACACCAGCGTTCTCCTTTCATGTGCAGAGCTCGACTCATTCCACCTGCGCTCGCGTCAGGAGAGTTTGAGAGCGAGGCTTTGAAGACCCGGGTTCAGCTCGCCCTCTTCACAGGAAGCAGAGAGAGAGAATATTTCATCCATTCTTCTCTCTTGGCGACAGCGGTTTCTTTTGCGCTCGTGCGTTTGCGGTTTGTGGGGAGGCGGGTATTCATCGCACGTGTGTGTTCTGCCCTCGTGATTTTGCCATTACCCGCCAGCAGCTATGCGGTCAGATCCCTAATTAATCCACTAATAAACAGACTCATAAACTGTGTGGCACATCTGGAGGGTTTAGCGGCTGCCAGGAGAGAGAGAGAGAGAGAGAGCTCCATCCGCACAGCTGCCGTGGATGATAGCAGCGCATCGCGGCGTGGTGCTGAATTAGTAACGGAAGTGAGTCATCCGGTGGGTAACATGTAGGTTTCTAGAGCGATGAGCGCTCCATTATTCATATGTTCTGATGAGAAAGGGAAGAGTAGATGTATATTTCATCACACAGGATTTTTTAATTTTTAATTTCTTCTTCTTTACTATCCAGAATGTTGAGAATCACTTTCCGACTACTTCAGCCTAGGTCCGTCACCACCTCACCTCATGCTGTCTTTACGCCATGTTGACCCCCCTCCACCCCCACCTCCCCATCTCCCACCACCCTGCACTGAATCCGGAGTAATGAAGCAGACAACTGAGTCTCTCTGCAGTGTGTGTGTCACTGAAGGAGCCTCATGGGGAGAGTGTGTGTGTGTGTGTGTATGTGTGTGTGTCCGTGCAGCTATCTGTGTGTTTGTGCTCTTGCCACGAGGCAGCCCGGTTGCCATAGCAGCCCGAGATGTGCTCTGGACCGCTGCCTGAAGAGTAAACTCACTCACACGCATCAACGGAGATTTAAAAAAAAAAAATTGTTACATACATATATGTATTTAGCCCGTGCTGCAACAGCCGGGCACTTAATGTACAGGACTGTCTCAGAAAATTAGAATATTGTGATAAAGTTCTTTATTTTCTGTAATGCAATTAAAAAAACAAAAATGTCATGCATTCTGGATTCATTACAAATCAACTGAAATATTGCAAGCCTTTTATTCTTTTAATATTGCTGATTATGGCTTACAGCTTAAGAAAACTCAAATATTCTATTTCTAAATATTAGAATATCATGAAAAAGTATACTAGTAGGGTATTAAACAAATCACTTGAATCGTCTAATTAACTCGAAACACCTGGAAACACATTTTCAAATGTTTGATTTTGTTTTGCTGTTATAAATCTTTTTTTTTACTTGGTCTGAGGAAATATTCAAATTTTATGAGATAGGATTTTAGAGTTTTCTTAAGCTGTAAGCCATAATCAGCAATATTAAAAGAATAAAAGGCTTGCAATATTTCAGTTGATTTGTAATGAATCCAGAATGCATGACATTTTTGTTTTTTTAATTGCATTACAGAAAATAAAGAACTTTATCACAATATTCTAATTTTCTGAGACAGTCCTGTATATTACAACTGTTAGAAATGGAGCTGTAATCCTGGAGTTCATCCAATCGGAGATAATGGACCGATCATTGTTAATGACTATTCTAGGTGGAAACGTCTGGTTTCTAATGAAATATCTCCATAGGTGTATAGAGGCCCATTTCCATCAACTATCACTCCAGTGTTCTAATGGTACATTGTGTTTGCTAATCGCCTTAGAAGACTAATATCTGATTAGAAAACCCTTGTGCAATTATGTTAGCACAGCTGAAAACAGTTATGCTGGTGATATAAGCTATACAACTGGCCTTCCTTTGAGCTTGAAGTTTGAAGAACAAAATTAATACTTCAAATATTAATCATTATTTCTAACCTTGTCAATGTCTTGACTATATGTTCTATTCAATTTTCAATTAATTTGATAAATAAAAGTGAGTTTTCATGGAAGACACGAAATTGTCTGGATGACCCCAAACTTTTGAACGGTAGTGTACGCCTGAAGACTCACGTTTCTAACTGAGCCTGTTGCTCTCAAGTCCTAAAGATGACTTTGACCTTTTGGGAATCATCGAGACGCTGGATAACAACGCTGACATCACCCGGAGGTTTCTGAAGAGCCATTTCAGAGCTTTAAGTGTGTGACAATCATTTATACTTATTCTTTGAGGTGGCCACGGTTGCTCGGAGTAGTTGGGAAACTGGAAAATAAGGCGCCGATGTTTAATTTGAGAAAGTAAATTATAATTACCTGCCAATAATCAAACCATGTCGACTGTTTATTGGCTTTTGAATAACTTGAATAACCCAAAAATGACTGAAAATTGAGACAGACGTGCTTCGAATTTCATCGTTTCTTCTTCTTTTTTTTTTTTTAATCGACCGGTTCGCTTCACGTAAAAAAAAACAGGAACAAGGCCTCTCAGCACGTTGCGCAACAAAGCCCAAACTTGTTAGCGACGTCGGACGCCGGAACGAGGGAGAGAAGGAGTGAGAGAAGGAGGGGTACAAATCATCTTCTTTGCATCAGGGCTTAAATTTGTGCAAACCGTGTACTGTGACCGCCGACTGTTCAACAGTCATCACTTCTACAGCCGGCGCCATCAAACGAGTCTCACCAGGATATAAAGATCTCTCAAAATGCTTTAATGGTGCTTAGTAAAAGAATAATTAAAAATCAGCTCATTAGAGTCACCGCTGGGCTTTGCATCTGCTCCACATTATAAATGCAGTCTCTGTATTTCTACGTCTTCTTCCACCCTTCGGCTTCTTCGCCCTCCCGTGGTCCCTTCTCGCCTCCTCCCCACGCTCTGTCGTCACCTTCGTCATCCCGTCGCCTCTCTTCCTCCTCTCAATTATTTCCTGTCTGTCTGTCCGCCTTTACTCTCTTCTCACCCGACTGTACGTGTCGGATCCCCATCCTTCTCTCCCTCCCTCCTTCTCTCCCTCCTTTGCGAGTGCAGGAACTAGCAGAGAGCTCCCCGAAGATGGACCGCGAGCTAAGAGGCCGACCGTGTTAATATTTCACACGCTGCTCGGTCGCTCTAAAATATCTTCTAATGAGCGAAGCGGTGCAAATGATGAGAGGATTAAACTGCCGAGAGCGGCGCCGTCTGAGTTATTGATGATTCGCCTCCGCGCTATCTTTCGTCTCCGTTTTTCGGGAAAACGATATCAATCTCGGTGGATCTTCACTGAGATTGATATCAAGCTCCTCTTTTATGGAACCAGCTTCCAATTTCAGTCCGGGAGGCAGACACAGTCACCTCGTTTAAGAGTAGACTTAAGAACTTCCTCTTTGACAGAGCTTATAGTTAGGGCTGAATCAGGTTCACCTGGTCCAGCCCCTTGATATGCTGCTATAGGCTTATAGCTGCCGGGGGACGTTTTAGGATGCACTGAGTACCTATCTCCTCTTTTTTCTCTCCTTAAGGATGAATTTTCATCTCTCAATCACACCTTACTAACTCTGCTTTCTCCCCGGAGTCCTTTTGACTTCACGTCTCATGGGGTCATCGGACCCTATGAGACGGCATAGATCCTATCTGCCTGATGGATCGTCTGGGTCGTGGAATTCCTGCTCCTGACTGCGCCACTGTCCTGTTGAGACTCCGCCCACTGTTGAGACTCCGCCCTCCTCCTCCCCACCGCCATCTGCCTGATGGATCGTGGAGGTCTCCATCGTGGAATATGCCTACTATGAACTATTCATACACTCTGTCATATTCATTGAATGTATTTTAACTCTAAATCTGTCCTTCTGTACACATGACATCTATTGTTCTGTCCATCCTGGAGAGGGATCCTCCTCTGTTGCTCTCCTGAAGGTTTCTTCCCTTTTTTTCCCCCCTGAAGGGTTATTTGGGAGTTTTTCCTGGTCCGATGTGAGGTTTTGGGGCAGGGATGTCTATGTGTACAGATTGTAAAGCACTCCGAGACAAATTTGTAATTTGTGAAATTGGGCTATACAAATAAACTGAATTGAATTGAATTGATTCGGACACGTGGATATCTGATCCGGAAATTAAAAAATGTCCGATGAAGGGGTGTTTATAGTGTGTCGCGTCGAGTGAGTTCATGCATAACCATAAGTCATGGTTTGATTAAAAAAATAAACGGGTTATGCAGGTAAGTGATTTTTCAGAGGCTAAACTGCTCATTACTGCAGCCTCCCTGGTTAAAAGGTCAACGCTGTGCACCGCGTCCGCTCAGTGACAGTGATCCCCGGGTAATAAGCCGGACGAGGCGCGTACGGCGTGCAGCGGTGGCTTCTGTTCAGTCATTTCAACTTCATGTAAGAATCGTCCGTGCGGTGTTTCTTTAATCTGGGCACCATCTTTTTTTTCTTTCTTCCCCCAGAGGATTCTTTTCTTGAAATTTTGCCTTTGAATCAGAATCAGAATCAGGTTTTATTTGCCAAGTAAGTTTGCACAAAAAAGGAATTTGACTCGGTAAAGTGACTCTCAGTGTGCTTACACACAATATACATTACAACACAATACAATACAAAACAAACAGTGCAACGGTCTAAGAAGTTTAAGAAAGTGACTTAAGAAAGTATAAACAAGGCGGAATGGCTATATACAGTAACTGCAAGTGAAATAGAGACATAGACAGCATGTAAAGAGAGAAGAGTCTGAGCTTATTTAGGTTATAACTGTCAAGTAAAAAAAAGATCTGCCAAGTCCTAGTACTGGAAAAAGTTCAGGATTCAGAAAGTTCAGAAAGAAACAGACATTCCTTTAATTGGATGAGACGTCCAGCATACGAGGAGGAGGAGCAAGGAGACGGAGAGGAAGAGAGACTCGTGGGAAATTAAGACATTCTGGAGGTTCGTGGACAGATGCATCCATGAGACCAGTGTGTGTGTGTGTGTGTGTGTGTGTGTGTTGTGTGTGTGTGTGTGTGTGTTTTGCTTTGCTTTGTGTGCATGTCTGTCGTCTCCGAGTGGGACTTATCCGACTCTTAACGAGTCAGCAAACTAAAAGCTTTTTCACACACACACACAAACACACACACGCACACACACACAGCTGATGTTGTAGTCTTTGCAGGAAGATGTTTGGTCTCTGTCTTCATTAATAAACTACAGCGCATGCATGAATGAGCTAATATCTCTCTCTCTCTGTTGTGTGTGTGTGGGTGTGTGTAGGTGTGTGTGTGTGTGTAAAATAATTACAAATAAAACGTCAGCCTGTCTAATATTGTGCCCATTTGTGTGTCTTCATTGTGTCTTCATTGTGTCCTCATGGATGTGTACTAACTAGAATAATTCTCACACACATGTGAATATGGACATGCGTGTGTGCAAATGTATCTCTATCATGGACAACTAAAGAGTGCATGTTCGTGTGTGTGTGCGTGTGTGTGTGTGCATGTGTGTGCATGTGTGTGTGTGTGTCCGTGTGCGTGTGTGTGTCCGTGTGCGTGTGTGCATCTGGCTAAAGGTTTAAACGCCCCCTCCTGTGTTTCCTGTCTCTGCAGGCATCATCTGCCTACTCAACCAATCAGGAGGAAGCATCCCACATCCCTCTTAACGAGCCAATTAAATTAGTGCTGCTGACAGGAACGACCTCAGGGCCTCCTCCGGCTCCTCTCTTCTTCTCTCTCACTTTAATTGTTATTCCCTCTGGCTCTCTATCTCTTCCCATCTGTAGCTCCTAGCTGTGTGTGTGTCTCCCTTTCATCCTTCTGTCTGTCTTTGTTCTCTCTCTCTCTCTCTCTCCATACCTTTCTCTTTTTTTCCCCGCTGTCTATTCATCCATTGTGTCCTTCATCCTTGACGGGGCTCGTCGGTCATCCATCTGGTCATCGAGCTGTATGATACTGTATATCGTCAATGAGACACACAAACATGTTTTTTTTCTGGCTTTTAATCTACTTTAATCAATGTTCTAAAATTAATGCTAAAATGTTTACGTCTAACGTGAAAGGAATCGTTCGTGATGACGACGCCACGCAGAATTATCCTTAATACGATTTCATGTACATGCGATTTTTTTTTATTTAATGAGATTTTATACTTGTATTTGGAAGACACTATGATCTTTTTACTCCGCCGCATTGATTTGACAACATTAGTTACGAGTGATTTATTTCTGATTATTAATAGAAAATCAAAATCAACTCGTGAATAATGATGCATTACGGATAAAGCTACATAAAGGAGTTGAAATTAGCTCCATTGCTGGTGGAATTACATTACATTACATGTCATTTGGCTGACGCTTTTATCCCAAGACTTTACAGTAGTACTGTTTCATCACTGTAGACGCAGCTACAGGGCAACTCAGGTCAGGTTAAAGTGTCTTGCTCAAGGATCGATCGGGGAGGGCCTCCAAACCAACCCCCTGATTGAAAGACGGACCTGCTACCCACTCACCCATAGTCGCTAACACAAGGACTTTTATTCGTCACAGTATTTGGCAAATTCGTAATTTGAGATGTTGAATTGAATTAAAAGATCTGAGTAGTTTTTTCCACCATAGCATTTATTGCAGAGATAAATAATATATAATCATGAATGTGTATGTGGTTAAATCTGTGGTTATCTTCCGATTAAAATATTACAAGTACATTACTACAGTATATTACTAATATACAACCTGCTTCATAGGTCAAGAAGTTATTTTACTTTTCAGATAAAAAAAAAAGGAAAGGCAGATATACATCAACATATATACAGTGGGTACGGTATTCAGTTCCCTTTAAATTTGTCCACTCTTTCTTTCATTGCAGCCATTTGCTAAAATCAAAAAAGTTCATTTTATTTCTCATTAATGTTCACTCATCACCCCATCTTGACAGAAAAAAACAGAAATGCAGGAATTTTTGCAAATTTATTAAAAAATAAAAACTGAAATATCACATCAGTCAGAAGTATTCAGACCCTTTGCTCAGTATTCTTTCAACCGAAATACCCCGATGATGGTTTTGGAGAGAGCCATTCATCCCATCTGGAGATCCATATCATTTTTGTATGAATCAAAGCATTCAGACACCCGTTTCTCCTTCGATATATATGTACAATGTGTGTCACGCTGTGAGAAACATCAAGCCTCACGGACTAAAAGTCCTGGTGTTCACCGATAACCGTGCATAGAGCCAGTAAACATCCAGTAAACATCCAGTGATGCCGCCATGAGGGCGAACTCTGTGATAATGAGGCAGATTAGAAGACGATGGGAAGATGTTTTCCACCCAACAGGTGGGGAACAAATCTGCAAACAACATCTCTCCATAGAAAATCCGAAAAAACAAGAATTCACAGATGGACCAGAGGACCACGCCAGAGAAGCTAAGAAGAAGATAATGAGACAAAAAACAACAACAACAACAACAACAACAAGCTGGCGTCACAATGCTGGTTCCAGCTCGAACATGCCGATAGTGGGTTGACTAATTGGCATAAATAACAAATCCATGAGTCCAGCGTGACTTGTGTAAACAGAACAAGCTGCCGGACACGGTGAATTGGTGTGAAAGGAGGTTTTACTGACACATAATGGGAATGACAGAAATGTAATTTATATGTAAATGTGAAGCAACAATGACAGCGACTTCAACTGTGGCCTTTAGTTGTTAAATGTCAACAGAACACTTTAAGGGGAGCAACGAGGATGGGATCTTAGAAACATGTGCCACCTGCAGGGCCACTAAATATATATATATTTATACATATATATAAATATGTATGCACAAATACATATATATACAGGACTGTCTCAGAAAATTAGAATATTGTGATAAAGTTCTTTATTTTCTGTAATGCAATTAAAAAAACAAAAATGTCATGCATTCTGGATTCATTACAAATCAACTGAAATATTGCAAGCCTTTTATTCTTTTAATATTGCTGATTATGGCTTACAGCTTAAGAAAACTCAAATATCCTATTTCTAAATATTAGAATATCATGAAAAAGTATACTAGTAGGGTATTAAACAAATCACTTGAATCGTCTAATTAACTCGAAACACCTGGAAACACATTTTCAAATGTTTGATTTTGTTTTGCTGTTATAAATCTTTTTTTACTTGGTCTGAGGAAATATTCAAATTTTATGAGATAGGATTTTAGAGTTTTCTTAAGCTGTAAGCCATAATCAGCAATATTAAAAGAATAAAAGGCTTGCAATATTTCAGTTGATTTGTAATGAATCCAGAATGCATGACATTTTTGTTTTTTTAATTGCATTACAGAAAATAAAGAACTTTATCACAATATTCTAATTTTCTGAGACAGTCCTGTATATATATATACACATGTATATTTAAAGATATATATATTTATAAACACATACATATATATTTAAACACATATATTTTATTTGTTTCCCCCACTTATCCACTATATATATACAGGACTGTCTCAGAAAATTAGAATATTGTGATAAAGTTCTTTATTTTCTGTAATGCAATTAAAAAAACAAAAATGTCATGCATTCTGGATTCATTACAAATCAACTGAAATATTGCAAGCCTTTTATTCTTTTAATATTGCTGATTATGGCTTACAGCTTAAGAAAACTCTAAAATCCTATCTCATAAAATTTTAATATTTCCTCAGACCAAGTAAAAAAAGATTTATAACAGCTGAGTGTTTGTCAAGGCTCAGGAAACCCTTGCAGGTGTTTCGAGTTAATTAGACAATTCAAGTGATTTGTTTAATACCCTACTAGTATTCTTCATGATATTCTAATATTTAGAGATAGGATATTTGAGTTTTCTTAAGCTGTAAGCCATAATCAGCAATAAATCAGAATAAAAGGCTTGCAATATTTCAGTTGATTTGTAATGAATCCAGAATGCATGACATTTTGTTTTTAATTGCATTACAGAAAATAAAGAACTTTATCACAATATTCTAATTTTCTGAGACAGTCCTGTATATATATATTTAAGTATATATATATATATATATATATATATATAAACATATATATATATAAATATACAGTATATACATCTATAGATGTATATACAGGACTGTCTCAGAAAATTAGAATATTGTGATAAAGTTCTTTATTTTCTGTAATGCAATTAAAAAAACAAAAATGTCATGCATTCTGGATTCATTACAAATCAACTTAAATATTGCAAGCCTTTTATTCTTTTAATATTGCTGATTATGGCTTACAGCTTAAGAAAACTCTAAAATCCTATCTCATAAAATTTTAATATTTCCTCAGACCAAGTAAAAAAAAAGATTTATAACAGCTGAGTGTTTGTCAAGGCTCAGGAAACCCTTGCAGGTGTTTCAAGTTAATTAGACAATTCAAGTGATTTGTTTAATACCCTACTAGTATACTTTTTCATGATATTCTAATATTTAGAGATAGGATATTTGAGTTTTCTTAAGCTGTAAGCCATAATCAGCAATAAATCAGAATAAAAGGCTTGCAATATTTCAGTTGATTTGTAATGAATCCAGAATGCATGACATTTGTGTTTTTTTAATTGCATTACAGAAAATAAAGAACTTTATCACAATATTCTAATTTTCTGAGACAGTCCTGTATATATATATATATACATATATATTTAAACACATATATTTTATTTGTTTCCCCCACTTATCCACTATATATATATATATATATATATATATAAACATATATATATATAAATATACAGTATATATACAGGACTGTCTCAGAAAATTAGAATATTGTGATAAAGTTCTTTATTTTCTGTAATGCAATTAAAAAAACAAAAATGTCATGCATTCTGGATTCATTACAAATCAACTGAAATATTGCAAGCCTTTTATTTTTTAATATTGCTGATTATGGCTTACAGCTTAAGAAAACTCTAAAATCCTATCTCATAAAATTTTAATATTTCCTCAGACCAAGTAAAAAAAAGATTTATAACAGCTGAGTGTTTGTCAAGGCTCAGGAAACCCTTGCAGGTGTTTCGAGTTAATTAGACAATTCAAGTGATTTGTTTAATACCCTACTAGTATACTTTTTCATGATATTCTAATATTTAGAGATAGGATATTTGAGTTTTCTTAAGCTGTAAGCCATAATCAGCAATAAATCAGAATAAAAGGCTTGCAATATTTCAGTTGATTTGTAATGAATCCAGAATGCATGACATTTTTGTTTTTTTAATTGCATTACAGAAAATAAAGAACTTCATCACAATATTCTAATTTTCTGAGACAGTCCTGTATATAAATATATATATATATATATATATATATACATAAATATATTAAACACATATTCATTGTATATAGAGCATTCAAGAGAAACTGCATGCCTAGTTATGATTTTAAGGATCAACGCTGGTGTCAATATTTAAATTTCTTACCAAATAAAAAAAAAATCTGCATTTCATTATTTCAAACGGTGCAAAACATTATCGTTCGTCTTAAATCAACACAAAATGTGTAACTTGGGGTAAGTGTCTGCCTGCCTGCCATGTTGCTGGAGTTTGCACGTTTAGCAACCTTAGCTGCGAGGGGCCGCCTCCATGTTGAGAGCCATGTGGAGACAATGGATATGCTCTGAATTTAAAATGCGAGGCTCTCATAAATCTACTCGATTATACTAAACATGGGACGTGAGATGCATATTGTCCCATCTCTGGATCTGGATTTGTTCCCACTTAAATTATGTTATAATCTTCAGGATTTATCTTTTGGTTGTGACAAAGATCAGGATGTTAAACATGTGCATTCTTTGTTTAGATATGATGGAATTGGAACGCTTTGGCTTTTTGCTATGCTGTTTGTCTCAAAAGAAAAATAATGATACCGCTTTAAATATTTGATCCCCCAAATATACAGGATCGTTCTTCTCTGACAGAGATCAGGGGGAAGTTCAATATAACCTGATTACAGTGTGATGATAATCACAGCGGGGTAGAGCTAGACACACACACACACACACACACACAGTACTGATATAAGTGCCTTTCGATATCCATAGAGTTGTTGTTAGGTTGAGAACCGCAATTACCACAGCTTTCTGAGAGAGAGAGAGAGAGAGAGAGAGAGAGAGAGAGAGTTTAAGAACAGTCATTTAGCCACATTAGTTGCCACAGCTACCAGATTATCTACGGGGGAAACGTCAGTGCATCTGAAGTGTTTACAATGCCATGCAATCAGGATAATGACACAAAAACATAATAATATCTGGAGCAAAAACTAAATGACGACATCATTTCTCAAAAGCCCATGATTGCATTATAAAGCACGACTGAAAACAACCTTTTATGTGTTTTTTCTCTCTTTTTGCAACCACGATTATCACTAAAAGCACAACTTAATCTCCATGTTTATACAATACAACGTGTACTTGTTGTAATTGTGACACAGCTTTATGCACGGTTATATATAACGGTTGGATGAAAAACTTAGAAACAGAGCAGTTATGTTCGCCCTTTACACACAAACATATCCAAGGGATCAACAGACCTTTAAAGCAAATTAAGTTTAATAAGCTTTCCTCATTTAAATATGTAAATCCTCCCATTAGTTGCACTCTGCTTCCTTCCCGGCCTTCTGGCCCTTCAGTGTGAAGCAATAACTAGAAACAAGCAACATGATAATGACGGAGCTCTCTGCCGAGGCCGCCATCAGCCAATCGATGCTCAATCAAACATCTAATGCGAGACGACAGTGAAAGCTCTTCATGCACACAGAAAAAAAGAGTTTCATTAACCATGGCGGGGAAACCGGAGCAAGTTTGAGCAATAAAGGCAGAGGGCAGGAAAAAAAATTGATTTATTTCCTTCTGGATGGCAAAACTAATGAAGGCAATCGTAGACAGATCACACACAGGTCGTCATTAATCTGTAAAAGTAACATGTCGGTATTTATTACAGTCAGGGGCGCTTGTAGGATTACATTGTTGGGGGCCAGCGCAGCAGCCTCCCCAATGTCCTAGTGCCCCGGGATTATATCGTTAAGTATGATGGGAGGCTATTGGATTGTAATTTGAAGGGGGAGAAAACATACAAACCAGAACCCACGCACATATTTAGAGTTATAAATAATGTGTCCATGTGAGAAACAATAGTTTAGATTAATGATAGCACAAAAAACAAAACAAAAAAAACAACCTGGTTACGGTTATGTTTACATTTTATTTATTTTTTATTTCATAATTTAAGCCCACTGCGGGATGCTCCAAAACCCGCGCTTCGCCCACGCTTCGCACGCAGGTGTTACTAACGATGTTAACGAGGCCTGCTTCCTGTTGTCCGCAGCAGTGCTTTAGGTTTTAGTGAATGAGTCAGACGTCTGTTATGAGATAATATCTCGCTGGCTGAATTTGGAGGACATTATATTTGGAGGCTTATTTAAAAAAATTAAGCCAACAATCGTGATTTCATTTTGCTGAATAGAGTAAAAAAGAAGAAGAACAACAACAACAAATGATAGGATTCATCACCGGTCTCAAAAATATGTAGAAGACATCTTATTGATCCATTGGTGGAGGAACTAAAGAGGCGTGGCCTATTCCCTCCTAGAGGTGTGAACTCAAAGGATTTAAAGACGCAGTGACCTATTGTTTCTCGACGGAAGAAGAAGAAGAAAAAGAAGGAAAAGAAGAAAAAGAAGAAGAAGAACAGAAAAAAAAGTAAAAGAAAAAGAAAAAGAAAAACACTTTTATCCAAAGCGACTTACAATAAGTGCATTCAACCTAGAGTACAAACTAAGAACAACAAGAATACAGAAAGTAACATTTCCTCAACATAGTCGAACGACAAAAGTACCATAATAAGAGCTATTTAAGTGCCACTGAAGTGCAAATCTGTGTTTTAATCCAGATATAGCCGCACACAGCTGGTTCGGTGTAACGTCTGCAGCTGAGCGGGGATGAACACTTCTCACCACAATGCAGGACGGCCGTAGATTATTGCTGATGAGGCAGAATGATCCTTTTAGTGCGCTGACCTTTGCATGGAGCTCAGAGCTCCTCCCAGAGACGCTCATGGGAGACGCCCAGAGACGCTCTCTCTCTCTCTCCTCGTCGGGCGGAGCGGTTCGTCTTCAGCTCCCTGAACGACGCGAGAGGCTCATCTCTGAAATTCAGAATGAAGGGAGCAATAAGGACGAGTGAAACTGAGACGGGCGAGAGTTAATCCCATTATCCATCTTCCTCATTCTCTCTCCTCTCTTTCACTGTAACCTCCTCCGCTTCCCCCTTTTCTCCCCCTCCCTGTGAACACTCCCCCCCCCCCCTCCTCTTTTGTCTGACCCCACTCAGGAAAGAGCATCATTGGGGGATAAATAACCTTTGGGTCCATCCTTTTAATCTCTCTCTCTCTCTCCCTCCCTCCCTCCCTCCCACTCTCTCTCCCTCCCTCTCTCTATATATCTAGTAATACATATTATGATATGATATATTATATGATATATACATATATATATTTATATTATTTCCCCACTGGGACAAAAACAGGAATACCTAATCAAATGTATTTCTATTATATTCTAAATCTAATCTAATCTTCTCTTTTCTAATCTAATATTTTCTATTCTATTCTAATCTATTCTATATTCTATTATTTTCTATTCTATGCTAATCTAAACACGATTGAAGCGCTCTTCGGCTCTGGTCTAAGGAGCAAGCGACTCAACTCCTCCAGCCCCTTTGTAGGGGAAGGAGGAGCACATAAGACCTGTGCATTGCACAGCTCGTCAACAACCGGAGACGGGATCAACTGGAAGTGGATCAGACACAAGCCGCCATGTGGCGACGGGGGTCGCTCCCTCCCTCCGGTGTGTGAACCGGAGAGTCGAGGTGCATCAACCTGGTGAAGCTCCAGGGACGCCGCCTCTACAGGAGCGATACCCGACTCGTGGCGGCCGCCTCTCTATGCAAACTCTGGTTCTGCGCTCGGTGATGTCACATGTGACGTCAGACGATTCGAGTCGCCGTTACCGTGGAAACGCTGACGCGTGTGAGTTGTGTGGGGGAGGAGCTACTGCTCAATAATTCAAAGAATCGTGCACCAAAAAACAACACGGTGTTGCTGTTTCAGGAGAATCAAGCGCGTTTATGTTTTTGCATTTTCATATTTTATGTATTGTTTTCATTCTTTTATTTTTTACTTTGGTTTACAGTGGTTTTTTTTAAAGTCCTCTTTTGTCACTGTATCATAAGACCTGAGGGGGTTGAGAGCACACGTTTAAAGCTCCGTCATACTTTTACTATAACCTCTGCAAAAACAACACGTTTTGATGAAATATGCAGAACAAGACAAGATAAGATATGATAAGATAAGATTAGATATTCCTTTATTAGTCCCACAGTGGGGACATTTCAGGATCACAGCACAGAGCATTAATAAAAATAAAAGATAAAGATAAAAACACAAAACACAATAATAATACTAAATACTAATACTAAATACTAAATACTAAAATACTAAATATACAGTGGAAACTAAATATATACACAAGGCAGTGACCAAAGTGAATTTCCAGCAGGTTAAAGTGTCCGGGAAAATAAAGTGATGGATGGGTCGACAGTAGGATTTATACCGTTTCTTCCCTTTTAATATCACTTTTTTATATTTATTGCAACATTAGATTTATCGGCTAGTTGCATCGATGTGATGAGGTCGGGTATTTTACCCACAACGACCCATCTGGTTATTTGATAATGAAAAATGGACTCATAATCAATAACGTGATTAACTGGAGTCACCAGACGGTCGAGTCATCCTGCATGTTTTTGTGAAATTGTCCTGAACAGAAATAGCTAATAGATTCTTGAGTTCTGCTCTGCTGCTTACGTTTCCCCGTCATCTCTTTCCCGATATTCCTCAGCTGCTCGCCCCCGTCTCTCCATCTCTTTGAACAACCTCTTAATTAACGGTTAATTATACTGTTAACAGTCTCTCCCCCTCTCCCTCTTTCCCCTCTTCCCCCTCTCCCCCTCTCCCTCCACTTCTGTCCCTGTAGGTTTCTCTCAATCTCCCCGACTGACAATGTGATGAATCTAATTAACATGCGATACAATGCCAACTATGTATCTGCCTGTTTGCCTCTCTCTCTCTCTTTCTCTCTCTTCACCTTCATCACTTCTTCCTCTCCCTCTGTCTCACACTCCCACCCACCATCTCGTTTATTTTGTTGGTTTTTGTGTCTCTCTATTTGTCTCTCAGCAGCTCTTCTCTCTCTGAACACACACTCTCTCATTCTTTATGCCCAAATTCATGCAGAGGACATTTCTTCTTCTTCTCTTTTCTCTGCTCTGCTCTTTCATATTCATGCTCTACAGAAAAAAGAAAAAGAAAAGGCAGAACCAGACCAAGAGTGCGTTTACAAAGAGATGCTGCACCGACCATGAAGACAACTGGTCCTCATATGTTCATTATGATCACTAAAAGGTGATTTCGAGGTATGAGGTCATATATTTGAAGCGTCTTTTTGGAAATTCGGGATGAGAGAGAAATCCTTTGATCAGAGCCGAATACAAAAATGTAAAAAACAGAAGAAGAATATCAGGAGATCAAAGAAGTGATGGCTCTCTCCAGAGGACCTCAGTTAGCTGCCGTTGCCTTTGAGCAAACAGAAGCTGCAACGACACAACGATCCGCGTCTCATTACCGCGTATCAACAGTAGAATGAACCACCTGGTGCTGAGAGGAGATTTGACCTTGAGCCCCTGAAGCTTCACTGACAGCAGCTCCGCTTTACGTCGGAGGTCAAGGTCACACCCACACGGTGCCAGGAGCACCGCATCTCATTCACGGCAACAACAACAAAAAAGAAGCCCCGGTAACTATGGCGACGAGCATCGTTCGGCGACCCCGCGCGATGTAACTCGTGTGCTAAAAAGGCCCGGGGGTTGCCATGACAACAGGGAGGAAAACAAGGAGAGAGAGAGAGAGAAAAAGTTGGAGCTGGTTTCTTGAACGTACACCAACCCAAACGTAAACAAACAAACAAGAGAAAACTAACGAGTCACATGAAGGTCACGTCGTTCAGAAAAACAGAATTACAACTTTTTTAGCACTTTTTTAAATGTTGTGCTCAGTGGCCCATTGAGGTCCGTTTATATCATCATCATCTGCACACACACACACACACACACACACATCCACACACATCCACACACACACACACATGCACACACACATCCACACACACACACCCACACGTTCACACATGCACACACACATCCACACACACATGCACACCCACACACACACATCCACACCGACACACCCACACACACACACAGACCCACATGTTCACACACACACATATGCACAGACCCACATGTTCACACACACACATGCACAGACACATGCACACCCACACACACACACACACACACATCCACACCGACACACCCACACACATTAACACACATACACACCCACACACATGCACACACACACAGACACACACATGTTCACACACACACATGCACAGACCCACACACAGACTCACACACACATGCACACGCACACACACACTGAAACTGTCGTGCAGCCTGACACCAGCTTGGTGGAGCAAATTCACATGAATGTTGATTAAAAATAACATCGGAACATTTAATTCCATCCTGACTTCCTGCTATATCTCTCGCTTTCTCTTTCCCTCTCTCTATTTCTCCCTCCCTCTATTTCTCTCTCTTTCCCTCTCTCTCTCTCTCTCTCTCTTCTGTTTTCTTCTTAGCGCGGATGCACTGCACCACGTGACCTGCGCTCCCTCGGTAACATCTGCGGTGCGGCGGTCGGTATCTTTGTGTGACAGCGCGACCGCGCATGCGCCCGAGGATTCCCCGTGGCCTCGGGCACAGCCTCGCGCCAACTGCGTGCGCCAATTAGAAGATGAAGATGAAGTCTAACACAGAGCCGAACAAGCCCCAAAACTACGTCTCCTCCTTCCTTACTTCCTTTCCTAACCCGACCACATCCAGCTGCAACGTTTCACTTTAGCTGCTCGAACATTCATTCAAACACAACTCTATCTATTCAAATTAAGACATAAACCAGAAGCTCGGGAGAGGCTGGATGACATTAAGTTAGGAGATGACAATTAGGGAAATGGAAATGAGAAATTAAATGATTCACTCTCAAATATAATGAATAGATACAGGGAGAGAAGAGAGATCTGTTGAGTCAACATATTAATTAATTAAAGTGTATATTTAGACCCTTTTCCCTGTGTTATTTATACTGTCTATTGTCTGATGAGTGTTTACACACACACACACACACACACACACACATATATATATATATATATATATATATACTCTACTGTTTGCATAAGGGTACATATACAATCATATATATATATGTATATATATGCATATATTTACGTATACTGTATAAGCACATGTATGTAGGGAAAAGCATGCAGTTTTGAAGTAAATCTAATTAAAACAGTTACAGACTAATCAGTATCAACTATGTTTCAGCTCAACAGTTCAATAGTTAAATAGATTATTAGATAAAACAAGCACACTATTAACCAACATATTTAACTAAGGACGAATAAATGCACGATCCATTCAAGGAAAACTAAATAACTATTTATTAAAACAAGAGCTGGGGGCATGAAAATAAATGACGTAAGACTCATTTACACTTTAAAGCTCAAACACATAACTTCCCCTGCAGCGTATCGTCACACTCTGCAAGTCAATGATGGGGGGGGGGGGGGGGGGGATAAAACAACATGTATGCATAATCTGTGTGGGAGAAAGCACACACGCATCCATCCCCGCACATGTGCCGAGTCCGAAACTGTAAAGCATTTTCATTTATGAGGACGAGGGCAGCATTTTGAGTCGACCGCACAGAGAATTAAGCAAAGTGTGAATTCCTCTGCGTGAAAAGCATCATAAGTGACTCTGCAGACGGGAGCTGGACGTGTTTATTTACAGTGTCGGTCCCAGGAGACATTCCTCTCATGATTGAACAGCTTTCTAGAAATAACTGCTGAACAGATTGAGTTCGGAACATCACGAATAAAGACGCGTGCAACTCGACAACCGTGATCACCGTAAAAGGACTTTTCTCTTTGCTCCCCAGACTTCTGTTTCCCATCCATGAGACGGCCTCGGTGCGGCTTCACCTCACAGGGCTCAATCAATGCAGCGCAGGGCCCGTTCCCAGTCCTGAGGATGGACCCAGGCCCCTCCCCCCTCCCCATCCCACCAGGAGGGTGACATCAAAGTATATGATCTCCATCACTCTGACGCCAACCCGGTGCGTCAGCTTCCTACCTGCTGCAACTCAGAGTCATTTTGTTCTGCAGTCGGGGCGTAGGGGTGTGAGACGAGACATGAGAACGTTATGCCGGTACCAAAAGAGAGCCGGGGTCGGGTCGGGTCGATGTGATCCATGCGGCGGGACAGAGGCTCCTCCATCGGTGCTTTGGCAGCAACACACACACACACACACACACACACACACACACAAGGAAATGAGAGATCACGAGATGGAGATTAAACAACACGAACACTGGTGTGCAGAGAACCAGAAACAAGCCCACTTTTCTTCTTTTTTGTTATTTTCAAAAATAATAATAATTGGGCCCAGATAACTTTGTTAAATGATCCAAAGTTCCTCCCGGGCCTCTAATCTGCTCTGGAGGAAACATCCAGAGTTAATGCTGCTCAGACCAGATTTGATCTTCTCTCTTCCCACGCACACTATTTCACCATATAGAGTAATTAACATTTGCACAGTTTGTTTATATAGTGTGCTTTTTATTATTTTCTCTTTATATATATTTCTAAATATATATATATTTTACTTTGCCATTTTATTAATTTCATTAAACACGCCATTTTGGAACATTAATTAAATTAAATTATAAAATCTCATCAAACCAATCCTGAACAACACCACTGTCTGCTTCACAAATGGATCAATAAGAGAGCGGAAACACACACACACACACACACACACACGCATGCACGATGAATCAGAGCAACAACAAAGCAGATCAATTCTATTGATGACAGCACCAATCAATTTGCAGCACTTCTCACCTACCAGACAAATGGAGCCTGTGATTTCATCACCTGCAGCCTGCACTGGTTTCAGGTGAAAAAAGCTCTAAAACACATTTTACAGATAATTTATGTGCACCACCAAACTGTGTACAGTGTGTCTATCTGTGTGTGTGTGTGTGTGTGTGTGTGTGTGTGTGTGTGTGTGTGTGTCCTTCCACACTGCAGCTGGATGTAAACTCTCCTGTCTACCTCACTGGCCTCTCTCCATCGTGTTGTAACATTGAAGTCGAGGTTGATGTCATCAGTTCCTGTTTTACAGTAATCAATATGCCGCTGGTCAGAAAGGTGTAAAGACAAGATGGAGGAAGAAAAGAGAAACCTCCAATCAGAAAGGAAACGTGAGTGTGTGTGTGTGTGTGTGTTATGACACAGTGAGCTCAAAGGTCGAATGCTCAATGAAACATTACTCGAGGCCCCAATGCACACACAGTTAGAAAGAAAGTGTTTATTTTTATTTTGTTCCTGTTCTGAGGACACACACACACACATACACACACATACACAGTACACACACAGACATGGCCAGTATTGATAATCTTCTTAGCAATCACAAGGTTTGACCGTTGGAACCGAGCAAAGTTCATATCGTCATGGACAACAACAGAGGGGGTAAATCTGAGAGGGAGACGGGAGCGAAAGAAACTTAGAAGACAAATAAAGAAAAAGAAAGAGGGACATAAAAGAGGAGACGGAGAAGGAATCACAACTGTTTTTACCTCTGGACTGAACCGACGATCTCGTCTCCCTGAGGAATGAATCTTTGGATTATCTCATAACACTGACACTGGCTGAGTGACCTTTGACCTCCACTCAACGTCTGACCACGGAAGAGAACTCTACACCCACAAGACGATGTGCATTATGAGCTCACTGGGGACATTTGGCAGCCATCTGCAGGTCATTCCCACCGACATCCATTCAACCCTCTTTTTTGGGCAACCTGACAACTGTAAGTAGATGTGTGTTTAAAAAAATTAATTAAATAAATAAATAAATATATATATATATATATATTAGTGCTGTGAAAAATAACGCGTTATGATTAAATTACAGGATTAATTAGTTAATTGTTCTCACAAAAATATACCGAGAATATCGGTAATATGTGATTAATCCAAAGAAACCTGTGATTAATTCGATTAAAATTTGTAATAGTTTCACAGCCCTAATATATATATACACACAATCTGCCAGGCCCTTCTTGGCCAGATGCATGGTACATTTTTAATTTATTTTTATTTTCTATTATTATTATGCATTCTTACTTTTGAAGGTTGTATTTCTGTAAAAATACCTAAATAAAATATCAAGTATTAAAAGAAAATACAATTTAACGGCTGCTGTGCCTTTAATAACATAAAGATGACGTACCTGACGCTCCACCAGTATGAAGGTATGATTAATCCCTTTGATCATGAAGGAAATGACACAAAGGATTTCAAACTGAAATAACCGCTGCACTGCTTTGTTCTCTAAAGTTGTTTTATTTAGAGTTAAACTAATTAAATTGCACAATAAACAGATTTAGGCAAAAATAAATGTCACAAATGAGTTCCATGTCTGGAGAACCACAGTTACATCAAACTGAATGTTGACTTCAACAGAAATGGAAATGTGGTCTATAAAATATCATTTCATCACCACTGATGATCAATAACCTGATGATTTGTTTTACTGCCTCCTGGATTCCACATAAATTATTCACTAAACTTCTACAACTACATTATTATCACATATCAGTGTCGGCTTGAATGGTATAAATCTTATTTCCTTATTTAACAACCTTTTTGTTTAAATACAAAAGTAAACACTCAAAGTATTTGCTCTTATAAATACTTTTGTAAGTTTATTTTACTGCAACAGATTTTAAAGATGTATACTCTCAGGAAATTTATATATTTTTCGGGGGCAAAAATTGTGAAATTCAGGGGCATTTAAAAAGAAATTGGGGGCATTTTTTTAAACTTGTAAAATAACAATGAACCTTTGTTCAAAAATAGTTCAAAAATAATAAATACACTTATTTAGGCTTTCAGTATATGAGCAACTGTCTTTAAAATGGCAATAATAAGACTATTAGACATTCAAAGAACAACAAACAAACAGAAAACATAAATCAGACAATCGTATTCAATTGTTTTCTTATTTATTTGTGGTTGTTTATTGTTATTACATTTTTTAAACAATTATAACTTATTTATTTGTTTTTTATATCTAAAAATTATATTCATTGATTTTTTTGTGTACCTACAACTAGTTCAGGCAATACAGATAGGTCACACACAAAAAGAACACAAATAAAAGGCTAATAAATTATTAGAATAATGGGGGCATTTTCTGCCTCTCCTCGTGACATCAGGGGCACAGTTATATTTCTGAGGGGCCGTTTTGTATTTCCGACGCTGACTCCCACCCAATGAAACATGTCGGTCAAACCTACTTTAAATAATGAAGTAAATTCAAAGCTAATAACATCTTTTTAAAGCCCAGTGAGGAGCTGGGTGTCTGGACGTCTTTCGACCTTCACTACCTGAATACTTCTGGATTTCTACGACCGTGCCTCGGGTCTCACATCCCAAAGTGACTCCCTCTCTCCTCCCGTGCAGGAGGCGCATGGAGGTGCTGAGTGGCCCCTGGGCAGACCTGGCTCTGCTCCTCCGACAGACGGCCACGCAGACAGACGGCTTCCTTCCTCTCTGGCTGTTCGGCCTGCTGCTGTTCCTGAGCGTCTGCCTGCTGCTGCTGCAGCTCCTCGTCTTCCTCAGCTGGAAGCTCGGGCAGGGTAGGAAACGGGCCTGTCAATCACTCCACATGCCCCGCCCATGATGCTCTCGCTAGGTTACCCTCATGATGCTGTGCAGCCGAGTTAATACCACAAAGGGGGAGACTAAAGACATTGTAGGGAGTTATGCAGATCAAAATATACTTAAAAAATTGAGGTTAATATTGGAATAAGGGACTAAAACACCAATAAAATTAACATCTTCTCATGCCTTGCCAATGTCTTGTGGAAGTCTCATATTCACATGTTCTTTTGAATGCATACCTGACAGCTCATGTTGCTCTCAGGTAGAATAAATGTGAATAATGTGGAAAAAAACTCGACAAAACGCCTGCAAAAAACATCGACCAGGTGTGTGTGTGTGTGTGCATAAATGTGTGTGTGTGTGTGTGTGTTTTAGGGGGGTTACTGCAGGTCAGTGCCCTCAAAGTACTGACACACATTACGAGTCCTCTCACGCTGGATACATGAAAGGGGATTATTACTTTTTCGCAGACGTCCTTTTGCCCCAATTTGTGATTGAAGATGAAAAGAAGTCGTGGGGTCAATATTGATTTGGGGATGAGGTCATCAATAAGATCCGAACCCGTTCATTATTGTGTGACCTTTCAAAAAATATGAACTTCTTCTGCAGGAATCGATGGACAAAGGCAGTGGAGCCATAAAGTGTGTCTGCGGCAGCGTTTCCATGAATTATAATATAATGACTATAATCTTACACCTGAATTGTACAGGTTGTCACAGTCGAGAACAGAAACATTCCTCCGGAGCCCAAAGTTCTCCTATTTAAAGCCTCCAGAAAAAGTTTGACGATGACACAATGGAGTAGAAATTTAATTTTAATGCATGTAAATTAGCTACTTTTATTTTGAAATCTTGGGAAATTCCAGCTTGGTTTATTTGTCTAGTTATTTTTTTAATGTATGTTGTGTGAGGTCTCTTCTCCTAAATGATGGTATTTCCTAAGCCTGTTTTAACTGGGAAACATTTAAAAAAAATAAGAATATTGATAAAAGTCTAACTATAATCCACCTTGTTTATATTTTGTGAGCCATATCTCATCACCAGATAATATTTTCCCCCCTTTTGCTCCACAGCTGAGGCAGATCTGTCGGAGTTATCGCAAGACAGAAGCGCCCTCTACAGGCAGATATACGGAAGTACACACCAGAGGATGAGGAGTGCTGGATAGGACACACACACACGCACACACACACACGGCTGACAGAAGACACACACTTCCCCAAGAGACCAGACACTTAAAACCTGCAGACGTGAAGCCCTGGAGTGTCTCCACGGAGAAGTGTGACTGATGTAAACAGCAGCGGGGTCGTGTAACTCCAATGCGGCGCTTTGAAAAGAAAAGGAAGATGGATGCCGACAAATGTGAGGAAAATCATTACCTGTCCAAGATCTGTGAACGTTATGCGTCTTTAAAACCCCTCTGGTGAATCTGGAAGTTATCAAGACAACCGTCTTTGACATCACTGAGGCTGAAGGCATTTATAGAGCTCTATTTATTAAAAAAGTGTCAAGACGCGGGTTAGTTTTATGAAAGTGAACATGGAGGGTTTCACTTTCTATCAATAAATGAGCGAATCAGCAGGTTTCAGAGTATAACAATCCTTTATTTAAACAGTGTTACACAGGGGAGGAGTGGCTGTGGGGGGGGGGGGGGACACAAGACATGTAAGCTGCTATAGACACGCCCCACCAGTGGTCATTGGCTGGCTAGAGAGGAAACGCTGAGGCGGCTGTGGGTGGTTTTCCAAAAAGGTGTTTCTTGTATAAAGTTAATTTTTTAAGTTTGAAGTCTCTGAAATACAAAATGTTGCTGGTATTAACTTCATCTGCGGTCCGGAGCCTGAGGTGTAACCGAAGAAGAAGATCTCAAACAAGACGGATATATTATTAATTGAATCGAAGGTAATGGCAATAAATGTATTTTTTATTTTTATTGTGTTTTTTTTACCCATAATGACGAGACCCCTGACGGTTTCATCATCGGTTGCCTCGGGCGATGTTGTCGAGTTGCCACGGTTAACCGCTCTGTGTCGTCTCTCTTATCGGAATTAAAATGACGGGAAGTTTGTTTTCCTTCTTTCTTTTTTCTTCCTACTTGACTAAAAGTCAACATTTTGGAAAACCGACCCCCCCTCCCCCCCCGCTCTCAGAGCTCCTGTGATTGGTTGAAACGGACCCCTCGACAAGAGGTCGAACACGCAGCTGATGGTACCAAACAAATGAAATGGTGATACAAGTAGTGTTTATACATTATGTCGAAAATGAAATGAAATAACCGAGCGGGCGCACAGGTAATCCCAACTTTCCGCGACAAGATCACAGAGAAAAGACAACAAGTTATCAGAAAATCTACTAATATAACCATATGTGATGTAACCGATGCTATTTTTAAAAGTGTTGTTTTGTTTTCTTGGAACGGCAGAAGCTTCCAAAGATGCCTCCCGCTGCACGCCGTGTTTAAAATGTGCCTCTGTACTGCTGCCTCGTCTCTCTTTGCAGGAGGCCACAGCTCCCCCTCTTCTGGAATGTGATTTCAATGCATAGTAGAGGTCGGGTCAGGGCGGCCATGACGACCACCGTCCAGAAGGAAAGCCTTGAACTGGTGCGAGCCGTTTCAACATGTGGAGGACTGCGCGTTAGTATTTCCTCGATAAATTACTCCCAATTCAAAATGCCTCAGAGTCCTGGAGGCGGCTGTAGGTGGAATGTGTTCACTCTGCGGCACACGCAGGTCCGATTTCAGACAAATGCAGGTTTTTTATTTAGTTTTTTGGTCGATTTTAATACGTTAGGCCAAGCGCCTCGTCGTAACTCACTTAATGCCGCCGATATTTACACAGAGTCGCATCTCGACGTGGAACATTTGGGTAAAAAGGACACGGAAAAATGAATGAAAACATAGATTCCATTAGATCTCGTGTGGACGCGCCGGATCTAGCTAGACTCGCTCAGGATATGAGACGCGTGAAGACGTGCTGAACGGTTAATCCCGGTTGTCGTGGTGACCAGGAGGTGTTTGTGGTGTGTAAAGAAACTGGGAGTAAAGTTATTGCGCTGAAGTGTGACGACAAACCGGAAAGAAACCTCGCCCTGCTGAGTGACGGACACGGTGTTGTCCGGCCGCTCTGCCCTCGTGTTGGCGCCCGTGCTTTAATGGTGTCATAAACATCGACCCGAGAATATCAAAACGGCTTGAACTAAAACTCAGGATGCAAAGCTAACGAGTGACATGCGACATGCATTAAAATGGTCTTCACTCCCAAGTTGGCTCCGCCTCCATCTCCCAGTAATGCTTCAGGTCACTCGTCCTCTCTCCCAATCAGGAGCCAAGTTTACTGCTCCCGTGCCTCCCTGTGGCCCAATGGGAGTGGCTAGTGTGGTAAAGTGGGCGGGCCCAGGGAGAGCGATCCGCGACTGCTCCCACCCGACGGCTGTGTACTCAAATCGGTTCATTTTCAGACCGTTTAGTGATGTTTAAATCTAAAAACTCAGTAAAACGTACAAATATATCACGAGGAATTAATTCCACCTGCAACATTTGGCCTCTGGAGCGCGTTCAGCCTGTAAACGGTCAAATGTTTTCTCTTCGTGGAGTAAAAAGTGAACAGAACCGAAAATGAACCCACCGAGCCGCTAGTCCACACACACCGAATGTGGATGAATCATAACTAAACTTACAGAAATCATAGTCATAACAATAAAAAAAACGGTTGATTTTTTTTTTATGCCATATTTGTAGTCACAGATCCACGATTCCTGTAACTGTTCGTAATAAAATGTGAAAATGTTCATCTGACTGCGAATGTACTTTAATTAGTTTGAATTTGTTACGCTTTGAAAAAGTTTTAAAAATAAATAAAATCAAGGTCGTGTCTTTGTTTCCTGCCGTCCCGACAATTTAGAAATTACCGTTTTTATATTATGTTCCTCCATTTACACCGTAGTTAAAAGTGAGGGAGGGAGCTGTAATTTAATAATAATGTAATAATGTCCTTTTAGGAATATACCGATAACACTTTAGTACAAAACCTTCAGCTGCTAATTCATTACATTTTGACGATGATAATGTTTATTAAAATGCTTTCAGATCAACTGCATCTTGTTAATTGATGAAGAAAAAGTTCATAACAATAATCACGTTCAGCCTGTATCTCATCGGGATCGGTCACCGGTGCGTTCCCGCAGCTTAAAAGTTAGAAACACACGACGGACACACTAGAGCAGGGGTCAGGAACCTTTTGGACTGGGAGAGCCATAAAAGCCAAATATTTCCAAATATATTTCATTGAGAGCCATATCGTATTTTGAACGTATAATTGTAATGCGACTTCTGGTGCTGCATGATGCTACGGGGGGAGGGGGTGCAGGTGACTTTTTCTTTGCTCCGATGCGCGCGCACACGTCGGCATCGGAGCTCTGCAGCGCGCGAGACGGAGAGCCGAGAAGTGTTAACGCGACACTAGAGACAGAGTGACATGCTGCTGGTTAGAGACGATCAATAACAGACGTTTAGTTTAATAAAAGAACAAAGACGTCTTTAAGAAAAGGACCTGACATTACTTCTGCTGTAATCTGGCGCGATAGAGAAAATTACAGAGTGGCGGGCGGAGATCTTTTTTTTCTCAACTCAAAATTGTCTTGGAGCCATATGCCGTCACCTGCACTAGAGCTTATTTTGTAAAAAAAACAAAAACACAATTAAAAAATAGAAACACGCTAAAAATATTACGCTAACGAAGTGGTTCTGTTTGGTTCCCCCGGAGAGAGAGGGGACGTTACTTTTTTTCTTTCTTGGTTTTTTGGAGAGGGTTTTTAGACGCACCACAGACATGTAAGAAAAACCCACTGGGAAGAGATTGGCAACTTCTCTCCCATTTGTCTTCTCCTTCTTCGCCTCCTTCTCTTTGATCAGTCAAGGTCGGTTGTCGTGAAGTGATGGAGGTCGTTCAACGTCAACGGAGAACGATGTCACGATGGGCTCTTCAACTCTGGGAAAACGACATGGGGAAGGCAGTCAGCCTCGAGTGGCGTGATGATTGGCTCTCAACATTAAGTGTTCCCACTTGAAATACTTCCTTTAGTCACACACACACACACACACACACTGCCTACCTTCCTAAAGTCAAGACTCCTTTCTCTTCCTTCAACTCTCCCCACTGTGTGATGGAGGCTGAAGGCTTTTAGCAGCTTCATGTAAATAAACCACTCTATACACCCCCCTGCTGTTAATAAAACCTTCCAATATTACGGTTGCCCTGAATAATAATAATAATAAAGGAGTTACTATTATTATTATTACCTGAGTTCAGTCAATCCTCCTCCTCGGCCAGCTCAGTTTCTTTATGAACCACCACTCTGGTGACAGACATGTCAGGGTGTTGCTCTTTGGCCTCCTTAATGGCCTGGGCCAGAGCCTGCAGTACCGGGGGCAACCACACAACGGCAGCAACGAGCACAGCGGGCAGTGGAAGGAGGTGGAAGGGAAGGGAGGGAAAATGGTGGAGTTAAATGAAAAATGAAATAAGAAGCATAAAAGAAAATGACAAATGCTGCTGGATTCACAATGGATGTGACGTGGGCTATTTTACTTCTTTGGGTGAGGGAGGGGTGTAAACCCGATGAAGTAAAATACTTTCAGACACATCAAGTGGAACAATAATGAATAGTTAACGATTCAAAATAAATGTAAATCCAGCAAAACAAACAGACCAGTGGACGAGGAGGCTTCATGCATCACGATGCAGACGGGAGTAGATTTATTTCTTCGTCACATATTTGAAAGTTTGAGGGCGCTACATGCAATTTCCTCGAGTGAAAGCCACCCGTAAGAAGGTATCAGCAGAGAGTCCTCCGACCTTTTTTATTATTAAACTAGAGCAGTCTGCTCCTGGATGCAGACGTGTCAATGGGTGTCTAAGTTACATCGACAACAGAAAGACGAATCAGTAACTTCTTTTAAATCACTTTTAAACAGCTTTAAAGTTATCTAGTCTTTTTATGCAGAACTTTTGTTCCCCTAATTTAGTTTGTCTGTTTTTAATTAATTTTTAATTAATTCTTAATTAATTTTGTTTTTAATTAATTTTTAATTTTTAATTTAAATATATATATTTTAAAATGTAATATTGGTTTCTTGCTATTCAACTTGTTTTGCTTTGACTTTCTGTGGAGCACTTTGTAAACATTGTTTTTAAAGGTGCTATATAAATAAAGTTATTATTATTATTATTACGAGTATGGTTTGATATTTGGGGAACTCATCAGGAGTTAAAGATCCTCAAAGTAAAGCAGACATGGTTATTTTTTTCCCATTTAAAATCCAATATGCTTGTGAACAGAACACACGTCAGTGTCATTGCCCACACACACCTGGACTGCTCTAACTCAGTGTAGCTGTAGCATGTAGCGTAGCTTTAGCATGGAGTTCATCACATCTGGGAAAACATGTAGAAATCTGACAATCGAAGACAAAGACGAGCGGCAAAAATCAGACAGGATGTTGCAAAAAAATAGAAGTAAAGACATTTCTATATGCGTGGATGAATAAGTGAAGAGACGGAAGTAGCAGCTCACAGCCGATGAGCGGCCTCCGAGTGGGACTTGATGAACAACCCGCACGGTGCATTCGGAGTGTCGAACCGGCCACACCCGGCCAGAACGAAGCGAGCAAGGCGTCGGAACACTGACCTGGTCGTGGTCGATGTCACAGTCGCCAGTGATGACGATGCGTTTCTCGATCCTCGTCTCTGATAGGCCGCCCTTTAACGTCTGCAACGAGATGCACCACAACTATGCTTTGGGGCCCGGTATGATGGGATATCGCTATGAACCCATCATACCATCAGATATATATATATATATATATATATATATATGTATTGAATATAAATCTATATATTCAATATATATATATATAAATAAATATATATAAATCTATATATGCAATATATATAAATAAATAAATATAAATATATATATAAATAAATATATATAAATATAAATATATATATGTCACAATGCATCAGGGCACAAGAAGACAGTTGTTGGTGTGTGTGTGTGTACCTTGGTAATGTGTGTAGTTGTGGTAGTGCACAGAGATTCAGAGGTGATTGTCTGAGCAGTCATCAACACTCCCGGCTCGCCATCGCCGCTCCCATCCAGCTGATGACAGAGGAGACACGGGGACATCGTTAGCAGGAACATCAGCACGAGGTCATCCCCGTCGGGTTCAAAATAAACTTTCGTCACAAACTAATAATAAATGGTTTCCCTCGAGGAGGAAGGAATGAAGTGCCGGCGGCATGCATAGTTTCTAGGAAAAGACGTTTTTCGACATGCTTTCAAAACAGAACATAAACAAGCCTTAAAATAACGCCGACACTGTCAATTCTGACACACACACACGAAAAATAACAAAATGAACAACGGCTGCCCGAGGCTCCCGAGCGTGCACCTGTGCGGCTTCGTATGTGATGGTCTTGGTTTCCGTGTGTACGATGGGCACTTCTTTTGTCGCTATCGCGGTTTTCTGGGCGGCAAACGTGTCTGATATAGTCACCATTTCTGTCTTTACCACAGGTGGCTGGGGAGGGGCGAGAGAGAGAAGTGAGGAGGGGGGGAGGGGGAGGGGGGGATACAGAGAGGGTTAATACATTACACCAGAGACAGTTAAGGACACAGAGAAAACACGCTGCTGTGGTGGCCGTGAAATTCACGTCAGTCAATTTCTACTGATTTTGTTGTGCGTGTCTGCGTTCAGAAGAAATGTAAACATGTGTTTTCATGATCATCAACAGTGGGTCACACAATATTAAAGAGTAAATGCAACAGAATTCATGCAAAAGAAACTCTAAAAGCAAAACTAATGCCGGCAAACACCAAGAAACGTAGAACACGACGACTTCCAGCGATGCACAAGCCACAACAGCAACACGACGACCCCCACAACAGGCTCTGTTCTGAGCATGACAGCAGCCTGAAGGACCCTGTCTCTGGAGGAACCAGGGTCCACTCAGACCACCATCACCCCCCCCCCCCCCCCCCGTCTTTGGTGTCATCCATCGACTCAAAGTACGACACACACACACACACACGAGCCCACGACACAAGCGTCGCGCTCAGGCGGCAAAGTGATGTGCAAACGAGCGTGCAGAGAGATGACGGTCAGAGTGCTTGGCAATGATGATTTCACGCAATACCGTTACCGTGGTGACCGCGACGGGCCAATTAAAAATCGCGAAACATCACTGCCAAACATGTGGAGGACACACTAATAACATGAACACACACACACACCATGCAGAGCGAAGGAGTGTCATGCATTCCCCACTGAGGCCCCGTTTACGTCACAACACTGAAACACAGCAGGAGGCGGAGCAGGAGGCGGAGCAACACGCCAGGCGGGGCGGGAGAGAACTCGGCATGTCGGTCATGGTGTGAAGGATCATGATGATGATGATGATGATGAAGATAACAGAAATCAAAAACATGTCGGGGACGGCAGCTTGACACAAACACTGACTGCACTTCTGTCATTTTAGGCTTAAAGGAGTTCCCACAGAACACACGCTAGTGTGAGGATGGAGGCGGGGCTTAAATATTCACGCAAGCAGGGAGGAAAACCGGCACTGTGGAAAAGCAGGAAGGAGGAGAAAATAATGTGGGTGTTTCTACAGTTGGCAGGAGGGACCACAGCCCTGAGGGGGGGGGGGGCTCTGCACTCGGCCCAGTGGAGACTTTACCTCAGAGCAACAAATAACCTGTGGCCGGTGCTCCACTTCAAACAGAGAGGCTTCTCCATTCACTTTGGGCTCCTCCTCCTCCTCCTCCTCCTCCTCCTCCTCCTTGGGGGCGCCCGTCTCAGTCTCGCTCTCCTCCGGCTCGGCGTGACCGTTCGGGGCTTCGGCGGGCGCCATCGACGGACCATCGGCGCTCTCCTTCGCCTCCCGCTCAGCTTCTCCCTCCCCCTTTGCATTCTTCTCAGCCTCCTGCTCCTCCTCCTCCTCCTCCTTTGCGACCTCGTTCCTGGACTCCTCTTCCTCTCGACTGGTCGCTTCTACGGGTTGGCTGACTTCAGCTGGAAGGGAAGGAGCGTCCGGAGCCGTCGCGTCCTGCTCCGTCATCTTGACCTCTTCCTCCTTCTGCTGCTCCTCCTCCTCCTCCTCTGGTATTTGAGTGTGGCAGATGGAAACATTGGGATGGTACTCCGCTTCTTCCTCACTCTCGCTCTCAGATGAAACGCTCTCCCGCTTTGCCGCTTTCACTTCCTCCTCTACCACTACTTCCTTTTGGACAGTCACTTCCTGCTCTCGTGTTTCCTGCTCGGCAGGCGGCTCCGCGGGGGGGGCGGCCGTAACCGTGACAAGTCCAGGTTTGGGCGCTATGGAAACCTCTTGGACGACAACGGTTTCTTCGATTTCAACTTCTGTTGTCTATACACACACACACACACACACATACACAAAGTGCATGGACACACGCAATGATGTTCACACACACACACACAGCCAACGCATGGGTGGGGGACAAAAAAAAGAAAGAAGCATAACATGATCATTGAGCATAGATAAATTAAATACAATACACGACAAAAATCAGAACTTAAAATGAAGATGAAGATGTTCAACTGTGGACGAAGATGTGAGACAGGTGAAAGGTCAAAGTGGAGCAAAAAAGGTAAGTATGAAGGAAACGGTGGAAGCGTCACGAATGGATGGATAGAGGCGCGTTAGATCCACCTTCGCAGGTTCTTTGGTATCGGAGGTCGCGTCGTTACCAGCTGCTGCTGCTGCTGCCTCCGCTTGGGGCACACTCTCCTGCGTGACAGAGAAGTTACCATGACAACCATTCGCACGCCAAAGCAGTGACACCATCAGGGTTCGCAGTTAACGTCACCCGCTCGCCATGACGGCGCAACGCGCTACCTCATCCTCGTATCGCCCGGAAGGCTCTCACGCACAATGCAGTCGATTTCCACACAGTGTCGAGTCGAACGAGAGAAAGAGGCGAAGAGAAGGGATGAAAGGAAGATCCACGGAGGACGGATGAAAGAAAATATCCCAATATGAGATGCAGAAGCTCATCTGAGAAGATAAAACGATAAAAGAGGCAAAAACAAAGTTTTGGCTTTGAAATCTCTCGTGTGCCACTTTAAAGGCTTACGTTATTCAAAAATTCAGAAATCAACTTATTACGTTTTTTTTTTTGTGTGAGAAACAAACTGCAGCTTCAATACCTGCTGCTTTTTAGAGTAATTTAAAGGAGCTGGTCAAAAAAGAAGAGTAATCATGCCCGTTATTCAGGATGAATGGTCCCCGAAACTAAAGACGACCGGCATTCATCCAGCGTCCACAGCAGGCGTGATGGACAGCTCATCTCTTTAGCATCTTTAATTCACCGATGGCATTGAAGGGCGTCTGAATTCGACTTCAGGCCGAGCTTTAGGCCGAGCTTCAGGCCGAGCTTTAGGCCTCCGTGTGTTGTTGGGTCACATCAACCAGAACAGATGGAACGGGTTTGTTTAGGAGATCATAAACCAGCAGAACACAGGGTTCACACACACGCTGACCAGTGGATTTACAGGACTTTAAACCAAATTTCCATGACCAAACATTTTGTGAAATCTCCGTGTATACACGAGTATACACCTTGCGAGAAAATAGTTTGATTAAAAGGACAAATATTTCTATAAATGTTGTTCTTTTAATCAAACTGAGGAAATGAACATGTGGATATAACACATTTCTACGACTTTTCCAAAACTTTTGGGATTTTAATTTTTTTACGGACGTTTCCAGGCCTGGAAATAACAAATTTGTTTTAAATGTCATGACTTTTCCAGGGTTTTCCATGACCGTAAGAACCCTGTGAATATCAAAACAGAAAGAAAAAGAAAAGAAAAGCAGGGGGAAAGAATTATGATTTAAAGTGTGAATAAAATCCAGCTGAAAAGGAAGAAAGAATTGAAGCCGTGTAACGGCGAAAGAAAAAAAGAAAACAAACATCAAGGGAAGAACCCCACCATGGAGGCGGCATCAAAAGAAAACACCCACAAGTTTGAGTTTTAAAATCCCGAGGTGAGAACTTCACAATCGTCCACAAAGACGAACATTTCCCCGGAAGTAAAATGCCTCTCGCGTTTCGTTTTTCGGACACCAGACACATGGAGACGGACGTACCGCTTGCTGTTGGATACGTATCGTTGTGGCGGGAGAGGAGGTGATGCGGTTCTCCCACTGGTTGCGCTGCGGAGGAGAGGGAGGCGGAGCCTCCATAAAGGAGCGCTTTAGCTGGCTAATGCTAGCTTGGTGTTTCAGAACGTCTTCCTGGGTCTTATCGTGGTCCTGATGAGGGAGGGGAGGGGGAGGGAAGAAGGGGGGCGGGGGGTAAATGAGATGAGTACGGATAAATGAGGGATGACGGGTTTTTGGGTGTGGGGTAGAAGGTGGAGGAACATGGATGAGGGGAGAGGAAAGACAAAGAAACGGAGAGGAGGAAGAACACAATGAATAGAGGGACGATGGCCAGATGACGAAAAGGAGACATGTCATGGGAGAAGGAAGGAGGAAAAGAAGAGGGATGAAGGAAAGGAGGGAGGGATGAAGGAAGGAGGATAAAAAAGAGAGAGAGGGAGATGTGGGGAGTGGAAAAAATTGGGTTCAAAACAGGAACATTAGTCTGTCAATCAGGAGGAAGACAAGATGGACGCCATGCCTCACTGGAGCCGCGTTGAGTGTGAAAGCGTACGCCGTGTCGGGGTCGGACGTGGACATCTTCTTCAGGGGGCAATGTCGGCACCCTTTGAAATAACATTGAACTTTGGTTCAAAAATTATATACTTATTTAGGCCTACAGGATATGAGCAAATGTCATAAAAATGGCAATAATAAGACTATTAGGCAGAAGTCTACAGATTCAAAGTGTTTTCTTCGATGTTTTTTGAACAAAAAACAAACAAAACATAAATTAGACGATCATATTACATTTTACTCTTGTTTCTTTATGGTTATTTATTGTTATTACATTTCTTTAACAACTATTTAAAATTATAACTTATTTCTTTGTTTTTTTCTAATAAAATGTTTTATTTATTATTATTTGTTGTGTACCTCGTACAGGCAATACAGACAGGACACACACAACAAAGGACAAAAATAAAACGCTATTAAATTATCGAAATTATGGGGTATATGTTGCCCCTTTCCTAGTGATGTCAGGGGCAAAATTATATTTCTTAGGGCCAGTTTTGCCCCTGTATATTTCCAACGCTGCCTCTGTGTGTGTGTGTGTGTGTGTGTGTGTGTGTGTAATCAGGCTGCAGTGAAACAGGGTCTCTCCATCTTGTTCTTTAAAACCAGGCGAGGAACAGCAGTGCAGGACGTGGAGCTGATGGTGGTCTCTTCCTCCTTCATTATTCATTATTTAATCAGATGGTTTAGTTCATAATTTAGTCATTCTGTCTTATCCTCTTCCATTTCCCGTCTCTCCAGTTGGACCGCATCCATCTTCCCTCTTCCCTTTCACTCACGAAGAATACAGGATTCAATCTGATACGGTTATTAGAACATTATTAGAGATGGAGCGACACGTTGGACCTCAAATGAAAACTTATTTTCCTCTTGAGACGTGCGACGTTAAGTTAATATTGTTGTCAGTTTATATAACACTACGCGCTACAGATCCTCACTATCAGTCCCACGTTGCATAAAGGGTTGATGTTGTTGTTTTAGTGTGTTATCAATCGCTCGACGCCGCCAGCCACCAGGGAACCGGAGGAAAGCTCCTCGTGTGGGTTAGTGGGGTCAGTCGGGTTAGACGCAGCTCTTCCTGCCAATAATCAAATCTCTTGACATTTTTAAGCGCACAAAAAACAGCATTCAACATGCACAAAGCATGCGTCAGAGTCCCGTTGCCACGCCGCTGACCCCGTTCACAAAGCAGCTGTTGTGAACACGGCGCTTGGGAAAGTTCTGGGGAGGAGAAAGTCTCGACTGCACCGTCGTGTTGAGGGATACACGTCACCTAAATATTTAGCATTTCAGAGACTCAACACTGAAAACATCTTGGCTCCCTCAATGCGGGGACTTTCGGGATGTTTGTTTCCTCCCATGGGAGCAGGAGTTACGTGGATCGGCTCCAGCTAACGGCCCGGATCCGATCGGATCAAGCAGGATTGCTGCCGATCTAATAATAACCTTCTCATGAAACCAAAACGACGAGCTAAAAGATGCCAAAACGCCTCCTAGAGCTCGTAAGAAGGTAAAGAATAGAGTCTCGTTTCCAAGCGCGTGTTCAAAATGTCTGCGATGTGAAACGGGGCAGTTAGCTCAGATACCAAAAACATGTTCATACAGTATATATGATATCGTTTTTAAAAGGAAACAGCTTGGAGTCGAGCGTAAACTCTCGAGACACAAACATCCACACGCCGGCATGCAGCAGAGCCTGAGAGTGCGAGAGGGCAGCGGTCGTGTACAGTGGAGTACACTTCGGAGGGAGTTGTAGTTCTGATGGCGTCAGAGTACACAGAAACATGTAGTTCTCATATTCAGCCATCAGACGACGCCAGTACCAACCTCCAACATTAAATTACTGTGCCTCACATAAATATTGTCCCCATGCACTCTCATTGGACTCTGGAAGGCAGACATACAGTGAACAATAAAATGGAGAAAATTAATAAAAAAAGAAATTTGAAAAAATGGTTGTAGTCTACAAAATGTAATTCCATTTGGAACAATAAATAAATAGATAATAATTAAATTAATAGGTACAGAGAACATACATATTGTCCCTATGCACTCTCATTGGACTCTGGAAGGCAGACATACAGAGAGAAAATAATTTATAAAATTAATTAAAAAGAATGTGTTGTATTCTACAAAATGTAATTCCATTTGGAACGATAAATAAATAAATAATAATCAAATGAATAGGTACAGAGTAAACAAAACAAATAATTAAAATAATTAAATCGAGGTGGTGACACGGCCAAAGTGCCTCAAACTGTGATGAAGGCTGGAGGATGGGTACAAGCACAAATTAACAACATGTTGGTTTCATTCATTGAATGTGATGACGAGAGCACTCAAACCCATGTTGACACATACAGAGAAAACAACAACACCAACAGACATGTACACAAACCCAAAAGTGCTTTCAGCAAAACCCCAGAGATCAAGATGAAAGACAGAGAAACCGTAAGCCACAGCAGAGCAACTGAAAAGTGAGGCTTTTTGGGGGAAAGTGCCCGGTCAGGATCAGTTTTTATACTCAATTTACCAATGTAAATATTGTGATTTTTTTGGGTGGAGGAGGATTTCTCAAATTAAAAAAAACTGATTCTGTGTCGTCGTGTACGGGCAACTTCACCCTAAAAGAGAACCCAAACCAACTCGTACCGAGCAAATGATTGACAGACCAAATAAAATCAATCAAATAGTAGTGAGTGAACCTGAGAGAGGGCGAGCTCACTGGCTGCCAGTGACTGTTGCCGGGGTAGAAATCAGGGAGAGAGTGAGGACAGGTTAGGTTTACTGCATGAGTGTACCGCTCCACCATTAAAACCATTTCCCTTCAATATGTATGAAAAAAAAAAACATTTAAAAAAAACACCTTTACACTATCTCTCAGCAAGAGAATTTGCAAAGCATGCTGGGTAAAGACGGACCCTACAGACCTGGGTGGGCGTGGCTTCCGCAGGGCTCAAGTCCACCTCCTTAACCTTCAATGTCGTTGTCATGACAAAAATGAGGAGGATAGGGGCGCGAAGACAAAAACAAAAAAAGGTGTGAAATGGATGATGGGGACAGAGCTTGTTTCCCCCCCCCCCCCTCCACCTCGGTGTCAGGGAGCAGACCTGGTCATGTGACCACAGGAGCAGTAACATGGGGGGTCTGAGATGGTCAATAACTCTACAGTTACAGTTATGTTTCTCCAAAACAGCTTTTTATGGGCAGCCAACGAGTCTCTGAGAACGGATCGAAAACCGAGGAAAAAGGCTCTCACGACTAGAGTTCCCATGTAGGTTTTTTCTTTTTAAAGCACACAGACGCTACGTTGTATTCAAACAGGACGTCGACTGAACGAGAGGCCAGCGGTCACTGCAGGAGACTTTCAATTAGAATAGTTTCTTCTGGCAATGAGCAGAATATTTTCAGTCTGTTCAATCGGCTTCATTCAGCCTCACGGGGACAAAAAGGCCGCCACGAAAATGACATCACCGAGAATACCAGACAACGCTCGGGGGAGGGGGGGGGTAGTAACACTGTTTACGCTCGACATTCATCCGCAATAATACACAGACCAATAAGCGTTCTGTGCCGCATCCATCAGCATGTACAGATCTAACAGCTAATATAGTTAACTAATCTCTCTCTGCACTGCAAAGGGTTAAAATAGACTCAAACTGAAAATTGTAGGCAAAAATAAAATGAGTTTCTCGTTTAAGTGCTTATTTGTCTGACATATTATCGTTTTATACCTCTACACTAATCAGCCGGGTGCCTTATTCAGCATGACAACTAATAATGACGCATTATAAAATATTTTAAACACACCAGGTGGTTAAACGAATAAATCTCGTCTCTGTACAGTAATTTAAATCTCTTAATATACCTTTCGTTTCTCTACATTAAAAGCATAATAAAATGTCCTCTATTTCAACATGGTTTATCCCAAACTCTGAGTCTTAATAGTTTATTTAAATCTTACTTTTTCTTATATTTGTTCTTTATTATATTACAGTGGGGGTTGGCAGGGGGGGTGCAAGGGATCAGAGGCAAGCTAGAAATTAGTAGGTAAAGAAGGTGGAGGAGGCGAAAGGGGCTGAATGTAAACACAGTTTACACACTCAAACATGGAGGAGGAGGAGGAGGAGGAGGAGGAGGAGCGAAGGGTTTGTTCGGCGTATTTATGCGGCGGGATCGCACATCTCTTGCGTCCAGGTGGCGCCGGTGTGAGCGTGGTGCCTGATGCGTGGCGGCGTGTGCGTCGGCGTGAGCGGGAAGCCCGCCTGCTCCTCGCCAGGTGTTTCGGAGAGGAGCGTCGGCGAAACGGCCCGCCGGTGACCGGACACCACGTTCTCGAGGTAACACAGGGTCAGGCCGAGGGGCGTGGCTAAAATCAGGGCCGAGACCAGGGACTGGCTCGCCGTCAGCATCACGGCCAACAGGAAGACGACTAAGAGGCAGGGCAGGAACAGAGGGGACGGGTCCAGGAGGTAGCGGTGCACGGACGGGGTCAGGTCGGCGCGAGAGAGGGAGGAGAGGGAGGGGCGAGGAAAGAAATACGAGGGCAGAGAGGAGAGGGAGGAAAAGGAAGAGACGATCGGGGGACAGGTGAGAGAAGAAATCGCGGGCAGTCGCAGACGTAGTCGTGTCGGGTGCCAAAGATCAGCGGGAACCAAACTCATGAGTTTAGTCGGCAGGCGGCTCGAGACGAAAGACACCAAGAGAGTCCGTCTCAATGCCAGGCTGCTGAACATCTGACGTAATCGGGGCGCGGCGATGCCTTCGGGGGCCGTGACCGCCGCTGCCGACTTGAAAGTGAGCTTCAGGGTGAGAAGCCTCAGTTTCTGTGTGAATCCAGAAAGCAGCCTCGTGGGCAGACACCCGTTTCCAATCGTGCCCCAGAGGGAGAGAAAGCACAGGACGAAAGACACATATTTAGCCACGCCCCTCAGAGAGAACCGGCTCCACCGATTTGGCGTTTCGGCCCGGCGGCCGTCCTCGACTTCGGGAAGCTCGGCGCGGCACGTTTGGGAGGTCGGAGGGGAGAGGGAGGCCGGAGGGTTTTGCCCGGGGGGTTCGAGAGGAGCCGACTCGTGGTCGGAGAACAGAGGGACGGTGTTCGAGGGGAGGGCCCAGAGGGCGTGCGAGGCGGCGGCGAGGTTGTCGTCTTCGGAAATGTCGGAGAGGCCGCGGTCGAACTCGGAGATGGTGTCGAGGGACGGGGGGAGGGAGGAGAGGGAGGATGAGGAGGAGAAGGAGAGGGGGAACATGAAGATTGACTGATGGAGGTGGATTTCAAGGAGAGACAAATGCACACAGGGAGTGAGGAAGAGGGGAAAGGGAGGACGCAACAACAACAACAACAACAAGCGAGAGACCCGTGCACATCGGGAACAAGCAGTGAAGTCAAATAAAACCAAACCACCGACACAATGTGCATTAAAAACATCATTTCATTTGTTTATCATGAAATGATGACGGCACGCAAGAGGGAAGTGAAAAAAAAAAAACGAAGGACGTGTGTGAGTGAAGAAAAAGAGAGAGAGAGGGGAAAGAGACATACCATTAGTCAGTGAACAACACACACACGTTAAGAGTGAACAGAGCGGGCGGACAGGGCAGTGTGCCGTCGTCGGCGTCGGGAGGTCAAATCCACAGCGCTGGGGTGTGTGAGCGAGGAGAGAGGGGAGAGTGGGAGGTGAAACAGGAAGCGTGCACATAACACAGTCATATACTAGATATGTATTTATACACTGTCGTGTCCCACCAGCGGACATAGATCTCTGCTTCAGGACACGCTGGGGACTGGAGATGGAGAGTCAGCGTCAGTCACACCGCGTCCGCCTGTCTGGCAGCTCTGAATACGTTATGAGAGGATCCAAAGGAAACCATGAAAATGAAGATATTCATATTTATCCCTCAGTCTTGTCGGCCCGCGTGCCCTTTTTAACCGCAGGTATTCACAACTTAAGGGGATTAAAGGGAGGATGCCTCCTGGTCCTAGAGGAGGTTAGGTTAAGCGGAATCTTTTAAACCGAGAGGTGGCTGTACGTCTCGAAAAAAAAGTCGATTAATACCCACAACAATGTGTTTTTGTTCCGTTATTTGAATATTATGCGGGGGGGAAAAAAATCGAAGCGTCCATCAACCAACCACGTTGTGTGGAACAGACATATTCCAGATCCACTCATTCTGTCCTTTCAAAGTAAAAGCCCTAAATATTTAGACTGCGTATCCGTTTTCCAGAGGGAACTCAAATTCACTCTGCTAAAAAAGGAAACCCATTAAAATAGCTATCAGGAGGCCGGGTCGTCCAGTAATTGACCTCAGACGGACTCTGCTGCTCCGGGTGACATTCGCAGGCCGGGTTCTCACATGTCCGTGTCATTAATTCGCCTTCAGGCCTCCCAAAAAGCCTGTAACCCCGGTCCCATCGTGGTCTGTTGCCAATTCTCGTTATCGTTTCATTGTTCCATTGCTACAAAGCCTCATCTTTGTCCTCATAACTTCAGATGTGAGACCCAGGAATACTGCTGCATAGTCCCTCACATGTTCACAACATGTTACAGTCTTAGCGTACCAACCCAGGAAACGTGCACCTTGTTATGTAACCTTATTATGAATAACATGTTGACTAGGAGATGCTTGTATACACTAAAACGTGACAAAAACACATCGATTTTTCCATCAGCCAGAAGCATAATGTCTCTCCCTTTGATACTCAGATACTTAATCAGTTCCTGTGGGACAATAGGGCCTCTCGGCAGTAATATGATGACAACAGCAAAGAAACTGCTGTCTAAGTCTAATATATATAATAAATATACGATTTTCTTCTCTTTCTGAGCACACATTTTGCATGTATCCACGCATGGTGAAAACATCACACACACACACACACACACACACACACCTTAGAGTCAGAGTGGAGATCCAGGTGCGACTCCCGTCCGTTCTCAGACGTAGCTTCAGTGATGCTGATCCTTGGTGCTGAGGAGAGAAACACACACTCAATAAACTTCTTTACAATTCAACATATAATAATTTGTGTCATTCTTCCGCCTGCAGATTGTTACTCTATTTACTTGTTCAGTTCAAATCAGTGAGTTTGTTTTTCTCAAAAGACAAAAGAATTTAAAGGGATAGTACAGATTATTTGAGGTTGGTTTGTAAGAGGCACTTATCCGTCGCCGGTTTATTCCCTACAGAAGATGGAGAAACAGACAGGAGTAGTAGCACAGGAGCATGCAGAGTGCTGCTGTGGATTAGGAGCATTATTTAAGTTAAGACTGTTTTTGTCTGTATGTACTGCTGCCTCCACTGCTCCCGTCTGCCTTTACTATCTGGATGGATAAGTACCTCACACTTAAAAGACTCCAAAATATCCTATAACAAAGGTTGTTGGCTTGCAGTGGAATAAAGTGTCCAGCAGGGGGCATTGTAACACCGTGGACTATCCAGACACTGAAACAGCAGCGCACAGCTGCATGAAGTGGGATCTGTGAGCTGAAAACCACAAAAAGAAACGCCGTGTGCCGTTTTACCCCAAACAACATGTATTTAAAGTGACAATGGCTTATTTAAACCGTCTTTAGAAGTGAGCGACATAAAACTGACCGCTCTGTATTTAGTTTCCTTCATTGTGGGGGCCTTTTTTTCTATCTAGTTACACATGACATTCTTTCTCTCCATCCCCTTCTCCATCTCTCACTGTGTGACAGGAAACACATGCTGTAGCTATTTCCTGTATCTGGTCGGACACTAGCATTTCACATCCAAACACACACACACACACACACACATGTAAACCTTCAGCCCACGACCCCGCTTCCATCAGTCCGTCATTCCTTCCATTCCTCTCTTTGTGTGTCGTTCTATACATTAAATATCGTAGAAAGAGATGATGGAACACCATCTTTCTGTGTGTGTGTGTGTGTTACCTCCATCCAGACTGCGGCTGATACGTTTGGACGAGGTGCGTTGGAAGTTGGGCGCGGGGCGGTCGATGAGGGAGCTGGCCGTGCGGGTCTGGGCCTGGGTTCGCCCGCTGTAGCGGAACTTGGAGCCCAGAGTCAAGAAGCGGGCCTTGGCGGGTTGTTCCGGTACCGTCAACCTGACGGACAAGAGGCCGGGGAAAGAGGGGGGGAGGGGGGAGGGACGTTGAAGTGGGCGAGAGGAGCGTGAATCTTAAAACCTTTTACTTTGCGGTGTTTATTTTAAAGCTCACGACGACATGCACTTGTGCAAGAGAGACAACTTTTTTCTCCAGGCAGCTTTTCCCTCAACAGGATATTGAAGCTTATTCTTCTCTTTTACACACACACACACACACACAAACCACACAAACAATGATGAGCACCTGGTTTATCTTTTGTGTGTATGCATTGCTCCGGGCATCGTGCTGGTAAAACAACCACGAGATACACTCTCACTCTCTTTCAACTCTCTGAGCCGTTTGTTGAGCGCCATGAAGCACACATTCCTCCATTGAACATTACTTAACAAGCTGGACTGGATCCCTCACCCCCCCCTCCCCTCCCCTCCCCCGAAGCTCCAGACTGCAAATCTCTGATATGTGTGATGTTTACCGAAAGAAACTGTGATTCTCCACGGAGGTTTTCCACAGCCTCTTGGCGGATCGATGGTTCTGGAGTTTGAATCCCACCGTGCTCTCAAACTGCTCCGTCTGACAAAGAAGCAGAAGGCGGGGCCTGTCATCCACACGCGTTACATGCTGTGCGTTGCGAATACTGTCGTGTGCGCGTCTGGGTACACACACACCTCTCCTGGTCTGATCTTAATGTAGAAGTTGTTCCTCTTGTACGAAATCTTGAGGATCTTGGGCCAAGCGAAGCGGTTGATCCGGAGCCGGTCTTTGTAAACCAGGAGCCCGTTGGCGCACACGCCCAGCATGATGTCCACGCCATCAGAGTCCTGTGACGGTTCAAGAGAGTTATTTAAAAAACAAACATATTTTGACAATAATCATGAGTCGCTGTATTTGCTGCTCATACTGTACGTACAGCAATTGATTTTTTTAAGTAGTCTGCTCAAAGTTAAGAAAAACTCAATTACCTCACACACACACAAAGTATTTCCGTACAACTTTAACATGGTTAGCTGACGGACTAACTCACTGACGAAGCTTTTACGTCCAAGGCCATCTGGAAACGGTCGGGCCGGTATTGATTTCACTCGTACATCTACACAGGAAAAGATCTGCAGGACTAATGGGCGGATGCACTTTGTTGATAATGGGCAGTTTGACCGGGACATGCAACACGCAAACATGTCACATGGCCTCGACATGCTATCGATCGGGTCTGGGAACGCGTCGGCGCTTTGGCTCGGACGGAGCGGATGCGGCCGAAGAACAACTTTTCGTGATTTCTGTGAGTGAACGAGGAAACTTCAGTGACTCGAGTGTTTGAGACCGAGATAAAAACGTAAACCACGCCAGCGTGCGCACCGCCGGGACGCTGAAAATGAAGCTGCTGGATGGAGCGATCCCCAATTTAATGACGTACCCCGGTGCTTCTCCTATTGTGACTCGTGAACATGTCTTCAGTGAGAACGGTTTAGTCACATTAAACTGTTACGTATGCCAACAAGGTAAAAACAAACAAATACATAACCACATGTATTGTGATTCTATTCATCTTATTCATAAATTGTGTTTGTACAATGTGTTTTGGTATGTATGCTATACAGTATTTGCAAAGGGTTCCTTTTGAAAAGAGGGTCATGAAACTTGCAGGACGGATGAATGGACACGGGACAGAAATAGATCTGCCTTGAATTCCCACAACATTGGTCTGCCAGAAAAAGAAGAAGAAGAAGAAGAAGAAGAAGATGTGCAACATTGAATACTCTTGCCCTGCTGCGTCACGTCTGGTCCCCGGGTTCTTCCCTCTGTGTCGTGAACAAGTGGAGCATGCTCTTTAAGAGGACTCTGCTCCTTCTGCTTCAAGGATCCGTCCCCGTCTCACTCTAACCTCAACTCTGACTCTGACTGTCGGCCATTTCTTTGTCTCCTCTGGATTCTCAATCCCACATATCCTCTCCGTCTATTTTCAGACCCTTGACGCCCCCCTGCCCCTGCTCTGTCTCTTTCATGCATATTTCCCCCATTCTTACTCCCTGTATTGCACAAAGACAGAAGAATCACCCGTGATGACCTGCTATCCCAGCGAGAGAGACCGACTGTTCCCATGGTAACGGCCTCACAGAGTGTTTGTACAGCTGACACAGACACACACTCCCAGATGCATTGACACAAACATGCGGACACACACTTTTCACATCAAAAGGAACTGTGCGGACCCCATGATGTTGACACAAAATGAGAGGAGCGGATTCATTCATGTATTCATACCTTGGCATGGTGCAAGTCCACCCCGTACATGGACAGCTTCTTGGCATTTTCTAGAAACTGGACGTCGGCCTGTGCCGGTGTCATTCCCCTAAATGAGTAATTATACAGGATATGAGAAAGACATCGCCATGGTCCCTTTACTTCACATAAACAAATCTAAAGGCTATTAATGACAAAGGAAAAGACGACGTGACCCCGTTCTCTCTGACCTGTGAGACTTGTGGAGCTCAAGAATCTTTTCCTCCATCTCTTTGTTCTGATTGGGCGCAAAGGTCAGCTGACCGACGTTGTCCAGAGGCCGAGGCTGGTCGGGTTCATGGTCACCAAATTCCGCCTGCAAACCAAAAGGAGAGCACCGACGGGTAAAGGAAGAGCGGGAATAGTCACGTGTGGAAATGAACATGCCACACACACACACACACACACACACCTGCAATGTGTACGCGCCCAGCAGGGCGTGAGTGACAAAGGAGCACGGCAGTCGTCCAGAAGCCACATCTTCACGGAGCTGCAGACACAACAGGTACCTTACAGGGCAGAGAAAGGGAAACGGGTTTTTATTATTATTCTTAATATTTTGAAAACAGAGTCTACCTCCAACAATAACCAAAACGGTGAACCTTGAAAACTCGTTCTCAGCCTTTCTTTGAACTGAAACCGGCTCCATTGTTCGTGGGAACAATAAAGCGATCCACCTGAGCGCGGGGTCAGCTGGTGCGGATTAGACGTCTTTGTGTTTGTTTTATAGTTCCGTGTGATGTGCTGGCAAACTGTTGGGAGGAGCTCCGACTCACCGTGACAAACCCAAACTCAGATGCATAAAGTCTGTGTGTACTTTGTGTGTGTGTGTGTGTGTTAGTCGTCCAGGGCCTGTGTGGATTAACACCACACTAATTTGTCCCCCTGCTGCAAACCTTTGTACAAATCTTACATTTCGTGAATGGAGCTTCTGTGTGAACGACTAATTCAGACACCCCAGGGTGCCGCCCGCTGAAAGAAAAGGGTCCATGAAAGTCCCTTTTGGTGGGACTTGACGCCGTGGAGGCTTGAGCCCAGTCATCCAGCGACAGCAATAATATATTTACCATGTTAGCGTGGTAAAAAGCACTACTTTCTATTTATATATATGAGATTCAGGTGTTGCTATTAAAATACATGACACACCTGCAGCGTTGCAGGACAAACTGTTGATGGAGGCCCCACAATGCAATGCTGTTTACTACGCGAGTGTATGCGCGTGTGCGTGTGTAAAAGTATAAATGAATGAGCAATGTGCACAAAGCCAACCTGTGTTGATGTTTTACTTTTGTTTTGTAGTGTAGGCCCGAAGACATGCAAATACATTTTCAGAGTGAACTTTTTAAAGCTGCACCAAGCAATATTTGTCATATGAATCGGTTAATATCGGTGAATAATCCCAACGGATAATCATCGCCCCCATTATACAGTTCACCACACGTCTGCAGAGCTTCTTTTAGCCTCTTTAAGCTCCTTGTTTTGGTTTCAAAGCCTGCCACTTTAATGTTTTCAGTTCACCAGCGCTGCTCTCCTCAACCCAAGGTTTAAGTAAACATTGGTAGATCTCTAGTGTGTGTGTGTGTGTAAGTGTGTACCTTGTAATGTCTTCAGTGAGCAGTGAGGGGTCAGGAGGGTAGAACTTGACGTTGAATGCAAACTGCCAGTTGTTATCTGGAGAGAAAGAGAGATCATTGTTCAGAGACATTTCACATGTACAATAAATACAGGGGGATAAGAATATATGAAAACTGGAAAAGTTTTATGATCAGGGTTGTTTGTATTTCGCAATGCGATCCATCCCTCTGCCCGTGTGTGTGTGTGTGTGCGCACAGACAAAGAGAGAAGTAGTTGTGAGTAATTGCAACTAATGCAGAACAGATTTTAGACAGTACTAAGCCTGTGGTACATCACACACACACACACACAAACAAACACAGCAGCAGATCTGGTATTGCATAACCTCACTCGTGCTTCATCAAACAGCAAACAGTAATCTTTTTCATCAGCATCAGAAACATCGACGCGCAACATCCCATAATATCTTCATCATTTAGTCATGTGGATTTCCTCCAAATCTCCATTTGGCTCCAACGTTTCTCCTCTCCTTTCACCCCCCCCCCCCCCCCCCCGTGCCCGCCATCATCGCCTTTTCTTCATGGCCTGGAGCTACACAACGACACACACACACACACACACACACACACACACACGTACATACACACACCCTCGCGGACGCGCGCTGAACATTTCGACGGAGATTTCGTCGTCTGGAAAACGACATCCGATAAAAGCTGACATCACATCGAGACCGGCTCCTCCTCCAAGGTCGCACTAAACACGCGTATCACGTGCACAGACGCGCACGTGCGCACGCACACACCCAGAGGAGCAGGAAGGACGGGGCACGCCGTGGCGGGCTCTCTCGCTGCGAGTCGAAGAGCAAACATGTCGTGCAGATGTGGAGTTTGTGGATTTTCTTTCCACAGATTTGGACTTTTCTCGCTCCACGCACAGAAACGGAGGATCCGGCGTGCCGACGGTCGCGTTTCCAAACCGGCCTGCGAGTACGGGTGTGTGTTAGCGCCAAGTGCTGCGGGAGTCTCTGGCGACGACTCCACCGCTCCACATGACCACGAATCCGCCTCATGGTATAGACAGGGTTCTTACACATTTTGACCAATGGATTTCCAGGACTTTTCCATGACTTTAAACCAAATTCCCATGACCAAACTGAAATCTCGGTATAAACATTTGAACATTTTCCATATTGAGAGCGTACGCCGGCTTATATTTTGAGCGTCTTTCTTTAAAAAAACGTATACATTATTTCAAACTCGGCGTAAATGAACATGTGATTATAACAAATTTCCATGACTTTTCCAAAACTTTTATGATTTAAAGTTTTTTTCCATGACTTTTCCAGGCCTGGAAATGACCATTTTAAAATTCCATGACTTTTCCAGGTTTTTCATGACCGTACGAACCCTGAATAGAATATACACACGCGCACACACACTGATACATATACACACCCTATTCTTTACCTCCCTTCATCCACTTCTCTTCCTCACATTCAACAATTCACTCGTCTTTCCCACACAGCCTTTCATATTCCTCGAAAGGTTCTTTTTCCATACGAAAATAAACATCTGCACGTTTAATGAAAATTGAAGACTTGATGATCCGATACTGAAGCACAGGCAGCTGCTGACACCATGACAGACACCCAACCCCATAAAGGTTTGTTTGACTGCTGTTAAACATTAACAACAGCCGCGTGCTCTGGAGGGGTGGACTGCCGGGACCGGATCCAGACCCCCAACCCCTGAGAAACCTTTCCTCTGTATCTGTCAACCCGACATCCAAGAAGTGGCTCACTTGTGGGGATTAAAATGCGACTCGGCTGAATTTTGACGACCGACACTTATTGGAGTAAAGTTCATCTTTCTGCTGTTGCACTTTCTTCGCCTTCCCCTCGTGTGGCTCATCGGCTTTTTTTATTCCGATCGGCCTCACCGCACTTCGACATTGTCCTTTTTCTCTCTTTTAGCAAAGCCACGATGATGATACCGCGGACAGAGAGCGCAGACACGCCCGCGCGGGCGGCTTTTGCTCCACTGTCCGCTGCGCTGTGGGCAGCAGTCTAGACAGAACCTTCACTCCCACGACACCAAAACACAACCTCGTGGGAATGTTGTTTAGAGCCACCGTTTGTCTGAGTCAGCGTCTTACAGGTGACTGCAGCGGCTGCGTGAACCTTTAGTGACACATTTACAGTAAGCCGTCACGTCGAGGCGCGACGGCCGAGCGAGCGCCGAGAGCAGAAGGGTTTCCAACACGCCAAAATATCCAACGCCCGTGACATGGCCTCGATCTCTCTGTAGACACTCACACACACAAAAATGCACACATGCAGCTAGTTGTGTACGGCTCATCCATAAACCACACACACACAGCCACAAACACACAGGCATGCATCACACACACCCAGCTAACTCACAAACACTCATTCTAAAATAACCCTTTATGAGCCAAAATGATGTGTTGTTTCTTTAAAAAAAAGTGAAACTTGGACGTTTTGGGCTTCGAGCTAAAGCCTCTTTTCACAGAGAAGAGAGAAAGAAACAGCGGAAAGAAATAAGTGAAGCTTTTCTAGAAGAAAAAAAACCAGTCCAACCACTAAAACCACAACTTCTAATTAAATACTGAACAGTCGACATGACAAACTGGAGACACAGCAACCGGATTAATCTTTATGAGGGGTAAGCGATAAGTTAATATACCATAAAATCTAATTATTTTAGCTGTAACATTCTTGATTAAATAATAAAACACTTAGTGTCTTTTCATTTGTCACGTCAAGAGTATTACAAAAAAACTTGTGGTTATTTAATACAAACATGATAATATATAAATAATGTTTTATTTTTTATGTATTGTATTTATTGAATTACCAGAAAAGATACTAAATTCTGCATTATGAAGTTTCCTTAAATGGCAACAGAAGATTGAGGCCATATCTCAGTCCTAATCTACAGTCTACCGAGACGCCGTGAGCCGCCGCTCTCGGTCCTGATGTCAGACGTGTGCCTCACAGACGCCGTCACACACACGGAGGATCTCTTTTGACTTGTTAGACACATGCGTGTGTTCAAAGGTTAAACAAAGCTGAGGCGACGCTCGATGGCTGCCTGTCGACAAGCGGCGAGATGCCTTGCCCCGCTTTCATGAACGACCGTCGGTCAATGAAGAGATGGATGAATAATGGAGCAGTCATCACACTTTGGTTAACGTCTTCGACGCCGTGAGACGGCTGCCGTCTGGTTTCTAGTGTCTCTGGTTTTGTTTGACTTTGTTTGTTTTTCCTTTAATATCAGGATACTTGACCCCTTTCATTTATTCCCTATTAATATTTAATCCGTTGCCTTTTAGCCGAGAAGTCGGGGCCCCTGTGTCGTGTTAAATGAGTTGTTGAGGCAGGCAGGGATGGGAGGTTTAAGGAAGCAAATGTGTGATTTTGAAAAAACAAAAACTTACTGCGTATCTGTCTCTTGATTTCCTTAGTGGGATCCAACCAACACTGGAGAGAGAGAGAGAGAGGGGGGGGTAGTGAGACGCAGAGCAGGAAAACGGTTAACCTCTAGCGTGATGTCACAGGACTCTGAACAGACGGCCATGTCAAGAGTTCCTACATGTTTACATTGCCGACATATTTGTCATACAGTCCATCCTGTGTGTGTGTGTGTGTGTGTGTGTGTGCATACCGTCTGTTCATAGCTGTCCGTGTACGAGAGTCCAAAGTAGTCCTTCTCCATTAGGTTGAGGTGCTCACACACCTTGAAGAACAGGAACTGGCCCTTGGCGCGTTTCTGCAGCGAAAAGAGGGATTCAAAACGCAAAAGATTAAAGTTTGATGACATTATTGATCAAACTCGGCGCATTGCCGGGAAGCTGTACGGCATGGAGATGAAGTAATGAAGTTCCTGTTTAATGCCCTCTATCAATGCATCTCTGTTTCATTACATCTGTCCCATTACTCTGTCCCTCTTTCTCTCCGTCCCTACATCCGTCTCCGGGCAACGCATTCCTTCATCGGCCCGTTGGGGGCCTTCGCCATGAAATCCTCCACACTCAACTATGATAATGACGTTTAGCACACATCCATTCAACACACACACACACACACAGACACACACACACACACGGCGCCCTTTAAAAAGCAGACACAAGGTCAGACAGAGAAGCGGGTGGAAAGATGTGAAATAATGAAATAATGTGCATTGCTTCTCAGTTAGTCAGCACAGCTCCAGTCTAACATTGTACACACACACACACACACACACACACACACACACACACACACACACACACACACACACACACACACACACACACACACACACACACACACACACACACACACACACACACACACACACACACACACACACACACACAGACAGAGAGAGTTGCAGAGCGTGGTGAAAGTGGAGGGAAAGAGGATGAAAGAGTGCATTTTTCTTCTCGTCCTGGGACAGTCGAAAACATCCGCGGTATTTTCCGACACTCGGTCCAAAAAATGCGCCACATTCACAGACCCGCGGCAGAGTCTGCCATCTGAACGCCCCAAGAATGTGACCTTTCAGGGTGCCCTGCGTGCCTCCGAGCAAGGCAGCACCTAAGAACACCCGGTCGGTCGGTCGGTCACACGCGAGCATGGTTCTCTGCGCCAGGACTATTTACATATTGCCAAATTCACCGTTGATCTCTTCTGGACTGCACGGCTCGTCATTGCCATCCTGTTGCTAGGGCAACGGCCGTGGTCAAAGTCAGCTGCTGCATTAATAAACAATGGAACGGGAAATGGAAATGCAAAAATGCTAAAGAACGTTGATGCCGTCAAGTTTGTAAATGGCTTTTAAACCCCATTTTACTACTTGTTCCCACGGCAACCGAAGTGACTAAGACATCAACAAGCACTCAAGTGTTTGAAGTGTAAGATTTAGACTAACTGAATCATATACATTTAAAATCGTGAAACCATATAAGACCATATGAGGGCTCGGCAGACGGAGCCAATGTGCGCGCCTCACACATGCAAACACTACTCGACTCGTGGCTGAAACTCTATGGCACAGGTGTCAAACACACGGCCCGCGGGCCAAATCCGGCCCACCACGTCATTTTATGTGGCCCCCCGACGGCTTGAAAGACATACGATCACCTTTTCTTAAAGAAATTTAAGACAAATATCCTGTGCTTTTATTTTGAAGGTTTCAAATGAAATGGATTTATGTTATAATATTAGAGAAATGTTCTTATGTACGATATTTCTACACTCAAATAAACAATAATCAAGTGTAAAGAGAGTTATTTAACAATATGTTTGTAGAGTAGTTTATACAGTGTTACAGTTACAACCGGCCCTTTGGGGGCCGGCATGATGCTGGTGTGGCCCTCGGTGGAAATGAGTGTGACACCCCTGCTCTATGGGAAGGTACTTAAACCGTGTGGCACTCAAATCCCGCTCAAACCAATACTAATGAAATTCTTCGAAGCAGCATTAAGACCATGTGACACTCAGACTCGCCTTTGAAACTCTCCGTGAAAGAGAGGCAGAAAAGGTCTGGACGAGGTTTCAACTCGGGGCTTAACGGCGAATGAGAATATGCGCCGAGATATTACGCTGGAATAACATGGATGGCATCCATTTAACAAACAGGACGCGACAGAAGGATCGACGTGGCGAGTCGAAGTGGAAACTGCTGTGTGTGTGTGTGTGTGTGTGTGTGTGTGTGTGTGTGTGTGTGTGTTGGAGTCCTGCTGGGCAAAACAGAAAATGTAATCTCTGGAATGCATTGTGAATCTCTCCCTCTCGCGACTAACTATGCCAATGTGTGGAGGGTGGGATAGATAGGTGTGTGTGTTTGTGTGTGTGTACACAATAGCAGTTAATCGCACTATCAGCATTTTCGGCTGCGAGACAAAGCAGCTACTGTTCAAAAGACCGTAGACACTCAGATCAGAGTGCTGGGCGTTGGCACGCGGAGGACGAGGGGGAAAGGGCTTCACCGTGATAAAGTGAACAGTTTAAAAATAAACAAAAAAAGATCCAAACGGGAAACATCTCGACACGGCAAAGTGTCGAGGTGTGCCGAGTAAAGATGTGTGTGCTGCCGTGACTAACTGTTCAAATCATGTGTTCTTATCTCTACATTTCTAGTAAACACCAAATGTAAACGCGTGTGGGTTTACAGGGAGCGGTAAGAGAATTAGTTTGAATCACTTGTGGTAATAAATGGTTACAACAGAGCCTGTTGCACCAGCACGAAGAACATGTGACGTTATGAGGACCTGTGTGCATGTGTGTGTGTGTGTGTGTGTGTGTGTGTGTGTGTGTGTGTGTGTGCAGAGGGCTCTGGGGCACATGCATGTTAGAGGAGTAGCAGATGCAGAGCACTAATCTGGTGGGACCCCCATAATCTCCCAGGTTTCTGTGTGTGTGTGTGTGTGTGTGTGTGTGTAAATCCACCCCTCCCCCCTTTTCCATCCTCTTCCGTCATTCCTTCCACTCCTCTTTTGGTCCGTTTGTCCACTTGGTAAATATAGTTTCGAGTGATTCTGGAATGCCATCTTTCTGTGCATCTTTGTGAGAAAAGTGTGTGTGTGTGTGTGTGTGTGTGTGTTCTGGTCACCAGACAAGCCCCTACATTTATCCCCTTAACTCCGCCCCAAATAATGTGAGCGGGTGCTTTTGCGATAACTGCACTTTGAGTCAGAAAGTTAAATGCACACACACACAAACACAGTCACAAAAACACACACACACACACTCACACATGTGATCCTATTAGCAATTACATCATTGACACAATGGCCCTCACGTGTGTCCTACATGGCCAGCGAGGGAACATGCGTCTGTCTAAATGAAACCTCCCTCTTTCTAAAGCACGACGACTTTCTGCTTTTAATCAGTCGCTAGAGCGACCGCATCAAATCTAAAAGAAAAAGATCGTTTCAGGGACTATTTTATCTCGCAGTGTGTGACCGTCCCAAGGAAAACATTGAAGAGCTACACACGTGCTGACATTCAGCCATACCATGCTGGTTTGAGACCGACAGACCTTCGTCCACTCTTGTTCTTCACGTGTCCTTAACGTCTCAGAGAAATCGATGAAGCAAAACGATATTCCCCCCCGATGCGTCGCCTAACCAGCTGAGCCTCGTCTCACCTCCACCTCGCAGGAGAAGTCGGTCCCCTCCAGGAGGGCCACGTGACACGCCGTCAGCTTCATCTTGGTCTTCCTCACAAGGCGAAGAGGAGACTGGAAAATAGAGGTCTTGCTTTCGCTTTCGCCTTCTCCTTCTTTTTCTCCTCCTCCCTCCTCTTCACCTCCCACCTCCCCTTGCTGCTGCTGCTCCTTCTTCTTCTGCTCCTCTGCTCCCTCTGCGGTCAGCCGGGTCTCCTCTGGACTTTTCTCAGCGCTCTCGTCCACTTTCTCCTCCTTGGCCGGCTGGCGGAGTTCGCGAGTTGCAAGAAGAAGAAAAGAAAAGAGGACAAAGGATGTCAAACCACCATCACACAGTGTTACCGTGTGGCCGTCGCGTAAAGACGTTCACTCTTCTTCAGCGAGCAAGAGGGACGACGATGTTCTCTCCATCTTTCTCCGTCTCGTCCGAACTTGCAGGCGTTTCTTTTGGCCCGATAACTAAAATGCTGATGTCACTGGGTGAGCCTGGGAGACCGAATGTGATCACTGCATGGAACAGTTTATGTGTGTGCGTGAGGGAGAATGGCCTGTGTGTGTGTGTGTGTGTGTGTTGTTCTCTCCCTCAGCTGACAACAGTAGGCGTGTGCTGCTGTGAATATTCTTGTGTCCTGTTACTCGTGAAAAAAGCTACCTGACCATTTATCTGACAACAACTCATCCTCGGATTTAACATTTTAAAAAATATATATTTAGCATGTATATGCCAAAGAATAAGGGAAATCATGATGCCTTATTAAAATCAGAATAGAACCTGGATGGTCCAGCTATTCCTTGTACATTTATTAAATAGGACACAATTCCTGTTCAGAAAATCAGTTGATTATAGACGATCAAACTCCTGAAGTGATGCTGCTCTTCTCATTCAAATGAGTACGTTAAAGAAACAGTCAGGCGTCCAGTGTTTTGTTGTTGTTGTCACATTTAGACAGAGCTGTTGCCCCCGCTTTCAGTCATTATGCTAAGCTAAACTAAGCTAAGTTTACCCTCTGCGGGCCGCAGCTTCATATCTACCGTATGTTTTGCACTATAGAGGCTTAAAAAAAGCCTTTTTTTTTCCAAAAAAAACGATAGTGCGCCTTATAATCGAGCGGATATATATTAATTTGGTTTTGCTTACTGACCCCTCTAAGATTTTTGTTATTGTGTACAACGGGCTCTAAGTCAAATAAGTCAAAATGTTTTTAGTAACTTTGGTAAACTACAAAGCTTGCACGTTGCAGCATTACGCAGAAGTAGCCAGGAGATATATAAGTGTGTATAATATTAATAAATAATAGTGTGTATAAGGATCCCAAAAAACAAAATGGCAGAAAAACAAAGACAAACTTCACGCGGACTTCAAACTCATAGAGCAGACAGTAGAACATGGGAATGAAGCAGAGCAGCTGAATTCAACAATCACGAATCAATGGTGGAGAAGTGGAGGAGAGCAGAAGATGACCCTATGCCAGTAAAAGAAGACCACAGAGTTTCAGCGGAAAGCGAGAGTGCCACCACAGTTAGAGGAAAAAAAACAGAGGCAGCAGTTTGAAAGCAAGCGAGCAGCAGGTCTCTATCTCTACAGTCTCTATGACTGAAGGGCAACAGCGTGAGCACGGGACATGAATATCAATGAGTTTCCTCCTTCTTGTCTCTTAACCGTCTCATTACGAAGAAAATCTTCTCTCTAAACTGCCGCAACTACTTCTGAAAAGAAACAAGAAAGATTAAAAAGAAAAGTTGGTCATTTCGCAAAAAACAAGAGATCACTGAAAAGAAGATGAAGCTTTTTTCCTTTTTTCGCCTTATCGTCAGATGTGCCTTTATATATAAAAAAAAAAAGAGTCGGAAAATATCCGTTCATTGATAGTGTATTAAAAAATAATTTAGTTGACATATGAATAATCAAGCGTAGAAGTTCGTTAAAAAAAGAATAAAGTAGTGAGACAGACAGCGAAGTCTTGTCTTAAATTCAGAGATTACCAAACCCTGGTCCGCAGACCAGTACCAGGTCTGAGACCATCTGCTACTGGGCCGCAAAGGAAACCAGAAGATGTGTCGTATGAGCTGAATATTAATTACATGACTTTATGCACGATGACGGGCCGTTTGCTTCCTGTAAATAACTCAACACTCGGTGTGTCCCGTGTCGGCCTTCCTCCTCCCTCCGTGGTTACATCGGTGTATCGACCCCGACGTCTGACCCGTACCTCAGTGTCTGCTTCCTTCTCGTCCACTTCCTCCGCGTGACCGTTCACTGCGGGGGCAGAGTCTTTCTGGGCTTCCTCCGTAGGGGGCGCCTCCTTGGTCGGTGACGTCTTCATGGGTCAGGTTAAAAAACAAACGGACATTAATAACCCGACCAAAATATTCATTCATAAAAGTTATGATGAGACTTTCACCTGGCTCTGAGACTTCTGCTTCTTAAGCCATGTGGGCAGGTATCGAGTTATTCCTTTTCCCTCCTCTTTCTCCTTCTCCTCTCCCTCGGCGTTGGCTACTTCCTGGGTCTCTCCCGGGGCCTTCTCCGATTGGTCGGGCTGAGCGGCTGACTCCTCGGCTTTCTCCTTCACCTCCGTCTCAGAGCCCGCTTCTGTTGTCATGGTGACACGTCAACCTGCAGCGCGAGGACGGGGAGCGATGGAAGATTTCGTTAGATTTTAGTTCATCACGGTGACTAAATTATGAACGAATTTTCTTATCTCTCTCACACACACACACACACAGAACAAATCTGACTGCCACAATGAATTTTGCAGGTGTATAAATCTTTCATGGCTCGCAACTTGAATTTTTCATCTGGAGTATTTTTTATAAATGATCCACATGGTCCGATGTTATGTTTCCCGAATGGTAGAGGAAACATCTCTGGAAAAGCTAAATAGTTCAGGCCTTTACTCATATTATGGGGGTATGCAAACTCAAATATTACATAACTAGTGTTAACTTATAATTTATGAGATTCTAACTATTTGTCTTGCAGCTGTTTGTGTATGTTTGAAACTTTAGCTCTGTGGTTGACGTTAAAAGTCTCACCACAAGTACACAAAACAACAAACGTACAAGTTTAGGACGTCATTATGTCACACAACGCGTTTCATCTGGGTCAACGGCTGGTTACATAGTCTCTCTCTCTCTCGCTCTCTCTCACACACACACAAAACAACAGAAAGAGGGGAAATTACTCAATTCTTATGATCTGAGTCATTGGTTTTACCCCACAGCTGTGGTCAACATGCACACACACACACACACACACACTCTTAAACCAAAATATCTTTGGCAGCGGTGTCCACACATCCTACCACGCCAACACACCCCATGACCATCACACTGGTCTTGGGGTGAAGCCGAGGCCAGGATAGCGGACCTGTCCGACCTATACACAGTCGGCTGTGTTTGGGGCTGTGTGTGTGTGTGTGTGTGTGTTTCTATTGGGTGCTTCTCCAGAAGCAGCTTCAGGCGGCGGGTTAAGCATGACTCATACACTATTAAGTCATTGTCATCCACGTTCCTGTCACTGGCTCCTAATCTTCCTCAGCCCGTTCCTCTCCCCACAATTCTACTGTTCATCATCGTCTGCGTTTTACCATCTTACCACTTCGGACTCTCTTTTCTGCCCTGCCACACACACACACGGACGCAGTGGTGTGTAGGGCGGGGGCGGGAGTAAAAATAGAACAGGTCTCCTTACGCATGATCGGCCAATGAGGGGAGGAGGAGCGATGGATGGAGAGAGGTGTGCATGTAGGTGGCTGTCAGAGAGGCCGTGTAGTGCCGTGTGCAGATGAGGAGAACAGAGACAAACACGACTTGTGATTTATCGAGAGGGAACCCCAGGGACATTGCGCAACAGCACCCCCGAGCCCGTTGGAGATCCATCTGTATTTAGGTCAAGGATGCACGCGTCGGTCGGACGGAAATATCCAAACCACTAAATAATTCACATTTTAGGTGGGATGGATCACCTAAAATGTGAGTTATTTATCCCGAGAGGATCAATTCTATCGACTTTGCTGATCCTCTTCATTTCAAACCGTGTCCCACCAGCAGGGGTTTGTTTTGTTACAAAGGACGAGCCCTCACGGTTCAAAGAGGGTAAACCTTAATGACTGAATTTGATCCACCCGTAACCACCTGACCGGAGCGTGGCCGCGTGTGAAAGCGGGCGCGATGACACCGCCAAACAGTTTGAAGCCAGCAATCCTTTGGGAAATGTCCGCAGTGCGCAGGGAATACAGATGTGATCGGTTCATCGACACGACGATGGATTAGGTTTCCTCCTCACTAATAAAAAACAGCTCTGTGACTGCCTACACTGCACTTCTCAATGGACTAGCAGTGTGTGTGTGTGTGTTGGCATCAGAGTGCAGCCTTTTTGCGAGATGTCTCGTCACGGCCTCTTAGGCCTGCTTTAACCCCCCCCGCCTCTCTCTCTCTCTCTCTCCCTACACACCGGGAAGCTTGTTCTACCTCTCTCACAACCTTCTAACTCACCCTCTCTCTCTCTCTCCGTGTCTTTCTACCCTGCAACCTGGGGTGGCTCTTTCTTTTTTTCTCTCTCCACTCATCTCTCTCTCTCTCTCTCGATCCCTTTCTTTCCGGGCCTCCCCGTTCAACCCCCCTCCAATTGTCCCTCTAAAACCCCTCTTCTTCCCACAGTCCGTATAAACAATACCAGACACTCACTTCATGTATACATACACATCTGCACACTGCACTAAAATCACCAGCACGCCATCTCTCAGTCATAACAAGGCAGTCCTCCGGCCTGCGACAGCAGTTTCATGTGAACGCGCTCGACATGCGTTCTGCAGACCGGTGTCAAGTTATCATCAGTCAGATGTTATGAGTGTTTCTTTAAAAAAGGAGTGCGTGTTATTCATATATTTCACAGTCAAATAGCAGCGTTCATGTGACCCAGTCGTCCAGAAAGAAACCTGCAGATAAAACACAAATTGGAGACACACAGCTGGTCAGTTGATTTAAATAAGGCATTCCTGTATTTGTTTACACACCTTTTTTTTTTTCTACTTATAACCTCAACCCTAACCCTCCATCCGTTTCGTCCAGATTGCATATCTCACACTTCTTCCGTCATCTGATCGTGACCTATAATCTTCACGTATTTGCTGGCTACTTGGCTTTTGAAAGCAGCTTATCTGCATTTATTTTAGTTTAAGATGGTATTCTTAATAATCTGATCATCAGATGATGATGATGATGATGATGTTATCTTGACCTGCTGCGAGTACTCGCCGAACACCTGTTGCGAAGATGGAAAATGAACGTACGCGGGTGATGACAACGACCGGAGCATTTATTAATCTTCAGGCTTTACTGACACGACACAAAATCCAGCTTTTAAACATCCGTGACTGAATGAAAAGAACCGAGAGACGCGGCCAACGGGCTTACCTATCGTTGCCTCTGCTGCTCTCTCTCCCTCTCAACTCCTTTCCTTTTGTCTCTTCTTCCTCTATCTGCCTTTTCCTTCCCTTCCCCACTTCTTAGTCAACGCCCGCCCTACAAACCCTCAATGCCATTTTTCTCTCTTCCGTCCTCGCTCGGAGCTCTGCGTCCGCTCCCCTCGGGACGATCGCTCGGAGAAACAAGGGCGAGCAAACAGGGGGAGGAGGAGGAGGAGGAGGAGGAGGGGCGGAGATGGTGAAGAAAAGTGTGTGAAAGAGGAGCAGAGCGGAGGGGAAAAGGGAGAGTGCGGGAGGGAGAGAAGAGGTGGAAGATGGACAGATGAAGGAGGAAGGAGAGAGAGAGAGAGAGAGGGAAGGAGAGAGAGGGAAGGAGAGAGAGAGGGAAGGAGAGAGAGAGAGAGGGAGAGGAGGAGAGGAGAGAGAGAGAGAGGAGAGAGAGAGAGAGAGATAGGAGAGAGGAGAAGGAGAGAGAGAGGAGGAGCGAGAGCAAGGAGAGAGAGAGAGGAAAGAGAGAGAGAGAGAGGAGAGAGGAGGAGAGAGGAGAGGAGGAGAGGAGGAGAGAGGAGAGAGAGAGAGGGAGAGAGAGAGGAAGGAGAGAGAGAGAGGGAGAGAGAGAGAGAGAGGGAGAGAGAGAGAGAGGGAAGAAGAGAGAGAGGGAGAGAGAGAGAGACCACACCCACTGAGCCATATTACCAGTGGACACTAGCAGTGACGATCGACCTCACAGTCGTGGCCCGCCATATTCTGCAATTACGTTCTTTTGAGGAAAGAAAAACACGACTGAAGAAATTCAAATTAAACACAGACCTTCCCGCCCGTCTATTTAAAGTAAAAGAATCCCAGTGCTGACTTTTATAAACACTTTTACTGACCATCCGGACCCCATGTGAGACCGTTTAAAAACCCTCAAACTGTCACAAACGCCGCATTCCACACGAATACCAACACTTGCTCTCTTCCCGCTTACAACTCTATCCCCATCTGTCTGGGTTTCACGGGTTGGTGTCACAGCAGCAGCAACAACAACAACAACGTCCCGACCTGGTCTGTGGCTGAGGGATGTAATTATACGGAGAGGGCGGACATGGGAGTGAGTGCAAAAGTCAAGAAATGAAGCGAAGAGATGAAGTAAATTGACTGGCCTTCATGGTTTTGACATTTGTATTCTGTTCCTATCCGATGAAGCCGATATGACAAATGAAACAGACCCGCCCACCTCGCCACGAGTGGCAGGAAGAGGGGTGGGCGGGGAGGGGAGCAACCGTTTCCCTGGCAACGACATCCATGGCCTACAACAAATCCCCACGGAGACAAGAGATTACCGCAGCAAGAATACAGATTAGCGGACGAGCGTGGAGGTGACAATAGAGATTATACCGTGACTAAACCCATTTCGGACCACAGCACAGATTTACAGCAGATATATTTCGTGCTGGACCGACAGGAATTGCAGCCAATCCTTCCTTCCTTTCCTCCCTCCTTCCTCTCATCCTTGCCGATGCGCCAGAAACAGGGTCCTTGGTCTACAACCCATTACAGGGTTCTTACACATGTTGACCAATGGATTTCCAGGACTTTTCCATGACTTGAAACCAAATGTCCATGACCAAACTGAAATCTCGGGATAAACATGAAAAATTAAGAAAATGTTGCGTATCGAGAGCGTACGCCGGCTTATATTTTGAGCGTCTTTCTTTAAAAAAAATTTTTTTTATTATTTCAAACTCGGCGTAAATGAACATGTGATTATAACAAATTTCCATGACTTTTCCCAAACTTTTATGATTTTAGTTTTTTCCATGACTTTTCCAGGCCTGGAAATGACCATTTTAAAAATCCATGACTTTTCCAGGTTTTCCATGACCGTACGAACCCTGCCATTAGTGATAGTCTGTGGTACCTGCATCCATCTGCCGCATCGCCATGAACCAAGCATGGAGTACTTACTCCTCTTCATCAAGACCATCAAAGGAGGACAAACTGTAATCAGTGCATGCCTGCAGACCACTTCACAAAGTACCACAGCAGCAGAAACATCCCACATTGCTTAGATCAGACCAGTTGTCATTGGCAACCTCAGTCCCACTTACGAAAGGCTCTGATTGGTTGGTTTTTTTCATGAAAAGGAAACATCCATCCATTCAACACAACCCTCTCCATCACTTGATATAAATAGGAGTGATTCAGACATCTGTAAACCGACCTGCCGTCCTTGTGTGAAAGTAGTAAATTATATTTTCATACCACATTACAATCCTTACAGCGGATGTGTTTTTTTACAGTGCGGACCCTGTGAATTAGCTCTACTTTCAAACACACACACACACACACACACACACACACACACACACACACACACACACACACACACACACACACACACACACACACACACACACACACACACACACACACACACACACACACACACACACACACACACACACACACAAGTGTATGTTTGTCCATCCATCCATCTCTTCATCTTCCTCGCCGATATCAACGCTTCAAAAAGGAGACACGCGATGACACAACCCCGTGTCTCTTTGCTGCCTTCAGTTTGAGCTCAGCTTAAATGGCTGGGCAGCCCATGAGGGATGCTTAAATGGCCAATGCTATGTCATTACGTTTGTTACCGTGTTATTACTGTCCGCTCATAACTGCTATTGTCAGCTGCAAAACTAGACGGCAGTAAAAACGTTTGAGTTTCAGCTCTTTAGGTTACTATAACTAATATTTACCACTTCGCCTCATTACGCTGTGTTAGCATGTACTTTAAATGTATTGTGTGGATTACTATAGTTTACATTTTGCTATTACTTTTAGTGCAAAGCAGAGAAAATAGTCAACCAATTGAATTTTGCATTATTGTTAAGGAAAATGAAATGTCTTTGTGGGAATCGTGGGAAATGTAGGATGGTGAAGAAGCAGAAAGAAAGAGCAAAATAACAACTTATTAAGATATATAAATATATATTTTATGAACCCTTCAAGTGTTATAAGCAGTGGCGGCTGGTGATTTTTTTTTGGGGGGGCGCAGTTTAAATAGCACTCAACAATGAGAAGAAAAGAGGTTTTGAGTAGAATATTGTAAAAAACAAAGCTTTATTTCAAGAACTCACCGTGCTCAACACTGTCCAATAACAACTATCAACACACTGTAACTTTGGCATGAGAGGTTCAGAGCAGCTTTAAGGAACATGGGGTTGGGTTTCAGAGGTTTGCAAAATAAGAGTTTCACCCTCACATGAAAGAGGTTCAGAGCAGAATAGTCAGAAAGAGATCACATGTTACATTGGGTGACAGAGCAGACCCACTACTGTAAAGACAAGTAGCCTCCTCTCTTTAAAGTGGGCAAACATCTCAATAACTCTAATAAGACAGGGTTAGCTTCATGCTGTTAGCGAGTTAGCTCCATGCTCTTAGCTAGATAACTGCGGCAAGATTCGTGCTTTACACTTGTCTGCAGCTCTTTAGATCCCTCCCCCCGTTGTAGTCCAGAGAGTTTCAGTCCCTTTGGAACAACAGACAGGGGAAATTAAACAGCGCATTACTCACTGAGCCTCCAGCTGACAGCTCCGTTAGCAGCCTGCTCGCGTAGCTCCGCTGAGGGAACGCTGGTCTCTGATCTGCCGAATAGTCCAGTCACGTGAAATAATAAAACGATGTCATTGGCCAATGAGCGCACATTTTTGCGACCCAAGATTCACGTTTTATCCGCCAATGAGAAGCCGTCCTTACTGAAACGACCGTGAAATATTTTCTCGGTGCCGTACACACACGTTAGACCAGCGACCGGAAAAGGGGAGGGGCTTCTCTCCGTGATAATGAGTGGCGATATATTATATTTTTTCACATTAACTTAAGTGGTTGTTGACAGGCTGACGGTCTCCCACACACATTTAGCGCGTCAACACGGTATATTTACTATTTAAATGATTTGGCATATAATGTTTTTTGACAGGATGTATTTTTTTTCTTCTTCTTTTTTTTCATCTAAAAATTTTAAGAGGGGCGGCGCCCTAGCGCCCCCTATGGACGAACCGCCACTGGTTATAAGTCCCTCTCTCTCTCACCCTCTCTCTCTCTCTGTGTGCGAGAAGAATGGGTTTGCTCATAACTACGATTGTTAGGAGCTAAACTCCCCTATTCAGCGATTAAAGCAGTCAGGCGCAAGCGCCCCTGTCTGTGTGAGTGTGTGTGCATCTTGTGTGTGTGTTTTTGTGTGTGTGTGTGTGTGTGCATAGTGCGTGCATCGTGTGTGTGTGTAGTAGGTGTGTCTGATAAAGAGAGGGACAAAGAGCTAAAGTATGGGTGGGTCAAGTGCACATGAGATGAGATACAATGTGTGTGTGTGTGTGTGCGTGTGTTTGTGTTTGTGTGAAAGAGGGAGTGAAATAGACGGGAGAGAAAAGAGGAAGAAAGCAGGTATCAGACGGGAGAGAAAAAGAGAGAGCGCGTTAACTTGTGGTGAAGTGCACCGGCCTGCCGGTCTCTCTTCTGCAGCTGCGGCATTGGGCGTGGTGTTGCTATGGCAACCCACATCCCGTAGAGACCGGTAACAACAGGTGCCTCGGCAAAACAAATGACTTCACGGGGCATGGCGGCTCATTATCACAGCTGCCCCGGTGAGGCAAGTTGATACACATGAGGGTAATAACATCCTCCTCGCCGCTGGCACACACACACACACACACACACACACACACACACACACACACACACACACACACACACACACACACACACACACACACACACACACACACACACACACACACACACACACACACACACACACACACACACACACACACACACACACACTTCAAATCTGCCTCACAGTTACGGCCACATATTAACTGACCGTGTAACAAGATGAGCTGCGTCATAAGATACTTGTTCTGCATTGATTAATTAGTGAGTAATGTACTCCAACACACACACACACACACACCTGACATTAATTGAACTAAACTACTAACCTTAACCCCTGAATCTAAACGTAGACGTTCCCCTGGCGGGCGCCGTAAGACGTCCTCGTTTTCAGAACATCATCCCGTTTCCTCTCTTGCCTCGAGAGTGCTGGACACAACTCTGCGATGTTGTTGAGCTGTGGTGCAGACAGCAGCCCCCCCCCCCCCCCCCCCGGCTCTTCTAAATAAGTCATTGACTGAACCAGACGGACGATTTAGGCGGCGGCCCCCCGTATCAGTTAATCCCAGACCGGTGACCTCTGACCCCGGTAACGGGAAGCTTGGCAAAAAAGGGGCAACTTTTAAAAACCCACCTCCCGATTTTATAGTTTTTTATATCTTAAACGTCATCGTCAAATTCAAATGTTATCCGCGTATCCCGGCTGTGTTTCTCTCTCTCTCGTTAGGAACCCGTCAACAGAACAACAGGAAGTGACGAGAGGGTAAAACATCCTTTGAATCATGGTGTTGCTTCTCTCTCGCTGTGAACTTTTTTCTGTTCGAAAACAAGTGTTTCTCACAACTTAGTAGGTGCTCCCATAGTTTGGACCTGTGGGAAACACTACACCCCCCCCCCCCCCCCTCCCACACACACACACACACCTTTCACCAGCTCCTTTACACTCTTTCCAAGATGTCCCACAAACTTCAGAGCTTCCCGAAGGCTGCTAATGAGAACCAGTTCTCTGGTCCCCCTTCACCCTCTTGCCCCAGAAACTCCTCTCACTTCCGTTTCCCCTCCCCATCATCCCTTCCTCTTTTATCACTCTTCCCCTGCTATCCCACCTCTCCTCTTGACTTTTATCACAAGCCGAATGAAGAGGCAACGCACAAAGGGAATGAATGAATCCTTGAAGGAAGAAAAGAACGACCGCCTCACCTTGGAAAACTATCAAGTATTTATAGCACAATATTATCCTTTATTCTGCAGATATAAACCTCTGTTGCTCCCCAAGACGTGGCTTTTAAAAGATGAAGGCTGTGCCCCCGTCCGGCCTCTCTCTGCCAGAATGTGACCCCTCCTTTGCTGATTCATCCGTTTTGAACTGCGCTTGGCCCCCTGCCAAAGCCCATGCTCTCTCTCTCTCTCTCTCTATCCCTCTGTTTTTTTTATTCTATCGCCTCTTTCAGAGCTGGACACTTGCCGTACAAGGCTGTTTGCCCTCTCTCTTTATCAACCCTCTGGTGAGAAATGTTGCCTTTCAACACAAGGAGTTTCTATTCTCCTCTACAAGACCCTCTTGTTGAACAAAAAAAACTCAAAAAGACTCCGCTAATCTCCACCAAGCTTCTTTCTTGTTGTTGTCCAACACAATTAAGTCAACGCTGATACACAACAGGTTATTTGTACACCATCTACACTTCAAATGTACACGTTTTGGCATTTAGCTTCAGGAACCTCCCACTCCCTTTTTGTCCCCTCCATCAAACACACACACACACACACACACACACACACACACACACCTGTCCTCTACGTCCTCTACCCCCCCCCCCCCCCTCACTGTCTCCATGGCTCTGATAAGCTGAACATTGCATTACAGTTTCCATTCATCCGTGCCTTTGATCTTCTCTGCGTGAGTGCGAGTCCCGTGGAGGTCGGAGGCCGCTCGCCGCCGGTCACGTCCGACCGCCACGCCGCACGACGGGTCCACCTTCAGTAATTGTTGCGAGTTGCGACTGACCTCATGTCACGGCAATCGTGGCGGGGGCGAGCGCTTTGATTTGGAATTGCCGTATAAAATAAAAAAACACTTTGATATAATAGAAAGGCAACAAAAAAAGGAACACTGGAGCTAAAGATTCAGGAAGAAGCGTACGTCTCCTCTGGATACTAGTGCAACTTTTCTAAATAAATAAAAACAATAGTCTGGTGCTCAATCCGATGTGGGACGGTAGAGCTATCTGTGTGTGTGCCTGAGTTGATGCGACGTGTCGAACCCACAGGGTCAGGATGAAAAACACACACACACACACTCTCAGGGATGTTCCCATAGCCGTTCCGAATGGTTAAGCAATAACTCTCTCCGTCGCTCTCACTCAGTCTCTTTCTCCTCTTGTGTCCGCCTCGTTCTCACTTCCTCTCTGCGTCCCTCAGTATTCTCTTCTCACTGCACCTCGATTTTATTTATTGTTGCCGTGTCTCTCCATCGTGCCCTTCTACCTTCACAAGGCGAGAAGGAGAAAAAAATGTCCAAATGGAGCGCCGCACACAAGCGTCTGTTGTGTTGTCCTTTGATGCAGCGGCGGCAACACATTGAAAAATTTTAAGTTAGGAAATATGAAACTAAAAGAAGCCGGACTCAGTTTTACTATCACCCTGAAGACGGTGACAGATTAGCTTTATTATTCTTAATCATCAATACACCTGTTTTCAGAAATAAAATAGCACCAAGTCTACTGCTACGTTGGTTTCTTTGTAGTTTGATATTTTGCGAAAAACATAATTTCATAAAACCACATATCCGCAAGTGGCTGGAAACTTATGGGGGGGGGGGGGGGGGCGATATTGAGAGGAATGGAAATGGTGTTCTCATTCCTGCGGAACAGACACTTAGTCCCAGCTCCACTTAATGAGCAGATTCTCCCACCAGAACACCCAATTACGGGCTCTCATTAGTGGGTTGCACAGAGCCGCCACTGTTCTGCACCTCCTGAGAATCGGAGGATGAACATGGCACTGATGATTACAGATACACTGTACACACAGACAGACAGACAGACACACAGACAGACAGACAGACAGAGAGACGGGATTTTGCCTGACGGGAAAAAATACCACCAGAGTGACGGACGACTTCTGGGTTTTCCTCGTGGCTCACCAAGCCAAGAGTTCTACCCACTCACACGATATCGAGGAGAACCCGTTCCAATGAAAATCATGTATTCTCTGCGGCTGTATATCATGCCAGCTTTAAACTCTACTGGGAGGTGCAGTGTTGTTGCCTTCAAGTTCACCTTCGCTAGATAACCTGTATGTAACACAATGCAAAAGTCACACTCACACACACACACACACACACAATGGCACTGCTGTTGACAATAATACATTTGTGAAGCATGTGGCGTTGAAATGCGATAAAGACTTTGCATCGAAGGAGAGAGGCGTGTTAAATTCTTATTTTTGGATACTTGGGTAACACCAAAATATGTTTTCTTTTTTTAATTAAAGAAATCCAAGAAAGTCTGTTTTGAAAAATAAAATGCAAAAAGTTAAGAAGACAATTAAATAAAAAGAACCATAAAACTAATTCGGTCGCTCGTGAACGTGCTGTAGCCGGCTGGCGGGATGGACGATGAGTCTATCATGTAACTTCATCGGGTTTGAGCAGAAAGATTATCGTCTCGTCATCATATTCAGACCGAGATGAGGAGATGGGTTAACATGGAAAACAAAAAGATTACATGTATGGAGAAAAAAAACTGCGTTCTAGTCTATGTCCATCGCATTAGAAAGTATTGTTTTTCAGCAAAGTCAAACAAGGGGGAGGGTCTTCAGCATCCTTGTGTGTTTTGAAAGACGTTCAACGGGAGATGTGACTTTGTGATGCCTTTTTGTGCTAATTTTTTCATCTGAATTGTTAGAATGAAACACAAGAAAGCAACACAAAAAGTTTTGTTTTCTTATTTCTCAAGTCACACATGCACCGATAAAGTCTGGGACATCATGCCTGACTTCGGTTGATGTCACAGAGGTGCCACTGACTTCTTTTTTAACACATCAGCACAATTTCGGCTCAGTCCAGTGCGTCTGTCTGTCTGTTGGTCGGCCTGCCCGTCTGCCCGCCTGCCTGTGAACTACTTGAACTTTTGCCATCTGTCAAACAAACTTCTGAGGCTCTGCCTGGGAAATACACACACGTTACTACGTCCTGTATGTACACTGGTTTCTGTCGGCGGGCAAATAGTAGTGAGAGTGTATGACAAAGGAAAGTCTCAATTCTAGGAGGGTTTAAAAGACATTATATAGGCCATCCAAATCAATAATTCACGGTTAACCGAATTAAGATTTTAAACAGTTCAATTTAACACTTAAAACAGGTCAAACATTGGCTGGTTGCAACTTTTATATATATTTTCTATTTCCACACATTCATAAATGTCAATAACCACTCGTCAACCCAGCAGGACTGCATTTCCCAGACATCTTTGTGAACCAATTTCTAAAATGAAACCATATGAAACCAATGCTTTGATATCCGTAAAACGAGGTGTGTGTGTGTGTGTGTGTGTGGGGGGGGGGGGGGGGGGTGGGGTCACTACTCTCACACTCTGGTGAGAAAGGCAAGGCAGCGCCTCTACCACCTCAGGCAGCTGAGGAAATTTAAAGTTTCCCAGAGGATCCTTCAGTCCTTCTACTCTGGAGCTGTAGAGGCGACAGGAAGCATCATCACAGCCTGGTTTTACTGCTCTCTCCGCTCAGGACAGGCTCTGCAGAGAGTAGTGCGGCTGGCGGCACTGACTATGCACTACTTCTCCCCACCCTGCAGGACTGTACACCAGGGAGTGCAGAGACCGCCAGCAGGATCATGAAATGATCCATCACAACAGACTGTTTCAGCTGCTGCGCGGTCAGGCAGGCGCCTGGCAGGGCGCCTCCAAGAACAGACTGAGACTGAGAGAGAGTTTCTTTCCTTTCTTTCCTCAGGCCATCAGGATTGTGAACTCCAGGACCCCACACCCCCCCACACAACGCTGCCCATCTTACACACACACACACACACACACACACACACACAATATTGTGTGTTTTTTTGTTTTTGTATTTGTTGTTGTACTTGCATTGTTGCACATTCCTGCTTTGCCCTTGCCATTTCCTGCCACCCTGTGTGTGTGTCTGTGTCTTACAAGGGGACGGGGACACACGACATCCACAATCAAAACGTTATAAAAATAAAAACGATCTCGTTGTTCTCAACGGCTATGGTGCCTTCAAACACCCATCTGTAAACTTGTAAACTCGAGAGGGAGGACACGTTTGAATCGTCTTTAAAACGCGACGTGTCCTCGATTAAAGGAAGCGAGCCGCCGACGCGAAGTGGCCGCTACCGTCCCACCAGGAAATGAAACACACACAAAAACACTTTTTAAAAACATGTTCACGCGGGTTTAACGTTGAGCTCCGTTAAATACTGTGACGCCGACCACATGACGCTCACCCGGGCGGGACGAGAGCGTAGTTTGAGGTGATGATAACAGGGAGAAGGAGATGAAGAGGCGCCATGAAGAGCCTTAACGCCACATTGAAGGTACGACTGCAGATAACGGATTTCTTCTGGGAAACGGTTTTTTTTGTTGCGGTTAGCTTGGACCGTTTACGAGAAAAAAAACCTCCCGCTGTCCTACTGCGGTTGTTCGTGCAGGTTGAGCACCTAACTGCATATTCACTGCAACAAAATACACGCTGTAAAACGGTGGATATCCAAAAAAAGAAACATTTGAAGCAGTCGTTAATATAGAAATCACGTGCTTTAAAAGAATAAAGACAAAGGTGGTCAAATTACACGTTACCTGTGGGGATTTTCAACGATGCGTGTGGGGAACTTTTCCAAACGTGGCCTCTCGCTCCGTTCTCTTCCAAAAAATAACGTCCCACGATCTCAACCTCCAAAAAAATCTCCAATACAGTCCACACCGAAAATCTGGCGACGGCTCAAAGCAAGACGTGTCCATCATCCTCAAGACCCGCCCCATACAGTTGAAAACATCTTTTCGCGGCCTCTCATTGGCTCAGAGGGGATACCGAGATGTGATTGGTCACCCGCGTTGTCCATTCGCGTTGGAGGGACGTTCGAAGCAGATGTGGCAGAGCTATTTGAGCGAGGTAGCGCCCCCTAGAGGACGTGGACTATCACTGCAGTGAGGATGGAGTTTACTGTTTTATTTTGTTTACTCACATTTAGTCCTAAATTTGAATAGGACATTTTTCAAAATTAGTGTCTTCCAAATCATTTTTAGCCTTCATGAAATCTAAATAAATGGATATTTTTTTTACAGATGATTCCTTTTTGTATTTGTTGTAATGCTTTTTTATTCATATTTTACTTGGATTCAGTATTGGTAGAGTTTTTTTAAGCTTTTTTTCCTGCTACTATAATCATGATATTTTCTCAGCCAGCTAAAATTCATTTCACACAGTTCATCTTAGACACATTAGCAAAATTATCTACAACATAGACAGTTTGTCCCCGATGTGGTGCCAGCCCAGCATTTGAGAAACACTGCAGTGCAGTGATATGAATATGTATGGCTGGTCGTGACCCCTTGATGAAGCTATACTTTTGGAAACCATTAGCTGGTTTTGAAAGTCATGATGCAGAGCGATTTTATTTTAACACACACACACAGACAGATTAGAGGAGCTCAAGTAATTGGCTTATCGCGTAAAGCAGCATGGAGATTTGACATATATAGAGGAGGAGTAGTAAACAGCCTTATGAACATCATCAATAAAATAAAAACCACTGAGTGAGGTAAACACATACTCATTCAAACCTTTTTGTGACAAAAAAACTTGCAACAGAAAATTTAAATGTTGACTGTAAGCTGAAAGAAGCACGTTATCATGGCAGCGTGTGTCAGTGGACTCACCATATAGAGCGGCATCCAGTGGAGATGCACAGAAGGCCAATGGAGCACACGCACACACACACACACACACACACAAAATAGATTATCAGACGTTTCTTTGAACATTTGCAGATCGGCATGTTTCATTCATGAATCATGAGCTGCATCATTTTGATATTTAATGACATTTTAGAGATGAAATAGCTTGGGTTACAGTAGCATGATGCCTTTACTCGTAAAAAAAAGAGTGACGCACGTGACTCCTGTCTGAGTCTGAGCATCAAGGCCAGTCTTTAAAAGAAAAACAACAGCAACAACAACACGCAGCACATCTCCTCTCTAGCTCGACAACGTTCAGGTGTACTCACGTTATTGATGCGAGATCCACACATTTAAATGGGAAAAGGAAACACAGACTGGCAGATTCAATCATGCACATATTACAGGGCTGATTGAATGAAGATCTCCTCCCTCTGTCCCTGAAGTCGTTTGACCCCTTTTGGCCTCACGGGTCCTTACATTGAATTGCAACCTTCTGAAGAGGAAGCACATCAGCCTGACCTTGTCAGTCGGTTTCATAACACAATCAACACCGACTGCCTGGAAGGGTTGCATCGCTTCATTGTGCTGAAGAATGTCTTACGCAACACCCGAGAGAACAAAGGAGACGCCGATCAAAAGATACACATCTGTTCCAAAAGTGACCGATTATATCAGCGTGACGTCACACGAACACACCAACACAGTTATACCTGTGCAGCACTGACGTCATCGATGAGTCAGAGTGCGCGTCATCACCAAAGCGTCATCTTGCTCATTTTTTTATGTTATGCTTGTTCCAGATCTATATGACGTAAGAGAAGAAGAAAAAGAAAAGCAAAGAAAGTCAGAAAGGCATACCTGATTGTCAAAAGTCCCATATTGGAGAAATAGTTCCCACACTGAGATTAAGTCTTGACCTAATCAGCTTTATCTAAAATATCTCTCTCTCTTCTCAGATGTGTCTCTGCACCTCCTGTAAAACCTCTCAGCACACACACACACACACACCAGTTGCGTCGTCTTAATGACGCCTCTGGTCTCGCAGTGTCCGAACCGATCGACCGACAGTGGTCAGAAACGCGCAGTCCGGTTTGCACATCCGGGGAGCCACAGTGCGGGTTGTCATGCAGGAATGAGATCAAGCGCAGCGCAGATTCTCTGGAGGATTAGCGGCGAGCCCTTTGTGAAGGGGAATTACCCCGACACGGCCATCTGGACAGCAGCGCACTGCCCACTGGACCAACTATATACCCGCCAGGCCTGTGCCCATGGTGATACTGCTGGGGTCATTCTTCTGACCCTCAATCTCACAGCAGTCCAACCCCGTATACCCGCTTTTAGAAACCTGGGTGCGCGCGCCTGAATCAAATGCGCTCAAAACTGCTTTTCATGTGTGAACTGCACTATTATTGTGTAATGTTTTATGTTAATTGTATAGCCAAAAAGGAGAGTTCTGTCGTTTTTTTAATTTGGATTTTTTTTCTTTCTGATGAAGTCAAATTATTCACAAATGAAAATATAAATAGTAATTCATAATCAGTCTGAGCTTTATGATAAAATGATCTAAGATACGTTGGTCTAATGATTGAAGATTATAATGTTACGTTTCTCTGCAGTTAAGATGCCAAACTTGAGTGTTTTTATTTTGTTCCCCTTTTCATGAAAAACTAAATTTGATAGTGCTTTTATACAACCCGTAATATAAGACAACCTGGTCAGTATTTTCTGCCTCGATCATAACATGACTCCTCGTCCTCTGTCAGTAAAATATACTATCCATATGTGTATCCCCACCCACAGCGTGAGAACTACCTTTTTCCAAGGTGCGCCATATTTGTCTCGCAAGCCAATCAGAGCAGACCGAGCTCTTAAAGAGACAGTACACTAAAAACAGCGTTTCAGACAGAGGGTCAAAACAGGTGTATTCAGACAAGCAGAATAAAACAAATGTTTTGTGGGTGTTTTTTTATACATTAAAGCATGCAAACATGGTCTAGAAGTATGAAACTGAGAAATAGTGTGACGTGTCCCCTTTAAAGCTTTTGTAAAACATATTAAGATAATATATTCAGCCAGGAGACGCAAAACATTTACAAAGTTAAGTATTGAAGTGCTCCGTAAGAAGTCAGCTGCCTTCATTAAAACGCAATTAGACAACTCTGCTATACATGCATGGTACCACACCCTCACTGCCCATTAGCCGTGTTCAACTTGAGTGTCTATTAACTTTGTAATCTGTATCAAAATATACACATATATTTTATTTCTCACTATCAACACTTTGAAGGTGTGACAAAGCGGCTTATTACCACTCTGCACAAATAAACACCTGCATGTGGTTCATCGTGTTCAACAGAACCACAATAACACTCATTCCTGCACATTCCTGCAGTTTGCTCCTTTTTTCTGACATGTTTATTGCTAATAAACATCACAACTGCAAACTAATGCCAGCATATACACTATTATCTGAACGCATTACTACATTATTAAAAAATATCATATTGCACTGCTGCCTCCAGCATCCACAGACACACAGACACACATTTGAACACCCCATGTCTGAAGACATGCACACACCTTGGGCTAATAACGCACACGTATACAACGAGCACATGAAAACTGTAGTTTACCTGGCAACCAATTTACAATCAGCTAGAAGAAGCCTCTCGACATGGATTGAGCATTTCCTCGTATGATCCACTTCCTCATTCACTCTATATATCTTCTCATGTGTTGCACGACTAAAACAAGACACTGAACAAATACGACTCTCTCAATTCACACCTGTTTGTTTTATGTAGAGTAAACAATGTTTCTCTCTCACTCTCTCCCTCTCTCCCTCTTACATGTCTTTGTGTTTTGTCAGTAACTCTAAACTCCAGGATCAGGTGTCGGCCTAGAAAATAATGAGAGAGAACTTATTGAAGAGAAACAACCTGCTCAGACAGAGGAAGAATGTTCAGAGGAGGGTGGGCACAGATGAGAGAGAATGAGCTTTTTTTTGCAGGGTGCACCCAAGGGTGGCACCTCTTCCTTATCCCTAACAGTAAGAGGGAAAGGGTGATATAAATGTGACTTTGAAACTGGTTCTTCAATCATCACTACACCTGTGCTGCAAGAGGGTCCCCCTTTAAGTGAACGTCTGAGCTACGTGTGTGTGTGTGTGAGTGCATGTGTGAGTGTGTGAGTGTGTGTGTGTGTGTGTGTGTGTTATTCAGGTTCAGAATAAAGCTGAAGGGAATTCATCTCAGGCAGTTCAATTACCTCCAGTGTGACATAAACAAACATGTGTGTTTGTGTGTGTGTGTGTGTGTGTGTGTGTGTGTGTGTGTGTGTGTGTGTGTGTGTGATGGGCTAAACAATCAGAGGCCTGTCTTGACTTAAGAAACCGTAAAACCGTTTGTTTTTGCACGATCACGTGTTGGAGTGTGCAGCACCTCAAACCAACACACCTGTAATTACGAGCATCTCGAGGAAGAAAACCACAAGCTGGAGAAGTACCTGAATGCACCACCACAAAAGAGTATAGGATACAAGTGTGTAGTAGTATACAAGTATGCAAATGCAGAAACGTTTTAGCATCAAACTTTACTTAAAGTGTCCCATGTGGCACATTTTGGAACAATGCGTATTATAATATTGGATTAGGATTATTTATGCATTAATGTCTTTATAATAAATGTATTTATTAAATGGGGTTTGTGTTGGTTTTTTGATTCTGTATCTAATTCAATATAAGCTTTATTGCTATGTAACAAAGACAATATCGCCAAAGCGTCAAATAAAATTTAGCAAGTTAATAATAATTTGATTATTCAAGGTATAATGTGTCTGGGGTAGTTATATATTTAGCTCTTACTTTCGACTCTCCATCACACAGTGAGTAGTTCTAAGAGCAAGGAATTATCCAAAAGTATCAAATATAAGATAGTAAAAATATTTCCAGGATTATAATAACTAAATATGGTATAGTAGCCATGTTACAATAGCTAAATGTTATCATGAAATTATCTATTCATTATCTATCCGTTATATTAAATGACGTACTGTATATCCATCAGGTTTGAATACACTCTATAAATGAAAGGCCTTTAGCCATTTGGTATGTTTTATTGTATAATGTTGATTATTTTTACTGTAAAAATGTAATTCTGCTTTTAATGTGTGATTGTGTGCTCTCTACATTCTTATTTGCGTTTATCGTTGGTTTTTAGTGTAATTTTTTTTTTTTATTGCATAGCTTTTAGGATATTTTAACTATGTGTTGTAAAGCATCTTTAAGTATTCTGAAAAGCGCTATAGAAATGTAATGTATTATTATTATTATTATTAATAATAATGATGTTTCACTGTTTCTTTCTGTCTCCTTTATATAATCAGCCTGTATAAACTATCACACTGACAGACCACTAGAGGGCAGCAGCTCCTCTTTGCATCTTGAGTCTCATCTAAATCTATCAGGGGGAAAAAGATAATCTTGAAAACGCAGTGATGACGTAAGAGAGAGCAGATGATCTCCATGAAACAAATACATTTATCCGTGAGAAGAGTCGTGTTGTCCTCAAGCGGTGAAACTATGGATTTGGTTCAGGTTTTAATTCTTTCACATTACACACAGTCACGCAGTCATGCTCTGAGCTTCAGAGAAAAATTTGGGGAATTCTGTGTATTTCATTCCAAGAGAGTTCAGAGGAAAACAAATCTCACCCCCGATGAATAGTTGATCCCGCTTGACACCCGGCATGTCACAGGAAGTCCCAATTAGGCGACTGACTAAAAAATACGATGAAATTACATCTGAAGAACATCTGTGGTTATTCCTAAACGGGTTAAATTACATTATTATATCACACAGGTTCAGGTTCACACGTTGACTCTTCATGTAATAACACCACTGTCTCACACCAGTATATAATGCATACACCCCGCCCCCCAGCATGCATCACATACACTTAAACCGACATCTTTGAATAATGTTTTTTCCTTTCCTTTATGTGTTCCTTGAGTCAGAGGCCTACATCCACACCTGTGGTCAACATTTCTCCACCCATGATAAAAAACACCTGGGCAAAGCCACAACCTCGCCCTCCTGACTTATCCGACGGTACGTCGGGACTTAAATGAGGCCGAAGTCCTTTTATGTGGCCTTCCTAAACTACCTCCATTCTTTATGCTGACGTTCAAACACAGACATTAAATCATGGACACGTGGCAACAGACACACTACACAAATGCAACGACTTCTGCTCCCTTTAGTATCTTTAAAAAAAAGATTAATATTGTAAATTATATGATTTTGAAAACAAATGTGCTTCTGTTGTTTAAGTGGTTTCTTAATCGATTGGATATCTACTGGTTTACTAAATAAAAGAGGGAACCCGTATCACGAAGCTCCTTCAAAATCGTCATTCTCCTTTTGATTGCTTTTTTTTAATTTTTTTACAAGTTTTCTTTCTGTGGTTAGCACCATTACTTCTACATTCAAGTCGTTAAACTATATGTTTTCCCATCGTATATCTTCTTTAATTGATCGCCTGCAACACTTTAGATACTTTTATTACATACTATAGTAAATTATACCTTCTAAAGAAGTACAATGTTGTATCCCCATTGGTATAATTACTCAAGTACAGCAGGTGTGTTTCAAGTAAAAGTATCGCAGAAGTACGTTATGTCATTATTATTATTATTGCATGAGTAGAATCATCCAGAAATATATAGGCTACTTAAAAAACCCAAAGTAAAAAGTAGGCTGCTCATTATGCAGTGTGACCCATTTCAGAATATCACATAATTATAATCATACAGCGGTGCATTAACGTGCACCAGGAAAGTAGCACACCAACGAGTCCTGTAGGCTCCCTCTATCCACAGAGGAGAGCGCGCGGAGCCTTTACGCTAGGGCTTCCCCCGCACTGCACGTGCACGTTCCAGCTGGCGACAAACAAAAGTAGCGCGCGCGCGCACGGTTTTTCCACAGAGAGAGAGAGAGAGAGGCTGTCTGGTCGCTTCCGGCTTCATAGGCATAGACTCGCAGCGCTTTACTACGCGCACAGTGGCGTCCAGCAGCATGACTGACAACAGAAACCTCCCGAGGACCTCTGTACGCGGCGAGTCCACCCACCGCCTCTGAAGGAGTTTTTTCCTGAAATAACCTGAGAGAAAAATACCTTTTCTTCTTTTTGGTTAAACTCTTCCCTTTCTTCTTATTCTGTGGAGAAAGAGGAGGAGGAGGATTTTTTTCCTTCTTTTTTTTGTTTTGTTGGGTGAACGTCGAACAAGTTCGTTTATATAAAAAAGAAGAAGAAGAGGGGGGGGGGGGAGAGCAAAACCCACGCGCACAACTCCAGAGGAGCAGCTGACACGTTGTGTTTCTGGTGGAGCTCCGGGACGTTGCGGGTCGGACACAACCGACCGAGAAGAGCCATCCTCCCGGTGTGTGGCGGTTTTGGTCCATGTCTGCAATATCAGAGCCATAAAAGTGTCCCGGAGGAAAGAACCCTCGGAGCGGAGGTAAGACACCACACATGGGCAGGGAGGGAGAGAGTTTATTACGCTTTAATACCAACCACATATGGAGATGGAGAGGTATGAGAGAAAGTGGTCAGGGTTGCAGGCCTCTAGTCACCCGTTCAGTAGCTTTTAATTCTTGTTTTAATTTTTTTTAAATGTGCATTAAGTACTCGTAGAGGTCATGTGGTCTTCTTGAGACTTATTGCAGCTTATTTCCAATGAGGGACAGCTTACTATGCCATAGCATGTACTATCAGTTACATCACTAAAGAGATAAGATTTGTTTTTGTTTGGGGGGGGGGGGTTGTCAAACAAATATTAAATCCATTTACCAAAGCAGGATCATTTCAAACACCTCCCCCAAATCCATTCATTTGTATGCTTTCCAACAACTGTAGGTTACAACTTTGGATTCATGCTGAAGACATGACAAAAATATTGATATCCAAACCAGCTGAAACTCAGGTTTTTAAAAAAATCTCCAAATGTTGTACGAATTTCAACTATTTCTGAATGTTTTGTGCATCCCTGTTTGCTCGGTATTAATTCAGACAGCTGGAGGCGACAACACCTTTCTCACACTTTGAGTTTAAATGCATATTTAAGATGAGCGACAGGAACCCGGCACTCGCTTTATATCAGCATTACATCATCAGACTGCATTTGGTTAGAGGTTATTTCTCGGGATGCAAATTTGATGATGAGTTTGAACATGATCGATTCATAAAAGGTCAGATAACGATTAAAAACTAGCTCATGTAGTTCAAACCTTAAACGATATTCAGTTAAAAGAAAAAACGTAAGAGCATTTTCACATTGGAAATGATAGATCTGTCATTGTTTTGCTTAGAAAAGTACTTTGACGAATGATTTATCAAAATAGTTGCCAATTAACCAGCTAATCGACTAATTGTGGATGCTTTAGTTTTATCTAATTGCATTTATAGGCCCATCGAGGCCCTCGTCAGGGACCCTTGAAGCAGTATTGATTGTGAGATAGCAAAGTTTCTGGAAAGCTCTGTTGAAGAATATTAAATAAAAGATAGAGCCGCAGGATTTTTTTAAAGCTAATTTAGGCGTGTTAAATACCTGAGAAAAAACTCACGTTATAATGAGGCAAAAAGTCATATTACAATCCAACATTACCTCAGATTAGTCCTCCTCATTGATGAGTAAGACTCCCCACGATGACCTCATACAGAGATATAAAATGGATTTCAGAAGCTTAAACAGTAGGACGGGGTAATAATTCATCATCTTTATTGAGATGAAATATCCTGTATTGTTATATCGTTGTTGATAATAACAAGCACGTACTAACTAAAACACCTCAGAGCATTTTTATTCAAATTAGAAAATGCATAAATGTATCACAGAAGTATAAAAAAACATTTGCTTATTCCATATAGACTATTCAACTAATGCATGAGTAAGCATTGTGGTGTATATTTTTCATGGAGATATGCAATGACCCACTGTTTACTGCGGCAGAAAACCTGAGAAAAAGATGTGACTCATCGTATTATATCGTCCCTCTTGCCATCTGCTTTTGAATTTCAAGAAACCACCAGCATCAGCACCTTAAAAAACCTTCCCTCCGAGTGCTGTACGTGGGTTTACCGCCCACTCGCATAGGCAAGTGGACGGTTTGAACACTCCAGCAGTCCCACTCACTCTGACACGAGGTCCGCTCTCGAACGCAGACGTGTAAATCGGACTGAATGCAGTATCTTCAAATAATAATCATCATAATGGCAAATAAGCTCATTTTCCGAGCCGTGATTTGCTTCGTTGCTGTCGTTAATTTCTAATAATATCTTAAGTGGTTCTGCTCATGATTACCCCATGCGGGTCTCCTGGTGACACATTTTTTGGACACATTCTGGTGGAGACAAGTGGGTGTCAGAGAGGGATCCAGGAGAATAAATGTGTTGCGTAAAGGCCTTTTTCGGGGTCCTTCTGTTTAAGCCTTTTCCTCTCGTGAAGCCACTTAAAATGCGAGGCCACATTTAAAAGAGTTGAATTTGTTGCACAGTCGAGCCTGAAAACTGTCCTTTAGTGCAAAAAGAAAAACAAAGTCGTCCGTGGGATGCAGCTGACCGTGTTCAACATGCAGCGTGAAGATCCTTCCCGCTGCCCGGCGCTGCTCGGTCGCAGCAGCCGAGCCGTTTCCCTGAAAGTAAATCCGCTCCTTCTGCATGAAAGAGTCAGAATAGACAACCGAACCAAAATAGCCCCGTAAACACCTCTCTCTTTCCCTCCTCGCTCTTCTGTTTTTCTCTCTTGGTTCTTGTCCTGCACTGTGTCCTTTCCTCCCTCTCTCTCGGTCATGTTATTGACTCTGAGGGTCGTGCTGTTTTTCACTGGAACGTTAGTGTCCAATGAGCAGAGAGAAGTGATTATGCAGTGTGAGAAAGAAGAAGAACAAAGAAAGAAGCTGCACTGGCGTAAAGTAAACTATAGAGAGAGAGAGAGAGAGAGAAGCCATTAAGAGTGTTTCCTGCCTCTTTCTCTCTAACTGCGTCACTCCCCAACAAGGAAATCCCATGTTTACCCCGTCGGTCATGGCCTGACGTCTCAAACTATCGGGTAACACGTCCAAGGGCTCAGCACACAATGACAAAAGAATACCTGTGTGCATGAATGGGCTCCAGAGCGTGAACAGCTGCCCCCCTTTTTCAGATGTTGGAGCTTCAGTTTGCTTTTTGTCGGACGTTCTGCAAGACAGGAGTGATCGCATGGCGGGGAAAAAATGTCCAAAATGTTACACACACATATATACACTACCGTTCAAAATGTTGGGTCACTTAGAAATGTCTTTATTTTTCAAAGAAAAGCACTGTTTTTTCAATAAAGCTAACATTAATCAAAAATACACACTATAACATTGTTAATGTGGTAAATGACTATTCTAGGTGGAAACGTCTGGTTTCTAATGAAATATCTCCAGGTGTATAGAGGCCCATTTCCATCAACTATCACTCCAGTGTTCTAATGGTACATTGTGTTTGCTAATCGCCTTAGAAGACTAATATCTGATTAGAAAACCCTTGTGCAATTATGTTAGCACAGCTGAAAACAGTTATGCTGGTGATATAAGCTATAAAACTGGCCTTCCTTTGAGCTTGAAGTTTGAAGAACAAAATTAATACTTCAAATAGTAATCATTATTTCTAACCTTGTCAATGTCTTGACTATATTTTCTATTCAATTTTCAATTCATTTGATAAATAAAAATGAGTTTTCATGGAAGACACGAAATTGTCTGGATGACCCCAAACTTTGGAACGGTAGTGTACATTACACTTTATTCATTCCGAAAGGGAGTTATTGTGCAACATATCCAACAAAAGAACAATAGAGTACACAAATGAATATTTCTGAACAATATATTAATAAGTTGAGATGAATTCAGTCAAATAAGTAAAGCGAAGTTATTTTGTGCATGATATAAAAAACTTAATAAAAAGTACACGCGCACATCGTATATTGAAAGTAAAACTGCACACTGTTTAGAAAGTAGCATTGCATAATCTTGATGTTATTGTTCTCATGTTCCAGCTGTCCTTTAATGACAGTTTACTGACGTATGAAAGGGGAAATTGATATTTCTGTATAAAACAATCACCTGGCATCTAAAATATATATTGATATATATATATATTTATATATTGAATTGTTCAGACACCAGCAATGCAGACAGTAAGTCAGCCGGCTCGATCAAACTCACGGCGCTGGAGTTGAGGGCTTCGATACATTTGGCCTTTTTGAAATTGACGATGAGTTCAAACACACGCCGCGTGTCCGGCGTTGTGAAATTGTACATTTCTGCAAGTGTTGCGCACTTTGGCGACACCGGTCGCTAACCTCCCGCCGCACGGCGAAGGCCTCTTTGCACACAGCTTATTTTCAGGGTTGTCCCGACCTGTTCGGAGCCGGACGTGAGGCGACATGTTGCTCCAGTTCCCAGTCGCTGAAGGAGGACTGACGTCTGGCTGTGTTGTGAGTGGAGCCCCCGAGGGTGCATCTCAACCACCGCCCGAGTATTCCTACAAGAGGACTCGACCCATGTCATGTTGCACAGCTAAATAAAGTTATCGTGTATTTTCAATTTCAAAAATGATCATAAGACAACCTTTTATTTTTCAAAGTAAGAATATCTGGGCGTAAGAACATGTTGGTTTCCTGTGGCGGGTTAAAAACTCTAAACAAGGTTAATCCATCTGGATACAAGACCAACGACATGCCGTAGTGAACACGCGTCTGTGTTTTGCAGAGGGAGAGAGAGAGAGAGAGAGAGAGAGAGAGATAGGGAGAGAGAGAGGGAGAGAGAGAGGGAGAGAGAGAGAGATAGAGGGAGAGAGAGAGGGAGGGAGAGAGAGAGAGAGAGAGAGAGATAGTGAGAGAGAGATAGAGAGAGGGAGAGATAGAGAGAGAGAGAGAGAGAGACGCCCTCACGGGTTGTCTGGGTGTCCTTCCACACGTCTTTTCTCTGCTTCAAGGAGGCTCCACATCTGAACTGTTGCCTTTCCTCCATGTTTCTCCCACTTCTCCAGCTCTCCTCCTCCTCCTGTGTGTTTAAATCCTCCCTCTCTTTGACCCTCTCTGCCTCCTGCCCTTTTTCTTATTCTTCCTTTCTGAGTGTTTTCACCACATCTCCATGTTTTCTGCCGCTCTTCCACGCCGCGCCGCCCTCATTTCCTCTCCCAGAAACAATGGCGCTTTAAAGAAGCTCAATTTCAAACCAACTGCAGGATCCAGAGAAACGTCGTGGCGGGTTCGGCCCGCCGGACTTTGGCCATCGCCGCTCCTTCTAGGACAAAAGAGGAGTTGGGTGCAGCCATGAAAAGGTTCCTCCAGTTGAATCTGTGAGAGTCTTCCGGTGTCGCTTTATTTAGCCGACTGAGAGGAGGATTGTGATGCGACCGGTGTGTGATTCAAATGAGCCGTATAAAAACAACTCAACTTCTGGGAGACATGAACAGAAGAGAAGGAAACATGTTTCCATTCACTATGTTCTTCTAGCTCTCTGTCTGTCTGTCTATCTGTCTGTGTGTCTGTCTGTCTTTCTTTTGTTTATCTGTCTCTATGTCTGTCTGTCTCTCTGTATGTCTCTCTGTCTCTCTCTCTCTCTGTGTCTGTCTTTCTGTCTGTCTGTCTGCCTGACTGTCTATCTCTCTGTCTGTCTTTCTGTCTGTCTTTCTGTCTGTCTTTATGTCTGTCTCTCTGTCTGTTTTCAGTTGTAATCCCAGCTGGAACAATGATATATGTTGTTTTGAGTTAACAACAGCGCCACATGAATAATTTTCTTTGTCCGTGATGACGCAGTTCGGGATGGAACATTTAATTTCCAGTGTCCTTTTTTGAAACGGGGTCTTTATTGACTTGTTTTCTTGTTTTCCAGCAGCTTGGATCTGCTGCCTGCTGCCTGAATGCGGACGACCCACTGAGCGCTGTTCTCCAGACCGTCGCTTCGGGGGACATCGTCAGATGTGTACCCAGCACTCGAAGCCCCTGGCCTGGCCGCGGGGATGGCAGCCTCTGCCCTGAACCTGAACGGCCTCGGAGTCATGAGCAGGTCGGTGTTTTCCTTTTTCTTTCGCCACATTTTGAGGGCATGTGTTGCTTTTAGGCCGCACCGCTTTCCTCGAGAGTTGGATTGGAAATGCATACTTCAGGAACGTGTTCGGTGGGTATTGTTTGTTGCGGCTGGGAACCCGTTGGACCGGACTTTTAGGATTGCTTTTTATTTCTTATACATTTACAAAACTATTCAATCAGATCACCTCTAATTACTTCTGATTGAATTATGATTCATTTTAATATGTCATACTCGTCTTATGTAAGTGTTTTATATATATACACACTACCAGCGACTGAATGATATTTCTGTGTCTGTGTTTTTTTGTATTACTGGACCATTAAATGCAACACTTAGGATGGTTATAGCCTGAACACACATACATCAAGTAACCCTCTCTTCTCTGCAGCAGTAACCAGTTTCACACCCAGCCCGGCTCCTCTGGTACCAGCTCTCGATCTAGAACCGGTCCAGTGGGCCGACCTGTGCTGCCGGTTCCCGATCGGAGCACCTACCTGCTGGGTGGGGGAGCGCCGGGTGGAGGTCTCTACAGCCCAACCAGCCCCAAGGTAACGACGTCTGAAAACACTGATTATGTTTATTTATAAAAGTTCACCATCCCAAAAATGTGTGTGTTTTATTCACGGGCAACAAACATATCATTGATATTCCACATTATAAGCACATTAGAGTTGGTATTTTCTCTGATTAAGTCATGATCTACCGTGATTCATCCATGATAATCATGCAGTCTAATAATATTAATATTGCTTATAATTAGTTATTAATCAAAGAGTGTAAATAGACACGTCAGAAGCATGAGAGAAGAACTGAAAGAGAAACTAAAATGCAGTCATCTCCCCCCGTGCTTTAAATAGACTGTTCCCCTTTGTTACTGTTTCAATGTTTTTTTAACATTTATGGTCATGTACTTATCTCTTCATGTGATTATCTCTTAATCTAAAATTTCATGATTGTGTTTAATACTGAAGTAACTGGAAATATTAAGGGGACAATTATATTTCTTTGAACTTGTCATTTTGGCAATGGCTCATTTTCTCTAAAATAAATTTAATTTAATAAAATGTTTCCATCCATCCACTCATCCACAATAAAAAAAATAAAAAATAAGATAAAGTCCACATGGTATTTCCACATTCTAATTATCATCTCTTGATGACCCCCCGTCTTGTTTGTGCGTCTGCTCCCAGAGTCCTCGAACCCTGGGTCGAGCCTTCGTCTTCCCCCCGTCGTCTTCCTCGCTCTCCCCCAGCCCCACCCCCCACTCGCGCTCCCCGTCCCCGCGGAGCCCCGAGCTCCTGGGAGTCAACGTGGGCCAGCGGGTCCGACGGCTGAGCTCGCCCGGCGGTGAGGAGAGAGGGGAAGGAGAGGGCCAGGAGGAGAGGGCGGGGGAGACGGCCGAAGGAGAGAGGAGGGAGGAAAGGAGACGCCAGGCGCAGCTGCTGCAGATACACCGAGAGCTGCAGAACGTCGAGGTGATTACGACTCGCTCTCCTCCGTCTTCATCTAGGAATGCTAGAGCCGCGTTGTCACGGGCACGTCAGAACAATGCCGATGGGAACTGTAGTCTCACTCTGCGTCGTTGACCCCAAAAACGCTGCAGTTACTCAATCTGAGAAATCTGAGCAGAGCAAAAGCAGAAGAGGGAGAAAATAACCACGCATTTTTCATGACTATACTTTCTTTTTTATAAAGATGGATAATTGGACTCCCAGTTATGGTCATTTGGAGAAAAATGGGCTTTTAATGTGATATTATCATCTTGAATAATGTTTCTCAGTAGCGTCTCCTGCCGTTATCGTCCATCATCCCGAAACGCAGATTATAATGTCTCCGGTAATCGAGTTTGTGATTCCATGTGACGAGTTAGCTTTTGTTTTTTCTTGGACTGTTTCTATCTCCTAATGTAAATTGATATGCATTGATTAAACTAAAGATAGACCAATACGTGATTATCAGGTTCAGACTACTTGGAATTTAAACCCACGTTTGTACTCTGCAAACTGAAGATACTCTGTTTTTCAGTTTAGTCAATTTAATATCGAGAAACTCTAGAGATGTCCTTCCTTTGTTACTTTTCATCTTCATAACATTAGCAGCAGATTTTGATGATTATTTGAGATTTTCATCGTCACGTAGGTCCACACCAGTTCACCCAAAATATGAACAAATGCACCAAAGTAAATGTGTGTATAGCTAAAACTGCAGTTGCAGTCAAGTCTTTATGTTCTCTGTCTTCCAGGTCAGGGGAAAAGTGGGAATTTTTGAGGCCCATATTTCCGGAATTCGTGCCCAAGTGCTGAACACTGAGCTCCAGCGCAGCCCTCGGTCTCCACGGCGATCGCCCAGCCAAACCCCTTCTCATCCCGGCCAACGAGACGCGGCCCTCGAATGCCCGATGACCCACCCGCGAGAGAGTGGAGCTCTCCGTGTCGTCCAAAATGGAAGAGAAGGGGAGGAAGAAACTACGGAGGGAGGAAGGAAAGAAGATGAAAGGGACAACAACAGTGCTACAAAAACAAACACGGAGAACAAGACACCGATCGGTCGAAATGGCTGCCGTTCGGAAGCAACGGCGCAAACTCCCGGTGTGGACGGAGCGTCCGTCGTTCGGGGTTCCCTTGAGACGTTAAACCCGGATGCAACGACAGAGGGAGAGAAGAAAGGGGGCGGAAAAGACGACGCAGGGGAGGTAGAGAACGGACCAATGTTGGGAGACGAGAGAGAACGGACAGAGAGAGAAGCGAGAGACGAGCGAGAGGACCGGTCGGGTCTTGAGATGCCGCTGCAGGCCGAGGCCGGCGGGTCGGAGGTCAACGCTTCTCCTCTGACCCAAAGCATGGAGACCCTCCCTTCTCCGCCAGACACCGATCCCACCACAAACTGCTCTTCTTGCATGCCTCCCTCCATCCCCGCGGTCATCGTAACCGACCACGGTCTGGAAACTCAGCATCGGAATTCTGAAGGCCCCGGCTCCGACCAGGGACTCGGCTGCAGCCCGAGCCCGGGTTCGAGCCCCGTCCCCGGGCCGAACTTCTCCAGCCACTCCCTCAGGAAGCTGTCGTCCTCCTCGGCCTCCTCGGCCGGCTTCTCCTCGTCCTGGGAGGAGTCGGAGGAGGACATTTCGAGCGATACGGAGAAAGGGGAGCAGCTCCTCGACCCGGCATTGCTCACGTCTCAGCAGAGAGCAGTAAGTGTGTGTGTGTGTGTGTGTGTGTGCGTGTGCGTGTGCGTGGATTGACACATATCCTTCTCAATGGAAAAGGATTGACGTGAAATCACGCGTTGACATTCGTGGCCCCCAGAGGATGAAGCCGTCGGACTCTGGTCATCCCCGGACAGGTCAAATGTTTCATCTATCCTGTGAAATATCTCTCCTTAGATTTAATTAAATTATATTTTATTCGCTAACACGCTGCACTTTGACGGTGGACCTCGGCATGTTTAGAATTTGAAATACTCGGAGAACGTTGACAAAGACGAGTGAGCTGGTGATTTGGCAACCTCTCCAGATCTGGGAAAGAGTCTGTGGGTCTGTTAACAATGGTGCCTCAAAATGTGTGTGTGTGTGTGTGTGTGTTTGTGTATGTGTGTGTGTGTGTGTGTGTGTGTGTTTGTGTGTGTGTGTGTGTGTTCCAATGGGCCTGTGCATGTTGCCGGGTGCTCCTGTGTCAAATTGGCCAGAGCTCGCTGCGAGAGTAATGGTTGACATTCACAGCAACAAAGCTAGCTCTGTGCCCAAACCTGTGTGTGTGTGTGTGTTTGTGTGTGTGTGTGTGTGTGTGTGCAGGAGTGTTATTTGTGTGAGGGTAACGTGAGGGTGTAAGTTTGTGTTTGAGAGAGAGTGAGAGAGAGAGAGAGAGAGAGAACAAGAAAGGGAAAGTGAGAGAATTTGCCAGTCACACACATTTAAGCTTTGCCTGCAATTGGACGACATTCAAAGAGGAGGCTGAGACCTGTGTGTGTGTGTGTGTGTGTGTGTGTGTGTGTGGGTGGATGTGTTTTTTTTGGTCGCCAGGAAGAGTTCACAGGGGCCATTTCACTTCTGCTTTAAAACACGATGTAACGAAGGATTGTATAACTGATTATACGTCAGTGTTTTCTCAAACAACGGCGCAGAGTTTTTTAGGATTTTAAAAATATTTCCGCGCGGCTCGATGAAAGACGGGCTCATCGCGCCGACTTCTTATCAGTTGAACCGCCGTGAATCATCTACGAGCTCCAAAGCTGAGCGGAGGGACCGAATACTCGTCGCCCCTGCAATCAATACAGCGTCTGCATAGCTCCGGACATATTTCGGAGATCTCATCATTCGAAACCAAATATTCCACGTTCGCTGTCTTTGCGAGAGGCAGCGGCGGAAAGAAATTCAATATTCTCTGTTGTGATTCGTAAGACTCCAGGTTCACGTCGTACCCATTTAACCCAACGACCCCGCCCTAAACCAATGCACCCGGCTCTCTCGGGTGACATGGGTCCCGGCCTATTTGTTTAAATGAATTTGGTTCATCGGATTTGAATACTGTTTGTGTTGCTCTTTGCATATTTGCGGTCATCTCTCTATCGCTCAATCCGGGGCGGAGAAGAAAGCCACCGAAGCTGAAGGTGGAAGCCGACTGAGGGACTGAGGGCTAAAAAGTCTGGATTTCCCTCAAAGATGTCGAACGTCATTGGGAGCTCTCGTCATTCGGAGCTCTCGTCGTTCGGAGCTCTCGTCGTTCGGAGCTCTCGTCATTCGGCGCTCTCGTCATTAAACCCTGTCGCAGTTTTGAAGGAAAATAAAAATGTAATGTATGCAGGAGGCGAACACGCGGCGACATACAGCGTGCTAGCTCGTCGCGTGGGAGGTGTGTAGGAAAAGAGGAGAGGAGTGATACTGAGAGAGGAGAGAGCAGACAAGAGCTGGAGAGGAGAGAGAGAGAAGAGAGAGAAGAGAGAGAAGCATGGGAGGATAAGTTGTGACAATGTGCACTGCAGTCCAGCAGGTCCCTTCTTCTCATTGCTATCGACTCTGTTTGTCATGTGACACTGAACACTGCACTTATAAGTGTGGCTCTGGAAATACTGGAGATAAATATATATACGAATATGTACCCCCCCCCACACCTCCACCTCCACCGTAGCCTTAACTCATCGATGCGAGCATGACATTTCAATTTCCACACATGTGCTTCATCAGCTTTTTTTTAGATTATCAACTCTGTTCTTTTTTTTTTTGAAGAGCGTTACACACTTTCTAAGCAAGTAGAGGCTTGAAGCTGAGCAGAGCCATATATAGACGCTGTTTGGCTGATCTCTTGGCTGCCGGGCATCTCTCCAAGCCTGGAAGGCACACATGTACTGACAGTATTCCCTCTAGTAATTTGGCAGAAAAAAAGGGCACCTGCAAGAGATCGGCATCTTTTTTTCTTCTCTTTTTCCTTTTTTTTCTTCGACATTTCAGTTGAGAAGAGTCGGCCAGCGGCAGAGTTTCTTCTTCCCCGAGGTGGAACGCAGTTGTTTGTACTTTTACCTTTAAGCGTCAGCTCCAAGGCCATCAGAGAAGTTCCAAACTAAACAGATTAAACCTCCTGGAGACACTCGAAAATGAACTCTGCCAGGAAGATAATCCAGAGACTTAAAAGGTCTTCAAAACAACGTGCCGAGTAGGATTAACATTTAATATGATGAACATGAAAACAATTCAATCACCTCAATTCCTTAGTTTAACAATCAACCATCAGCTGCAGAAGATCAACGCCTCGCTGATGTGTTAACGGGTGAATTGTTTGACTTGTTTATCAAACTCAAAATGCCAAACATGTGGCATGAGGCTCTCATCTCTCAATTATGACGATTAACTGCTGATTTATCTCACAATGAAAGAAACAAAGAGATCGGAAACTTGTCTTTCATCTTTTATGACATTTTATATTCTCCTAAAAATAAAAGTTTATTTATACTCGCTGCAAAAACTTGGCGGGAGCGCCTCTTAAAACCTGTGCATCTTATCGGAAAAAAACTAAACAAAAACAAAAGCACCATCGTGTTTCAGCCAATCAGAAAGACCGATTAAAAAAAAAAGAAACCCCGAGCTACGAAGCAGAAGCTCCAGCAGAACACGGAGGCCTCGCCACGAGGAACGTGTCTGCACACATCGATATACACTTCTTCATGATATGCATCCATTATAGAAACAGATGTGTCTTTCGGAATGCGGACTGCACCCATGATGAGAAACACACACACACATGCACACACGTGCACACACATCTGCATATAACGCAGACACACCCTCTGCACATAACACAACAGCCACTGTTTCCCTCTAACTGCCATGCTGTCACTAACGTCACACTGACTCGCATCCCTTTTTTTTTATTCGTCCCTTTTCGGGACCCAAACGTGAATCTTCTTCACTTGTTGATCCGACTGAACGAGAGCTCATCTCCAACCGGCGCAACGACAGACTGTTTGTTTTGGACTGGAAGTAAACTCTTTTTTTTCTTCTTTTTTTTTCATGTCCTGAACTGTAACTCGAGTGGATCGGCACACACACACAAGCGCACACACACATACCGAAACACACACACACACACACACCGTGTTTGCACTGCAGTGGAAAATCTTTGCTACCACAGCGGCCGGTTGCCTAGCAACCCTGTGACGTCAAACCGAGTTTCCCTCTCACAGCTGTGTGTGTGTGTGATTGAGAGTCTGCAAGTTTATGGGCGTGTGTCCAACTCTTATTTGTGTGTGTGTGTGTGTGCTTGCTTGTTTTTTTGCGAGAGAGGAAACACTGGTCAATTCTTCATTTGGTGTTTCTGTGAGAGTCTGCTGGTGCATGTGCGTGTTCTAGTCGTCGTCCCCCCCCCCCCCCCCCCCCCGGTTAATGAGAAGTGAGGATCGGCCTGCAGTGAGCGAGGCTGACATTTTGGGGGAAGGGGTGTCTATCTAGTAGCACGGGCTCCAGTGGTGTCACATGGTTTCAGAGCTGTCAGAGACATGCTGGGGGAAGCCTGCTCTCTGCACGCCTGCAACGTAGCTCTTTGTGGTCATGGCGATGTACACGGAACTCTCCGGTTCATCTACTGTGCAGTTTTTTATACACGTAAACACGCGACTCGCTGCCCATGACCTCGGTCGTTCTGCTCGTTAGCGAGCGACAACGCGAGTGCCTCACAGCTGCGGCTGGATCTGGTCAGATGCGCTCGTCGAGGTTCCACACGGCGACCTCCTTATCGCACTTCGTTATGTAGATACTGCAGAACTGAACCGCCACATCACAAACATCTCACCACGTGTTGGTTTTTTTCTTCTTCTTCTTTTAGGCGTCCATTGTTCTCACCTCGATGTAGCCGTCACTTTTTTTTCTGCAAAGCTATATTTCTTTCCACTCGTCAGCCTTGGTTGCCGAGTGATTTATGGTGCACCCTCCAAGCGTCTAACACGCCCGCATCACCCTCCATGCAGATTCTTATTGCCTGCATGCATTTGGTGTGTGTGTGTGTGTGTGTGTGTGTGTGCTTCTAAACTTTGCAGGCTTACGGGAGTAGCACTATTTGTATCTGCAAGGGGACCTTGTGGTGAGTGATATCAGGCTTGTTGTTTCCTAAGCACTTCTCCGTGAGGCCAGCATCAGTGTATCCCCTCCCCCCTCCCGCTGCTGCTGCACACGACACACTCGTAACCCAGAGTTTACCCTCTTCTCGCCGCTCTCCTGCTCGTTCCATTCCTCCCTGTGCATGCAGACGCGCGACATCTCGGTCGCCCTACGTTACACCAACAAAACATTTTTTAAAAAAGTTAACGTCTGTACATTTCCTCGCAGCTGCACGCGCGTCGTTCGTGGCGACGCCCGTTCCAACGGCAGTTTCACAGATCGCCGTGTCGCGTTCACGATGGGATCGGACGGGGCCGACGTAAACTCTTTGCCTCGGGCCTCCTCTGTTGTTTACGGAGGGCAAGGCCTCTTTTCTTTCTTTCTTTTGTTTGTAGTCAGCGGCGGATGTGGAAAATACTGTCGCTGAGGCAAGCGGCAAGCGGCAACCCCCCCCCCCCCCCCCCACACACACACACACACACACACACACACACACACACACTTCCTGTCTGCAAGAAGTTCCTTCTCTTACCATTTCCTCTCTCTCTCTCTCTCTCTCTCAATGGAAACTTTGATGTTTTTCCTGCTCTCCTCTCGTCATCCAGCTGGTCTGGGAATAGAGATAGGAGCGACAGAGAGAGAGCGTTGGAGAGCAACGAGCCAGGAAAAGATGAGAGGCTGACTTTGAGGAAGTTTTAGGCAGAAGCAGAGAGAGAGAGAGAGGATTTTTGTATTATTGTATCCCAGTTTTGGGGTTAATGTCACATTTTTGCTCATTGAAATCTCTTTTTGTTTGTTATCAGTTTAAGTCCATTATAACAAATGAAACAAAACAACAAAATACCTTACAAATAAACCCAGGTGACGGACTCGTGAGCTCTGAGGGATTATTTCCCGGTGGAAAATAGTGCACGTACGGACATGGACACACACTGAAACACGGCAGTGGCGATACCAAATGAAGGCTTCGTGATTTGTTTAGACGGATGATCTAGGAAAAACTCATTTAAATGACTTTTCATACTGGACAGGAGTAAAGAGCAACAAATGACTTCTGTAGAGGGACGACTGTCTCCAAGAAGACTTAACTGGAGACTGATGATACGCATCGACCACCCAAACTGAAGTCTAGAACATTATTTTTAAAACAGTAGTATATTCCCCTAATTTAGATCAAGCGCTCTGATTGGCTGGCTGGATTCAGCTGTAAAAACAGGGCACTTTTTTTCTTCTGCACTCTTTTGAGCATCCTAACCTCACAGCTGAAAGTAGCACATTCCTAAAATGTTTCCACAACTGCTAACATATATATATATATTTTACACAAATCACCCCTTTTCGCAACATTTTTTTAAAAACTTTCCACGAGTGTCTGTTCTCGACATGTCTCAAGTTCAAAGGTTTCATTTTCACGGCCCTCTCCTCCTCACCAGCATTTAGGAGTCCACACACTTGCACGACTGCAATCTGAGTGGCTCTGAAAAATAAATGGCGGAAGAACAAAAAGAAGGACGAGTTAATAGTTTGGGACTTTAAACAAAAGTCGATTTGTTTTAATCTGAAAGTGAGGACATTTATTTTGGTAACGTGACGACATTTACTTTGCCGTAGTCGTCCAGCCAGCTGTGAAATTACTGTTTCACCATCTTTGAATCCAGATGTATTTAACATAATTATTATTAGGACGTTTATTTTTCGTCTGCTGCTCGCGTTGGAACTTCTGTCAAAATCTTTGAAACAAAACTCAAAAGTATATAAGAGTCGGAAGAGAAGAAACCGGGTATGACATGTAAACGCTTTGTAATCGGTGTGCGTTCAAACTCACACACACACACACACACACACACACACACACACACACACACACACACACACACACACAGAGCTTCATCTGTCTTTTGAATGCTTTGACCTTTGTGGAAATTTGCGTGTCCTGATTATGTTAGTCCCCTGTTTTGCCAATCAAATGATGCGCAATTGTTTTATCTACACACACACATAAACACACACACACACACACACATGTGTAAATCGCGTGGGGCAAACATAGAAAGAGGAGCCTCTGAGCCCGAGTTGCTTCGTTCCTTAAAAGCGGCGCAGGAGAGCGGAGCCGGTCGACAGAAAGCCACGATGTGGTCCGCGTGGCCGTGCTCGGCGTGGAGTGTTGTCGTGTCAGTGGGAGCCATCTTCATCATTTCCTTCATCTTCCTCCGCACCAACCGCCGCCCTCAGGTACTGTCGCCCGATGCGGAGCGGAGCGTCGCCGTGGTTTTCCGGAGGCTTTTCCTCCCTGGATTTACTTCTTGTTTAGGGATGTTTGACAGCTCTGCTTTCACGACTTTTGATTTAATTGAGCAATAATATATCCGGTAATAGGTGTAGTCGTTTTTTATTTCATTACACATAAATCAAACTTCTCCTCCTCGTTGTATTTTAATGTCTCGAGCTCCTAAATCGACACACTTTGACGACGTCTGTTATTACTCACACATGAGATAGACCAGAGCTTTTCTTCTTTTCTCTCTTTGTCTCTTGCCCTCTGCAACTCACACACACACACAGACACACACACAGACACACACACACGCGCGCCGGTTGTAAGTGGGCAACGTGGGAGATGGATGACAGTGAGTTGACCGGCCCTGGCTGCGGACCAAGCTGTAGTCTGATACTCTTGTGCTCTCTGCTAACTGGACAAAGATGGGAGAAACAGTTGAGAAGGGGGTTCAACATGAGGTCTGGCTTCTTCTGGTGGCCTGGAAAGTTTCATCTGTATTGAGTTCATCTTTCAGTAGAAGCCAGGAAGATCGACTGACAAGTGGATCAGAGAGCAAGAAGACATTATAACAGAGAGTTTGATCTCGACCTCCGTTTGAAGACCTTCACAGTGACACATGGAGATTACTGTTCTGTCCTTCTCCAAGAATGACAGCAAAGCTTCACTTTAAAAAGTTGCATCTTCCATCATTGTGTTTTTGAACAGAATCATGTCACCTTTTTTTTGGACCAAGAAATAAATTCAGTAGACTTCTCGAGATATTGAACTTCGGGACCAAACTTTCCGGATGTTGCACCTTCAAAAGGCAAATGGCAATAATCCTGATTATGTCCTCTGTGACAGTCATTCACCATGTGATCTGTGTGTGTGTGTGTGTGTGTGTGTGTGTGTGTGTGTGTGAGAGAGAGTGTGTTTTTGACTTTTTTCAGAGTTTCTCTCTCTCTCCTTCAGTGGTGCAGAGAAAAAAACCTTCATGTGACTCTTCACCTCCTCAGACAGAAAGAGAGAGAGAAAGAGAGAGAGAGAGAGTGTGTGTTTCTGAAGGTGTGTGTGTTTGTGTGTATGTGTAACCATAGATAGTCATAATATCAGCTGATGGATTTTTTTTTCATCAGGTCCAGATTCTGTGACATGGGTTAAATATCTCCTTCTATGGTCCTCTTCTCTCTTATCTCATCCGTCCTCCTCCTCTCATCTCTCCTCTTCTCTGGTTATATGTAGACATCATATTACTTCTCCTGGTATTTACATTTATGTGGTACCTTTATATGGAATTTCAGTACCACACAATATGCCTATCACTAACCGGATGATTTAGGAGGAGTTGTATTCGTACATCCATCATAAAGAAAAGTTGAGCGTTGTTCAAACCCACAGAACCAAACATCTGGAGTGTTTCCATCTGATGTAACGCTGCAGGCACATTGTCACACTCACAGGATCAATTAGGAGAATTAAGAAAAGTATTTGGTGTATTAGCTCGTCTCCATATCTAAACTTGTCATGCACTTATTCAGTAAACATTAGAGGTTAACATATAGTTTAGAGAGTTCACCAGTCAGATGTTAATGTGTGAGGAAAGTCAGCCGACTGCACTGGACTTGAATCCGTCTGAAAAGAACTCGCAGTGTGTGTGTTTGTCTGCATGTGTCCCAGTTTGTCAATGAGTTTGTTTGTTTGTGTGTGTTTGTGTGTGTGTGTGTGTGTGTGTGTGTTAGTGCGTGTGGCAGGATTCCCGCAGTTCAATGCCTCTGCCAGGGACAGGGAGAGCCCTTGGATAAAGTGTGTGTGTGTGTGTGTGTGTTTGTGTTACCAGGGGAAACCCCGGCTTGATCCTTCAGAGTTTCCTTAAAATGTCCTAAAACAGCGGAGAGAAAGAGAGAAAAAGAGCGGGGAGTGTCAGGGATGCCCTACAGCCCACAGTGTGTGTGTGTGTGTGTGTGTGTTACCAGAGTAAACCCCGGCCTGATCCTTCAGAGTTTAGTTGAAATGTCCTAAAACAGCGGAGAAAAAAAGAAAAAAGAAGAGCGGCCCAAAGTGTGTGTGTCTGTTTGTGTCTGTGGTGTGTGTGTGTGTTACAGGGTAAACCCCGGCCTGATCCTTCAGAGTTTAGATTAAATGTCCTAAAACAGCGGAGAAAAAAAAAAAAGAAGAGCGGCCCAAAGTGTGTGCGTGTGTCTCTGTGTGTGTGTGTGTGTGTGTGTGTGTGTGTGTGTGTGTGCGTGTGCGTGCATGTTTTAAAGACTTACGGCTATTGAACAAAAAAGCGCTGTGTCAGCCAGAACTTGATCTCTGGGTGATTTTAAAGCGCCATCTTGCGAGAGCGAGCGCTTAGGGCGCCTCAGATCATCTTTCAAGTTCACACCATCGTCACATGTCAGTTTAGTCTGAACACGTTTATGGACCAACGATACGTAAACATCTGAAACTAGAACGGGCACTCGGTAGAGCGCATACCTTCGCATATCACAAGATTGGGCATTGAATTATGAACAATTTGGCATTAGTTGCATGCCAATTGCATAGAAATTGGCCGCGCTATGGTAAAAAGAATATTTTGACCTTTTCATGACTTTGACCCGTTCGATCCCAAAATCTAATCAAATGGTCCCCGGATAATAACCAATCATCCCACCAAATTTCATGCGATTCGGTTTAATACTTTTTTACTTTTGCGAATAACACGCATGCAAATAAATAAATACACGGCGATCAAAACATAACCTTCCGCATTTTTAATGCGAAGGTAATGAAAACATAGAAAGCGCCTCGTTGGTGAAACCTTATTCTGGAGCATCATCACTTTGTGCCTTGTTTGTGTTTTGCAGAACAAGTCTTGGAAGAAGATCAAGAACATGGTCCACTGGTCCCCGTTCGTCATGTCCTTCAAGAAGAAATATCCCTGGGTACAACTGGCTGGGCATGCAGGTATGTGGGACACACACACACACACACACACACAAGAAGATGTGAGGCAATACATTGGTCTGTCTTTGTTCATGTGTGTGTGTGTGTGCTTGGATGGTTAGCAACGGGGGTTTGAAATTTGTGCGATGCTCGGTGTCACGGCAGTTAGAGCTACACCCGGGGGACTGTTTCACTGTAACACCTCCGCAGCTGCTTCACAGTCGTTGTGTGTCCTCTCACAGGGAGCTTCAAGGCGGGGGCCAACGGACGCATCTTAAAAGTAAGACGCTCCTCACACCGATCTCACCTTGTCCGTCGTTGGAGGAGAAGTTGATGTTCGTGGTTTGGGTTCAATGAGGCGCCACATGTTGTTGATTCTGAATCAGTGAAACTCTGGGTGTAAAATGATGGAGTGCACACAGGGGAGGACATTTACATATTTTTTAGGGGGCAGTTTTTGCCCCCACTGAGTGAAATCCAGGGGCATTTGAAAATAAATTGGGGGCACTTTTTAAATAACATTTAACCTTTGTTCAAAACTAATAAATATACTTATTTAGGCTTACAGTATATGAGCAATTGTCATAAAAATGGCAATTATAAGACTATTAGGCAATAATAAGACTATTAGGCAATAATAAGACTATTAGGCATTAGTCTACAGACTCAAACTGTTTTCTTAGATATTTTCTTTAACCAAAAAAAACTGAAATCAGACTCATATTTAATTGTATTCTTATTTTTTGTGTTTATTTATTGTTATTATAATTAAAAAATTATAACTTCTTAAATTTTTATAATAAAAAAATATATTTATTGATTTTTGTGTGTGTATTTACCTAGTTCAGGCAACACAGACAGGACAGACACACCAAAAAACAAAATGCTATTAAATTATCATTATTATTAGAAGAAATTATGGGGGCATTGTTTGCCTCGCCAAGTGATATCAGGGGGGAAATTCTCTGTATTCGGGGGCAGTTTTGCCCTTTGCCCTTGTGTATTTGCACACATACCGATATATCTGATATCAGGTATGCTGACGATCTATTTTAAAGACGTTTCTAATTCTCGTTTAAGTTTTGACTAATTTGTCGCTGGATTAAAAAACAATGTATCCTTGAATTATAATTGTGTATAATAAGTGTCATCCCCATTGAAGTGACGATGGCTCTCCTCCCCTCTAGAAACACTGTGACTCTGAGCAGCGCTGCTTGTCCCTCCTCATGAGGGACGTGCTGCGTCCGTACGTCCCCGGTTACCATGGCGACGTGGAGAAGGACGGACAGAAATACAACCAGATGGAGGATCTGCTGGCCGAGTTTGACTTCCCGTGCGTGATGGACTGCAAGATGGGCGTGAGGTGAGGACGGGCCTCGGGTCTCTCCGGGTTGCCGGTTGCTTTGGATCGGTTCCATTGGTTCCCTCAGAAAACTCAAACCTTTAAAGAGTCGGCGGCCATCTTTGTTGTCGAAGCTGCTTTTCTGCTTCTGGTCGTCGCTGCGTTTCCAGATCTGAGCGCCAAGCAGCTGAAGAGTCGTCTTCTTCACACCTCGTCCTCCTACTCCTCTGTGCTCACGGCTGTCACCTCCTCCTCCTCTCCCTCCCTCTTCTTCTTCTTCTTTTTGTTGTTGTTGTTCTTTTTAAAATTTGTGTTATTCTTTTTTTTCTTTTTTCTTCTTCTTCTTGTTCTTGTTGTACTTCATCTTCTTGTTCTTGTTCTTCATCTTCTTGTTCTTCTTCTTATTCTTGTTGTACTTCTTGTTCTTGTTGTACTTCATCTTCATCTTCTTGTTATTCATCTTCTTGTTCTTCTTATTCTTGTTGTACTTCTTGTTCTTCCTCATATTCAACTTCTTGTTCTTCCTCTTCTTCATTTTATTCTTGTTCTTGTTGTACTTCATCTTCTTGTTCTTCTTATTCTTGTTGTACTTCTTGTTCTTCCTCATATTCATCTTCTTGTTCTTCTTCATCTTTTTCTTCTTGTTCTTGTTGTACTTCTTGTTCTTCTTCTTGTTCTAGTTCTTCTTCATCTTCTTGTTCTTCTTCATCTTCTAGTTCTTCTTCATCTTCTAGTTCTTGTTCTTCTTCTTGTTCTAGTTCTTCTTCATCTTCTTGTTCTAGTTCTTCTTGTTCTTCATTCTTCTTCTTCTTCGCCACTCAACACTCCTCCGTTTTCTTTTTCCCCCTTCAGGACCTACCTTGAGGAAGAGCTGACCAAGGCTCGTAAGAAACCGTCCCCGAGACCCGACATGTACCAGAAGATGATCGAGGTGGATCCTGACGCGCCCACGCCGGAGGAGGTCCTCCAGAAGGTGGTGACCAAGCCCAGATACATGCAGTGGAGGGAGACCATCAGCTCCACAGCCACCCTGGGATTTAGGATAGAGGGAGTCAAGGTAAGACCCACACAGAGAAAGGTGTGCGTGTGTGTGTGTGTGTGTGTCTGTGTGTGTGTGTGTTTGTGGGAGGGGGGCCTTCCTTCCTTCTTTTCTTCCAGTCTTCTGTCTGTGTGTGTGTGTGTGTGTGTGTGGGGGGGGGGGTCCTTCAAGGTCATGATCTAACTTCCTGTTATGAACAGAAACTTCCTCTGAAGTATACGTGTGTGCATGTGATCCTTTTGTCACACACGAGGCCTGTCCGTGGCAGCTCTCTATGCCTTGGCATCTGGCACTGACACTGTAAAAAACACACTCTCACACACTCTCACACACCCACACACACACACACACACACACACAAATCTCTGCTGTCTTTATTTGAGGGTCGTGGCTATATAAGGACATTTGCGGCCCGCCCGGTGGTCTGTTGCCATGACACTGAGGGTTATCCCCAGAAACAGAAATGCGTGAGTGTGTGTGTGAGTGTGTGTGAAGGAGTAAAAAGTGTGGATGTGCAATTCACGCGGTTCATGTGCAGTTCAACCGTGTTTTGTAAATATACACCTGTGAACATGAGTCTATTATATATATCGTATGACCTCGTATGTATGTGAAAAGTGTAATTAGGTGTGTGTGTGTGTGTGTGTGTGTGTGTGAAAGAGAAAGAAAGAGACCTAGCTGTAAGACATGAACCGTACAGAGAAATGTACCATTGCTGCTATTCTGGAAGCTGCTTAACTATTGCAACTTCCTGGTCGGTCAAGTGATGCCACGAGGCCCCAAAATACTTACATATATATCCATATATATTTAACTTAAATCAACCCTTAAATACCCGTATTCAAATCATTAGGTCCTCAAAGTGGTGAAATACACTGACAGTATCCAGCGTTGTTTTCCGTGGGTCCAGTGATGCAAAACAACGCTTGAAGATCTCACAGTAATTTTCATCTTCATGACTTTTGTTACTTAAAAAATAAAAGTTTTGGCTTCATGCACCATTTAGAAACGTCCTTATGAATTGAAGGGGGCGTGGCCTCCAGCGCTGTATCCAGTTCTCTTTACACATCAATGTACTATTGTTACTACTGTACATGCACGACCGGTTGGAATACTCCTCCCAGTGCTGCTACGACTTCTCGGGGAGTAAATTAAATGCGCTCTGCTAGTTTGCTGTATTATTTCCTTTTTGTGACACTTACTCAAAAAAGTAACTCTGGGACGCTGCGGTGGCTATTTTGGGCTATTTTTTTGGTATAAAACAAACGTTTCTTCTTTCTGTGGCTCTGCTTGGCAAAACACCACAAAAGACGTTTCCCTGCTTTAACTCACGGCTAAATCTCTAAAAATATCTTCCCTTCCTTTCCTCCCCTCATTGTTTGTTCTGCTTTTCTTGTCCGTCGGCTCCTCGCTTCCCGCCCTCCTGCTCCTCCCATCGCCACAAGAAGTCTGGATGTGGATAAACTAAATAGAAACCTTTATTCATGTCTATTTACTTTGGTTGCTCGTAGAAAACCAAGAAACATTCCCACACGTACACTAATTTACCTCTGCACCTTTTCTTCTGCACACTTACAGACACACACACACACACACACACACACACACACACACACATACATACAGCATATAGGCAATACATGGTGAATTAAGAGGATTGGTTCAGGTGGTCTTGACTACAACGGTGACTACCAGTATAAATAAACCTAACATTAAGCTCCTCTCCCCTCCTCTCCCCTCCTCTTCTTTCCTCTCCTCTCTACCCTCTCCTCTCCTCCTCTCCTCTCCTCTACTCTCCACTGCTCTCCTCTCCTCTCTACCCTCTCATCACCTCTCCTCTCCTTTCCTATCCTCTCTACCCTCTCCTCTCCTCTCCTTTCCTCTCCTCTCCTCTCCTCCCTTCTCCTCTCCTTTCCTCTCCTCTCTACCCTCTCATCACCTCTCCTCTCCTCCCTTCTCCTCTCCTCTCCTCTTCTCCTCTCTAGAAGGAGGACGGGACAGTGAACAGAGATTTTAAGAAGACAAGGACAAGAGACCAAGTTACCGCAGCCTTCCATGACTTTGTCAAAGGAAACAAGGAAATACTGGTGAGTGCATTTGTAGTGTGTGTGTGTGTGTGTGTGTGTGTGTGTGTGCGTCAATAGCGTTGCTCACTGAACGGAAAAGGAAACCACCAGAGGAATTCAATTTCAAGTTTTCCGGTGATGCTGACTGGAGGTCACGGGGTGAAGGAGGGATTTTTAAGCTGATATTCAAAAGTTTGACAGCAACGATGTGATTGGCTTAAGGGAACTAGTGCAGAATGTGGTTGGTTAATTTAATAGTGAACGCCCCACAATCAGATGATAATCTAACGTGTGTGTGTGAGAGAGAGAGAGAGAGAGGGGGCAAAACTGTGTGAACAAAAATTAAAAAGCTTGTGTGTTTTTTCTCTCTCTTCCCAGAGCATGTATCTAACCAGGCTGAAGGAGATCAGAGACACTCTGGAGATCTCCCCATTCTTCAAAACCCACGAGGTAACGTGTGTGCATCGCTGCAACTGGTGTGTGTTGTCGTACCGGGCTCAGTTCAGGATGTGGGAATGTCCACGTCTTCAAAACAGCCTTTGAATTAAGTCCCAATTAACGAAATGACTTAACGCACTTGTGTCGAACACAAGGCCCGCCGGCCGATTCTGGCCCGCCACGTCATTTTATGTGGCCCCCTGACGGTTTGAAAGAAAATATGATCACCCTTTCTTAAAGAAATGTAAGAAAAATATCATGGGCTTTTATTTTGAAGGTTTCAAATTAAATGGATTTACGTTATAACATTAGAGAAATGTTCTTATGCACAATATTTCTACACTCAAATAAACAATAATCAAATGCAAAGTGAGTTATTTAACAATATGTTCGGCAGTAGTTTATACGTTTACATGTTTCAGTGACACCGGCCCTTTAAGAGGGCAGCCATGAGGCTGACGTGGCCCATGGTGAACATGAGTTTGACAACCCTGACTTAACGTGTGACTTAAAGTCCTGGTTAATGTGCACTTTGTGTCACCGTGCATTTAAATTGTAATTTATTTATAACTTAATTAAGTGTTATTTAGTAAACCTAACTGACTCGGGCGAACACACCAGTGCACGCTCAGCGTAACACGTGCACACGCTCCGTTTCACACACACACACACACACACAAACAAACTAACACACAGGCAGACATGAATGCGAGACGTTGTTTCAAGAGTTCGTAACAAAACAGGAAGTGAGAGCACAAACACAAAAGTAATGTCGTGTTTTCCTGTTTTCCCGGCCGTCCCATTGTCTCGCCGTGTCTCCGCAGGTGATCGGCAGCTCCCTGTTGTTCGTTCACGACAGTAAGGGGAGGGCCAAGATCTGGATGATTGACTTTGGGAAAACCACGCCCCTCTCCGACGGGGACGAGCTGACGCACCGAGCGCTGTGGGTCGAGGGCAACAGGGAAGACGGTTACCTCTTTGGACTCGATAGCTTGTCGGACATCGTTCTCACCATGTTGAACTCGGAGACTTGAGGTCTGAGGGGCTCAAAAAGAAGAAAAAAATCCAAGTGAACGTTTGGACACGCGCGTCCTCCACTTCCATTCGTTCTTCCTGTCTCCCGGGAACACTTCCTCAATAATTCCTTGACGCTTGTCCTCGCGACATAACCACGTAACAACGCACGGCCAAATCCAACTTTGCTTTTAATATATTTCGCGGATTTTTAGGTTCTTTCTCATTCCCGATTTTATTCCTACCTTTTTACTGAAAGGAAAAAACTGCAGATTCATCCAAACTGAAGTAGAAATAATATTTAATATTTTTTGTTATAAAACAGATTCTATAAAAAAGACAAAACAGTGATGTGCTTGTTTGTCTAAATATTTATCCGTTGTGTCTGTGGCTCTCAGGCCCCCCGAGCCCATTGGTAAATTATTTAAAGATGGATTATGAATACACAAAATCATTTTCTAAAACAGCTGGGCACTGTTGTTTTTGGCAAATAATAGGAGGAAATACTGTGTTTTGTTTCGGAGCATTTTCAGAATACATGTCTGGAGTGCTCGTGAACTTTTGGGATCGACTTAAAAAAAGAGGGGGATTTGTTGATATAAAAAATAAAGATATAAAGAAGATATCTACAGAATTATCACTTAAAGCCACTGTGTGGAATTTTAACATTTGATGATAAATAAAAAGACACTTTCAGGGCGGCAGGTGGAAAACCATGGAGCGTTTTTTTTTTATCACAGAATAAGAGCTAACATTAACACACACCATGAACTGTATGCTACCTAATAGTTAGGTTAAAAAAATATGCAACATCTTACCCTAAATCAAAATATTACCGGGTATCCAGCACAAGTCACCACGATGAGACAAAACTTAAAGTCCGAAAGCTTAGATTGAAAATCCTCTGAGGCGAATTTGTAATTTGTGATATTTGGCTGTATAAACTGAATAGAATTGAAAACACTTCGGCAGAAAGCTGCTAAATCGTTCCGCCTGTCTGTTCGGGTCCTGAAGACGACGTCATCACGTCAGCATTGTACATGTCGTGGCTTTAAAACATGTTGAAGCGTCCATATTTGACTTTGCAGCTCTCGTTGAACAGTTGTACTCATTTGTAGCGTCGGTTTATCTCCGTTAAAACACAGTTAGATTGCATATCTTCTCATCTGAATTTTATTTGGATTTTTTTCTCTTTTTGACCACAATTTCCGCACCTTGACCCTTTTCTTTTCATAATAATCTGCACGTGATACTATTTCCACTGCTAGAGGTTGAGTGTGTTTACAGTGGAAAACAAAACTAGTCTTTTAGCGGTTTTTAACCTCAGTTTAATAAGTCGTACTAAGAATTCAGACACTGTAAGTTGGACAGCGAGGTTTTTTGGTGGCGGTCATGTTTCCTCCTCAATAACCTGGCAGTTATGTAGAGCTAAATTATTCAGGTCAGTGTAGTTTCACTATGTTATGGAGGGTATTGTTTCATATGTAACATATTTGCAGCCAACATGGCGTCCATGGTACCTGCCTGGACAAAACACTTCCCACCCTTTCTCACACTTGGGATTGTTCACAATGTACAGTGAGATGTTTGATGTAGATTTTTTTTGGTAACATTATTTTTAGTGTACTGAAATCCTGTGGAACACTTACAGCCATGAACAATCGTATTTAAGCTTTACAGTGCCTTGACGTTACGAAGCCAAGTCAGACAACAGAAAACGTGTTCCTATTTTAAATGTTAAGGCGGACTTCTAGTCCTAACTGTTTCAGCGCGTAGTCTCGGGTGCATGTTTATTATCCTCTTAAAGTTTGGGCTTAATTTGTATTTCATCCTGTTTTTATTTATAACATTATGTTTTGTTTTGTGAATGGAATACTGTGACATATTGAATTTTGGGCTATTCTGTTGCTTCGTCTTCAAGCATGTGGGACAGTATCTGAGTGAAAGTCAAACAAAACATTGGATGTGTCGATAGAAAAGATGGAAAATTATTACCATTTATTGAAATGGAGGAATGCAAGCAGTCATTTAGATAAAGTGGTGGGGCGGATAAAGCAGAAAAACACATGTAATGTAACCGGTTCTTGATGAACAATAAAAAACTAAATAGTGTGTAGAGTTCAGTCTACCATATATTTAAAATGCATCTCTGTTTTTAAAGCACCATTTTGAATTTATTTTGTTGATTTTTGCAGTGACAGTCGCCGCAGAAAGAGATTATAACTCCACGCAGTGCCTTCTTAAAGGGGCAGTTCAACATTTTGTTATTGCTCGTTAGCTTCTTTCGCATTAAACAAGACGATTGTGACACTTCTCTCGTGCCTCTACGCTGAATATGAAGCAGCTGGTTTAACTTAGCTTAGCATTAAGCTTAGTATTACATTTCCATTGTTGTACAGCTGAGTTGGATTTTACAGATTTTCAATGATTGCCATGTTTCCTCCACAGTTACCTGATAATTATGTGGAGCTAAAATTATACAAATCACACAAGTTTCGGTATAATGGACGGCATTGTGTCGTATTTTGAGAAATATGTACAGTATGTTTTGTTTCATTAGACAAAATGATTGAACCTTGTTAGCTTAGCATAAAGACATGACGTTTCTTGATTAAACTTTCAGGATATAACGTGTGAATGAGTGAACTTCAGGGGTTTGGGGTCGGCAGATTTCAATACCTCTGCTTCGAGAGGCTAGCTGTTTCAAGAATTTATGCTAAGCTAACCAGCTGCTGTAGAATGATTGTTAACCTTGTAGCACATTTCCCTAAATGTAAAACTATTCCTCTAAGTCCCACCGTCTTAGCTATTGCTTATGCTCCCTAATGTGCACTTATATAGGGTTGTTTGCTAGTAGTTGACATATTCAATCAAACTTTTATTTCAAACTTAAGGTCCAGATAGTACAACACATTAAATAGAATAAAATACATACAAAATCACAAGTAAAATACAGAGAACATTGTTGTGGTTTATGTATTTATTTGGATTGTTCCTTTAAAAAAGTGTGTATTTGATGAAAAAAACTCAACAGTGTGACTTCCATGAAGTTCTGGCATCGTCGAGGTCGGAGGTCGGAAATGGCTCAAAGGCCCAGAGTATTTCCTCCCATGAGGACACACCCTGTGGGCCTGACCGGAGGAAACCCACAGGGAACCACACTGCTGCTGCTTCACGGCCACGTCGATGAGGTGCGTTTGCATGAAGGTCGTTTGCCTTCCAAATCCCACCCGTCCACAACAAGCAGCGGCATCCGGAGCAGAAAGAAAAGGTTCAGGAGACCAGAGGTCGTGAATCAGGGGAGATTTTTTAAATTAGTTATAGAGTGGAAGGTGAATTATTCAGTAATTGTTGAACATTTTCTTACTCATTGTTCCGTTTGTGCACTTTAGTTTGAAGGGATCATTTCTCAGAGATGTTATATGACTAAAATGTTCCACACAATACTCTTTGCGTTTGGAAAATCCCCACATGATGAAAGTGTTTAGTATCCTTGAGCCTTCCAGCGTGGGTTCACTCTTCATTACCTTATGTGGAGAGAAAAAACAGTTGTTGTAGAGCCACATTTGACTATTTCCACTCTGCAGGCAGTTTGACGGACATGTATTCACTGAGGAGGAATACTGAGCTCATTTAATCTGGGGAAAAAATGATATCCTCCTTTAGGAAAATATAAACAGCGTAGTGTAGATCTGTGGTGCACCCTGCTGCCACTTTAATGTCACTGCAGACGGATGATCGCAGAAAAAAATAAAAAAGTCAGAACCCAAATTTGCATTAAGAGGATTTCAGAAGACATTTGTTAAACAGGTATTATGACGTCCATGTACCATATACTTATAGTACACTATGGTCTGCTTATATCATAGTGTATTCATAGTTATGAGCACAGATACATATTAATAATGCTTTATATTAATAATTATAACACATTATGATGCTCTATATAACTTATATGGTCATGTTTTTTTATGATTTACTCGTCTTTCAGACTTTTTTCGCAAGGATCATAGGGTATTATAATTCCGTGTTGCATTATATTTTTTTGAATGCATTATAATCACTGTTATGATGCATTATATTATGATTATAAGTTACTCTAAGTGGCGATTGTTTGCTTTACGTGTTGTAACGAATAATTTTGCAATGTTTTTTTTCGTTCTTGCGTAGATTTAATGATATCTTTTATATGATATAACGCAAACAATTACCACATATTCACAGTATTATATACTTTATATCGTATTACTATATGAATTATAATACACTATGATTCTTGCAAAAAGGCTTACCCGAAATGAAATATTATAAATAATATGTAAATATAAAATCCTTTAAAAGCCTTTTTGTTAAAAAAACATGATGAATATTTTTAAGGGATTATTATTAAGTTCTAACTGTAAGAAGAGATCAATGCATTACAGGTATGTCTATAATGCATTATATACATGGGAGTAATAGTGTTACCACAATGTTTCTTTTCTGGAAAAAAAATGGCTTTTTGAAGTGAAATTATCTATTGCAGTTGTTTCTGTATGTGCACATTTGATCCCAGTTATTGTTATAACTGCCTCATTTTAAAGTAAAGTAATGGTTGATTGTTTTCAAGGTAATTGTTAAATCAGACATTTCTTTCATAATTTAATTAGCAATAACAATCAAACAGGGCAGCGTTGGGGTTATGTCCCCAGAGGGCAGCATGGGCCCATTTCAAAGAGGTATACTATTGTTTTCACGACCTGCACGTGCGTGGTGCTCGTGTGTAAACGTGTCTGCTCATTGGCTGTGTGTCCCTTGTAAAACCAGAATTTATTCTCAATAATACATTTCGGGGTTTGGTTACACTGCACAAATGTACGCCTTGTTTTTCTCGCGCGATAAACCAATGAGAAGCCGCGTGTCAGCCCCCACCTCCTGTCAACAGACCGCGGGGACCAATGAGAGCAGAGCGTGACACGAGGGCGGTTTGACGGACCAGAGCCGTGTAAAGATAAAGTTGAGCGAGGCAGCTCGATAAATAGTTACTGTCTTATGGCCTTTTTTTTTTTAGATAAGGGCTGATTATTACACGCACATCTGAAACACCAGAGCTTTATCATTACAATGCATGTACATGTATTGATGCTGTGTATTATTTGTCTGAACAAGAGAGTACTGTGTGCTGAAGCAAAGTGCGCGCGTCCATGTGGAGTAGGCGCGGGTTGCGTTAACAGCACGGCTCTGGTTTCTGGTTGGTAAATAAATGTTGACCTCGTGGTGGAGACATACTGGATTAAACCACAACAACAGGAGGAGGGCGACCAGACACCTGCAAAACAAAAAGACCCCCTCGACCGTTTATGCTAATGAAGGGGGGGCGGGAGGGTAGTTGGACTCACGCGCGCCACCGACCTCGTAGAGTAACAAGAGAAACAAGCGGAGACAACAGCTACTGGTGAGTGTCCGCTATATATATGAAACATATGCTCTTTTTAAAAATTATTATTATGATTATTATTATATTTCCCCGGTTGGTCCCGTTTACAGCTTCGACCTCCAGCTGGTTCAACAAATCCCCCGCTGCGCGTGCCCGCGGTCACTGCGCAGTCACTCTTGCAAACTTTACCGACGTGTTTTTATTCCGGGTCCGTTACTGAAAAAATATATCTATTAAACATGCTCTCTCTCTCTTTTTTCTTTTATTTTCATCTTCAAGAAGTTCCCGGCGTGGCACGTTTTTCTTTTCCTTTTCCTTTAGTTATGGCAGCGTCTCGTGGCTACACGCCCACGAGGAAGTTAATAATCACAGATTTGCTCCACGTTAGTTGGTTTAAAGTTAATCCGCCTCGCTGCACGTGAGTTAAGAGGCTTACTAACATATGCCCAGCGAGGCCACTTGCAAGGACACTTGGATTTAACTCGGTAGGCTACTTTTAATTTAATTTAAAATCCATCTTCAACATTGTTTGTTTCAAGAACTAAAGAAACCTGAAGAGTAGTGCACTTTAAGTGTGTGTGAGTCAAATCTGCCTCTCATATGGAGGAAATAAGATCAACTCTGATACATTACATATTTATATTATTACTATTATTAATGTGAGCTACCTCTTATACAGTACATGTATACTGCATGTGTGTGTGTGCATGTAGTACTTTAATCAATGTGAGGCTGTAATGTGATACCTGTGATACCAGAGTCTGACTCCTTTGCCCTCTGATAGCACAGAAGTAATAGTCAAGGTTTAATTTGACAGCCAAGAAGTTGCATCACAGAAACGCCAAAGACACCGCAGAGTGTCCGAGGTCGTTTCCTCCTGAGATAGTTTTTATGCATCAAAGGTCACCGACGGGTTTATTGTTTTAGTCGTGGCTGCCCAGTGGGATCCTTATCACAAAGGTGTGTTTATGTTATGCCCTCTAATATTCCTTGAGTCGAGAAGTAGTTTGTCATGACTTGATGAGGTCATCTCTGGTAAACAGGAGATTTGAAGGTACTTTTGTGTGTTTTAGTGTCTGTCGATTTCAATTTAATCAGAAATTAGTCAACAAAACCGTGTAGAATTTCCTCGGAGGTATTGTCATTGGATTAAAAAAAATGTTTTGTACTCAAATAGTGTTACAACACTTTTTTTTAAATCCAGGATGGATCAAACAATTAGCGGATAATTGCCGCTCTGTTGTGGCCAAAGCCGGTACAATACCACATTATTCTATTCTAAGCATTCCTATGAATAAATAAGTAATTTACTCGACTAAATCAAGAAATGGCTGAAACTGAGTGATCGATTTATCAAAAACAGTGAGCCATTCATTTAATAGCTGACACTTAACCCTTGTGTTGCCTTCGGGTCAATTTGACCCGATTCAATGTTTAACCCTCCTGTTACCTTTATATTTACTAACATATTTTACCCTTGAGGTCAATATGACCCCAGCTATTAAAATCTCCAGAAAATTATTAGAATTAATATTGTTTTCCAAGTTTAAGTGTGAGGTACTTTATGTTTGTTTGTTGACTCCCGAAAGAACACCGACATTAAACATTGAATCGGGTCAAATTGACCCGAAGGCGACAGGAGGGTGTAATATTGAATCGGGTCAAAATGACCCGAAGGCAACACAAGGGTTAATTGCTAAATCACTGGGAACTACCCTCTGTATTGTGGGTCTTGCAGGAAAACATGGTTTTCCTCACGTCCGTCCGTCCCCCCCCCCCTCCTGTCAGTGGTGGCGGAGTCTGTGGTAAACATTCCCCACGCTTGGCTCAGGATCAGCGGTGAAGGGCAGCGGGCAGTAAGCGGCGAGGTGGACGGCGTTCAGATATAGACGCATGCTGCCGCGATGCCGGGCTATTTTCATAGCAGTGAGTCAACCAGGCCGAGGAGACCAGACAACAACTGAGATGTGTGTGTGTGTGTGTGCCATTCAATTCCACGTGTAATGACAGGCCGGGCCACACAAGTACCTTGTAGTGACCTCTCGCCATCACACCTGACCTTTTTTTTTCGTCCTCCCTCGTTTTTATTCAGCTTATAAAACAATCATATGCCCCTTTTACTTTTAGTTGACTTGTTATTCTAATGCAGAGGAAAGAAAAGCAGCTTGAAAACTCGCACTGTGGCAACACACGCACGTTCCCAGATGGGAAGTTGCTCAATCGGCTTTCATTGTTGCAATAACCTGTTAATTTATTTCGACAGTGTTCACGGCTCTGAATCCTGCAGAAACGCACAAAAGTATGTATTTTTAAAGTATGTAAGATGAAATATTTGCCGTGCACATTTTCATTCAGCAGCTCCGTGTTGCTGCTTTGTGTTAAAGGCGGGTTGGTAATCTTCTTCAACAATATTTAGCATATTCTTGCTAATTTCTCAATAATAATAATACATATTATTTGGAGCCGCCTTTCAAGTCACCCAAGGTCACCTTTACAATAAAATAATACAGGATAAAAGATAAAAGCATGAAAGATAGAAACGACATTAAAACAGAACATCGACATAAAAACAAGGTTACTAATCCCGTTACCAACGGGCTCCTTTTAACCGATTTCATTCCTTAAATCCCAGCCAATGAGAAGATTGTGCAGGATCTCGCTGCATTGTTGCGCTGTCTCAGCATAGTGCCGTGATAATCGTACAAAGACTTTTCATCACATTTCCTTGTTATTTAAAACATGCAGTAACCTGCAGTAGATCTGCTTCTATTCAGTCTTCTGAAGTCGGTTTATTTGCAAAATTGGGCTCCTATTTGTTCTTCTCCGGGTCCGAAGACGGTCCTTTTATTGTCGAGGACAACGATGTCCTGGAGAAAAGTTGGCACAGGACATCGTTTATTTGTACAATGCACTTAGTCCGTCGTCGCCCGATGAAATCGCCGTCCGTCATCTGTGAGATATTTAGTTCTTTGGCATGACCGGCGCTGAGGGCACGTAGCCGCTGAGCAGAGGAGAACGGCGCCTCCAAAGTTTAAGCCCCTTAGAGTCGCTTCTGTCCAGAGCTCGGCCCTCATTGTGTTCGAGCTCCGTCGCTGAGTCAGTCCGTAGTTACCCAGAATACACTGCAGTTCCTTTGTGCCTCTGTCCTCGGAGTGGCGAACATTAACGTTAGAAACCAGAGATAACCAGACAGGGTTAATCCAGAAGAAAACTAAACTTTGCACATTATTGAAGTGGCCTGTGGATGTTGAAGAGAGAATGACGAGCAACTTCGACCGTATTAAATGATTTATACGAGAGTATTCTTTGGGGTTTCCTTCTAATTTGCAGGTTTATACTTTCTCAAGTTGCGGTTTGCTTTTGAGCCGCAAACTTTTTCCAGGGAGCCAAAAGGTATTTCACGAAGCTGCAGAGGAAGTCTGAGATGCGTTTCTGTTAATTATCGTCCAAAGGAAAAGAAAAACGCTATCAGACAATAATTAGAATAAGATACTAAATCTGTGTTTTCTTCAGTCTAGCGTCTGAAAACACAGCAGCAAGATGGATGGCCCACTTTCTGTCTTGGTGTGTCACACACACACACACACACACACACACACCTTTCAGCAGAGGCTTTTTCCATTGGCCCGACTCCCAGCTGAGCCGTGTTGCAGCACGTCGTCACACCCGCAACACACACACAACGAAAAACACCACCTGAACTACACTCGGGAATACTGCAGTCGGAGCGCCGTTTAGATAAGAAGACGGAGAGGTGAGCGAAGTGAACCGAACTTTGACCTGTGTCCTGAACGCACCGTGAGATGCGTTCAACATGTTCGTTATCGCGGTTTCAGCACAAACGAGACGCCGGATTGATAGTTTGGAAAGGGATATGAATACTTTGAGATAAAACAACAGAAAACAATCTCACAGGTGCCGAGAGAAACTTGGAGTGGTAAAAAAAAAAAAGTGACGGGAAAATGTGTGCACGGACAAAACGTGCGCCCACATTTACTCATACACAGACATGGCTGGTGCAGCCAGCAGCCCTCCTCCCTCCTTCCTCCTTCCTCCTCCCTCCTCCCTCCTTCCTCCTTCCTCCTAGTTTCCAGTGACACAGCCAGACCTGAACCTCATGCACATATCTGCACAGGGCACATGCATGCCCAGTTTCCTTTTGTGTGTGTGTGTGTGTGTGTGTGTGGAGGGGGGGGGGGGGGTGTCCTGAGTATTTATAGACTAAAGTCATGGTCACCTCAAGATGTGACAGCTGTGAATGTTTGGCAGCTTCATGGTTGTCGGAGGGCTTCACGGCTTCTGGTCCACCTGTACGTCTCAGTCCGTGCTGACAACCTGTTGTCACACCTTTTTAAAATTTTTATGTGTGACCCGATTGTCGTCTTCACTCTGCAGCACGCACTTCTCCACGCTTCCAGGCTGTTCGGAAAAAAGAGACGTGGCGTGACTAACGGTGATATTTGTCTTTCGTTCTCTTATTCTCCGGCCCTCTTCTCTGTAGTCCATCATGGCCGGTGATATGATGTCACTGATGCGAGGACTGGCCAAGTTGAGCCAGGCGGTCGTGGAGACTCAGGGCAGCGGCCTGCGCAGCGGAGCCGGTGAGTTCAACACACCTGATTGGTCGTAATGGAGCTTCTTTCTATTTACCAACTCACTTTTATATACCTAGAGTCGAGACGCAAAGCCCCTTCCCTGCTGGCGTCCCATGATTTGAAAAACCCGATATGCATCGTAGTCAACGAGTCAAATATGTTTGATCAGGTTTTAATTGTGCCATGATAAAAACATATTATATTTGTCAATAAAAATTAAAAAAATTGGCAACACATGAAAGTTTCAGTTTCTACATTGTATTTAGCGTGACACCGCTCTACATCTCATGTACGCCACTAACACCAAATGTTCCACGCACACATGAAATAATATTTTACTGAATAAATATTTTGGAATTATATTCTAAAAATGAAACAAACGGCATAATTTATGGCACGACTTAAAGGCCTACTGAGCATATTGTTCTTTTTTGTAATTTTTTTTTTCCGGTTCCCCGCATGTTTAGTTCCTAAATCTGTCTGAAATCCACAAAAGACATTTTCAGTTTTTTAGCCGGCTTATTATGGGCATTGACGTTGATATTTTCTCTGTATGCGTAGTTTATTGTGTACCATAGAGCTAATAACACATTTGTTTTGTTGATTGTCACTCAGGGCTCCCGGTAGTCGGCGCCGCCATCCAAAGCGTCCAATCGGCTGCTGAGCAAGGCCTCTCTGCCGCGATGATGATGGTGCAGGTGTGTGCATGAGTCAAAACTACCGGGCAAAGAACAGTTTTTTAACGTCAAGAGAATATTCCAAATGTGTCTTAATGTTCATCTTCGCGTGTGCGTCGGTCCAGGGGCTGACCGGCCAGCAGCAGCAGCCGACGTCTTCGTCCGAGTCCGACTACGACTTCCCCGAGGACGACGGAGCGTTCGCAGCCTCGGAGTTCAGGGAGGACGGCGTGGACTTTGCGGGGGATCAAGCGGGAAGCGGTGAGGACTTTGCGGCCCGTGCAGGAGCAGCGGCGGCGGCGGCGAGCCACGACGGCGGCGGCAAACGGGCGCTGTTTGAGGGCTACAGAGACCCCAGCAGGCAGTTCAGTGGACACGCCAGGGCTCACCACCAAGATGCCCGGTATGAACCGGCAACTCCGGGGCGTGCACGCGCCTTGTGCAGCTGTTTGGAGAATAGCGGTAAATTACCTCCTTTTTGTGTGTGTGTGTGTGTGCCAGACACTTCTACAACCGCAGCCTGAACAGGCATCTGTGGGGACAGCTGTACTGTCGGCATCAAGTCGGTCAGCTCAGGAGCTACCACCAGGACCCGACCACGGTGGGGGGGCTCACCGCCGAAGACATCGAGAAGGCTCGGCAGGGCAAGAAGGTCGAGATCAAGTCACACAAACAGATGGTAGGTGTTGATGTGAACAGATAAGGGTCTTTACTGGGTATTTATGGGTCTTTACTGGTCTTTACTGGTCTTTCTTCTTTAGTTGAGCGACAGAGCCAGAGAGAGGAAAGTGCCGGTGAGTCGGCTCAGCAGACTGGCCAACTTTGGAGGTACAGTACCCCCCCTCTTTGTTACTTTGTGCACGTCTGTAAATGTGGCCCTTTCTCCCCGTGGAGACACACAGTTGAGTCCGTGCAGTCGGTCACGTATTATTTAGAAGTTATTAGAACAGTCTTTATGAGACTTATCCCTAAAGTAATATTTGCAGGGTGCGAAATACCCAGTAGGCAGCTTAAAGTCCAAGATTAAAAAAATACATTAGTGACCGTTGTAAGTGACAAATAAATGTCTTTTAAGATTTTAGAGACCCCTGAAAGTTTGCTAGTGATGTTTTCAGTGTGCCGAGACCTCCCGTGTTTTGCACGCTGTATATTTATTAATATTATGTGGCTTCTTCTCTCTGGTTAGTTTAATAACGAGCATTTCTTTTCTTGCTATTTTTGCGCTCGTAATGTGACTTTCATTTCTCGGCGAAGTCCTGGAAACCCGTCCCCGTAATCTAGTCCAACTGTAACCGGCCGAGCCGGGCCCACTGGCCCCCGGGCCGTCGGTGTAGTGTCAGCAGCACGGTCAGCACGGAGTTAAAACAGGAAATGAGATGCAATGCAACGTGCAGGACCTCAGAGTACGGGGAGCTTTAAGACGCGTGCACCTTTTTGATTTTATTTCAAATCTTTTTTTTATTGATTTTGCAAACACAGGAATGAAGAATAATACCACCTCCAAGAAGTTGGGTATACAGAACTTTACATTCTGTCGTTTGGAGGTTGTGTAACGGTGACACACCGTCACTATACACAAAGATTTCAAATCAACAAACAACCACGATAACAGCAACTTAAGGTACATTTAAATATAGTATGAATTGAGACGTGGAAACATGCATACATAATACATACAAACACAACTAGAACGGGCACTCGGTAGAGCGCATACCTTCGCATATCACAAGATTGGGCATTGAATTATGAACATGTTGGTATTAGTTGCATGCCAATTGGATACAAATTGACCGCGCTATGGTAAAAAGAAGATTTTGACTTATCCATGACTTTGACCCGATCGATCCCAAAATCTAATCAAATGGTCCCCGGATAATAACCAATCCCACCAAATTTCATGCGATTCGGTTTAAAACTTTTTTTGTTATGCGAATAACACGCATACAAATAAATAAATAAATACACGGCGATCAAAACATTACCTTCCGCATTTTCAATGCGAAGGTAATTAGGAAGAAGGGAGGGGGGGAGGGGATGGGGGGTGCATCTCTTAGTTAACTATTTCTCCTGTTGGATTGCAGTGTTGTTCAAATAGTTAATAAAAGGCTTTCAGGTCTCTTCAAAGGATTCACCTTTTTGATTTTAATGACCCGATGACCTCCACCCGAGAGCGCCAACCACGGTTAAAACTGGCAGCTTTTATACCCAACATCTCCAATACTGTAAACTAATATATATGTAAAATAATTCGTGCCTCCTACATGAAGGTAACATGAGACTGGGCTTGGTAATAAGTCAAGCGTATATCGCCCTTATCAACGGGTATTTGTTATTGCCAAGATAAAAACCTTGATAGTCGACAATAAACAGAGTCCAGCAGCAGCTGTCGCACAACCTGAGAGTTTGTGGTGCAGATTGTTGTGCGTTTGTTAATGTGTGTCGACCATGTCGCCTCTCAGCCCATGAGCTGAAAGGTTGAACTTACAGTTCATGGCATGCATTTCATTGTTACCTTCGCATTGAAAATGCGGAAGGTTATGTTTTGATCGCCGTGTATTTATTTATTTATTTGTATGCGTGTTCCTCGCATAACTCAAAAAGTATTAAACCGAATCGCATGAAATCTGGTGGGATGATTGGTTATTATCTGGGGACCATTTGATTAGATTTTGGGATCAATCGTGTGAAAGGTCAAGGTCAAGGTCATGAAAAGGTCAAAATCTTCTTTTTACCATAGCACGGTCAATATTTATCCAATTGGCATGCAACTAATGCCAAAATGTTCATAATCCAATGCCCAATCTTGTGATATGAGAAGGTATGCGCTCTACCGAGTGCCCGTTCTAGTTATTTAATGTATATGTCCAGTACAGAGATGCGAGTCTCCTCGTCTCAAAGTCCTTTCTATTATTCCAGTGATAATCAATTTGCTCGAAGGCCGTAACATTGAGACCCCCGGGCGTAGTGTGGAGGCGGCGGCTCGGCTTGTTGACACTGGTAACATGTGGGTGGGGGGGGGGGGAGGTGAAGGGTGTTGGGCCTCCGTCTGTCCTTCACTCGCCTGGAGTACTTGTTGACAAAGTTGTACAAGATAATGAATGAAGGTTTTAGGCAGTTTAGTTAACCCTCCTGTCGCCTTCGGGTCAATATGACCGATTCAATGTTTAACCCTCCTGTTACCTTTATATTTACTAACATATTTTACCCTTGAGGTCAATATGACCCCAGCTATTAAAATCTCCAGAAAATTATTAGAATTAATATTGTTTTCCAAGTTTAAGTGTGAGGTACTTTATGTTTGTTTGTTGACTCCCGAAAGAACACCGACATTAAACATTGAATCAGGTCAAATTGACCCGAAGGCGACAGGAGGGTTAAGAGACGAGCGGCATTTATATATATATTCAGTTTATTTTAAAAAGAGGGCTTTACAATCTGTACACGTACGACATCCCTGACCTTTGACCTCACATCGGATCAGGAGTAACTCCCGAGAAATGGAAAAAAATCCGTCTGTTGCCGTGTTTGAAGGGTTTTGCTGAGGTTTGTGATGAAACGGGAATATACAGAATATTATATCAAATGAAGGAACAGAAATCCTCTGCAGCTTGTTCAACATGCTGTCGCTAAACGTCGAGGCCACAATCTCTGCACAGATTAACAGTCAGATTATGAATAGATTTTTCAGATTGTTTGTTTAAACGCACAAAGAGATCGTGACGTTGTCGACTCCTTAAAGAAGCTCCTCGGGAGCTGGAACGCAGCCCGAGAGCCTCACGTAAATCCCTTCTTTAAAAACACGCTTTTCTGTAAAGCTTTGTACCGTTTTAATGTCTCTCCATAATTTTTAAAAAGTGTGACCTTTTTTGTTGCTTTGGTGTTTTCATTGTGTGTTAACCCTTGTGTTGCCTTAGGGTCATTTTGACCCGAATCAATATTACACCCTCCCCCCGCCTTAGGTTTAATTTGACCCCATTCAATGTTTAATGTCGGTGTTCTTTCGGTAGTCAACAGACAAACATAAAGTGCCTCACACTTAAACTTGGAAAACAATATTAATTCTAATAATTTTCTGGAGGTTTTAATTGCTGGCGTCAAATTGAACCCAAAGGGTAAAATATGTTAGTAAATATAAAGGTAACAGGAGGGTGAAACATTGAATCGGGTCAAAATGACCCAAAGGCGGGGGGAGGGTGTAATATTGATTCGGGTCAAAATGACCCTAAGGCAACACAAGGGTTAAGCACTTTGTAAATATTGTTTTTGGAAAGCTGCTTTTCTAAATCTCTCGTAATGCTTGTTAGTCGCGCCGCTGTGACGGACTGTGTAATTATTATGTAACGCTGAGTTATGTACGGTGCAGAGAGGAACTGGCTCACAAACAGCCCCGCCCTGACTCGCCGGCTCTCCCTTATTCATCATCTGCTAGAATTACACCCGCCCCTCCCCCCCTCTAACCTTTTCAGAGGATTATGTATTTTCAGAGCCTAATTGTTGATAGTTAGATTACCATGCGCTCTGAGTGCAGCTGCTCCGTCCCTCGTGGTTTTGATTGTCTCGTGTGCTCCACGTGTTATTTTGATGATGACGACATTCCTCAGAGGCAACGACCAGAACACTGGAATATTCTGAAGGGTTCAGGGCTCACTGAAAAGGATGTTTTTCACAGCGCCGCCTCGTGACCTCTAACCCTTCAATGTCTCTTTAAGATCCATCTGTTTGTTTCCCATTGTGTCGCCGACCCGTCTGATGTCTCCCACCAGGTCTCGCTGTAGGTTTGGGGATTGGAGCGCTGGCAGAATTAGCTAAGAAGACCTTGAGACCCAATGGTACAGCAGGTACCACTAACAAACCCACTAACATGCCCCACGCTGGCTCACCCGGTACCAAGTGTTGCAACACCTCTTGTTTCCACACTGGTGCGCTGCTTTGTACTGGACACGGTATTTAAATGCCCTAAAATCTCAGAGTTATTTATTTATAGGTGTTTATTGTGCGATTGTTACGCGTGTGTGTGTGTGTGTGTGTGTGGCTACAAACACATGCATATTGTACATAAACCATCGATCAATCGCCTGCACACAAAACCAAAACTCCATATTTACAGTAAATAACAAGTAATACAAATCTCCACAGTTTTCCTTTAGACCTGACCCCCCCCCCCCCTCCCCTCTGTGTTGTGCTACAGCCGGCGATGATAAGAAAGGCATCCTGGACTCCAGCCCCTTCCTGTCCGAGGCCAACGCCGAGCGCATCGTCAGAACCTTGTGTAAAGTCCGGGGCGCCGCGTTGAAGCTGGGACAGATGCTCAGCATTCAAGGTGTGTGTGTGTGTGTGTGTGTGTTTCCTACGCTGCTGCACGCGGACGCCCACCCTGCAGGGCGCGGCGGCTGAGAACGAGTCGTCGTGTGATCTGAAGACGGGTTTGTCGTGTTGTCGTTTAGCCCGCGTGGGTCAAAGGTCACGGGCAGGACGCTCGGCGTCGGTAAACACGCCGACGGAGAGCACGTCGTTACGGTTGTTAGGCGTCTTCCCCGCTGCCTGATTATTGGCCAGTGACCCTTTTATTGTCTCCTGTGGCAGTGGAGTGAACACTCCACACACTCGGTTCAGTGGAGGAGCGTTCAAAAAGAGAGAGAGAGAGAGAGAGAGAGAACCGGACGTCGGCCGCCCGGTGTTTGCTCCGCAGTGGGCGGAGCTTCCTCTGGTTATTTGCAGAACGGGCAAAGCTTTCCCTCCGTCTCTGACAGCCGAGTCAAAGTCGCCCGTAGCTGAGCAAACACAAACTGACTGAAGAGTCTTTCAGTCGGACCACCAAGCATCTGGAGGAAGGAGATCCCTCTGTGACGCACGGGTCCTTCCCACCATTGTCGTCTTTGCCGCCGATCCCAAGTGACGACCTTGAGAGGTCAGAAGCTGTTTTCAAACCGATAACATAGTTTGTATGACCGATTCCTCGCAGCGTGGGCAACGTCGGCCCAGTGGAAGTTCAAAATGTGAACTTCTGTCCAACTCAGTCGTGTTTTCTGCGTCTCAGATGACGCGTTCATCAACCCGCAACTCGCCAAGATCTTTGAGCGCGTGAGACAGAGCGCCGACTTCATGCCCATCAAGCAGATGACCGTGAGTCTCGTCTCCTCCTCCTTCTTTTCATTGTGTTTTATTAACTGGTAATTAGAAATAGAGAGCTTGGAAACCAATCTTCTTCTCATTCTTCTTCTCATTCCCCTTCTTCTTCTTCTCATTCTTATTCTTCTCATTCCCCTTCTTCTCATTCTTCTTCTCATTCCCCTTCTTCTTCTTCTCATTCTTCTTCCCATTCCCCTTCTTCTTTTTCTTCCCATTCCATTTCTTCTTCTTTTTCTTCCCATTCCATTCTTCTTCTTCTTTTTCTTCCCATTCCATTTCTTCTTCTTTATCTTCCCATTCCATGTCTTCTTCTTTTTCTTCCCATTGCATTCTTCTTCTTCTTTTTCTTCCAATTCCATTTCTTCTTTTTCTTCCCATTCCATTTCTTCTTCTTCTTCCCATTCCATTCTTCTTTTTCTTCCCATTCCATTCCCCTTCTTCTTTTTCTTCCATTTCTTTTTTTTCCTTCCAATTCCATTCCCCTTCTTCTTCTTCCCATTCCATTTCTTCTTCTTCTTGTCCTCCTCCCCCTTCTTCTTCTACTTCTTCTCCTCCTCCTCTTCCTCCTTCTTCTTCTCCACCTTCTTCTCCTTCTTCTTCCTCCATCTCCACAGAAAGCGCTGAACAGCGACTTGGGTCCAAACTGGAGAGACAAGCTGGAGTCGTTCGAGGAGCGTCCGTTTGCCGCCGCGTCCATCGGCCAAGTTCACCTGGCGAGGATGAAGGACGGCAGGGAGGTGGCCATGAAAATACAGGTGTGTGTGTGTGTGTGTGTGTGTACACACGTTACATTCTCGCACTATTGAGATTTAAAAAAGTTAATCTCGCACAGAATCTGATCTCTGGTCTGTTTTCAAAGTAAATAAAATAAAAATGCTTTTAGAATTCATGACAGATTTGACGGTAACATCACAAAGTGTTCTTTCTAATCTCACGATGGAGAATCACATGAATCCCTGTGAAAGCCGTCGTCAAGACATGCCACAAAGATTCATTCACAGAATTTAAAATTGAGATTCAAAATGTAAAAAATATATGTAAACGCATAAAAGACGGTGTCCCCTCAGTTAATAGTAAGTAAGTAAGTAATTTATTTTCCATAGGTACATACATAACGTGTACATATTGACAGACATTAACAACAACAAAAATGTACGAATGGAGGACCGTCCAAAGACCGAGGTCTGTAGGCTCCTCTGAGATGAGGAGTTGGACGGCCCCGCCCCGAACCCTTTAACCCCCCCCTCCCAACTACTACAGGCACACAGACAGTACACACACATATGGATCCAAACATAAAATGTCGTACAAGCAACAACAACAAAAACCAGAACAGGAAAAAGAAAAAGAAAGAGACATAGTAAAAATAATAATAAAAGGCAAATGTGAACTACTGATAACTTAGAAAAAAAAATTATATCACGAACATCAAATTATGTATATGTATTATGTATTATCCAATCCGAGTGAAACGAACCCTCTCTGTTTGGTTCCCAGTACCCCGGCGTGGCTCAGAGCATCAACAGCGACGTCAACAACCTGATGACGGTGCTGAGTCTCAGCAATGCCTTGCCCGAAGGTACGCATTCCACGAAACGTCTCTCACACACACACACACACACGCGACGTCACGCCTCATCCGCCCCCCGTGCCCCCCCACAGGTCTGTTTCCAGAGCACCTAATAGACGTGATGAGGAAGGAGCTCGCGCTCGAGTGCGACTACATCCGAGAGGCCAAGTGTGCGAGGAAATTCAAGTGAGTCACGCAGCATCCACGACTCTTTCCACCTTAACCTTCGTGTTTCCACTGGTTCAGTTGGTAAGTGGATTACTTACAGTTTATTACGTAAATATTATCCTAAGATAACAATTTCAAAGTTAAATGTGGAGCGAGATGAGATTTCAATGTGCCATACTGGTTGTGCTACTTAAAATACCAGCAATGCGGATTAGAGAAATGTCAATATCAAAGATAGGCCACTAGTTCTCCTGTTGGATTGCAGCGTTGTTCAAATAGTTAATAAAAGGCTTTCAGGTCTCTTCAAAGGATTCACCTTTTTGATTTTAATGACCCGATGACCTCCACCCGACAGCACCAACCACGGTTAAAACTGGCAGCTTTTATACCCAACATCTCCGAGACTGTAAACTAATATATATGTAAAATAATTCGTGCCTCCTACATGAAGGTAACATGAGACTGGGCTTGGTAATAAGTCAAGCGTATGTCGCCCTTATCAACGGGTATTTGTTATTGCCAAGATAAAAACCTTGATAGTCGACTATAAACAGAGTCCAGCAGCAGCTGTCGCACAACCGGAGAGTTTGTGGTGCAGATTGTTGTGCGTTAGTTAATGTGTGTCGACCATGTCGCCTCTCAGCCCATGAGCTGAAAGGTTGAACTTACAGTTCATGGCATGCATTTCATTGTTACCTTCGCATTGAAAATGCGGAAGGTTATGTTTTGATCGCCGTGTATTTATATTCAATTTCAAAGTTAAATGTGGAGTGAGATGCGATTTCAATGTGCCATACTGGTTGTGCTACTTAAAATACCAGCATTACGGATTAGAGAAATGTCAATATCAAAGATAGGCCAGTTAGTTTTTGTCATGATGCCAGGAATACATGTAATAAAGATTAAAACCCTTTGAAAGCATCGTCACTGAGGCGGGTTTAGACTCCGTCTCTTTCTCGCGTTACACAAACGCACGTCTTTGGTTCAAGGGCGCCGGAACCCCTGCAACTGCCAGCTGTGTATGCCAACTAAATGTAGATGGATGATAGATAGATGGATGGATGGATGGATGGATGATAGATAGATATGCATGTTCCTACTTAACCTGGGTTAATGTCTTTGTGTCTCTTCATCCATCGGACCCAGGGAGCTCCTGAAGGACCATCCCTTCTTCTACGTGCCGGAGGTGATCGACGAGCTGTGCGGCAGCCACGTCCTGACCACGGAGCTGGTGCCCGGGTTCCCCCTCGAACAGGCCGAGGGCCTCGCGCAGGACCTGAAGAACGAGGTGTGTGTGTGTGTGTGTGTGTGTGTGGACTCTTTTCCTCCCCCCCCCCCCCATTGCATTCACCCTCTTGACTGGACCTCAGAGCAGTGATCTTCTTCTCATTCTTCTCATTCTTCTTCTTCTTCTCCTCATTCTTCTCATTCCCCTTCTTCTTCTTCTCATTCCCCTTCTTCCTCTTCTTCTTCTCATTCTTCTTCTTCTTCTCATTCTTCTTCTTCTTCTCATTCGCCTTCTTCTTCTTCTTCCCCTTCTTCTTCCTCCTCCAGATCTGCCACAACATCTTGCAGCTGTGCCTCCGAGAGCTGTTTGAGTTCAGGTTCATGCAGACCGACCCGAACTGGTCCAACTTCTTCTACGACCCGCAGACGCACCGGGTGAGTCCGCCTGCAGGCCGGTGACTCGCCCGTTGAGGGTTTGAGGGCGAAGGAAAGTGATCGTTGGATCGTGTCTCTAGGTGGCGCTGTTGGACTTTGGAGCCACGAGGGGATTCGATAAGAGTTTCACAGACCTCTACATAGAGGTAAGACAGTCGGCCTCATTTAAAAATAAAAATAAATCGAACTATTTTATAGACAGAAAGCTTCAGTCACTCAGTGTTTACACGCTTTGTTGCTCCCCGACTGCTTGTGTTTAGGTTTTGAGGCGTCGAGTGGAGACAAAGTGGACGTGTGTGCGCTCCGGCTGCCGTTTAACTTGCAGTAACTTGCATGCGCGAGCTGTCGGAAAGAGGAGGAAGTGATTTGTGTGCTTGTGATTGTAGGTCATCCGCTCAGCCGTGGAGGGCGACAGAGAGGGAGTCCTGAAGAAATCCATCCACATGAAGTTCCTGACCGGATATGAGTCCAAGGTATTTAAATATCTCTTGATTTGAGAGAAGTATACGGGGTCGGATCAGTCTCAATCATTGCAAAGACATGTTGTCAATACATGAGTGTAAATATGATTTGAGAGGTGTTTGTAAGTTTACTGTACAAAAGGCTAAAAAGGGGCTTAAAAGAAGATGTATTTCTAGTGTAGGAGTCCAATTATGGAACAACGTTAAAACGGATATAAGAATGGTCAATTAATTTTCGGTTTAAAAAATATCAAAATAAAAAAAAGATATATATATATATATATATATATGTATAAATATGTTCTTTTTTTTTCTTTATTATTTTTCTTTATTTTATATTAATTATTTGATTTATTTTATTATAATTTAGGATAGGAATATATAAGCATTTTTTGCTTCTACCTGTTTTGTATATTATATAGAATAATATTGTATTGTATTGCAATGATTGACTGAATAAAATACACAACAACAAATGCACAGAGAGAGATTCACAAATGCGCACGGAAAAATTCACAAATATATTCGATTTACAAACGCCCGCAGAACGATTAACAAATACATTCCAATGCACACGTAAATAAATGATGATTTATATAAATGTAACTCGCACTGTGTTTGTTTGTGGATCGCTACACATCTTTTTGAGACTCCCCTGCCGTGGCTCGATTCGCAAATGCGTTTTTTAAATTATTTTTAACATAGACCTATCTAGCCAATCAGATGACGCCCTCATTTCCCTCCGTGTCTCCAGGCGATGATGAGCGCCCACGTGGACGCGGTGATGATCCTCGGCGAGGCCTTCGCCTCCACGGACAACTTTGAATTCGGCTCCCAGTCGACCACGCAGAGGATCCACAACATCATCCCCGTGATGCTCAAACACCGGCTGACGCCGCCGCCTGAGGAGACGTACTCGCTCCACCGCAAGATGGGCGGCTCGTTCCTCATCTGCGCCCGGCTGGACGCGCAGCTGCAGTGCAAGGACATGTTCTACACGGCGTACCACAAGTACTGGGAGGGCCGCACGCCGCCCTCTGACTCGGCCTGAGCCAGTCGCGGCTGTCGGGCTGTTTTTTTTTGTTGGGGCGGACAGATTCTGGCGGGGGGAGGGGCCAGCGGCGAGGCGAGGGGGTCGTGGTGTGAAGCTGCAGAGCGGAGGCCATGCTACCTGCACTCTTTGTGCCCCACTACCATGAGCTTTCGACACGCACTTATTAATAACGACAGCCATCATTTCTTTGTTTGAGAGGGAGCAGCAACGCTCCGAGACCGGACTCGCCATATGGCGCCTCCCCCCCCCCCCGAGAGGACGGAGATGACTGGAGGTGGATGGATGGAAGGGGGCGGAGCCAACAGCCTCGCGGGTAGTAGTTGAGAGGGTTAAAAAAACGATTGTAAACCGGTTGAATTGTATCTGTTCGCTGATGTTTTCAAGATGATTCTTGCGATTTTTGCTTTGCTGTGTTTTGTTGAGCTTTTGGGGCGTCCGTCCAGTTTGCCAGAAAAGTCATGTGGAGGTGGGGGGGGGGGGGGCGGGGTCATATGAGGACTGAACTCTAGGTGTAAACCGGTGGGTTTTTTTGAGCTGTAGGCAGCAGAATGAATGAGAGCGTTGGGATGAGAGCCGAATCCGTTGTCAGGATGCGGCTGATGCTGATGCTGATGTCAGCATTCAAGCACAAGAAAGGTAGTCTTTTTAAACTCGTGTATTTACTGTATCGGTGTAACCGTTCAGATTTCTCTTGCTGTCCATGACTTTTAGTTTTTTAGGGAGACTCGTCGGATCGATATGTGATGAACGGTCGGCGGGTTGAAGAGCGATTTTACCAAGTTTGCGTCGAGCGTCTTCTGTAGATGTGTCTTCTTCAAACGTCGTCCATCATGAATTCCAGTTGATTACCAACATGTTAAAAGCTCCGAGCTTTATTTCAGGATCTTCTTTTTGTGTGTGTGTTTAGCTCCAAAGCATTTATCTCTTAAACTTCTATTTCAGAAAATGAAATAAATGTGATCAAATCTGAGCTCCTCAACCGGTGCCGATGGAAGAAGCTCCTCCCGCTATGGCAGCAGCTCACCTGGCTTCCTCGAGTCGGTCTCCTCGCCTCAGGGTGTGAAGTCCTCCGTCTCCCGGCTGTGAAACCTCCTCTCTCCTCTGCCGAGTGAAGACGGTGATGAATTATAACCGTCTTCACTCTGCAGTTCTGCTCACGGTCTCTGGTGTGTGGCTGGAAAGATAGAAACAAGGTGCCAACTTTATACTTCACTTCAAGACTCTGGGAGAAGTTTGAAGTCTCCTAATCGAGCTGAATGTTGTGATAATGAGATGTTGAATGAAAAGAGTAAATTGATCTTGTCACGTGGCTCCGTGTGCTCTTTTTTTGTCTGTGTGACGGTAGCGACATCAATTTTAAAAGCACTGCCGAACCCTGTAAATAAACATTAAATAGTGCGTCGGTTTAGTTGAATAAACAAGGAGCTCAATGTAAATATCGACCAGATTTTATCAGTGGGTACTCCACACAGCAGGTTAAGAGGTTGTGATGAGAGAGAAAGAGACTTCCTTATTTAGCAATGTCGGGACCAGCAGCAGGGAAACTGGCAGTGAGCCTGGGAAATGAGCACACACACACACACACACACACACAAGTATTCACAACATATACACGTACATGTAAATATGGGCCAGCATTCCCACAAAGGGTGAGTGCATATAGGTAGACCCCCCCCACACACACACACACACACACACACACTCACTACCCACCAAACAACATTTTCCTCTGAATCTCCTTCAACTACGATACGTTTTTTGCACGTTCTCACTTTTTTCCATACACTCTGACAGCGGTTCAGTCGGGTGTAGTACCCCTCGGTGTCCACCACACGGCGCTGTTTTAACGGAACTAAAAAGCAGCTCCATCAGTTCCTGAGACGCTGACATCGGCCCAATAAAAAGCGCAACATATACCCAGCCTGAAGCCAGCCAGGTAATTGCGTGACGCTGGCGGTGAGAGTGTAATCGCTGCTTTATTAAACAATATCCTGCGAGCAGAGGAGGGAGAGAGGAGCGACGGCGCCGAGCAGCAGCGGTCATTAGATGCTCCAACACTCCCGATATATCATATTGATGGTCCTGTGTCTGAATAACCCGAGCCTCCCGAGAGGATGAGAGAACTTTGTACTTCAGGCTAATCACAGAAGGCTCATCTACAGCGCTAATGAAGTATATTCTTCACCAGCGACGGGTGAATATTCAAACACAAGCCAAAGAGATTCATGCATTTTCATTAATTTCCAGTTGAATGCCATCTGCTGTTTTCCCCAGAATGCCTCTTCTGAAAACTGATCCCCCCTCCCCTGTCCCCCTGTCTGACTCCCATGCAGGTCTCAGACAGCCTGAACCACGAGGTCGTGACCCCGAGATGGATTGAAAGCCACCGCTGTGAATATGATTAGAACGGTTCATAAAGGCCGTTTTTTTCTAACCGTCGTCGCCGCTGCGTTTCATCTCCACGACCTGAATGTGTTTTGACGTCGATGTAAACAACTCCACGCCGGGTGTGTTTACAGCGTAGGAGAGGAGTGATGGGGTGTTGTGCACCTCCCCGTCAGTGAGCGGTCCTTACATGGTGAGAGGAGGTCTGGGCACAATCCTGAAAGACGAGCTCTCCTCACAACACTCCGTAACTCACCGAGGTTTTCTTCGGTTTGATTTGCATCTTTGTCTCCTCCGCGCATATAATCCCAATAAAACGAGCCGATGCAGGTGGAACACGTCACTGGACCTGGAGGATGTCATGTGACCTGAAGTGTGGAATAAAAAGAGGCCACAAAACTCAAGGACTTGAACCCGGTGAGGTGTGTTTCATCCCCTCAGCCCGGCTCGGGGCCTTTGAGGACACGCTCGGTACTGCAGGAGGAAACCGCGCGCGTCAGAATTTATTCTGACTTATTCCTCCTTTTTTTTTCTTTGCACACAATTTTATCACATTTGAAATTATTGTGACCTCTTTTGGGTTTCGTAATATTTTTGTACTTCTGGTCTCAAATTTTCAGGCCAAACTTTACTTCCTAAATAGTAACTTTACTTTTCTTTTCTTTACTCTATTTTTCCATCAAGTGCTCCGTATTCCATATTTTTCCAATTTATTTTAATACCTTCAACCACCGGCATGGCGGGAGTTTTATTACGTTTAATGTTTGTCTTTTAAACTCAAAGCAATGCTGGATTAAATTTTGATTCCCTCGTTTTGCAGAATATGCATTATAAATTCATTTAAATGAATCTGTGTTGAAGTGTGATGTGTCGAGGGCCTCGGTGAAGCGATTACGACCTGCACAACATTTCATCTTCTCAGAACTCGTGACTATGTGCGGACGCTTTGAACCGGGATGGATTATTTGTTATTTAAAGATCTCTTCTTTGCTCTACAAAGTCATCCAGATGACTAATTTTGTCAATATTTTCACCACATTAACTCGGAAGCACTGAAGCTTCAATAAATGTCCCAATCCTAAAGTGCCACTTTAGACATGTTTTATTGAACGCAACACCAAAGTGTGCTATGGGGGCCTCTTTCAGGCTTTCTACCACATCCATTCCCCAGGATTTCCAAAAGGCAAAAACAGCCCAGATGATATTAAAAACAAGAAATAAGCAGTCAATCATATCTCCAAAAAAACAAAAAGTAGAGACTACCACTCGAGTCGAGGGTCGATCTTCTGGAGGCGAGGAGTTGATCCCCATCATGTGATCACCGAGATAATTATTAAAGAAGTAATATTGAGAGACGTGAGAAACAATTAGTGGTTAATCGTTAGCGCTCCAGCTCGTCATGTGGGTCCAACGGGAGCTTTTCTTCTTTGTCGCTACGGTAACCCTGGTTGGGCCTGGAGGCGGAGTGGGAGAAGAAAAGGATAAATAATAGTGAGAAGGAAAATATTAAATTCTAAACGATATCACACGGAGAACCAGCTTCACGTATGATTTTCTCAGTCATTAAAAATGTCATCTGATTTTCTTTTGATGTTCCTTATTGTTTATTGGTGCATTAGGATTACAGTAAAGTATGATCATGGTTAGTCAAACTATATTTTAATTATTTGATGAGTTAGAGACAGATTGCCTTTCAGGAAAGAACCCAGGTAAATAATTTGGGACTCATTCAATCATCTTATTATTTAAATTTAAGGAAAGCATAATCCATGGACATATTATATTATCATTTATATATATATATATATATATATATTTATATGTCTGTTCAATGTTCATTTTTATGTGCAATTGCAAAACAGGTAAATGTTGCTAAAGAAAATATTGCCCCTTAAAACAACATATCAGGAACACAAACTTTGTTTATATTTTTGTGTAAAGAAACGTACGTCACATTTAGCTCTACAATGAATCACGACATGTACCGCAGCATCAATGATGACACGTCAAATATATGTCCAAAACCTGGACTGTATTGTTGGAGCTCTGGAAGGAAAACAATCCGAGGAAAGTTGATGAATGTCGATCATACCACAGTATCAACCGTCTTCTTCATGATCTGCATTAAAGGCTTTAGCCGTATTCAGAAAGATATGTTTATTCATGAGTCAGCCAATTCAGCAAAGTCACAGAGTTAAGCTACACTTTTAAAATAGTAAGTCTGCGTGTGTGTTTGTGTGCGTGTGTGTGTATGTGTTAGTCTACAGTGACTTGACAACAAAGATATGCATGCAGAAGACTGTACGTGGCAGTATGTTCCTCTAATATCCAAAAGCTATAGCACAACATTGTTAAAATCAAGTGTCTAAATAACAATTATTTCATATCTTTAAATTGCACCCAAACCCACACAAAGCAACAAAAAAAACGTCAGCATCACTGCTACAGAAACACCTCTGGGAAACCCATTGGTCATGTGTAAGGCATAGAATATCATCATCATCATCATCATCATCATCATCACAGACATCATCGTCATCATCTTTCTCACATACAAACACTGTACAACGTTTACACAGAAGAACATTAACGCTGTCATACAAACTACAGTAGAACTATTTAAAAGGCATTTGGCTAAGATGATGAAGATCATGAAAACCTGCAGGGATAAAACAAATTAAAAAATGAAAATCAAATAGTAAAGGGGGGGGGGGGGAGTCCATTCAGTTGGTGCCTGTAAACACACGCGCAGCGATCTCTATCCATCTTCCGAGGCTGAGCTGGTTTAACTATTTTAGTTTAAGGCTCTTTTGAATCTCTTGCCGAAGCCGATGTGGCATCATGGGAAAGGCTTTGTTCGGATCAATAAGTTCAAAGGCAAGTTTTTATTAAATACTACAACTTTTTAGATTGAGTATTTTCCATCTCTACTCATGACCTTCACACAGCAAGGTCAAACCGAGGCCATGCCATGTATTCTCCAATCTCCATTTCCACTATTGCACACTATCACTCACACACAAACACCCACACATTAATATAATTATAATTATACAATTAATACAAACACAATTTACTCAGACAACAGTGATTAAACAACTTATTTTTTTGTTTTGTTTTCTTATGAATTAAATGTCTTTATGTGAATTGTGGATGTATGTTCCTTTATAAACTCTTTAAGTTTGTAAACAAATATGACATAATGTAAGGGTGCGCGCGCAGTTTGACACGGAAGTACTGCAAAAGTGCTGCGCAAGGGCAAAATAACCACCAACAAGTATGAATGCTACCTAAACGTATCGACTGTCTCGAGGTGTGTGCTATTCAGTGAGCGGGGAGAATGCGTTAGCGAGTGGCCCAGTATTTACGTTACACCAGCCGGAAATGACGTCACGAGTTATACGTTCTTCCACCCACGTTATCGACACCGCGCCGCGACAGAGGTTGGAGCTGAGTTTTTAAAGTGTTTAAAGTTTTACAAACGTGAACATTTGTTTGGTATCCGTCCATTAGCTTGCGACCAGAGACGCGCCCGGTGTTTCGCTTTCCAGGGTGACCGTGTTAACTGGTGACTCTGCGCCTCAGCGACTAGAGTCCCTGAACGCAACAACCAGACTTTTTGATAGCACGGGGCTAAAACGTCATTTCTGTTTCCAACACGAGAACGGTTTTATATAACAAGTAAAATACAAATCTTTAGACAATGTTGAACAAACTTATAATTAAATTGGTCATAATGTGACTATATGGTTCCCCAGAGTGACCTATTGTTAATTGGATAACATTTTCTAATAATGTGTAATATCCCTCTGACAGTAATTTACACATTGATGAGGTATGAAAGTTAAAAATGCAATAATTGCTGGGAGGCGTGAATCTATTTTTCCACACAGTCCTGTAATTTTAGGATGACACGCATCTCGTGAGCAGCAGTGAGATGCCGCATGTTAAAGATGTGTTTGCTATCACAGTAAAACGTTCCTTTTTAAATGGAAAATATTGGAGCCAAAACATAACTGTAGGCTGATCCATTGATTGGTCGCAAATTACTCCCCCCATCATAATAATAATCATGTCATCATTCAAACTCACGAGGCTGAATATTGGCAGACAATTTACAACCAGACTCTGGTTTGGCTGGTTCTATAAAGACTGTTATAGTTTTATGTTATGAGCCAAATAATGTTATTCTTTTTTGTCGTTGTAATTTTTTCATGCCGGAAAATGAAAATCAATATCTTAATTTTCTCACACAGTCCTCCCTTCTTTATTTCCCCCGTCACGTCGGAAACAGATGAGAAATTATAGTTTTTATCAAATAGATAAAATAAAATTAATATCTAAATCACGGTTCTAATTAATCAACAAAATGCAAACGCACTGTTTTTCTTGTGACAGTTTTTAGTCTCCTTTTCCTTTTTTCTCGTCCGTTTCCTTTTAAACTAAATGTGAATGTGGTCTCAACCAATCAGAAGCAGTCAGGTGACTCTTTCCTTCTTTCTTTCCCCATGTGGATCATTTATCTCAATGTCTCTGCTCCTCTCTGTGGTCCAGCATGTGAACGACTGCTGGCGCTCATCACAAAGATAAAGGAATCGCCACCATGGAGGTCAAAGAGGTCAAACTGTCCACGCGATCCATCGGCGAACACGACGGCGACCTTTCTCAGACATCCTGAGGAAGACTCTGGTCTCTGTAGCCTGAGGAAGAAAGGAGAGAGACTTTTTAATGCTTGTAGAAATAATTGTAACATCTATAAGCTGGCTTCAGTTAAGAGGGTTTTAAAGCGCTGCATGTATTTATTATGAACTTTTGACAATTGCTTTTTTAAATTTTCTTTAAATTGAGAGAAATGAGATAGGAGCCATGTTTTTAAGAGCCTTAAAACAAACCAGAAGTAAATAGTTTGCCTTCTTTTGACAGTTTCAATCTGGCAGTTTCACTAAAACTTGACATTTTCAATTTAGCGTTTTTTAATTTTTCTTGCGATCTTTTTGTCGATTATTTAATATTTATTTTTCAATGACAATTGTACAGAACAATGCATCCGCAGTTGTCCTGGAGCTTATCTAATCAAGACTTGCTTGGTTATATTTATTTATTTATAGTTTTAGGAATTTCTAATTGTAATTTATTTATTGTTCTTCAAAAGTTGAAAAATGCTGTATTTGGATATATTGAACACCATGAGTAACATATAAGTGAAATATATGGTTTGTTACATGAGAAAATTCTAATCCAAAATTCTCTTTACTAAAACCTCTCTAACTTTGTTCTGCTTTTTATATTTTTATATTTTTTTCTGTGTGCCATCTTCATTTACTTTTACCCAGTAACATATAGACTCATATGTACACATCTGAAAAAAAGATAAAACAATTTTAAAATGTAAACATTATTAAAATAGCCCTAGTGGCGGCAGAGATACAGCCCTTTTAGTTTGGGTGTGCAATTTTCGGAGCAGAGGCCTAAAAAAAGCTTGGTGCTGAAAAGGTTAAAAGCTTTACAGAATTCCTAATGAATGTTTATCTTTCTTTTTCCAAGCCTGGGAAATGTGCTTATTGTTTTTGGCTTATTCAGAATCAATGTTATATTTAGCAATCGCTAATAGCTGACTATTTATCATTTATTTGACGTGCTTCTTCAACTCTCCGGGGGGACTCTTAGTGAGGAGGAAACAAAAGAGAAACACTTACCATCAGAAACTTGAGTTCATGAAGCGGGGGAAGAGAAAAGAGATGACACACTGTGAGCTTCATTGTCAAATAGTTTTTACTGCATCAAAGAGAGAGAAAACAGAGAGATTCCCTGCACACACACACACTCACTCACTCAGATTCACTTGTTGGGTTGCACGCGCAGGCAGCAATTACCTCGAATACACACAAAGGAAAGAGCGAGCGTGCGTATGTGTGTGTGTGTGTGTGTCTGCAGTTGTTCATGCATCCGTGCCTGTGGAGAACACACTACTTTCTGAAAAGAAAATTACTCAACCTCCCACCACTGTTCTCTGCATTAACCTTTTCTTTTTCTTTCTTTCTTTCTTCCTTCCTTTCTTCCTAATTATATTAATATATTGGTAGCGTTGCACAGAGCTGCTACGATATTCTGGCATTATTACCTTCGCATTGAAAATACGGAAGGTTATGTTTTGATCGCCGTGTATTTATTTATTTATTTATTTGTATGCGTGTTACTCGCATAACACAAAAAGTATTAAACCAAATCGCATGAAATTTGGTGAGATGATTGGTTATTATCCGGGGACCATTTGATTCGATTTTGGGATCGATCGGGTCAAAGGTCAAAGTTAAGGTCATGAAAAGGTCAACATTTTCTTTTTACCAAAGCACGGTCAATTTTTATCCAATTGGCATGCAACTAATGCCAAAATGTTCATAATTCAATGCCCAATCTTGTGATATGCGAAGGTATGCGCTCTACCGAGTGCCCGTTCTAGTTCTATATCTGTTCTAATGTTGTGGCGACATGCGGGTGCAACGCTATGAAAGCCTTCCAGGAGAGGTCGTCGTAAAATGTGTGTCTGCATGTTAACCTCGTTGTGCGGCCTTATGAACAAATATTTTTTTTTAAACGGATTATAATCGAGCAAAACCTGTCGCCTCCCAAAGTACACAACCGCTCTCAGCCCGTTGGTTTGAACACAGGTCACAAACATTGAGTAAATTTTTTATAAAAGGTGGATAGTTCCCTTATACAGCTGCCATGTAGTTCCAAGCCAATGTTTCTAATACAGGAGTAGAGAGTGTTTGGTGCAGCATGACGGTGTGTGCGAGTGAAAATGTAACCCAGAACAAAGTTGAACAACATGGGTGTCTTTTATAGTTTTTTAACAAAATACAGCTCTATGACACCGATGAATACGTTGCCTCACAGACAAAACTTGTTAATCTCCGATCATGCACGGAGGGCTTTATGCTTAACGCACTCGTTTGTTGATTGCATTAAAAAGCGCTGCGACCGCTGGGGGACACTTCGCTCACGGCGTGTTTTCGCCATTTTTTTTTCTTCTTCAAAAAAGTTGTACAAAATAGCTTAAATGTTTAACGAGAAACCACTTGGAAAGCAAACTTTACATATTAAAATATGGTTGAGGAATAATCTGCGGTAGGTCGTAGACTGCTTCAGGGTAACCACGGGGGAGACTGTAGTATAACAGGTCCGTGTTTCAATCAGGGGGTTGGCGGTTCAATCCCCGCCCTAGTCGATGTGTCCTTGAGCAAGACACTTAACCCTGAATTGCTCCCTGTAGCTGTGTCTACGGTGAGTGATTGCAAGTCACTTTGGATAAAAGCGTCAGCTAAATGACATGTCATGAGATCATAACCATGACCTCTTGTGTGACACCAATATTAACCACAGACTTGAACTTCCTAATCTGGTTTCTATGTCACATTTTAATATTTGTTTGAATGAACTCCACCGGCAGACCGACACGAAGCAAAGGAGACGAGACTAAAACAAAAAGGTCAAGAGAAGACAGATGTTCACTGACTTGCCAGGATGACCATGTCCATTCCCCAGAAGATGCTCATGATCCACCCGACCATGACGACCGCGGTCAGTATCTGGATGAGGGCCGCCGCCACGTTGAGCCAGAACACGCAGCAGACGCCTCGCTCCGAGATCAGCTCGTTGCGAGCTCCGCACAGCACCGCGAACGCAGAGATGAAGGTACCTGAGGGACAGAAAACAAAAAGAAATCCCGTCACCCACCATGCATCCGGCTCGGTGACGAGCGAGTTGAGCCCGACGGGAGCAAAGACGCGGGAAAGAGAGTTCCGCTTTTGAAGGATAGCGCACAGCAAACTTTACATGGAAATAAAGCAGAGGCGTGCACGTGCACCGAAAACACCACACAAGTAAATTCCAGTGGAATAAGTTAATGCTAACTTCAGAATATGCTCCAAAGTGACAATAGCAGCTTATGTCATTTTAGATAGGCGTGTTAGCTTTAGCAAATTAGGACAGAACACAATGACCGTCAATGTCATTCAAAATCAACCTCATGGAAATTCTGTCTGGTTCCATTCACTAAAATAAAAACATGAGAAACTAGAACGGGCACTCGGTAGAGCGCATACCTTCGCATATCACAAGATTGGGCATTGAATTATGAACATGTTGGCATTAGTTGCATGCCAATTGGATAAAAATTGACCGCGCTATGGTAAAAACAAGATGTTGACCTTTTCTTGACCTTGACCTTTGACCCGATCGATCCCAAAATCGAATCAAAAGGTCCCCGGATAATAACCAATCATCCCACCAAATTTCATGCGATTCGGTTTAATACTTTTTGAGTTATGTGAGTAACACGCATACAAATAAATACATAAATACACGGCGATCAAAACATAACCTTCCGCATTTTCAATGCGAAGGTAATGAACGTATTTTAGAATAAAACCCTCCTCTGTCCAACAGCGATGACTCACAGCGGCCACTCGGGCCCTGAGTAAATATCAAGTGGTTGTTTGTGAGTATCTGACCCCCGAAGGCTGTGAATCTATGCCCGGGGAAAAGAGCAGCGAATACCACGGACACGGCGCCGCTCACATCCACCGGGCTCACAACAGGATTATCTCCCGTGGACAATCCTTCTCTGGCTGCATGAAATCCAATATCATACCTGGACACTAGACATGCACCGCTCATTGTACAACAAAGTGTGTGTGTGTGTGTGTGTGTGTGTGTGTGTGTGTGTGTGTGTGTGTGTGTGTCTCGGTGCACACAACATCAGATCATTTCATCACGGGATGTTTCCATGACAACCTGCCCTCAGGAGTAGGATATATATGAATCTTAGTATTTGTAATAAGGCTCTACCGCATGTTATCAATGACATGTGTGGATTTATTCAGCATTATTTCACCGTGACTCTAGAATTGTTTGTTGCAGCCTCCTGACATCCATATCTATTTTTTGGGGAATGGAGCATGACCAGACAGCAACATCTGAATAATGAATACACAAGGAAAGATACAGGAGAACATTCCTGCCCACTCAAATTAAACATGAATAAACCTTACACTGCATTCACTTTATACTTTAAATACACTGTATACACTTTCATTCTATTTAATTTTTACATTTTCATTTCCTTTATTATTTAAATTCTCAAATGTGATATGGCCTGATATTTTAATCTATTTTATTGTATTGCATATTTGTGAACATATTTGCTGCTGCTTTAAGAAATGTCGCTCTGGGGATGAATAAAGTGAAATCTAATCTAATCTATACTGAAGAGATTGTATTCCTTCTAAAGGCCACCAGGGGGCGACTCCTCTGGTTGTAGACAATACATCTGATTATATAGAAGTCTCTGCAAAATTGATTATTTCTCACCTGATTTATTGCCTCAGTTAAACATTGTAGGCATCAGTTGATATTCTCAATCACTAGTTTCAAGTCTTTTTTAGTACAACATGTTCAATTTCGTCGAGTGAGGTCCCATATAGAGTAAAATAGGCCGTAACACAGGGTACGCTTGAGGGTGGGGCTAGCTTGTGATTGACAGCTTTCTCCGGCCTTGTTATTCTCTTACAACTTTAATCCTTTTAAACTGTGTTTTAAGTTCCTGAATTTTTTTTGTAACTGTTGGCCGCCTAAAAATGTCATATTTAGCATTTTAAACTCTAACCCTTTGTTAAAAAAAAAAAAATAAGATGCTGCTGACCACAATGCAAACTCAAGGAAGTCCACGAACAAATCGCTGACGTCACAATGACGATGTCTACTTCTTATATCTACAGAGTCTCTGCCCTGAAGACAATTCCTACAAACTATTCCCCATCCAATCGTTTTCCAGTGTCCAGTCTATCAACGATAGCAGAAAAACACACAGTACCTTCTAAAATATGAATTTCCGGACCGAATACAAACTGATGTGATGTTTATAAATGTAAAGCAAACACTCATTCATAATTCATGGATCTCCCCGACATCTCGGTGAAATGTCTCAGATTCAATCCCTTAGATTGTCCTCGAAAAACCACCAAACCCATAAATCGCTGCACCAGTGTCAAGCCCCTCCCCTCCCATCAGCTCTCTGGAACATGTCATCTATCCTCCTTCCTGTCCTCTGGGGTTTGTATTATTGAGCGTTTTTCAATCCTAACCGGATCACGCAGACGTTTGGACCGTCTCTCTGCGACTCGGGAACGTGCCCAGTGGGCGTGGTGTGCATCGTGGCCTTGGCCCTTCTCCTCCTGCTCGTCCCTTGTCACATTGGAGGAATTCAATGGAGGGGGGGTGGACGAGAAGAGCCGGGTTGCCAGCTGCGTCTCGTTAGTCGGGAGGGAGGAGAGGCCAAAGTTGGCTCATGTCAAAGTTTCTTATCCCTTTTCCTCTGAGTCTGTCTCTCTGTTTTTCTCTCTGATTAAGTAATCAGGCCACAATAATAACCGAGGGCTCCGCCGTGAGGTATATAGAAACACAGGCGCACCGATTGTGTTTCATAATCTCTGCCAAATCTAAATGCACGCCATAATATTTACTTTCACATGCCCTGGACTGCCTTATTTGGAACGGTCCAACTCGGGTATACAAGCACGATCCCAGAATAGTGAGCAGCCCTGCAGCGAAAGAAAAACGTTTAAAAAAAAAAAAAATCATGTGGAAAAAGGGAGATGAAGATATTTCCTGCAACTGTGGATCCCGATATGATTTCATCTGAGAAAAGCATTTTCAGGTCGCAGAGGCCCCGCCCACCAGCAGATGCTCTGGCTCCTGGCTGAGCTGCCCACCTCCTCACATGATGATGGACAGCAAGCTGCTGGCTGATTGCTTTACACACGTCAAACAGGATTTATACGGTGGGTTCATTTATATATTAGATGTTTATGTTGCCAAAATTATCACCTGTACGTCCATTGGGGCTCACAACTATATTCATTATTATATACAAAATATTAACTGGGTTAATACATTTTATTATCAGCTGTCATTAGTTGGAGACGCAGCAACATTTTATTATACAGTATTGTAAAATAAGTTACAGTTATTATTGGATCACTATATGTTAGCAATATCTTCCTGTCACCCTGAGTAACATTAGCTTGTATACATTTTTTTAGGGGCAAAATACAGTTATTTACTTAAAAAATAAGTTTTTTTTCTTCATATTAAATGACAATTGAACTTTATTTTATTTAACAGTCAGTTGTCAACTATACATACTGTAAGGTTCTGTTCTGTGTTTACTCTGTGTCTCCTCGGTGTCTACTGTGTCTTCTCTGTCTCTTCTGTCTCCTTGATTGTGTCATTCCCTGCACCTGCCCTCAGCCACACTCGTCTCGTTAATGTCTCATGTCGTACACCTGTTTCCTTGTCGTACACCTGTTTCCCCCCTATATATCGGGCCACTCTTTCACTTGTCTGTTGCTGGATTATTGTCTTTTTCCCGTCATCCTGTCTTTCGTACCTGGTCCTGCCTGCTTCGACCCTGCCTGCCTGCCCTTACCGCTGATCCTCTGATCCTCTGATCCTCTGCCTTCCCCTTTTTGGACTCTTTTGGCTTTAGTAAAGTGTTTTTTGTTCATCTACATTGAGTCCTCTCCATTCCTCTGCGTTTGAGCTCCTGTACCTCGCTACCTGCGGCGTTAGCCTTGACGCATACAGACGTTAATACAACTGTTGGCTACTTCAAGACTCTTTTTTTAGTTTTAGACTCTTTTGAGTGACGACACAAAAAAATCCCAATTAGGAACTAAAATTGGATTCACTTCTTTTTTTAAACAAATTTATAGTTTGACTATTGTGACATCACAGTGTCACAGAACAAGTACAAATGACATCATTTAAACATCAAAGGTTTGTTTTTTGTTTCCACCAGGCTACCAAGGCCAATAGCGCAGAGCAACCAATGGTGTGTTGGCAGCCGCCACGGGAGAGGAGCCACGCCCCTCTTCACTGTGAAGCGGCGAGTACAGCTGCTCATGCGAGGAAGAGGACTGCTGGGCCTCCTCTTCACTGCCAGGGTGTCGATGAAGGGCTTTCTGCAGCAGTGGGAGAGCTGCGTGTCCTGCTTTCGCGGCTTCAGGCGACCGTGTCACTCACCGGCGGTCGCGGCGTGCTTCCCATCGGAGGGGCGCCATTTTGACCCGAGTTGTTAGCTTAGAGGACTCAATGACTGAATGTTCTCCTCGAACCGCCACCTGGACGTGGTGGAGGAGTTGGAGTGGCTCAGTGATGCTGAGAGCTATGTTGTCCCTGGTAGGGTCTCCCATGGCAACAGGTCTCTGGGGGGAGTCCAGACTTAGAGCGGTTTTTAAAAAAAACACCAGGGCGAGGTGGCAAAATACGTCCAATGTGTATTCTAATAGATGAAGGAGCGATGATAGGTACTCTCAAGTTAACACAGATACACCCCCCCCCTCGCCCCCACACATTAATTCACCAATCACAGGTAGACAATTTGAATAACAGATACAAAGGTAATAGCCTTTTTTTCTTGTTATGCCTTAAAGCTTCAATAACCGTTTATTTATCCACTTTGGGGAAGCGAAACACATATTGTTATAGTATTTTTTAAACATTTTAGCAGTAAACATGTGAGCAACAGTTAACTTTTTACACATCCAGCAGATGAAGTGCAGCATTAGCTTTTATTTGGAGTCATATTTCTGTCCATCTGATGATGGTAATGTAAATCCTAAAGCACGAGCACCGTTGCCGAGCAAAGCTTGTCCGCCTTTGCTCCGCTTATTGCATGCAAGCTTCTATTTCTTTGCTTTCTCATTATCCACCAACGTCCCTCTGGTTCACGGGCAAAAGTTAATGAAACAAACGTTATTCGTGGATTCAAACGCGGCGTTAATGAAAGAATAATTCTACACCGCGGGTGAAATCAAAGCACTCAAAAAAAAGAAATGATCTCTCTGTTCCACATGTTGCAGCTGCTGACCTCATACGGCGCCTTTGAAACGCCATAATAGATATGAACAAAGCGAGGGAATTGCTCGCTTTGTGTGTGTGTGTGTGTGTGAATGTCTACAGTTAGATAAAAACAGAACACACTGAATGTGTGCGCTCAACAGTGCAGTAGTAAAAGGTTAAATACATATTTTACATTGTCGGTTTTAGAAATGTACTCTTAATAATCCACCATGGGGGACGAGCTCTAACATTCCCTGTGCGTGTGTGTGTCTGTGTGTGTCTGTGTGTGTGTGTGCGTGTGCATACATTAGCCAGACTAATGACTATAATTACACAGAGAACTCTACAAAGCACCCACTGGTGGGAGGTTAATAACGGAGCGTTAAAGACACAAGATAGACAAAGACATATAGGGAGAGATAACAAAAGAAAGAAACAACACAAGTTAAAAGAGAAAGGGGGGGACTGTAAAGCAGTTTAGAGCTTAAACTTTGACTTCTTTTAATTTGTATTGAACCAGAAGGATCACACTCACATTTTACAGTCATTCCAAAGGGGTTTATGGTACCCAGAAAAATGTATTCAACATATTATCATAGCTGTTCCTTGCATTATACGTGTCTAAAGTCTTTTGGGCCAGTGGCCGTCATGTGCAATGAGAAAATGGCCTCACAGCCTTGCATTGGTCTGGGAGCACACGTCTTTATTGTCGATATTTACCAGAAATGCTTATACTATGTTTATTCTAAATCCATCAATCACTATATGATTGTCTATGAGAACTCTGGATATCAATATCACTAATCGAATATTATATATATATATATATATATACATATAATTATATTATTTATATATAAATAATATAATTATAATAATAGTATATATATTATTATATGTTATATATATATATAAATAATATTATATATATTATTATATTATTTATAATTATATGTATATATAAAATTCATATCCTAACTCAATGATAGGGACTGGGACTTGATCAGTCTATAATGTTGGAGATGTTGCGCAACATGAGAGACGTTAAACCATCCTGATGAGCTGAACTGATGCGGTGTCTCCAACATCACATTCCATCAATCACATGCCCCCCCCCCCACCCACACACACACACCTACAGACGTGACCTCCGCCTCCCACCCCCACTGAGGATTGAATCCTATATTCACTCTCCGTGTCGAAGGCCTCCCCCCCGTCTGTGCCACAAGATCGTAACACGACTAGAGCGCTGAGCCGTGGCTTCCTCCACAATACGTGATTATCGAGAAGCCGACAGCTCTTCAATCGGTCGACGCTTCACTCACTCACAGCTTCTCTGGTACTCAGTAAGATATTTACCGAGTCTCCAGTGGCAACATCACGTCAGGCCGGATTAACGTGAAGTTAAAATAAGCGAGAGAGAGAGAAGGGAATCGCGAGGATTTGGAGATGTTAATTTAAGTTATTCTTATTTTTCACTCTGGAAAGGGCTCAGCTAGCTTCCAGTCTTTTAGCTAACAAAATGACCTCCTCGCTAACACGAGGGCGGCTCCTATCTTCTCATGGCCCTCATGTTGAGCTTTTCCTTTGTCTTAACCATCGACCTCAACGTCTTCTCAATGTTCAACATTCTAAGGAACGTACTCACTTTCTTTACGTTGGATGAGAAGACTGCGAACATTGAGCTTGAACTTGCAGCCACTTCCTGTCGCCGGGCTCAGTGGGAATGAAAAAACTCACATTTTAGAGGCGCTAGACTCCTATTAGATCAATAGTATCTCCAAATCTACGATTATACTTGATCGTGGACACGTTCAGACATCTCAAACCCACTCCAGGGACGCCATGTCATCAATGCGATCTTCAGGAAATGTGTGACTTGACACTTGAAAGCTCAGCAGAGATTTTTAAGATGCACGCCTTCGAGTAGCGGACGCCGCTGCCTTCGGTCACGCGGGCCCAGAACACAGCGTTGTGTTCATTTCAGTCAGCGTTGTCATGGCAACTAACCGCAGCTGTTCAACGAAAATGTCACGGCATTCAGGTCAACCGACATACACACTCGTACTGTACACACACACACACACATACTGTACACACACATACACGCACTTTGATGCTTTTTGGGGGTTTCGAATGTGACACGTCAGGCCAATGTTCCCGCCAAAAAAACGAGGGAAAACTGATTCCTCAGTTATTTAGCGTTAACCGTCGTAAAGCCTGCAGCGAATAGACGCCGAATGTGTGCAAACAGGACAGAAAAAGAATGAATGAATAAGAGGAAAGCTCCAGAATGGTGGTGTCTGAATTCCTTCTTCAGGAGGGAAAGATAACGGAGGAAGAGAGGATGACAAACACACACACATGATACGTCTCCGGAGAGCTATGACCAGCAGATCAGAGGCGAGGGGAGGAGGGGACACATCGCCATGGAGACATTCATCTCCTAATTACTTTCGGGGACAGATATCCAGTTGGAGAAACATGACAGAATTGACAATATACAGAACTGTATGTTTACTTTTCCTGATACTGTTAAAAAAATGTCCTCTAAAAAAAAATATACAGTATCGAGATTTGTACCCCCGCGATAATCGACATAATTGTCGAGTCTGGCTACAGCGAGGACGTCTCTGCCAGCTGTGAAGATGCATCCGCCCACAATGTGTGTTTACGCCCTGACACGTTTATTAAAGCACGAGGTGTGAGCGCTGTCTCTCGACATCTTTCTCACAAGTGTGTGTGTCTGCGTGAAAAATGCACAGACTGGTAGAGATCTGAGTTAAGTTGTCAGAATGGTCGGGCGGCTCTAATGGAGCTATACTTAAACATAAATATGCAGAGTAATTCATATACAGCCCATAAAAATCAACAATCGGTGCTTAACCCTCCTGTTACCTTTATATTTACTGACATATTTTACCCTCGGGGTCAATTTGACCCCAGCAATTAAAACCTCCAGAAAATTATTAGAATTAATATTGTTTTCCAAGTTTAAGTGTGAGGTACTTTATGTTTGTTTGTTGACTACCTAAATAGCCCTTTAAATATATAAAAAAGTTGATATTTCTTATATGTTTGACACAGTGAAAAACAGCCTGGGGTCAAATTGACCCGAAAAAAACACCGACATTAAACATTGAATGGGGTCAAATTGACCCTAAAGGTAACAGGAGGGTTAAGAAAGTAGTTATTAACCAAACTGCAATCAATTCAATTCAATTCAATTCAGTTTATTTGTATAGCCCAATTTCACAAATTACAAATTTGTCTCGGAGTGCTTTACAATCTGTACACATAGACATCCCTGTCCCAAAACCTCACATCGGATCAGGAAAAACTCCCAAATAACCCTTCAGGGGGAAAAAATGGAAGAAACCTTCAGGAGAGCAACAGAGGAGGATCCCTCTCCAGGATGGACAGAACAATAGATGTCATGTGACCAGAAGGACAGATTTAGAGTTAAAATACATTCAATGAATATGACAGAGTGTATGAATAGTTTATAGAAGGCATATTCCACGATGGAGACCTCCAAGATCCATCTGGCAGATGGAGGTAGAGAGGAGTGGGCGGAGTCTCAATCCTCTTTTACATATATAGTTTCCTGTGAATATGGACCTTTATTTTGAAAGGATCTGTATGCATATAAGGAGCGAAAATGTACACGGAAAAAAAATCTGAAAACGCTTTTTGTAACATACATGTTGCATGACGACAACGTTGAGCTGGAAAGACTATCTATCGATATCAATACGTTTATTTTCCAAACTTTTAATATAACCTTTAGGGTCACTCTCCTGTACGTTCCCCTTCTGGTTGCTCTAGTTTATCTGGCGTGCGTGCGTGACTTTTTTCCCTTTTATTTTGTAGTTTTTATTATTTTAACACAAACAATGAGTCGAGAAGGGGAGAAGACTTACCGAGTCCCGGTATGAAGGTGTTCAGGAACAGGCAGATGACAGCCAGAGGGAAGGGCATGGTGGGTATGGCTGCCCGCAGAGGTCCCTTCTTCTCCCTGACCTCCACCACCACTCCTCCACCTGCGATCGGGGCCCCGGCTATGGCTTTGGCCCCGAGGTGCTCCCCGGTTTTAACACGCATCTGGGCTTTCCCTCCTTCTTTCTGTGCCATCTTTCCGTCTTATCTTCTCCTATTTGTATGTTTGTCTTGAGAGTAAAAAAGCAGGAGAACGAGCTGAGGATGTGTTGAATGATTTCTACTCTGAGTCACTCTCCCTCTGGACTAAGACGTATAGAAGATAATCAATAATGATGAAGTGCATCCTTTGAGAATTAGATCAAATATATGCAGCAGGGCACCTCAACAGTTGGCTCACATTCACTACGTCACTCTTCATTAGAGTAGTATAAATCTATCAATAAATTGGTTTAAAAAATAATTTTATGTCCATAGAATAACCCCAATATGTTCCCAAAGTCAACTTTTTAAAAAAACCTTCAGGCTCTTCCGGCTTTTGAAGTCCAAGAAACAGTCAGAAGTCAATCAAAGACTTTTTCCAGAAGAAAAATCTCTTCAAGACTGTTGGAATATTCTCATTTGAATCCCTTTAAGTTTCTTAAAATTGAGCGTCAGAAGTCTTGATGTCTGCCGGTTATTTCCATGTCCCAAAAGGTTCTTAAGGAATGTTAAATCCCACAGATTTAAAGCTCTGAAGTCACTTTCAGTCTTTCTTTTTGGTTAAATCCCACTCAACCCACCCACCTCTCCAAGACAAAGAGAAAGTGCACACAAGACCACCCTTTTCTACTACATCTCCCTCTCCTCTCTCCTCTCTCTCTCTTCTCCCCGTCCCTTCTCTCCATTTAAAGGGACAGTGCACCAATCTAATGTTCAATGAGATGGCATTCAGCAAGCCGAGTGAGTGAATGAATGAATAAATGCATTCAGCGATCATTCAAACTATTAATGTTTATGATGAACATAAAAGAGGGACGTTTGTTTTATGGAGCTTAAATATAATAGATGAAAAAATGTAAAAAGTCCACAGAAAGAGGAATATTTACAAATGTACCAAGTCTGTAATAATAAATGATTTTCACACTTATATTGATGGACGATGACAATATGAGAAACTGGAAACCAAGGAAGACAAGGAAAGTATAGAAAAATAAATAAAGAGAACAAAGAAGAGAGAGCAAACAAATACAAATATAATAGAGGAGATGACGGTAAATAGGAAAGCAGGACAAAGTAAACGTGTCGGTCGGTCTCAGTAATTATTAATGCAACCAAATCCTCTAAAGACCATATATTTATGTTCCCACAACCCTTCTTCTTCTTCTTCTTCTTCTTCTTCTTCTTCTCTTTCTCTGGTTTCCCCTTCTCTTTCCTCCCCTCTTCCTCTTCTGTTGGTGTGAGCTCTATACTTCATCACAAAATCACACAAAAAAGAATGAGTGTTACCTTGAATTATTCTCAGCCTCTCTCTATGTATGTGTGTGTGTGTGTGTGTGTGTGTGTTTGTGTGTGTGTGTGTGCTTTGTCTGTCTCTTTGGTCTTTATTTGGTTACCTAGCAACCCAGGAAGCTGTAGGTAATTATACGGAAGATATCGATCTCTCTCTCTCTCCCCCCCCCTCCCTCATTCTCTCTCTGTCTCTCTCTCTCTCCCCCCCCTCCCCCACTCTCTCTGTCTCCCTCTCTTAATGTCTCTTCAATTCCCACTTTTAATTTCCTTCTAATCTTCTCTGACACGCGACAGATAGCGGCCATGGAAGGCAGCTTTGCTTCTTTCTTGTTATGCAAAGCAGCGTTATCCTCTCACGAGTCTGACAGCGGAGGAATCTGGACCGCTGAACTCAATCACCATTGGATTGTTCAGCCAAAGGCATCATCGGTGTCATGTGCCGATGCTTATCGCCATGGCAACGTGACCAGAAAAGTTACTCGACGTGTCGTGACATTCTAGTTTTCAGATCTGCGCCAGTGACTCAGAAATGTATCTCTGATGGGTTTGTGACGGGTTAACGTCCCTCTGTCTGCTAACAATGAGCTAAGTGTGTGTGTGTGTGTGTGTGTGTGTGTGTGTGTGTGTGTGTGTGTGTCTGTGTGTGTGTGACATACTCAACTGGCGGTTATGTGAAACCTAACTGTTGCTCTGGAGACAAATTGAAATACATTTTTGTTTGTTTTCTGTCGACTAACATTGCCTTTATTTAGTTTTTCTGCTTTCAGCAGAGCCTGGCCTGTATGTGTGTGTGTGTGTGCGTGTGCGTGTGTGCGCGTGCGTGTGTGTGTGCGTGTGTGTGTACGTGTGTTTGAGTGATAGGTGTTGGTACATGCTGTAACACTTTTTTGTTGCTAAAAATACCTTTTATGAATCTTTCCCTGTCCTGTCTATCCTCACACACACACACACACACACACACACACACATCCCTTATCTCAGGATATAATTGTCGATCCCATCTGTCAAGGAAAGCTGACATCACACAATTATTTATATACATGTGTGTTCACTAGGTGTTAACATGAGTGTGTGTGTGTGTGTGTGTGTGTGTGTGTGTGTGTGTGTGTGTGTGCTGACATCCCATTGTGTCCGTCGCCCCCGACTGGCTCATCACCACAATGACTGGACTGTTCACACTCCCTTATTCTCGCCTCCTCTCCTCCTCTCCTCCTCTCTCCTTTCTTCTCTCTCCTCTCACCTCTCTCCTCTCTCCTTTCTTCTCTCTCCTCTCTCCTCTCTCCTTTCTTCTCTCTCCTCTCCTCTCTCTCTCTCCTCTCCTCTCTGCTCTCTCCCCTTCTCTCCTCTCCTCTCCTCTCTCTCCTCTCCTCTCTCTCCTCTCCTTTCTCCTCTCCCTCTCCCTTCTCCTCTCCTCTCTCCTCTCTCCCATCTCCTCTCTCCTCTCTCCTCTCTCCTTTCTCGCCTCTCTCCCATCTCCCCTCTCCTCTCTCCTTTCTTCTCTCTCCTCTCTCCCCTCTCCTCCTCTCCTCTCCTCTCCTCTCTCCTCTCTCCTTCCTCTCTCCTCTCTCCTCTCTCCTCTCTCCTCTCTCCTCTCTCGTCTCTCTCCTCTCCTCTCCTCTCTCCTCTCCCCTCTCTCCCTCTCCTCTCTCTCCTCTCTCTCTCTCCTCTCTCCTCTCTGCCCTCTCCTCTCCTCACTCCTCTCCTCTCTCTCTCTCCTCTCTCCCCTCTCCTCTCTCTCTCTCTCTCCCCTCTCTCCTCTCTCTCCTCTCTCCCCTCTCCTCTCTCTCCTCTCCTCTCTCCTCTCTCCTTTCTCCTCTCTCCTCTCTCCCCTCTCCTCTCTCCTCTCTCCCATCTCCTCTCTCTCCTCTCCTCTCTCCTCTCTCCCATCTCCTCTCTCTCCTCTCCTCTCTCCTCTCTCTCCGCTCTTCTCTTTTCCTCTCTCCTCTCTCTTCTTCTCACACAAATGTTTCGGTACTTTCCCCCACGTAAAGGATGTGAATAGTTCTTCTCTCATAAAAACCTTGTCCTCCTTTCTTTCTGCAGGTCAGGCTGACAGACATGTCCATGTTCTTGTGTTTATGTCATTTAATAGACGTACCGACTGCTTCTCCCCAGTCCAGAGTGTTTGAGTGAGATTTCGCGGCCTTTGACATTTTTAAATTCAATAACGTGACGATCATCACAATTGTAGACGAGAAGCTCTCGAGCTGCCCCATCTCCCGCCTGATTATCTCCCCCTTCATTAATATGCAAATCAATGCTGTAAGGTCCTCCATGGATGTAACCAGAGCGTCTCCTCGTGTGGGTCAGCTGTGCGGTGAAGTCCTCTGAGTGGTCCTCCTAGTATCGCGTGTGTACGTGTAACAGATGTGAAAACACACGCGTACGTGAATTAGCATCCAGAGTATAAGAACGTTTACATCTGGGTCTCAAACTATTTAAAGAGAAGCAGAGTGAAAACTGCCCCTAAGAAACATAATTCCCCCCTGATATCACGAGGAGAGGGGCAAAAAATTCCCCTATAATTTCCTCTAATAATTATGATAATTTAATAGCGTTTAGTTTTTGTTCGTTGTTGTGTCTGTCCTATCGGTATTGCCTGTAGGTAGGTACACAAAAAAACAATAAATATAATACATTTTTGTTTTAAACAACTGAAAAGGTTATCATTTGTAATAGTTGTTTTAAAAAAGTATAACAATAAATAACCACAAAGAAATTAAAATAACATCTAATATGAATATATTGTTTGATTTTATTTTTATTAAGAACACACTTTGAATCTGTAGCCTACCGCCTAATAGTCCTATTATTGCCATTTCTATTGCTCATATACTGTAAGCCTAAATAAGAATATTTATTAGTTTTGAACAAAGGTTAAATGTTATATCACAAATTTCAAAAAGGGCCTCCAATTTATTTTTAACTGCTCCTGGATTTCAGTCAGTGGGCTACAAAATATGTAAATGTCCTACCCTGACGTCATGTGAGGCGTCTTTCTGGGGCAGGAGGAGACTTTGTGGTCAGTTTGTCCAGAAATGTCTCTCAGAGTTGGAGCACTAGTAACCAACAGGCCGTGATGTGTGTTTTAATTCATCGACAAAAGGCTTTAACTTTGCATAGTTATTGTCATTAAGTTGTGCAATTTAAAAAGAAAGATGAAACAATATCTAATTGCTGTTGCAGTCGACATTGAGCAATACAAAAATCTGGCTTTAGAAACTTATATGAAACATATTTCCACGTGGAGAAAACGTGAAACAGAGCTGAGAACAGTGCCCTCTGCTGGCCAGAGGGGTTCATCACACGTTGAACTGCAGGGGCCTAAAAGAGCGACACGTGACTGTTTGTGCCTGACGACACGCCTTCGTCCTGCAGAGCTCAACTTCCGATGGCTTTCTCTTCCGGAAACCACATCAACTCCGACGTGTCACGAGTGTTTGAGTATGAAGTATAAAGTGTGCTTGAATCATTTCTGATGAAAGAGTGTGTGTGTGTGTGTGTGTGTGTGTGTGTGTGTGTGTGTGTGTGTGTGTGTGTGTGTGTGTGTGTGTGTGTGTGTGTGTGTGTGTGTGTGTGTGTGTGTGTGTGTGCGTGCGTGCGTGCTTGCGTGTGCTTATGTGGTGCAGTGAAAACAAAGAGACATAAAAAAAGAAAGGAATTTGTATTTAATAACAAAGCAGAACACTATATTTTTAATAAATCGCTTTAAAACCAAATTAAAACAGACAAAAGCACAGATTATAAAAAAATGTGGGACATTTATTGTTATCTTAGCATAGAAAGCTTTATATGAGAATGAACCACCAACACGCCTCTCTGTAGGTGTGGCTTTAAAGATGGCGTCCGGGTTGGTTGCTCCGGAGCCTCTCTCTGGCCTTGACCAGGAACTTGACCCACGGCTCAGACGGGTCGGCACAGATTTTAGCTCCGTTCCTCATCGTGAAGCTAAAAAGGAGACAAATATAATTGATGCCAAGCAGATACTGAACATCTGTTATCATGTGTTGCTTATCTATTATATCTAAATCTACATCCACACGTATGTCTGTACATACGTTTGCTTACATTTCGGTATGCCTGTACGTGAATCATCCCGTGGGTTTTTTAAATGAATATATTGAAAGCTACCAAAACTTGAATTCATAGTTTTCCTGAACATTTAAAGGTACACTACGCATTTTGCTCGCCTCCTGTTGCACAGAGAATGCAGTTGCACAGCAATTTTTGTATGCGTCTCCAAGTATAAGCGTCCTCCATTTTTTATACCACTGCACATGGTTGCTTGTCAGATAATTCTGAATCGCCTTTTTTATTTAGGAAGCGCTTTAAAAAAAACAGTCTCATATAAAAACATGCCTATTTATAAATACCATAATAGGTGTGACCCCACCTCAGCAACCATTACAAAAACAAAACATAAATCCCAGCAGTGGAATTTCAGCCTGCATGCGTGTCTTTTTTCTCTCCAGCATCGTTAAAACGGAGCAACTTTAATATTATTAGCTCAATAAATCTGATTCTGCTCTGGATTCTTGGTTGAAGTTTCACAACAGGAGATATAAGACGTCACTCACAAGACTCCGTCCATTGAGCAGCGCTCGTCGGTGAACTTGTGGCTCACCACCTTGTTTCTCGGCAGCCTCGTGGAGATGAAGTTGAAGCAGCACTCGTCTGGACCGAAGCTGCCTGATGGGGAACCCAGAAAGACACAGAGCAGGTCGGATTAACGAGCGGTGTTCAACTCTAAACCATCACATCGACATAGTTTTACTTTATATAGAACAATAAGGCTGGAAACTGATGAAAAAATATAAAAACAATCTATTAAATCATTTAAATGCTCCTAACTTAATAGTATTTCTATTTTAAAAAGACTTAAATCTACTGTAAAAGTTTTCACTTCTTAAAAAAATAAAATAATTAGAGAACTTTTAGACCTTTCCTCTGCTGGCGTCTTAACCTTATTCGGCTGACTCGGCCTTTAAAGGCAGCTTTTCTTGGTTTTTATCTAATTATTTTTTAATTATGGCCCGTATCATTGATTATTTTGACCTGCGTGACACGCAACTTCCTGTAATTGGGCCCCAAGAGAGATATTAAGAAATGATGACGTTGACCTGAAGATAGATTTGACCTTTTTTATGAATAAAAAGTGGCATGCAGACAGCGTACCTTGATATGCCGGGACAGCGAGAGACAAGAAGAGCAAGGAGCAGGTCATCAGAGCCACGGGGTTCTTCATCATCATCATCATCATCATTATCGTGAATGTCCTCCCCGTCTATCTTGTTGTCTTGAAGATGTCTTCTTTCTGTCCGGCTCTCTCATGGCACCTCACTTTTATTATGCTGTGTGTGTGTGTGTGTGTGTGTGTGTGTGTGTGTGTGTGTGTGTGTGTGTGTGTGTGTGTGTGTGTGTTCCATGACAAACATCATAAAGAACATGAAACTACCCAGCATGCAAACTGATTGCATTCTGGCGGCATGTGGTCAACACTTCTCAGTAACAAGGAAGGGGGGGGGGGGGGGATACAATAGAAAACATATCCATACCTCCGTAATTTGATGTGTGCTTGTGTGTGTATGTGTGTATGTCGGTGTGTGTGTGTGTGTGTGGATTCACTGTGGTGTAAACGTAAAGTTCCTTTCCCTGCCGCTGGTCGGTTCTTTTAAATAATATGGTTTCTGAAACATTTTCTTCGGTCTCATACGAGATAATATACAAACATAATGTCCAAAATCTCTTTTTTTTAAAGCATTTAAAGTTATGTCACTCTTCTTAAAGCACAGGTTAAGATTTTTATTTGAAAATCTTCTTTCTAGATGTAACCAACGTGTTTATTTCTAAGTACATGTTCTCGTCTGTGAAATAAAAATATTGTCATTAATACTGACTTATAATGTTGTAATAAATTAAGGTCGCCGCTTCTTTTAAATTATTAAAAGAAGCGGACGCATATCATGTGGATGTTATTTCTGTGTGAAAAACATAATCTTTGAGATTCTTGAGAGGAAATGGAGAGATGGAGGTGGAGAGGGCCCCCAGCTAGACTGCAAACCACAGGGTCAGGTTCTACTTGTGAGACACACGCAATGTCTCATGTGTGGTGGATTGAAAAGAGCTTCACTCTCTCAACCACGTACCGTAACATACACAACGGACTACATGGTCGTCAATACCAAGTGAAATCGTGAATATGAGGAGGCTGACTGCTGCAGAAATCCACCTCAAGCTGCAGCCTGTGGTTTGGAGCAGAGGAAGAGGAGTGATGCAACCACAGTGCCCGGACGTGGCCGTGTGCAAACGGCATACACAGTACCTCCATCAGCAGTAACGTCTGACCTTTATATTAAAACAGACATGTGTTAGACACAGTGCATGTGTTATATGGAGGCCTTCATGGCTCAAAACCTTCAGGAAAATCAAAAAAGAAAATATAGTAAAACAGCCGATAACCTCACGTCTTGTCAAATCCAAATATTCTCTAAGGGGACAGCAATTTTATTTTGGTAAAAGAGTGAGAAGACGTGTGAGATGGGAAATCCACCTCTTTGCGGTGATGCAGTGAGGATGGGAACGGTGGGGAAGATGGGGAAGATGGAGAGGTGGAGAGGATGGGGAAGATGGGGAAAGTTGGGAGGATGGGGAAGATGGGGAAAGTTGGGAGGATGGGGAAGATGGGGACATTTGGGAGGGTGGGGAAGATGGAGAGGGTGGGGAAGATGGGGAGTGTGGAGAAGATGGGGAAGATGGCGAGGTGGAGAGGGTGGGGAAGATGGGGAGGGTGGGAGGATGGGGAAGATGGGGAAGATGGAGAGGATGGGTAGGAAGTGGAGGATGGAGAGGATGGGGAGGATGTGGAGGATGGGGAAAGATGGGGAGGATGTGAAAGATGGGGAGGATGGGGAGGATGGGGAGGATGTGGAGGATGGAGAGGATGGGGAGGATGGGGAGGATGGGGAGGATGTGGAGGATGGAGAGGATGGGGAGGATGGGGAGAATGGAGAGGATGGAGAGGATGGGGAGGATGTGGAGGATGTGGAGGATGGAGAGGATGGGGAGGCCTAATTATAACACAACGTCACGGTAACTGAGTGACCACTAGGTGGCAGCAGAGGCATGTGGAGAGTTAGTCTTTCTCTCTTTTTTACTTTTATATTTTTCTTCCAATCACACTTTAGTTTTAATTATAGTTTGAGTGTTACATCAACAGCAGAAAGACTGATCTGAGAAAAAAATCTGCGTTTGGGACATTTGAAAAAACTTTTATAGACTTTAAATAGAATAGGAACTTATTTATACATCTCAGTAATGAAGAGAAGCAACTGAAGGTAGAAGAGCTTTTGATTATTTATTTTTCATGACTAACAACTTAAAAAATACCGTTTTTATTACATGGTTGTTTATACTTTTTATACTTTTTTTTTCTTCTTCTTCTGAGACTAGATCCTGTTAAAGGAGGAAAATGTTTAGCAAACAATATCCACCGTCACCTTGCTGCACATCCTCTTCTCATGCAGGCTCTCCTCCGGCTCAGATAACAGATGCTCATTCATCCAGTGATGTTCCCTCTGCTCCTCCATGCGCTCCTCCCTGTGCTCCTCCCTGTGCTCCTCCATGCGCTCCTCCCTGTGCTCCTCCCTGTGCTCCTCCATGCGCCCTGTGCTCCTCCCTGTACTCCAGGACGACACCCTGCCGGCTGTAGAGAATGCTCGGCCCTGACTCGCAACAAAGCAACGTTAGGCAATTAAAGCACAAAGAGTCCAGGCAGAAGAAGTCTTGAAATATGCAGAATTAAACCCCAAGTGGAGCAAGTGGAGCAAAGATTCTGTGGTGGCAGGTGACCTCGGGCCTAATATACAGCGAAGAAAGAAAAACTGATGGTAACTGATCTAAAAACTGATTAAAACAAACTTTCCATCTGCAATAAAGTGAAAAATACTTCTTTTTTTTAAAAGTTCAATAATTGCAACTGTGGAGTATTCCGGCTGTTCATATTGCACTTGAGTATTCCAGCTGTTTATATTGCACTTGAGTATTCCAGCTGTTTATATTGCACTTGAGTATTCCGGCTGTTTATATTGCACTTGAGTATTCCAGCTGTTTATATTGCACTTGAGTATTCCAGCTGTTTATATTGCACTTGAGTATTCCAGCTGTTTATATTGCACTTGAGTATTCCAGCTGTTCATATTGCACTTGAGTATTCCAGCTGTTTATATTGCACTTGAGTATTCCAGGTGTTTATATTGCACTTGAGTATTCCAGCTGTTTATATTGCACTTGAGTATTCCAGCTGTTTATATTGCACTTGAGTGTAGTATGTAACTTTAAGTTGAGAGAACTCACAAGAGACTCTAGTTAAAAGAAGAATAGTCCAGATGGAAGCATCAGAGGACAACATATTGGAACTTTTTAGACCCTATAGTAAGACTTAAGCTCCAAAAACACTGGATACTACACTTCCCATGATGCAACTCGATAACGTCTTTCATCGGACCCTCCTTTCCTGGTAAACATCATCCACTAATTCAATAATCTTGATGTGTTAAATCGGTAACTTCCCCTTTAAGTGACGTTAGTTCTCAATACCTTGACCTCACCGTTCACATATCAATCATTGGGAATCGTTTTGATGAATAGTTTAACTTCCGAGCTTCCAGAGTAGATAACACGTACTCAGCCAGTCTGGTGCCTGCTCTTGCTTTTTTAAAGAAAATACCAAAAGCATAAAGTTCCTTAACGATAACGTATCAGGGAATTCCTCATTGGGACGCCTCTTGCATAAGATGATGAAAACTGAAAGGAAACAGCACACGCACTTCCACTCACATGCACACGCACACGCAGACACACAAGTAAAAGCCACCAGATAAAGTATGCAGACCCCTTTACATGTTTCACTCTTTGTTTCCTTGCAGTCATTTGCTAAAATCAAAAAAAATCATTTTATTTCTCATTAATGTTCACTCAGCAGGCCATCTTGACAGAAAAAAACAGAAATGTAGAAATGTTTGCTAATTTATTAAAAAAGAAAAACTTAAATATCACACGGTCACAAGTATTCAGACCCTTTGCTGTGACGCTCATATCCTCCTTGAGTTGGGTGTACTCCTTCATTGGAGTCCAGCTGTGTTCAATTAAACTGATTGGACTTGATTAGGAAAGGCACACACCTGTCTCTATAAGACCGTACAGCTCACAGTGCATGTCAGAGCAAATGAGAATCAAGAGGTCGAAGGAACTGCCCAAGGAGCTCAGACACAGACTTGGGGCAAGGCACAGATCTGGCCAAGAGTACGAAAAAAAAAAGGCCAGCAGCTCTCAAGTTTCCTAAGAGCACAGCAGCCTCCATAATTCTTAAAAGGAAGAAGTTTGGGACGACGAGAAATCTGCAGCGTCCGATGAGATGCTATTGTTGTTTTTGAAGATTCAAACTTTATGGAGTATATCCACGTTATTTATTTAACACCACAATGAGATGCACGTGTCCACCAAAAGAAGATGTATAGCGTTAACGCTGTGCTTAAATTTTATCATCGGTCAAAAAGGTGATACTGTATATTTATAGAAAAATGTCTCCCGCTTTCTTTCTTTTTTTCTTTCGAAATGTGACGATTGTTCTTTTTTAAAGGTCAAAGGTCGTATTTGGGGCCGGGCATACGTTGTATAGGATCGAAATAAATGAAGCGATGCATCATCAGCGGGGGTTGTGTTTTTAACAGGATGTTGACCTCTACTGTGACCTTTCAGCCAGGAGGAGGTTCACGGAGCGGCCGCCAGAACTCCGGGTTACTTTTAACATGTTTAAACACGCCGGCTGCTTCCCTCAGGTGTCTGACCTCACGCCTGTTCACATCCGTGCCACCTCCACCAAGCTTTACTTTATCATTTGATTAATACCAGCCGGATTTATAATTGTATCTCTCGACGCACTTACAATGACTTCAAAATTCAATTCACGGTTTGACTAAATTCCGAGAGCGTTTGATTGGTCGTCACTTAAAAAGGGAGCGGCCAACTGAAATGCCGGGACAGTGAAATAGTGAAATAAATATGTATTTTGTTTTGTTGCCAGGCCCTGCTCTCACACCACACCTTCCGTCACCATGGAGATGGGCGGGGGCCAATTAACAGGAGGGTGTCAGCACTCGGCCAACCCTGTGACCACTCCACTCTCAGGCGAGCACACACACACACACACACGCACAGGCACGCACACACACGAAGCAGAGGTGAGTTACCCTTACTTCTTATCGGTATACTGCCCCCTCCTGGTGAGTCTCATTTCACTGCACACCCTGTGTGTGTATGTGACAAATAAAACATCTTGAATCTTGAAACAGCGCTATAAAATGCCTTTGGTTTTCCTTCACATGATCCAATTTAATCTGTAAGCCAAAAGATATCATATCATATGTTTTTATTGTCGCATGTATGCAAACATTTAATTTGTTTACAAATCCGACTTCTTTTTGCAACCCGGAGTCGCCGCCCCCTGGTGGCCAGTGGAAAGAATGCATGTTTAAGGCACTTCTGCACAGTTGGGTTTGATTAGAATTATGAATGCACTGATGAACATACACTACCGTTCAAAAGTTTGGGGTCATCCAGACAATTCCGTGTCTTCCATGAAAACTCACTTTTATTTATCAAATGAATTGAAAATTGAATAGAAAATATAGTCAAGACATTGACAAGGTTAGAAATAATGATTAATATTTGAAGTATTAATTTTGTTCTTCAAACATCAAGCTCAAAGGAAGGCCAGTTGTATAGCTTATATCACCAGCATAACTGTTTTCAGCTGTGCTAACATAATTGCACAAGGGTTTTCTAATCAGATATTAGTCTTCTAATGTGATTAGCAAACACAATGTACCATTAGAACACTGGAGTGATAGTTGATGGAAATGGGCCTCTATACACCTATGGAGATATTTCATTAGAAACCAGACGTTTCCACCTAGAATAGTCATTTACCACATTAACAATGTATAGAGTGTATTTCTGATTAATGTTATCTTTATTGAAAAAACAGTGCTTTTCTTTGAAAAATAAAGACATTTCTAAGTGACCCCAAACTTTTGAACGGCAGTGTATGTTATGCAATCACAACACATTTCTTATACGATGATTTCTGCAGTTTCTAACAAAGCTCAGACAGTATTTCCAATGAATGAATGAAAATCGGTAAATATAAAAAAAATCCTTGAAAGAGTAGTTAATCAGTGTGTGTGTGTTTTTGAGAACATGGTCCCCACCCTGCCTCCTCAGATACCAGTTCCTGACGTATAGCTTCCGTGTGCGTGCCTCCCCACCAAACAAACACGTAAACACACATAAACGTTCATATTTCACTGCTGACAGCCGTCGTTACCGTTGACAACCAGCTCGTGATGAACCGTGTTCCCTCCTGAGACGATAAGATACCCGACGCTGAGACAAACATGTTCCAGCTGTCTCTCTTGCCCTGTCTCCGTCTGCGTCCTTCTCTCTGGCCTCTTTCCGGTTTTGTGTCATTTCTCCTCGATTTCCAGGAAAGACTGAAATGCTCCTTTAAATAGTCGTCCTGCTTTTCCATTTACAAGTGTTCTTCTTTTCTATTTCGGGGTTTATGATCCGGAGACGGTTCCTGAACCCTCACCTGCCATTGTCGCTAAATCTCAGTAGCTTTGTGTCATTAAAATCTACCGTATTTCTAATTCCTCTGGATTCTTTCCCTCCAGAAGAAAAAAAAAATCATACAAAATTGAAGTATGAATTAACTTTAGTATATGATAGAGGTTGTGTGTGTGTGTCTATGTGTGTGTGTGTGAGGGTCAAGGTGGGACAGACAGGAAATGGCAGACAAGAACAGAACTTCCTGTGTGAGAGGAGAGAGTGCTGCATCTTCCCTGCATGTGTGTGTTTATCTGTATATATTTAAGGGTCTCACAGTCCGAGGGGATGCTCTGATTTCCTGCCACACACACACAAGTCCCTGGACGATAACTGTAATGTAATATTTCATGCTACGTTTCCTGTCTTTCTTGTTTTTAGCTTGTGTTAAGTTATGGTGAATGTCCGTGGCTCTTGATAACGCGGACATCTGCCCCTCGTGTAAATTCATCGCACACATTCCAACTGCAGTTGAATGATGTCTCCCTAATCTCAATCCAAAATAAGGATGAACCCCTCGGGTTTAACACAAAGAATTTATCTTCTATTCCTTTAGCACCAGACAGTATCTCCACCCCTGTTTTAAATGTGTTATTATTTGGAGCTAAACATGTTTTTATAATGTACAGAATCCCTAGAGTGCATCTCCGGATACAAAAACAAAAAAGCATGTTTAAAGTTCACTTTAGTGTTCAGTCCTCTTTCAGATGGCTCTAGGTGGCAGTAAGACTCATCTTATAGCAGAATAAAATACCATTCTTCACATATATATTACGATTATTTAGTCCGTACATCACTGATAACAGTATAATGCATCCAGCGGGATTTAGAAATAATTAAAATATATAATATTAACATTGTTTCATCCTTAATAAGTTAGTTTTTTTTGTTTGTCAGACAAGCTATTATTATATTCAAATTAAAATCCTGGAGGTTTATTTAACAGTTTCTTATTTTTCCTCTCAGTTTAATCAAATAAAAATACATTTCATCCAGTAGCATAAGATGTTCTCACGGCTGACCAAGTTAAAGGAAGTCAACTTCATAATATACATCTTTTAAAAAAAAATCTAATTTAATCTGAAAATATTGCCATTCACCAAACACAAACGAAACAAGGTAAAAACAAAATGTAGAGTAAATTAATTTTTATTACACTTTTGAACTGTTGTTAGTGTCGACAGCTAAAGCAGTGAAGTACAGATTTAGCAGTGCGTGACCATCTTAAATAAAGAAAAGATGGAGTATTTACCAGGACACAGGACTTCATGGTGCAATCTGTCAGGGAATGAAAACAACTTGGGAATATCAAGGACTTTGTTTTGCAGATCCTCATCCAACGAGTTATCCTTGTTATATTTACTCTGGCGATTTGTTCTGTGAAATATGAGCAAGTGATGATGTGGATATTTCCCAAACTGTTTTGTATATATACACACATACATGTATATATATACATATTTATATAAACATATGTATATATGTACATGTACACACACACAGCTGCAGTGAATCAAATTACATGGATACACTTTAGACATGTTGTAAAGCCACATTTTCATACATTAAAAAAAAGTGTTGATTAGTGTTTTGTTATCACAAAAAGAAGCAAACAGCTGAGCCTCCACTCTGCCAGGTGAGGTTACATGACATCACCTTCACAAGGTGAACAACCGATCCTTCTCAAGACTCCACACGCGTTACGAACACTAACACTGATACACGTGGCCGTATGCACACACACACACAGACACACACAGGAGGTCAACACACTCAACATTCAGAGTCCGTCTGACACATTTATGCTGAGGATGTCTTCACACGTCAAACCATACCTCGTTGTCCAGGTCCATACAGTCACAGCATCTCCAAACATGTTAATGATAATTAGAACAATGCATAAATCATAAGAGACAAACCACTTGGCATTTTCTATTTATAATAATGTGAGGTGTCTCTGTCTTCATTCGTGTGTGTGTGTGTGTGTTCTCAAGTGACCAGACAGGAAATCCTCGAAGCCGTTTATGACGTCGCCACGAAAACAAAAGCCAGAATAGTCAGTGGTGCCGGGAAGCCCAAATTAAGGCAGCATCTCGAGATACCGTGACACGTTTTATTGTGGAAAATACTGCAGACAAACATACGTCTTCTCTATCGATTAAAGACGATACAATAATATTCAGCATTTTTATATCGCGATCTCCTTTCTTTTCTTTTCTCTTCACATCGTCGCATCTCTCCCATTTTTGTTTTTTTTGTCTTCACATTTCTCCCATTTTCTTCCAGTAATTTGGGTCACCTCACATTCTCCTGTACTCCAGTGTTTTCTCGCTTTAGATTTTTTTCTTTACTAATAACTGTACCAGTTAACATCTCTAACACCTGGTCAGCCTAACAGCTCATATAGAAAAGAGGACCCTTCTTGATGTCTCATACAGATGTTCTTCTCTGGTAAAAAGCCATTTGAATCCACACGCCGACAGCACATTAGCAATAACTATTGATCTTTATTTTTTTATTGCCGTTTAACTGCATACTTTGTTGTAATATTTGCCTCCTAAAGACTGCGGATGTGTGGATGACGGCCGTAGAGCGGGAACAGGAGATGGAAATGGGGTCAAATATTTTTGCTATAACGCTACAGGAGTATTATGTTAATTGGGGGTAGGTCTACCTACAGGTTTTTGGGGTGAGGGTGTGACGCAATCTTACATTTACTCTGGTATTTTCCTCTTGGAAGGAGGCACCAGGTGTGCGGGCAGCTCCGACGGCAGCTCGTGGCCCTCCAGTTTCACTTTGATCAGGTGGTTGGCCAACGCGAACTCCTCGTCGTCGAGCATCCCGTCCTTATCGATGTCGGCCAGCTTCCACACCTTCCCCAGCACCGTGTTGGGCAGCTTCGACTTCACCATCTCCCTCTTGGCGTTGGCGCCGGTCACCTTGCCGTTGACCGGCGACAGCGTGTAGAAGATCTCGTCGTAGGCCGGCTTGTCTCGGACGACGACCCACTCGGCGTCGTCGATGCCTTCGCCGGCCCCCTCGCCGTAGCCGTGGCCGAACGGGCCGTCCGACGTGCTGTCGAACGCGCCGCCCTTCACCACCGGGTTGGGCCGCTGGTTCTCTTCCTGGCGCACCAGCTCCATTAGGCCGGCGATGTCGTGGCACAGCATGTCGTCCACCGCCTCCAGGAGCTTCAGCTTCAGAGGCTGGAATTTGTTGAGATCCTGAGAATTGAGCTGATCCTGAAGGAGACAGCGGGAAAAACCACCATGTTTAGATCTCATCGCTCCCATCCCTCCATCTATGAATCATACTAATAATAACTAGAATGGGCACTCGGTAGAGCGCATACCTTCACATATCACAAGATTGGGCATTGAATCATGAACATTTTGGCATTAGTTGCATGGCAATTGGATAGAAATTGACCGTGCTATGGTAAAAAGAAGATTTTGACCTTTCCATGACCTTGACATTGACCTTTGACCCGATTGATCCCAAAATCTAATCAAATGGTCCCTGGATAATAACCAATCATCCCACCAAATTGAATGCGATTCGGTTTAAAACTGTTTTTGTTATGCGAATAACACGCATACAAATAAATGGCGATCAAAACGTTACCTTCCGCATTTTCAATGCGAAGGTAATAATAATAATAATACATTTAATCTATATAGAACTATTTTACTCAAAGACACTGTTCGAGCTATTTATTTTGACATTTGTATTTATTTTTATTGTAAAGTAATATTGTTTAATCATTGCCTATTTCGGTTATATATTTTGATAAGTTAGAAGAGCTTTTTTCTTATGATAGTTTGGGTTTATTTTAATACATTGTGATTGTCGTTTAAATATATTTAGTTTTTGGATTGGTTCACTGATTGGGTAACACTGGGCACCTGTGGTTACATGTAGGTGTGGGTAGCTTCAGGACCAGCATGCACCGGGGTGGCCTATGGTTTTTTTACCAGCACATGTGTGTGTCAGCATTTTTTTCTTCTTCTTTTTGTTTGTTCGTTTAGTAAATAAATTATAAAAATAATGGAATACGGAAGTGGACATTACTTTCTTTTGACTCCAAAACCCCCACGGTGCGTCAGTGGCAATTTGATTAATAGTTTTATTTGATTTATTGGACAAACGGCCACTGCAGACACTTTACATGTTACAAAACAAAATCAGGGTTAAGTGTCTTGCTCAAGGGCCCATCGACTCGGGTGGGGATTGAACCGTCGACCCTCTGATCGAAAGTCAGACCTGCTGACCGCAGTCGCCCCAACAAGCACTCTTAGCTCGTTACCTGCATCTTCTTCAGATTGGGAAAGTCTCCGGGCGATATCTGATGCTCTCGTTCGATGCGTTTGTAGATCTCTCCGAGGCTGCCGATGAGTTCCTTCTTCTTGTTCTCCTTCCCGAACACGGCGGGCATCTCTTTCTTCAGAGCGCTGATGATGTAGGCGTGGACCTGCATTGGGAGAGCGGAAGCTCATTTTACTCAACGGCAAATTTTGACCGTGGCAGCGAGTCGGCCTCCGAGAAGTCCTGGAATAGTTCTAGTAAAGTCAGAATCCTTTTCGGGGACATTCCCACCTTCTAATGGGAACGTTGATGGGAATTGAGGCAATAAATCATAATCTGTTCTTCTGGCGCCGAGCATTTACGAAGAATATCTTCAAATCAACTAGGACAAAGGATTTAACAATTGTACTCATCCGTCCTTTGTTTTCTCATCCTCAACCTTCATGTCACGATCTTGACGAACATTAAACCAAGGAACTCATTCTAATAATGGGGGGAAAAAAGTGTTATGTTGCCGTGGTGATATGCGTGTGAATGTTTCCCCGAATCCACCTTGTGTCCTTGAACACACCTACACACCCTATTAGCTGTCAGACAGGAAAATTGCTCACATTTCCCGGTTTGATGAATCTGTGTGTGTGTGTGTGTGTGTGTGTGTGCATCCTCTCCGTTTCCTCAAACGACAACGGGCAGTGGCCCGTCGCCTCTCATACACGACTTCCTGTGCGGAGAGGAAACAGGAAACAATTCACTCGGAGGAGACTGGTCACATTGGTCTGGCCCTATTTGTCCGGTGACAGCGACAAGCTTTTTCTGTCAAGGTTAACAGCTGGACGGGGCCGGTGGAGCGAGTGAGTGATGGGAAGAACACACACACACACACCTGTGCTTAAAATATACACAGGTCAAATAACATCCCAAGGCAACGCGCCACCTCTCGCTGCCGTCAGCTCCGTCACCGAGTGTCTCCTCGGAGCCTCCTTACCTTGGCCAGTCTCGCCCTCTTGATCAGATCGTTGAGTTTTCGGAGCGCCGCGTTCCTCGGCAAAGACTGGATGTCCTTGAACAGATCCTGCTCCTCCGCTTCGAACAGCTTCCTGTTGTCTGGGATCAACAGCGGGTGGGACCAGAACGACCCGATGTAGACGCGGATCACCTGTCGGTGAGGAAGAGGGACGGGAAATCAACATAACAAATGAGATAAAATATACCTCCACATCAATTAATATATTTGATCTTGTTTATAAAGTATTTAACATGTGTATGTTTTCTTTTTTTTATTGAAAGTATGCATCAATTCGATATTTACACATGTCTTCCAGACAATTGATACCACATGTGAGGATTCTCAGATGATGCCCAGCTTATCTATACATATCTATAGAAAAGATAAATGCAAAACATCAGACAAATAACAAAAAACAATACAGAATGAAACAGAAACAACACAAAAAAGGAAAACAACTTATAAACTAGGGGGTGATCCATTTTCTATTGTAAATTCAGCAATTTATGAAAATTAATTCAGGTCTACGAGGTTTGATGCATGTAACCCATTTTTCCCAATATGTCAGAAACTGTTCCAATGTGTAGTTGACAGATGTGGTTATCTTCTCTATGTTAACATGTGTATGTTTTCAACAGCACATGCATTTAAACAAGTTGTGATTTACCAAACGTATACCTCTTTGGTATGGCCGCTTTATTCAAGATAATATAAAGAAAAGAAATAGAAATGGTAGTAAAAATGGTCAGGAAGGTCATTTTACTCACAATGTATAGATCAGGCTCATTGTGAATTGGGTCGATATTTAGAAAGGGTCTCCACTGATCGATACAATATTCAATAATTTCCAAATATTGTGTATTGGAGATGAAATCAAGGTTCAGGGCGACCAGTGGTTGTTGAAATTTTGACAATAAAGTCCAGAAGGAGCTGTAGTACCAGTGTTCAGGTATCTTTTATACATATTTTCCTTCATAGTTTTACTCGGCATCGACTGCAGAAAAGGTTTCATCGAGGCTACAAACACCAGACAAGATGGTGAAAAGCTTTAAAAACCAAACTCCTCCGGCTCACTTTATTTTCAATACATGAGTGTAAATATGATTTGAGAGATGTTTGTAAGTTCACGGTACAAAAGGCTAAAAAAGGGATTAAAAGAAGATGTATTTCTGTTGTAGGAGTCCAATTATGGAATAATATTGAAATGGATGTAAGAATGGTCAATTAATTTTTGGCTTTCAAGGGAATTATTTATAAAACAATTGAGTTATAAATTTAAAAAAACATATTAATATGGAAGATGTATGTGGTAGTATATATAAATATATTGTTTTTTATTTTGTTTTATTTTCTTCTTTATTTAATATTAATTTTCTGATTTATTTTGATTTCAATTTAGGATAGGAATTTATAAGCATTTTTTTGCTTCTACCTATACCTTTTCAGTCTCTCTTTTGTATATTATATAAGATAATATTGTATTGTATTTGATTTGATTGACTGAATAAAATACAAACAAACAAAACTAACTATACCTCAGGGGTGTTGACGATTTTCCCCAGTGACCACATCAGGGCTCCGTACACTCTCATCAGCTGCTGGGTCTCTATCTGGTCCGCCTTGTTCAGCACAACCCTGCCAAAAACAACCAGAGAGAGAGAGAGAGAGAGAGGCATTGACGTCGACTGAAAGCAAAGCGCTGCTGGCACTGAAACGTTGGCATAAAAGGTGGACAGAGAACATTTATTCCCGGCTGCAGCACCTGATCTTGTCTTCGTGGTTCTTCAGGGCTTTGATCACATCGGAGAACTCATCGGAGATGTCCAGTTTGTGGGCGTCAAACAGTAATATGATCCGGTCCACTCGCTCTGCGAACCACTCCAAGACGGCGGCGAAGTCGTAGCCTGAGAGGGGGCAGCGTCCAGAAACAAATAAAAAAAAGACGTTAGGATTAGAATTAGGAGGGACGGGAAGAGTTGGATTAAAAGGGGGTATGAGAGAAAGAGAGAATTCATCGTGTATCCCTTTGACTTTCTGTTTCTTTGATCCCATCTCATACCACGTTTAAGAGAGGCACCTGACTTGATGCTACCGTTACGGATCACGATGAACACTGTGTATAACCTATGAAGCCAAGAACAGCGGCTGCGATGTTGCAATTTTCCCCCCACGAGAAGAAGCTATTCCGATGGCTTCGGGTCACAGAGGTCGCAACACCAAGGACACATTACGACATGCTGAGGGAGAAGAATGTCCGTTTACAGATGGAGGCCAAAAACAATGATATTCGATTATCTTGCTCAGATTGTTTTCTCCTGAAATACAATCGTGGCCTTAATGAACGCTCCAATGAGTGAATCCATGGGTTAATGCCTCCACGCTGCATGGATAAATGAAATCGCTGATTAATCTGTCAACGGGGATCCATCATTGCCTCCTTTTTGACTTTCTGTCCTTCTCAAGGACAAAAGCCGACGCTCGCGTGGAGAAATTCCACGGGATATGAGAGGAGAACAAAGAACACGAGGACAGAACGAGGGATTAGTGAGCTCGAGTTTCAACGGTCGACCCGCTGAGATTACGGGAGAGCGACTCGGAGGCATCTGCGGTCAACTGATAGGAAGGAGCTTTATGTTAGCGCAGTGAATGTCAGATGGATTTTATCGACAGGCTTTGTTAGTGAAAACAAATTAATTCTACAAGCTTTTGCACGTGTTATGGCTTTGGAGTATATTTAAAATTAGACTCCCACTGGTCCAAACTCCTTCCTCGAAGCTGCGATAAAAAACTGTAGACAAAGTGGCTGAAAGGCGGCCCCTCCCAGAAGAGGAGCACTCACGGTAAAAGACTTCCACAATGGCTCTGTGTATTAATGTGGAGGTATGTGTATTATTGTGTTCACGCTAACGTGATGCCAAAGGCTTCTACGCCAACAAGGATTTTTTTTTTTTTTTTAAAGGTGTTGTCGAGTGTTTATATTAATTCCTCACTGTGGTGTGAGCAAGTGTGTAAAATATGCAAATTGGTTTGAGCCGTGCCTTCCTGTTCCTAACTCAGCACAGGGGGGGGAGGGGAGGGAGAGAGAGAGAGAGAGAGAGAGAGAGAGAGCGATTGATATTTTTGAATTTTAGTGGATCATTCTTCAGAGAGCACTTTTCACACGATGTGGGGAAAAACAAGACTGAAGTGGTGAATTTCCATCATGAATATTAGTTTTTTTATAAAAAGAATATGTATTTATTTATTAACAAAAGGTAAGGTAAAGTGATTACAGCATGTTTTAAGTATATTTTGATGATTATGGGGATTAAATATTCTGAATCTCAATTATCTTGGTCAGGATAAACGGGCCATGAATTGTCATATTGTCCCATGGCTAGGTGGTATGGTTAAATAAGGTCAAGGGGTCAAATGCACGATCAAGTTCATGAATCCCAAAAATCTTTATTTTTAATTTTGTATCTTATATACAAAACCGATATTGGGTCCAAGGGCGGCACTGGAGTAATGCTCTCGGAGTACTTACTTTACTTTAACGGTTTAGAATTGTCCCCCCAATTTCTTTGTCTGTTTTAGTTGTGTGCTTTCAAAATTCCTCCTCTGTAGAGCACACATATCCCCCAAAAAAATGTCACTAAAATACATGACAAGTTGTTGAGTCATGGACAAAAGTGTCAATTAAGACAAAAAAACTAGGATTCATGCTCTGAGCATTATGAACGTAAACATCACGGCATCCGGGAAGTAATTATTGAAATATCTTGTTCTGTAAACAACTAAAAAAGGATAAATCTGTAAAAAATATACAACCGGCTAACGAACAAGGTCAACTTTTTTAATGTTTTTTTTAATTCTCCCCCAAATCACGTGACTAGAGTCCAGTGATGAACATGTAGCAGTCCATAAACTCTTCAAAATATCGCTTTAATTAGCCTTTTTGTAGCTGGTTGATGCCCAGGAAGGTTTATTATCTACAATACCTCCAAAAAGACATCTATGTAGGCAGCTATAGCCCGACTCCTCATCTGCGCACACACACACACAAATAAATACATACAGACATTGAACACAGTGATGAATACAATGCAATGGTATGGAAGAAAAGCAATGACAGCATGAAGAGACACACAGCGTACAGATGAAGTGCAAAAAAAGGAGGGGATTGGATGAAAAATTAACACACACACACTTAAATCTTCACTTACACATAGAGAAAACACAGCTGTGCTGACTCAGTAGGCGTTAAGTTGAACCTGCGGGGTTCTTCTTCATATCCAACGGGCAACAGCGGGGTCACGCCTCGCTGTGCCGTTTATTTGGTCCGACAACACGTTCACGGGACACTTTGACCCCGCGGACAGAAAGTGGAACAGAGTCAGCCGAGTGATCGTGTTCCCTCCACAGAAAAGCTGCAGACGGAAAAACCTTCCCATGACAAAACATGAATCCAGACCCAACCCGGCTCAGGAACACTGAACTCCACGACCGGAGTACCGATCCAACGCCAGAGTTAAATGAATGAGCTGGATGCCTCGTGTGTGTTTTTCCAGCGGAAAAGCACCGGCGAGGTTCTGGGGAGCGGTTCAACCCGTTAAAAATCGTTCTGTGACAACAATATCTTGACGATGTCACTCGTTGTGCGATCGGCCAAACGCTTTTTTTCTTATTTATTTTTTAGGAAGCTACGTGGACCCGGGGCCTTAAGCGACATCAGGCTTGACTTCCACTTTGCTTTAACTCTGTGAAACATATAAATGTAGATGTATTTAAATTATTATTAAAATTTAAAAAACCGTACACTTACAATTAGATTTTTTTTACATCTTCTAAATAAGGGTAAACCTTTTGAACGCAGCACTAAATTGGCAAAAACGTGAATCAAGAATCACAAGTAATGTAATATATATAGCATTTAACATAGAATTGAATTGAATAGATTCCCACTGTGACAGATACCCAATCCAGCTTCTTGAGTCGGCGAAGGCTAGATACCCGATATCGGCATCGGGGCGTAACGACAACATACAAAACCTTCTTTCCTTGCGATACCGTCAGCGCTCAATGATTAATGCAGCGTGGGGTCGGCCAATAGAGTTGCTAAGAGGCGCACGATCAATACGGGCCCCGCTCGGTAGAAGAAACCTTCAGACCGGAGCAAAAAGAGTACAGAGTACAAACAAGGGGAGAGAACTCAAAGATGGACAGTGAAAGAAAGAGTGGGAGAATGTGGGGGAAATAGTCTAAATTATAGCAGTCTTTCATTATGCCGGCCCTTTTGTTGTATGTTAGCCGTTGGTATGGCGATGCCAGCTTTTAGGGCTGGGAATGCCAGCCGCGCCGGACACATATCAAACTGTAAGAAAGCCCCACGGGAATTCTTGCGAGATCTTTCACACCTAAAACTTCTCTTCCCACCGTCGTCTCCACACTAAAGTATCATTAACAACACAAATGGTTCCCGCACATGCAGAGTTCTCTTTATGCATGTGGCTATGGTTATTTATTATCGTTTAAAGCACAAAATCTTTATTTAACTTTTTTTTCTTCCATCTACTCAACTGTACAGCATACAGCGAGAGAGAGAGAGCGAGAGAGCATTCAAAGCTCATCTTTTCGTCGCCGCTTCCTGTTCTTTGAAATAAATGAACCATAATCCTCCTGATAGCTAAACGCTAAAATAAACACACACCACCAAAGGAAACGCTGACTTGGCGGTTCAGAGTTCAGTGGGACGACAGGCCGCTGCAGCTGAATGGGTCCAGTGAACGAACGCTGGCACTCGTTCATCCTCATTAACATAAACTGAAGAAAGAGAGAGAAGAAGGAGAAGAAGAAAAGAGTCTTACCTCGACTTAGTCTCTGTTTCTCTCCTGACAGAATTCCTGGTGTGTCAATCACGCTGATGCTTTCCAGCACCGGGTTAGGCAGCTGGGCACACACAAACCTAAAAACACACCAGAGGAGAGGAGAGGAAGAGAGGAGAGAAGTGTAAAAACGGTTTAACAACAAAAATCATCCCACACCAGACCTCCACCTCGCCTCCATCCCTCCGTCTCCAGCTGGATGAACACCAACAGGTTAGCGGTCGTCCTCACTGTGAACCCCGAATCTCGTCTGACAGGCAGCGCTTCTCCTGTCTAGTTTCAGCATGTTGGGCCTTCACAGCGAGGACGCCACCGAGAGAGTTAACTCTTTTTGGCACTTTTCCTTTTCCAGAGGGATGACGGTGCACAGATGACTGACTTGCTCTCTCTATCTCAAAACACACACACACGACAGCCATTAAAAAAGAAAGCCTGACCAGTGAGCATTTGGGAAATTCAATCACACAGGAATGTAGAGCTGTGGTGTGGATTTTCACGCGTACTCTCACTCTACCTTTCGTCTCCTCTATTCTCCCCCAACACACACACACACGTGCGTTTACCTGTTGAGGAATGCGTTTCCAAACGCGTTGAGCTTTCTGAAGGGCTTCTTGGGGTCGACCACCAAAGCGTTGCCGGGGATGATTCCTTCGGTGTCGCCGTGCATCACCGCGATGAAGGAATCCGTGGTGGGTTCGGGGCCGATCCGCATGCCGGGGAAATCCTGCTCCAACAGGTAGCTGCAGAGGCGAGATGGTGTGATGGAGCGTTACACAAAACAGAAGGCAAGAGGCGAGATGTTTTTGATAAACGGAGCCTCCAGAAGATGCTATCCGAGACAATGAACAAGTGTGCAGCTATTATGAGACATGAATAGGACTTTAAAGACATACACGTTTAAAAGTCTCTGAAGCAAACAATGTTAGTCTAAATGAATTAATCATTCCTGTATACAGGACTGTCTCAGAAAATTAGAATATTGTGATGAAGTTCTTTATTTTCTGTAATGCAATTAAAAAAACAAAAATGTCATGCATTCTGGATTCATTACAAATCAACTGAAATATTGCAAGCCTTTTATTCTGATTTATTGCTGATTATGGCTTACAGCTTAAGAAAACTCAAATATCCTATCTCTAAATATTATAATATCATGAAAAAGTATACTAGTAGGGTATTAAACAAATCACTTGAATTGTCTAATTAACTCGAAACACCTGCAAGGGTTTTCTGAGCCTTGACAAACACTCAGCTGTTATAAATCTTTTTTTTTACTTGGTCTGAGGAAATATTAAAATTTTATGAGATAGGATTTTAGAGTTTTCTTAAGCTGTAAGCCATAATCAGCAATATTAAAAGAATAAAAGGCTTGCAATATTTCAGTTGATTTGTAATGAATCCAGAATGCATGACATTTGTTTTTTTAATTGCATTACAGAAAATAAAGAACTTTATCACAATATTCTAATTTTCTGAGACAGTCCTGTATATAGGATTTATTTTATATATTTATTATATAATTTATATATATGAATTATATAAATATATATAATAAATCATATATATATACACACATATATATATATATATGAATTATATAATAAATAATATATATATATGTATTATATAATTCATATCTATATATAATACATATAATAAATATATATATGAATTATATAATAAATATATAATAAAAACCCAGTCAACTGGAGACAGCGGGACAGATGTGAGCTACATCTAAATCTAATTAGAGCGTCTGAATGGGAAAAAGAAGTTCATGAATCAGATCTGCTTTGAATTAGAAGCTGCTGGAACAAAGTTAGGGGAATTTTACAGCCTCGTTGGCTTAAAAAAAAGGCCCAAACTCTGCAGCATCGAGTTGGGTTTAAGTTTGCTGGGCGGTTGGTTCAGACGGAGGTGGAGAGACAGCGAGGTCGTGGCGACGACCGTCAGTGGTGGCGTGGTAACAAAAGAGGAAATCACTGCAATTACAATCACCTTAAAACAAGTCACAACTACTTCTGGAGTTTCTTAATAAATTAAAAAAAAGGTAAAATAAAGATGTTTAAACGAATATGTACATGGAGAAGCAACACGCCACCCTGCCAGCTGCTTGTTTTGAAAGCAGACGAAAAACAGCTGAACGAGAATGTGAAAAAGGTCAAGAGACAGACATCCAGAAATTAAAAGTTTATGCACGCATGCATTAGTTTTGACCCGGCACATTTTTTTCAGGAGGGCTATAAGACGAATGTGTGAAGGTGTTTCGCTGCAAATGCTTCATCGTGTCCGACGTACAGCTCCGTCGGCATTTTGATCTCCTCTGCAACGGTTGCAACGCAGCTGACTTGTGTTTTTGAGGGTAGAATCCATTAATCTAAAAGTGTGAGCGTGTATGCATTTTAACTGAGGCCAGATGTAAAGATGGTTCACTTGTCACACACACACGGGTGGAATTCACTTGTCAGCTCACACATCGTTCCCTTTAATCCCTCACATTCTGCGCAGTATACGCCATCAGTTACATAAAAGGTGAACATTCACAGTATGAAGTCAATGATTTTTAGGAAAAACTTGGATTCAGGGATAATTTGATTTAAAAAAAATACTCTGCAGAAGAACATAATTTTTTTTTTTTTTTTTTTAAATTCAGCCGTAAAATGAAGACAGGCCCAGATAACTGGCCTGTGAATAACCGCCAATTAGAGATAGCATCTTCTCTTTCTTGAAGCCGCCAAACAGAGATTCATACACATGTTAGGACTTTTTAAAAGTCGCATAAAGCCAAAATGTGATGGAACTAAACTTCATTATTGGAACTCAAACCCTCCGACGGTTTCAAAGCCCCGCACTGCCCCCACATCCAGAGTGGCCGCGATGCGAAACGAGAAGGAAAAAAAACGCTGCCGATGGAGGATTACTCAGCATTCTGCATCTTACTGTTACAATATCTGTGGTGCGGGGGGGACGGGGGACATGTGGGTGTTGTCACCGGGTGGTGGAGAGTGACAAAAGAGAGAGAGAGGGGGAGAGAGAGAGGGGGAGAGTGTCAGCGAGAGAGACAGAAGACGGGGGAAGAGTGAACACTGCAGGGATGTCTTATAGCAGGAAGACACTAACAGCATCCTCTCTCTGGCTTTAAAAGGCTTACCACACTAATTACCCACTATGCTCTGCATGTGTGCGTGTGCGTGTGTGTGTGTGTGTGCGTGTGTCAAAAGGCCAAGTTGTTAGTAGCAGTCCTGCAGTTCAAAGAGGCCCGACGCCTGGCTGCCACACACGTATACCATGACCAGAGGCACTCCAGGGCCCACAACTCTGTTTTCACTCGAGCATTGTTTTTATGCTTTGACTTTCTCGGATAGAGCGATGATCTTTGTTAAGTCTTCGTGGTTTAATTCTAATCTCCCCCAGGTGTTTTTTTAAAGTAGGTCCCAAGAACAAACCCTAATGTGAAACATGTCCATCTGTCAGTCCAATTGCACACACAAACACACAAACACACACCTGATCAGACTGCAGTACTGCCTCCATATGTATGAGGTGGGCTTGCCCGTGTGTGTTTTTATTGGCCGACACATGAACAAGTAAAGGATTAAATAAAGCGTGCAGGTGTGGCGCCTCACAGTTGGGTTGCGTGTGCTTATGTGTGTGAGATGACTTGTCTCATATTGCTCTTTATGGGTTTTTTTCCCTCTCGCATGAACTCATCTTCATCATTCTTGACAAAACTTCTTCAGGGAAAAGCCAGTTTTGGGTGTGTCGACCTCACTACCTCTCTGGGGGCCTGTGTGTGTGTGTGTGTGTGTGTGTGTGCGTTGCCTCACCGTATGAAGCTGGTCTTGCCGGTGGAGTACTGTCCCACCAGTAAGACCATGGGCTTGTTGTCAAAGTCCGCATCCTCCAGAGCCGGCGAGTGGAACTCGTGGAACTTGTAGCTCTCCTCCAGCGGCAGGAGTTTGGTTCTGTAGAGCTTCTTGAGTCCTTCGCTGACGGTCTGAAAGACTTCCGGATCCTTCTTCCTCCTGTCGTCGGTCCCAAGCCAGCTGAACATGGTTGCTTAGTAGACGGTGTCAGAGATCCTGAAAGGTCTGCAAGTATGCAATGTCCTTGAGGGGTCCTTGTCTTATGATAAAAGATGGAGCTGAGGAGTTCCTCACTTGAAAGAAGAGAAGAAGAAGAAGAAGCTAAGAACTAACCTAATTAAATTCTGTTTGTTCTGCTTTACTAGAATCACTGTTGTTGTTGTTATTGATAATATTGAGCCTTGGTCTGGTGTTATATTCTACCCATATTATTTTTAATATACTTTGTCTTCGTCAACAAGTTAATAAAATAAAGAATACAATTGATTAATCTTTTTTTAATTGTTATATATCAATTTTAAAGCTGACCCTTCAAATGCGCCCTCGTCATCGAGTCCATCGGTCCTCCCAAGTGCAGCTCCACTTGTGCTCCCGGGCCAATATAAATAATAATTTCGCATATAATTACTTTGTTTTCGTACCAAATCTATATTCAATGAACGAAAACTAGATCATTCCGCTCACGTGACCGCTATTCAATTTTCGTCCATCGGCAAGCGGAGGAATCCCAAAAATGATGCACCGAGCTGCTGTCAGAGCGCAAACCGCCGTTACTGTTCAACGGCTCCCGCTCTCCTGCCCACAGAAGACCCTCGAAACACACGGAGGAGCTCCTCTTCAGGACCAACTGCTATGAAACAAAAAACAAAAAATACAAGTAGCTTATCTTCTTGTCTCAGCGCGACGCTGAATGTAGCAGCAACTGATGGTGCTGCAGCTCAATTTAAATGCCGAGTTGAAGGTAACCCGAGCCCGGCGGAAGTGCCCAACGGCTGGCAGTGTGCGACCCACCGAAGCCCCGCCCGGTGATGACGGAGCGGCGCAGGATGACGCCATGATGGACGGGCAGAGGAGCTGCGGGTTAACGGGAGTGCGTCACCCAGGGGCGTTTGTAGGACTAATTAACTGCAATACAGTCAAAGAAATCATATACAAATTATAACATAGACTCATGTTATCATTATGTCATACATGAATAGAAATCAATATTTTTCAACGAGGAAAAAAATGTTGTAAATATAAAAATGTTAATGAATAGTTCTGTATATTTGCATATATATTGTGGAACGGAAAGACTGTCTTACTGGCAAAGTTAAAAATATATATATTTTTTTGCATATGTCATTGTCCAAGTAAGACTTTTTTTTATCGAACTGCATTAATCTGAAATAAATTACATTTAAATAAATTGAACATAAATGAAGTGAACTGAAATTTATATAGAATTATATCTATCTAAATAAAATATATATATGAAGCCCTCTCAAAATAGGCCTAACGACGCCCCTGGCGTCACCTAAAGGGGCGTTGACGTTACTGAGCAAATAAAATAAATAAAATAAAATAAATAAATTGTTTATACACTGTATTTTTCTGTCGACAATTTCCTAAAACTCGTTAAATAAATCAATATATGTGATATAATCAACTAAATGTCGAAGCGACGCAGGATGATGCCATGATGGACTGGGAGGAATGGAAGAGCTACCGGTTAACGAGAGTGCGCCACCTAAAGGGACTTTGACGTTACTAAGCAAGGAAAATAAATAAAGTAAATTATAATAAATGTAAATACATTTAAATGAGTTTAAATAGATTTAAATGTAAATTATATTAAATGCTTGTAAATATTGAGCTGCAGCTGTGGTGCAATGACCCCCTGCTGGGGCTTAGTTTAAGAACCTATATGGCTCCGAACATGTTTTATACTGCATGTGGTTTTACATCACATTTGTAAATTCGAAAAAAACGTGTTTGTAATGAATGAAAATGAATTTGAACATGAGCAAGTGTCCTTGCTTATATTTTTTTACAGAAAACGTAATTATTGGTGTTCCCGATTTGACCAGCTGATGTCGCTATTACCTTGTTGCATCTTGTGGAGACAAAAATTATCCGTGTGTGAATATTTTGGATTAGATTCGTCCTGAGAACATGTAAAAGCTGATAAGGGTACAAACCTCTAGCGAGGAGAAAATGTTAAACTTTTATCAAATTATTAAAAGTTTATATAAAAGCAGAACAGCAAAGTTAACAAGTTCACTTTATTATAATTTACAATATGTATGGCTTGCAACATGCAAAACTATGAAAAACATATTATTAACTTCTTCCCCATGGTAAAACTATTTGATCAAAATGGATACATCTTCATAAACGGCATCAACCCCGTCACCGAGTTGTACATGAACCTAAAAGTACCCGTAGAGTTTTATAAATTCCCCGTACTGGAGCTTTAGGTTCATGCAGATTACCAGTAAACAGGAAGAGATTTTACAGTATTTCATTCTCCGAAAAGTTCCCAAATGAGACAATGAGAAAGCACAATGTCAGGAACTGCTGAGGGAAGACAGTCAAAGACAAAATTTCCTTCATATAATGTTTCGGTATACACCTTCATGTTTTCCTCCATTATTACATAATTAAATCATTTATGTAGCTTTCTTTCTGAATAACAAACAAAAAAATGCTAATGAAATGTGCTTTCATCACCTACATATTTTACACTTGTGTTAACGCTGTACAGAAGAATCAGTTGCGCAACTTATAGATGTGACAGCATTAACGGAAAAAAATCCTGTCAAGCATCTGAACACCTTGGCTCAAAACAAAAGAAAAAGTATCCTACAAAAACAGAAAAGATAGAAAATAATGTTTTTTTCTTTTTTTTAGGCCGCTTCATTATTTTTATAATCTCTACACTGAGTAGAAAAAGAATAAAGAGTAAATGCTGTAGTTTTGACTTCATATATAAACACATTAAATCACAAAGATAGATACTGTATTTTTCATTAGTATTTCCTTCATAAAACATATTCAGCAGTGATGGATTTGTATTAAAAGGGAATGCTGCACTCACAGACGGACACAGTGGGAAAATAATGACGTTATGATCCTGAGACTGAAACAGGGCCTGAAGCCTGAAAATACCCACAACTGCTACCGCTAGACAATATCAGGTAAATATGGACCTGTATGGTCACAGATTATCTTCATTAAACTTTGGTCCCATACATCAAGTCGTAATCTTTTTTTCACATTTTTCGTATTGCCACGAAATTACAGATTATCCGTCTCCAAAAAAAAAGAAAGAGGAAAAATACTTTGGATGTCTCGGTTATCCCGAATAACTGAATTGATTAGTGAGCTACAGTTTGCTCAAGACGCAGATAATTTCCTTCAGAGTCGATCGCAGTGTGACATTGATGAGTGTGATTTGTTTGTCAGATAAAGTCATGACATTAAAGCGGAAACATTCACATTAAAGTATTAAAGTAACCCAACTAAGTGCTCTTAAGAATATTTTACTAAATATTGCTTTCCATATATTAATTTGAATTTATTCAAAATAAAATTTCAAAAAATGGAAGTGTACATTTATAAGTGCAGAATAAGAGTTTTAAAATAATAATAATGTGGTATAATGGGGTAAATCTATTGATGAATATCATCTACTGGTCCATCGCGATGACCAAGTTCCATCTGGACAAAAGGTCATCCGCCTCCCACCCCGTTCCTCCACCTGCCTCCATCTCTCTCTGGGCCTCTGCCTTTTCCTCGGACCCTTGCCTGACAAACACATTTTCCAACCTCAACTCAACGACCTCCTCCTCTTCCTCTTCCTCCTTTCCCCCTTTCTCTCCCGGCATCAACCCGTCCATCTGCGGCAGCACGAGTTTCCCGGTCTCGGGATTCCAATCAATGCAAATATTTGCCTCCTCCTCATGATCACCGTCGTCTGTTCCGTGCTCCAATCTCATAACGCCGTAGTCATCGGGTAAGAAATCTGAGGGGTGCGAGTGGGAGGGAGGCGTGTCTGTGGTGCGCTGACTGGCATACGCTGAAAGAAGAGGCATCTCCTCATTTTCACATCTGTTCTCTGCACCTCCATCCATCTCCCTCTCCGTCGTCGGTAGATTTGAAGGCATTCGGAAGAGGCCACTTTGTTGGGTTGTGCTTATAAACAAACCTGGAAACTGTCTCTCCTCCTCCACCTCCTCCTCCTCCTCTCGCATGGTTGCCAGTAACGACGCCTGAGTTTGCGCCAGTAACCACGCCCTCTCTTGCGTAGGTGTGCTCATCTCTGCTCGCTTCTCGACGACGCACTCTTCTTCTTTCTCGTCCCTGTGTCCGGCGGCGGGTCTCTGGTCTTCCCCTCTCAGGTTATTCCCACCTCCTCCTCCGGGAGCGGTTTCGGGAGCAACTCCAACGAACACGTAGTCGACAGTCGGGTCATCCCAGGGCTCCTCGGGCCTCTGGGAGGCGTATCCCGGTGGGCCGGGGTCCGGTTTGACGGTTTTCGTGTGAACCTCCTTGATGATGGTGATGACGATGAGATTGGGGTTCTCAGGGGGAAACGTCAGAACGGGCGGATGAAAAGCAGTCGCCTCCTGGTGGTTGAGAGAGGAGGTACAGCGGCATTAAAAGTTTGACCTTTTAGCTTTTGAAACTTAAATAGAAAAACAACAAAACAGTACACACAAGAGTTACAATTGTGTGATATATGTGCCACATACTAATTAGACACAACAATTAAAAGCCACAAATGAGAGGAACACCCTGCTTGACGTGATGAAGGGCTGCAGCTCTCTCAGCACTTTTAAAAATAATCAAAGAAATTAGTTGAAAGCTGGTCAGCGCTGTACTCATTGAGAAAAATTATTCTGACTCATATTAATTGCTTTTAATGGTTATTATTACTTACTTTTAATAGTGTGTATTACTTACCTTTAATGGTTTTATTACTTGCTTTTAGTGGTGTGTATTACTTACTTTTAATAGTGTGTATTACTTACCTTTAATGGTTTTATTACTTGCTTTTAGTGGTGTGTATTACTTACTTTTAATAGTGTGTATTACTTACCTTTAATGGTTTTTATTACTTGATTTTAGTGGTGTGTATTACTTACTTTTAATGGTTTTTAATAATTACTTTTAAATAGTATGTTTTTATTCATTGTAACTTTGCACTGTGTGTATTATCCTGTACTATTTGTCATTGTTTATTACGTGTTATGCTGTAAGGTCTGTCAAGGGTCTACAGATGCAAATTAGCTGAAGCTGCACTCTGCTACAGACCATCACATGGTGACATTTATGTTTTAACTGTACATGGGCCTCCTTTAAATAAAGATAATAATTAAGAGATTAAAAGATACATACTCCCTAAATCACTGTATGCCACTTTGCCTATCACACACATTTTGTGTTCGACACTTCCAGCCTGGTGAAGGGTCCAGAGCCGCAGAGGACATGTTATCGCTGTGTGTCAGGACAAGTAAAGTCTTTGTGCCCTTTTAACCCTTTTCACACAAGTTTTCATGACATTAAAGTCCCAGTAAAAAGAAAATTAACTCATTCTGAGTGTTTGTACTGTGAGTGTTCGACAGTGAAACTGGATATCTGAGTGGTGCACAGTGACAAGAAGGATTTAAAGCAAATCCTCCGTGTTGGATTGAGCATCTAAAACAAAGGCGTGTTTAGTATGTCGCAACCTTGACAATCACAAAGTAGCCACGTCCTAAAGCTTCACCCAGCTTCACCGACTATTTTACTCTAAATGGGACGATAATTCACAAAGTAAACATCAAGCTCAAGGGAGGAGTGGGGTAGTTTAGTCATAGACTTCTATACATTGGGCTGATGTTTAGCATCGGAGGAGTGGCACTTCTGCATTGGCCTCATCAGAACTGTATGAGTACTAACAGAAGTGTTTTACAGGAAGAAAATATCATTTAATGTTGATATGTGTGAATCTCTGTGTTGCACATCTTGTTCGCAGTTGGCGATGTCTAAGAGTCTTTAAATGAGGATACTACGTATATTAATATTCTCACTATATTCCTTGTTTGTGCAGCCGTAAAGCATTATATTGTATAAACCTTGTATATGTAATCTTATCTCTGTTTTTAGGTTTGTTTTGTGACATCTGCCTTTCAGGACTACAGATGAAAAATAGCCTCTTGGCTAACTCTGGCACATTTACAGGAATGTTTTTCTTCAAAAATCTAAAAATACAAATAAAGTATCCATTTCCTTTAAACAGGTGCACAATAGGACCTGTGGAGGTGTTTAAAAAAAGGTTAAGAAGGCATTTTTCCTTTCAACTTGACTTTTAAGAGTACTTTATTGAAAAATAAAGTAGTTAAATTGCCAGCGTGTGTATGCTTTACCAGTATATATGGGCTCTTCTGTCCTTTCCCCATCAGGTAGCGATAGAGGAAGTAGCCAACCACCGCCAGCATACACATGCACACCGATGGAATAACAATACCCACAACCACGATCTGCAGCTGGCCAATCAAAGGGTCTGGAGGGAAATACAAACATAGATGTGCATACACGAAGTACGATGTGCACACCATATTTGAACTCTTTGAAAATAATCTAAAATGTACAGTTATCAAGCGAAAACCGACTTTTTTTAATGTCTTTTCAATTTGGAGGTGTACAAACTGATTCACCAACAATAAAAGTCTCACGCACAAACAATAATTTTATCCTTGGCTTCGGCACCATGTTGAGTCACATTCCTGTCTACCTGTCAAGAAGGGAGCAACATATTCTAATTGTCCCACATATGCACTTAATGGTTGTACCTTGAGGCGTGGTTATGCAGTGCCGTGCTGAGGACCGGCATTTGGCGGGCATGGACTGGAATCTGGACTTGGCGGAGAAGCAGTACTCTGTGTTGTACTCCATCAGTCGATACGTGTACGAATTGGAGACCACTGGGACGTGGAGCTACAGACACACAGATGATTGGTTTAACAGCCTGTCTGTGCCGGAGGGCGGGACAACCTTCATATATACACACTACCCTTCAAAAGTTTGGGGTCACTCAGAAAAAGAAAAAGAAACTTAGAAATGTCCTTATTTTTCAAAGAAAAGCCAAGTTTTTTTCAATGAAGATAACATTAAATTAATCAGAAATACACTCTCTACATTGTTTGTGTGCTAAATGACTATTCTAGGTGGAAATGTCTGGTTTTTAATGAAATCTCTACATAGGTGTATGGAGGTCCATCTCCAGTGTTCTAATGGTACATTGTGTTATCGCCTTAGAAGACTAACGGAGGGGTAGAAAACCCTTTAAAGCCTTTTTATGTTAGCACAGCTGAAAACAGTTGTGCTGGTGAGAGAAGCTATAAAACTATAAAAAGTTTGAAGAACAAAATTAATATTTATAATAAAAATCATTATTTCTAACCTTGTCTCAACTATATTCTCTATTCATTTTGCAATTCATTTTATAAATAAAAGTGTGAGTTTTCATGGAAAACACAAAATTGTCTGGGTGACCCCAAACTTTTGAACGGTAGTGTATATTTGTACTCACTGTGGTGCCGCGATTTTCAATGGAGAGGTTGTAGGTCATCTGGGGGTATAGTGTTGCCATGGAAATCGCTGGGGAGTGGTTATCAGGCTGATATCTCATTGGTCCCATCAGAGTGATGATGGCGTTGTTGTCCTCTATTTCCACAGAGACCAGTGGAGGCCCAAAACTAGCTGTGCAGATAGGGCAATACATATTTAATTTGAGGTCAGTTAAAAAAAATATTGATTGCATCATTGTGTCATTTTCAGACAGAATTTCACTTTTACTTACTGTCCGTCTTTGGATCGAATCTCCAGCGCGTCAAGGCCCACGCGGAGACCGCTCTCCGGCTCACGGCGCGGACCCTGGCGTAGTATCCCTCCTCCGGGTCCCACGTCTCATCGCTCAGATCACACCGGCTCCGCACTATCTTGGTACACCGGCGCACCGCCCTCCAGTTCTCTCTGCTGCCCTTGCTGCCCTCGACACTGTCCCCGTAGCTGGGGGAAGACAGAGCAGGCCCACAGAGATCAGACGATGACTGAGTCCAATACATACAAAGGGAGTGAGTTTAAATCACGTCGGTTTCCTTGTGCATGTCCCCCCTTCAAGCGAAGAGCTTCAGCTTACACACACGAGTCATTCGTTAGATCTAGTTACTTTTTTTCTTTTGTCTTCGTCTCTTTTATCTGCTTCTTTTTGTCTGTAAATTCCCTTGAGACTTCTTGAAGGTCGGCGTATATGAAGATATTGATTTAATGTTTAACCAGGTAGTCCAACGTAGTTACTGTAATGGGCCAGCGAGGAAATAACTTAAAGTATAAGCAGCTTGAAGACAATACATGTGTTCTCAGGGCCACTTCGGTTAAATAAACAACATTTTCTTTACTTTACTTACATGGCATACTCCACTTTAAAGTGCGTGTCATCCGGTGTGCCACTTCCTGGGAACCATTGCAGCTCATTCCACAGATTGACTGAAGAGAAAGTCACATTGATTGGGCTGGGGGGAAAGCGGGAGACTGAGGAGAAAAGGGTTGAGAATGATAAGAGACACATATGGACTTGTGTTTGTCATCAGAATATTTCCAGTTTCCAGGCAGACTTCCTTTTGTATTGACAGTATGATAAAAGTACTTGTTAATACCTCATATTGTTGTGCTGTGATATTATTTGCTTCTTATGAAACACAATAAAATATGAAGGCGTAAGTTCATCAATGCCTTGGAACCTTTGTGCATATTACATGTTAATTAGTTATATAGTTATCATTAAAGATAATGTTTATTTAATATTGACCAATTAATTCTTCATTATTGTATCACTTGTGTAACTATGGCAATCCTGCAGGGGCTTTAAAGGCACCATAAATTAATATGTGTCTTAATAATATTTGCGTAATATTTCCAATTCAGGATATGTAACACTTTGTGTTAAGGTAGCCCTCATCAAACATCTCCTGAGCCCTAAATCATATTTTCTATTTTCAGCTAAGTCAACGATTTATTGAATCTGCACATTTCACTTGATGCCATATTCAAAGCAATACTTCATATAACTTGATCTGCTACTTATTGTTATAAAAATGTCAATAATTGTTAAAGAGTGGATAGGAGAAAACAAATATCAGATTCATAATGCTAGTTTTATACCTGGCAGTCTGGCACCACAAATTAATTAGTTACTTAATAATATGTGCGTAATGTTTCCAATGCAGGATATGAAACACTTTGTGTTAAGATAGCCCTTTGAATTGGGTACACATCAAACATCTCCTGGGCCCTAAATCATATCTTCTCTTTTCAGCTCAGTCAATGATTGATTGAATCTGCACATTTCACTTGGTGCCATATTCAAAGTAACACTTCATATAACTTGAGCTGCTACTTATCGTTATAAAAACGTAAATAATTGTTCAGGAGAAAACAACTAAAGGACTCATAATCCTCATTTAAAAAAGCATACCTGTACAGTGCAGAGCTCCCAGGTTCAGAAAGAATAACACCGTCCACATGGCTGTGAGGAGCGCTCATATTTTCACAAGTTCCCCAGAAACATCTCCGCTCCGCCGCCTTTAGGGCTCCGGGGGCTGGGTCCCCCTCCTGTCCGTGACCCGATGTGTCCCCGCACGATCACAATGAATCAGCTTCAACAAACAAAACTCAAAGAGCGGATTAAGTCTGAATAGCTGAATGTTATCCCTCAGCGACAGCTATGAACTCCTTGCAATGCGTCGAGCTTCCGTGTGTGAAAAGGAATGTGACCTGACTCGTTTGTGCACATTACACCTGTGCAACGTGACCGTGTAAGTGTGTCATAGTGCTCGTTGCCTAGTACCTGTATGTACAACTAGCAATACATTCAACACTTCTGAAAAATAATCGTTAAAATATTTCTTAGTCGCTTTGTTAAGGCAAAGTAATCCATACTTTAAACAGGGCTGATACGTTTGATATGTAAGATTGCAAAATAGTTTTGGTCATGTGTTTTGTATATCGTCTTTTCATTTCCATCCCGTATTAAGTTTTACATTTCATCTTTCTACCACTCTGCCACACGCTTTTGTTTTTTCAATCATATATAAATAAGTTCACACGTTAATGACACAGGAATTTGGGTTCCGCGAACGCATCATGATGACAAATATAAAGCGGAACTGTGCGTCTGGCGCACGATCACTACGGATTGTTTATGAGGTTGCGCGTCTTGCCGCGCACGCATCGTAGTGGCTGTTAGCGTTTAGCTTGTTGAGAGCTTTATCTGACTGGATGAAAGCAGTAACTCGCTCGTTTTGTACAATGTTTCTCTGAAATATCTGACTTTTGTTAATGAAAACATGGCGCTATCGATGGAAACGCAGCTCCAGAGCATCTTTGAGGATGTTGTGGTAATGTGTGCCTTTATTAACTGGTTTTAATGCTAACATTCGGTAGCATGTCAGACAACGTTAGCCTTCTTTATCATATGTCCACTAATAAACCTAATGTGAAAACTAGTAGCCGGAACAACAAAGCAAAGATCACAGAACTCCTGAATACAGTGGATATATATAGATATCTAGATATCTATTGTATATATCTAAATATATCTAGATATATACAAACAAACAAACAGCTAAGAGAGGAACTCACGTAGCTAACTAGCGTTAATGTTATTATTTGTATATGTAGACTTGCAGATTACCGTTAGAATGTATCGTTTCCTCACTTGAAAAGGGTGTTTTCATTTTCAAACCAATTGTGAATGGTTTTGTGATATTAAGTTATACTAAGAAAGTAGTATACTCCCTACAACTATTAGTTACAGTCCATAGTATTGAGGCAACAGAGCAGATAACTGTTTTTATTGTGATTACTGTTATGATGAAAAAATCGAATCAAACCCATTTTCCTCCCAAATCTTCTCAATTTAATTGTTCTTTTCCTTTCCTCAGAAAACCGAGATGATAGAAGAGGCCTTCGCTGGGTAAGATGGGGCACTTAACACTCTCGCAGCATCTGTCGTTTTGTCAGTATGTGGTTGAAGCAGGGTCTGACGAGTTGCACGGTAGAAAGTGCAATGTTGATGTAGAGTTACACGCTTTATGTTTGAGCAGAAAAAACAAGAATATCTTCCAATGTACACTAATAAATAAAAATGCTCTGACATTTCTATTGTGTTTTAGGATGTTGATGGACACTCATGAAGATGAGAGGACTAAACTGATCAGTTGTCTGGGAGCCTTCAGGCAATACTGGGGGACTCTGCCACAGGTATCGAAAGACACACACACGCTTGCACACAAGATGACGTGTGATTGGCTGGATGTATCAATTCCCTCCATGTCTTTCTGCAGGAGTCTCATGAACAGTGTGTGCAGTGGATAGTGCGCTTCATACACAGCCAGCACAGTCCCAAAAGGATCTCCTTCCTCCATGACTGTCTAGCGATGGCTGTGGAGACCAGTCTGTTACCGCCCAGGTACACACACACACACACACACACACACACTAAATAAGTATGAATATATACTCTGGGGCTTGACAGAATGACATTTTATCCAGTTAATTGTTTTTAGTTTTGTATGTTGAGGCTGCAGTATCACTGTTCTTGCCTTAAGATATACATAGAATGGATGAATCATCCCTAAGGTTTATGATAATACCATAATTACAAATATTACTTATTTATAGGATACATAAAGTCTCATTAACATGTATTTGACATAAATCTGCCTTTAACCTGTGATATTAGATATGTATGTTTTATTTTCATTTCTTACTGTTTTGTCATCTCATGTTTATATTGTTTGTTTTTACCATGCAAGGTTCCTCTGAGTTTTTAAAATCGATAATTAAATGTACAAATACAATGTAATGCTTTGTTGTCAGTTATTTGTCTTAATTGTGCATCTGATGAATCTCGTCTGTCTGAAGGATGGTGTGTGTAGCTCTGATAAGCTCGGACAGTTTGGAGTGGGAGAGGACTCAATTGTGGGCCTTAACTTTTAAACTGATTCGCAAGATCATCGGAGGGATGGACTATAAGGTCTCACACACACACACACACTCACACTCACACTCACACTCACACACACACACACACACACACACACACACACACACACACACACACACACACACACACACACACACACACTCACACTCACACACACACACACACACACACACACACACAATGATCAATTATCAACAAGTACATTTCTGGCACATCTCAAAGTTGCATAATTCATTCTTTTCAAGAGACGTGTTGCCCTTACCTCTGACAGTGGTGGGATTTTAAATCTACCATCACCCTGTGTGTGTGTGTGTGTGTGTGTTTCAGGGTGTTCGAGATCTGTTGAAAGCTGTACTGGATAAAATACAAACCATTCCCACCACTGTCAGCTCGGCTATAGTTCAACAGCTTCTGACCGCCAGAGAGGTGATTTTCATTCTTATTAAATATAACTTGATTTCTTTATTTTTCTTAACTAGTTTGAATAATGATCTGGAAGCACACCAAATCTATCACTTTAACTTCTTACTTCTTGTATTCCAGGTGGTGGAGTACATCCTAGACAGAAATGCCTGCCTCCTGCCAGCCTACTTTGCCATCGCAGAAATTAGAAAAATGTATCCAGAAGGGCAGCTATCACACTGGGTACGCTCGAGTGTATTGTGTGTTTGTGCAGCTATGATGTCATAATTAAGCCGATATTTCTAATTTATTTCTATCTCCCTCTCTGCGTAGCTTCTCGGCAGTTTGATATCAGACTTTGTGGACAGTTTCAGACCCACAGCCAGAATAAACTCCATCTGTGGTAAGAGACGCATTTTTCAGATTTTTCAGTTTAGTTGTTAATCGAGAGTTCTCGTCTGGGTCAAACTCTTCTTCACGTTCTGCCGAAGCTCTACTGAAGTGTAGTTATTCCGTGTGTGAACGTGTCCACAGGTCGGTGCAGCTTGTTACCAGTAGTGAACAACAGCGGGGCCATCTGTAACTCCTGGAAATTAGACCCCACTACCCTCCACTTCCCTATGAGGGGCATGCTGCCGTTTGACAAGGTAATATATTCACATAATCCGCAGGCATTCACACACAGATGCAGACATAAGCAGTTTTAAATTGTATGTTTTTTATACTTCTTGTAGGACCTGTTTGAGCCACAGACGGGCTTGCTGCGCTACGTATTAGAACAGCCATATTCAAGAGAAATGGTGTGCAACATGTTAGGACTCAACAAGCAGGTATGACGACCCTCTCTGCTGCTTAAGCTGCGTTGCTCCTGTAACAGGCCCTTCACCTGCACTCACCGCTCCTGTCCATTTCACCCCTTTTAGTTAATCCCCCTTTTCTTTTCACACTCGTCCCCCTACCTGCCGCTTCTGTTCATTTCCCCTCGTTGCTCCTCATCTGTTGTTTTTTCTCTCCTTGACCTTATTGTTCGACCTCATCCAATTCTGCTCTTTCGCTTTATTTGTTCCGTACCCAGTTTTTATCCCTCATATTCCTTTCTTTAAAAAAAACTAAACATTTATTTTATTTCTTATTTCACACCGCTCTCCTCCCTGGTTACCCTGGTAACACAAGCTATATCAGACGTGCCGTGCGCTTGACCCATAATGCACTGGTGTTCGTTTTCCCTGTTGGGTTCATGCAGTTTCAACTCAGCCCAGCTCACTGACCAGCTCTCAGAACGGTTGATGCTCATATGATGCAACAATCAAAACTGACCCAGACCTCCGATTCTTAACGTCCCTCTCATTTCGGCTATGAACAAATAACCCAGAATGCAGTTTGTCTGTTTTGAATTGGCTGAGTTGACGCTAACTCTGCTGAACGGACGGTGAACAACCTAGCTCCTTAGTCACCACTTTCTCTCTCTATGTCTCTCCTTTCCCCCCCCCCCCCCTTTGTTTTCTTTCCCCTTCTTTCTCTCTCTATTGTCCTCTGGTTGTGTGTTGTGTTTGTTTGTCTCTCTGCCATGCGCTCTATAGACTCTGAACATTGCCCAGGTATGTCGTTGTTTCTCTTCCCGGTCACCTGACCTCCCAACTAACCAGCCCGTTGGACGCTTAGCTTTTTCTGTCTTTTTGAGGCACGCTGATGTCATAGAAATGGGAAACTGGGAAGAAAAGAAATCAATATATATATAACTTGAGATGAAGTGACGAGAAATGTTCCAGAGCTTGAGATGGTCACAGCAGGGCTTTGGAGAGACTCTGGAAAGAGGCAGATGTGGCCAAGTAAATACTGGGCAGGTACACAAACAGACAAGCTGACTCAAAGTATGACAGCGGGTTGATCAGTGTTTACAGATCATTAACCATGAATGTCTTTCTTTCTTTATTGTTGTAAGTGAAGTCGTTTTCAGTTGCATCGATTTTGTTTTATGTGCAAACCATACCTCTGGTTTTAATACAGCAGCAGGATAACTACACAATACAGTAACATGTATTGATTGAAGCCTCAGATGGCCAATATTTTCTGTAAAATTATAATAATAGAGGCTTTTATAAAGGGAAAATAATTGGCCATAAATGGTTAAATGGCAATATTTATGCAATATTGGAATTGGTTGTTATGTTCATGTTTGAGTTTCCTTTCTTTATCTTCTAGTAATTTTCTACATCTCATTCCCTCTATTCTTATTTATATTATTCGTGCTGCAGTCGATGCCCAATTTCCCTAAATTGATCATTTCAGATTTATTTTACAACCCTGGATGGTCCTTAACCCTTGTGTTGCCTTCGGGTCATTTTGACCCGATTCAATATTTAACCCTCCTGTCGCCTTCGGGTCAATTTGACCCGATTCAATGTTTAATGTCGGTGTTCTATCGGGAGTCAACAAACAAACATAAAGTACCTCACACTTAAACTTGGAAAACAATATTAATTCTAATAATTTTCTGGAGATTTTAATAGCTGGGGTCATATTGACCTCAAGGGTAAAATATATTAGTAAATATAAAGGTAACAGGAGGGTTAAACATTGAATCGGGTCATATTGACCCGAAGGCGACAGGAGGGTGAAACATTGAATCGGGTCAAATTGACCCGAAGGCAACACAAGGGTTAATGTCAACTGAGTTAACTGGCGCTCATCATACAAGTTTAATTTCAGTCGGAGACGGATATAAATTCTCTGGACTTCAGTTTTTGTCACCAAAAAACTGTGTTTTTAGTTCCAGCCAGGTGTGTGTGTGTGTGTGTGTGTGTGTGTGTGTGTGTGTGTGTGTGTGTGTGTGTGTGTGTGTGTGTGTGTGTGTGTGTGTGTGTGTGTGTGTGTGTGTGTGTGTGTGTGTGTGTGTGTGTGTGTGTGTGTGTGTGTGTGTGTGTGTGTGTGTGTGTGTGTGTGTGTGTGTGTGTGTGTGTGTGTGTGTGTGTGTGTGTGTGGTCAGAGCTTCAAGCAAAAAGTTAATTGCAAAGTTTCTCTCCATAATGTCATCACACACTAATGACAAAAACAATCTGAGTAAATCTTCAGTAAAGACAACAGTACTTCTAGTGGAAGTAAATAAAGAGTGAGGGATGGGCCCGAGCGGCCCGTTTAGAGGTCTCGCTCAATACCGGAGCAATTCCAAAGAATGTCATCCCCGTTAGTCACTTAGACGCACAAACATGGGAAAATAGGGACCAGGTGGAAAAAGACCAAAGTTATTACCCTTTTAAGACCTTGTTAATGTGTCTTCCTGTCACCATCCGTCTCTCCATTCTCTCCCGTTTTGCCCATTTTCTTTCGTATGTAGTTCTGTAAATAAATGTCTTGTTTCCTTCGCATTGACAATGCGGAAAGTTATGTTTTGATCGGCGTGTATTTATTTATTTATTTATTTGTATGCGTGTTATTCGCATAAGTAAAAAAGTATGAAACCGAATCGCATGAAATTTGGTGGGATGATTGGTTATTATCCGGGGACCATTTGATTAGATTTTGGGATCGATCGGGTCAAAGGTCAAGGTCATGAAAAAGGTCAAAATCTTCTTGAATCGCATGGAATTTGGTGGGATGATTGGTTATTATCTGGGGACCATTTGATTAGATTTTGGGATCAATCGGGTCAAAGGTCAAGGTCATGAAACGGTCAAAATCTTAATTTTACCATAGCGCGGTCAATTTCTATCCAATTGGCATGCAACTAATGCCAAAATGTTCACATGACATCAAGCTCCCCACACTCTCATGCAAAGTACCAAAGAAGTGGTTGCGGTGAAGGTATGCGCTCTACCGAGTGCCCGTTCTAGTTTCCGACACGTTTTGATCTTCAAGACCTCCGCTGGTTTCGCCGTTGCATTAACATTATTTCCGTCATTTTAATCCCGTTTACTCTCTTTATTTACACGGGGAATGCACATTTCATCAACAGGTACGTGTGGGGGTGTTAAGCAATCAGCTCAATAACTGCAATATTGTAAAACCAATTACATTCTCGACAAATGTTTATACTTATTTGTCCGGATTAGCTTGTGAGTTCAGTGCTGATTGGCTGTCGAGTCTCACATATCATAACGGCCCTCGAGCGCACGAACCTTACTCTGTGATTTATTTTCTGCCGCCACGTGAAACAAAAAAAACCCTTCCAGTGAGATCGCTGCGCCGTGTTTGCTCTGGAGCTGCAGCAGAACATCTGAACAGTATCTCACTGGTCCAAAAAATGACAACTTGGCAAATAGCTCGAGCTAAGTGGACGTTTTAATGTGTAGCATCTGCTTCGACGTAATGAATCTGTGGGGATGAAGGTGGGGAATGTTTACCCAGCTGACGGAGGCGGGGAGGAGACGCCGTGCTGCATGCGAGGGATGGGATGATGTTGTTTTTTATACGTCTAACAATTGTTTGAGTATCTATTAACATGAAAATGTGGATATGAAGTAATTTAACAATGGTTTCTCCCTCCCTCCTTTCTTCCTCCCCCCTTCCTTACCCTCTCTGTCTTCCCATGTTTCCCCTCACCCTCTTCTTCTCCTTCTGTCCTCGGGACATCTTTCCCTTTTCCCTTTAACTTCCGCTCTCTCTCTTATTCCCACTTTATTTTTTCTTTCCTCCAACCCTCCCCCTCTCCCCCGTCAGCATAAGCAGCGTTGCCCGGTGCTGGAGGAGCAGCTGGTGGACCTGGTGGTGTACGCCATGGAGCGCTCCGAGACCGAGGAGCACTTTGACGCCGACATCGGGGGCACCAGCCAGCTGCTGTGGCAGCACCTCTCCTCCCAGCTCATCTTCTTTGTGTTGTTTCAGTTCGCCAGCTTCCCTCACATGGTGCTGTCGCTGCATCAAAAGGTAAGGGGGGGGGGGGGGCGTGGCACAGGAAGTTGTCAATGCAGAGTATTGGGTAAAAGCATTTTGTCTTGATTTGGGGAATATCATATTCTTATGAATATTTGTAACGTACAACATAGAGTTCTGTTTGAACTTTTTTATTTTTTGGGGCAGAAAGCCTAAACACTTTTAAAATATCGAACACCTTTTTAAAAAGAGGATATCTTGTCAGAGAAGTGACATGCACGCTCAAGATGATAAATCATAAATTAATTAAGAAGTAGCTGCCAGCCCAAACTATTAAGAGTTATCAAAGAGGAATAAACTAATTCAGATCCATTGAAGATAAATGTAGAACCATCGGCTGAAGGTAATTAAGTAAAGTTTATTTATATTGTGCTCATCACAGACAAAGTAGTCAATTAATACAATTTAGTAACAACAGGGGCCAAAAGAGCAAAGTAAAATACACAGTAAAAGATGGTGCAATAGAATAAATAAACAAACGGAGAAGATAAAAAGCAGGCCATAGAATATTCAAATCAACCAAATGCCAGTAAAATTAGGTAAAAAGGAGGAACTTAATACCAGCTCTCTGGTCTTTATTGCGCTGAAATGTGGGTTAAAAACAAATTCAGAACCCGTGTCCACTGATGTGACCCGTGTCGTTGACTTCCTCCTCTGTAGCTTGCAGGTAGAGGTCTCATAAAAGGGAGAGACCACCTGATGTGGGTCCTGCTGCAGTTCATATCGGGAAGCATTCAGAAGAACGCCTTGGCGGACTTCCTGCCCGTCATGAAGCTGTTTGACCTGCTTTACCCAGAAAAGGAGGTCTGAACGGATTTCTGTAGAAGTGATTGTGCTCGTGATCATAATTTAGCGGCGGTGCCGTCACGTTCATCCCTGTCTTGTCTCCCACTCCAGTGCATTCCGGTTCCAGACATTAACAAGCCCCAGTCGACTCACTCCTTTGCCATGACCTGCATCTGGATCCACCTGAACCGCAAAGCTCAGAACGACAACTCCAAACTGCAGATACCCATTCCCCACTCTCTGAAGCTACACCACGAGTACGCCTCTTTTCAAATGAACGCATCCTGAAATATGTGCTCAGCATCCAGTAAATACCCCGAAACCAAAACTACCGTCATCTGTCGACGCTCTCATCGTTTCTGCTTCCCCGCCTCCCGTCTGCCAGGTTCCTCCAACAGTCGCTGCGTAACAAGACTCTGGGTATGTCCGACTACAAGATCGCCCTGCTGTGCAACGCCTACAGCACCAACTCCGAGTGCTTCACCCTGCCGATGGGCGTCCTCGTCGAGACCATTTACGGAAACGGGTCCATGAGGATCAACCTGCCCGGCACCAACTGCATGGCGTCCGGGTCGGTCACCCCGCTGCCCATGAGCCTGCTGGATTCGCTCACGGTGCACGCCAAGATGAGGCAAGGGGATGACGCGTGGATAAAGAAACAGACGGAATGATGTGAAGATAATTTTAAAATAAGACTAGAGCAGATGGTTTAATGTGTGTCGTTGTCCCCCCCGCTCTGCAGTCTGATCCACAGTATTGCCACGCGGGTCATAAAGTTGGCCCAAGCCAAATCCAGCATCACCCTGGCCCCCGCGCTGGTGGAAACATACAGCCGGCTGCTGGTCTACATGGAGATCGAGTCCCTGGGCATCAAAGGATTCATCAGTGAGTTACAGAAACCCTTTTTTTTTTAATTCACCGCCGTGTGGGAAAACTTTTCAGAGCGTAGTTTACAAACCTGAAGGATAATTTGTCGGCCGTTACAGGAGTGTTGCAACTCTTCCGCCGCGTCCCGGTCCGATTTTAAATTCAGTCCTCGCTGCAGGGCCACTGTGTTGAGCAGGTTGGATGATGTGACGCTTTCTTCTTGGGGCGGCTGGAGCTCAGAGAGTGGTTGTCCTGCAATCGCAGGGTAGTCGGTTCGATCCCCGCTATACCCAACAGCTTCATGTCGAAGTGTCCACAATAACTAAAGATGGGTTAAATGCAGAGAATCCATCTCATATCTGTATATAACTATATGTAACATGACAATAAAAGTATTTGTTCTTCTTCTTTCTTTCTTTCTTCTCGCTTCTCCGTCCAGGCCAGTTGCTGCCGAACGTGTTCAAGTCTCACGCGTGGGGAATCCTTCACACGCTCCTGGAGATGTTCAGCTACAGGATGCACCACATTCAGCCGCACTACCGGGTCCAGCTTCTGAGTCACCTGCACAGCCTGGCTGCCGTGCCTCAGACCAACCAGAACCAGCTGCATCTATGGTAACGTGGTCGCACACTCGACGTCAAAAGAATGAGAACCAGTGTTCTCTACACTGGAGACTGTTTATTCATACAGAGTGAGTTGCACACGATCCACCGATCTTGCAGAAAAATGTACGGTTAGTCTATTTTATCGTGTCCTGGTCTTTCTGTTTGCAGAGACATTAAATGTCTCTTTGCAGAAAAGGTGAAGCATCGGGTTTCTTCACATGTTCTGCCTCATCGCTATGATGCAGTGCATAGTTAGCCGGGTTGTTGAATGATGCGTCTGGAAGAGTGTTGTATCGTTAAAATAAGATGTACCACCTGAGCACCTGTATACTTCACAACGTTACACACCAACGAGGCCGTCTCCAGGGCGATAACGGCCTCTCTCGTAGACGTCTGACTTTGCGTCTCGTCCCCAGTGTCGAGAGCACGGCTCTGCGGTTGATCACGGCTCTGGGGAGTTCGGAGGTGCAGCCCCAGTTCACTCGCTTCCTCAACGACCCAAAGACGGTTCTGTCGGCGGAGTCCGAAGAGCTGAACCGCGCCTTGATCCTCACTCTGGCCAGAGCCACGCACATCACAGGTTAGCGCTCGCTCTGCTTCTACTTTTATTTTTATGTTATTCTCCAGTTTGTTACAAGTTCAAGATCTTTTTATTTTTTCTTGTTCTGCAAGTAGATATAAAAACAAAAGTGAGACACACGAGACATATATATATATTTATATATATATATTCATATTTATATATATATATTTATTTATATATATATATATAAATATGTGTGTATATATATATATATTACTATGTTACACTTTCATGGAACAATGTAATTCTCAGGCAGGTTACTGATGTGTATATATATATTATAAGAAACATGCATAACTATCACATTAAACGTACAAGAGTTAAAGGTGAACACAAGAAGTCAAAAAGTTCCAATATTTAAAAGAAAAGAAAGAACGTGCGGACAAGAGAATGTTGGAGAGGTGGTGATTTATAGCCGTTTGTTTTTAATAGTTGTCTGAGGTGGGAACCAGAGGACAGGAACTTGAATTCTAAGTGCAGGTCGATACGAGCTCCCAGGTGTAATGGATTCTGCCTTCTTTCTACTATTGTTTGTTGTAAAGTTCAAATGAAATATTCTGCCGAGTGCCGACGATTGTGTCGCTGACCTTCGTCACCCTCGTTCACGCGTCTTTCTGTTTGAAGTTAAGAGAGGCACGCCGGCAAATGAATGAAAAGGTGAAGACATAAGGTGAAAGATAAATGCTTTAAAACAATGTCACGAGGGATCTGTCAAACTGCAACACACGTATTCCTGTGAAAGGTCGTCTTTTTATCATCGTGATGCCCAAATACATGCAAGACTCGACCATGTCAACATGGTTTTGCATGGGGACGCCTGAAATCAATGTCAATCTGTGTCTAGACTTCTTCACGGGCTCCGACTCCATCCAGGGGACTTGGTGTAAAGACATCCTCCAGACCATCATGACCTTCACGCCTCATAACTGGGCCTCACACACGCTGTCCTGCTTCCCAGCGCCACTACAGGTGCACTACGGTCACTTAGGCTTCAATGACACCAACTCTAATATATTTCACCTCAAATCGGATGCATTATTCCTGTTATCATGAATCTCTCTCTCTCTCTCTCTCGCTCTCTCCCCATCAGGCGTTCTTCAAACAGAACAACGTTCCCCAGGAGTCTCGATTCAACCTGAAGAAGAACGTGGAGGAGGAGTACAGGAAGTGGAAGTCCATGGCCAACGAGAACGACATGATCACTCACTTCTCCATGCAGGGCTCCCCCCCACTGTTCCTCTGTCTGCTGTGGAAGATGCTGCTGGAGACGGACTACATCAACCAGATAGGCTTCAGGTCCGATGGCGTAAACACACATTTATTTACTACACACACCGACACATTGCATCTCACCACCGATGTTCAGGCATTTAGTTTCAACTAATTGGCCCGAGGGGGGGGGGGAAACGTTCGCATATCGCTAAGCAACCTCTGTGGCTAATTGCCCCAGCGGGAGAATACAGTGCTGCTTTGAGACGATGATGATGATGATGAGCTTACTCGCGACTGATTTGTGCGTCCCTCAGGGTCTTGGAGCGCATCGGGGCTCGTGCGCTGGTGGCCCACGTGAGAACGTTCGCCGACTTTCTCGTCTACGAGTTTTCGACGTCGGCCGGCGGACAGCAGCTCAACAAGTGCATCGAGATACTCAACGACATGGTCTGGAAGTACAACATCGTCACCCTGGACCGACTCATCCTGTGTCTGGTGAGGAGACGCCCGCGCGCTGTAGAAATATATTCACACTATGAACGCGCTCTGTGTGTCTCACCGTCCCTTTTCCCCTCTGCGTCCAGGCGATGCGCAGCCACGAGGGCAACGAGGCTCAGGTCTGCTACTTCATAATCCAGCTGCTGCTGCTGAAGCCCAACGACTTCCGGAACCGGGTCAACGATTTTGTCAAGGATAACTCTCCGGAGCACTGGCTGCAGAGTGACTGGCACAACAAGCACATGAGCTACCACAAGGTGCGCAACAACACGCTTGTAAAAGTGTAAAAGTACATCCTCGCCACGGAAGATCCATCTGATTTGATGGAGAGAAACCCAGGTCTGAGGTCAACCGTGTTTTGTTGTTTCTTTCCCAGAAATACCCCGAGAAGCTGTACTTTGAGGGACTCGCGGAGCAAGTCAACCCTCCCATGCAACTGCAGCCGCAGTACCTGCCCATCTACTTTGGCAACGTGTGCCTGCGCTTCCTGCCCGTCTTCGACATCGTCATCCACCGCTTCCTGGAGCTGCTTCCCGTCTCCAAGTCTCTGGAGACGCTGCTGGACCATTTGGGAGGCTTGTACAAGTTCCACGGTGAGTGCGGTTCACTTGGAATACACGGGGATGAAAGAGGGAGATGGTTTGTGCACGCCGATGTGAATGTGCTTCTCTGTGTGTGTGTGTGTGTGTGTGTGTGTGCAGACCGCCCAGTCACCTACCTGTACAACACACTCCACTACTACGAGCGACATCTGAGAGACAGAACCAACCTGAAGAGGAAACTGGTGCACGCCATCATGTCGTCACTGAAGGTAGAGGGAGGAGGACACGCTCACCGGAGACGAGAGCTTTTTCGTTTCGTCGTTTAGAGGATGTATTATTTATCCAAACCGTACATTTCTCCGGCATATAGTCATTCTCCGTTGGTTTCTCCTCTTTATGTAATAACAACTCCAACGCTTGTCAGATGACGTTCTTTGGGGGTTTCTTTCTAGGACAACCGCGCCCCAGGCTGGTGCCTGAGTGAAACCTATCTGAAGTGTGGCATGAACGCCAGAGAGGACAACGTGTGGATCCCCGACGACACCTACTACTGCAAGCTGATTGGACGCCTGGTGGACAATATCCTTCATGAATCTCCCCCGTGCTAGTCGAAGACAGCCCTCTCTGACTGACCCTGGTGCTGGCTAATAAAAAGTAATGGGTCCCCCGGGGTCCCTGAATAATACATTTACCCCACTGCAAATATGTCTAGTGTCCCTTAATAGCTTTTTGATTTATGGTCAGCAAGATCGTAGTTTTACGACTTAATTTAATCTCATTTTATTGCAGCCGATGTAGCTTTTTAGTCCGGCGCCGAACGCGAGATGGAAGCGGCGTCTCGTGGATCGATAGACGGAGTTCGAGCGTGTCGTTAAAAGCAGGGACGCGTCACACATTCGTGCCTCTGTCCTCTGAGGGCCCGTTGGCCTCCCTAACTCTCTCTCTCACCGATGGCGGGCAAGTCTCCCGGTCCCTTCCCCACCTGTGACTGGCGGTTCAACGAGTTCCCCAACCCCGCGGCCCACGCCCTGCACGTCACCTGCGTGGAGCTGATGGCGTTGGCCGTCTCAGGGAAAGACGTCGGCAACGCTCTGCTCGACGTGGTGTTGACGAGGTACAACGGACTTTAGGTTCCGCCCCTGAATGTAGAACCCGGCTATTTTTGTAATGAGAACGGTTATTGGGCGCTTTGGTCGTGTGTGTGTGTGTGTGTGTGTGATGATTCACAACCTCTTCCCCCGTTCAGCCAGCCTCTGGTTCCCAGAGAGAACATCACAGCGTGGATGAACGCCATCGGACTTGTGATAACCGCACTTCCTGTAAGCAGAACCGCTCCCCGACAGATCGGATTAGTCCGCGAACCATCTGATGAATTCACGCCCAGATTATTCCCCGTGTCCCCCCCCCTCCCTCTAGGAGCCCTACTGGATCGTTCTCCAAGACCGCATCGTGTCCGTGATCGGCTCCCCGGTGCTGACGTCGGAGACGGAGTGGGCCGGTTATCCCTTCGCCTTGCTGGACTTCACCGCCTGCCACCAGAGCTACAGCGAGATGAACTGCAGCTACGTGCTGGCGTTGGCGCACGCCGTGTGGCACCACTCGTCCATCGGGCAGCTGTCTCTGATCCCCAAGTGAGGACGTCTCCCCTCACCCTCTCATCCTCCTTGATGCTCTTTGAGTCCCCGTTTCAGTCATAGGTGTCATGTTTCATAATGTGTGTGTGTGTGTGTGTTTGAAGATTCCTGTCGGAGACCCTGAAGCCCGTCGTGCAGACGGAGTTCCAGTTGCTCTACGTGTACCACCTGGTCGGGCCGTTCCTGCAGCGCTTCCAGCAGGAGAGGACTCGATGCATGCTGGAGGTACACGGTCGTCTCACCGGAGAGGACAAGTGCAATAACTATTATTAAAACGCACAAAATAACGCACGATAATGTTCCCTAACGTCAGATTGATATGTTCAGCTGTACGAATGCAGAGCCCGTTGAGAAGAAGACCATTGTTTGGCACAGGGGTGTCAAACTCATCAGCATCACGGCAGCCTCTTAAAGGGCCGGTATCTAAACTACTCCCGAACATGTTGTTAAATAACTCTCTTTGCATTTGATTATTGTTTATTTGAGAGACGAAATATTGCACACAAGAACATTTCTCTAATATTATAACACAAATCCATTTAATTTGTAACCTTCAAAATAAAAGCACGGGATATAAAGGTGATCATGTGTCTTTTAAGCCGTCAGGGGCCGCATGAAATGACGTGGTGGGCCGCATTCGGCCCGCGGGCCTTGTGTTTGACACCTGTGGTTTGGCCGGTGGTGTTTGTGCTTGTTGCTTTCTCAAGAGGCGCTGATGCCAACAACTCCCCACACACACAGACACACACACACACACGTCACAGATACTCAGTCAGAAATGCTGGTGAAAAAGGCCTTTAGTCTAGTTCACGGGACAAAAACACCAGGGCCTCACACAGCTTTATATTTACTATGTTTAGAAAAGAAACGTATTGATTTGTGTAACTATTCCAACTCATTGTTCCCCTGAAATAACCTAAACCACCTAAAACAGAAGTATGATTGGAAGTTTATCCGATCTCGGTTCATATAGAATGTGTCATCACATTGAGACCGTCGTGGTGAGGCGTTCACTGTCTCAACGTCTGCTCGTGTCCGTGTGTGCGTCAGATCAGCGTGGCCTTCTACGAGATGCTGCAGGCGGTGGACCAGCACTGCCAACACCTCAGCTACATGGACCCCATCTGTGACTTCCTGTACCACATTAAGTACATGTACACCGGGGACAGCGTCAAGGAGCAGGTGTGTGTGTGTGTGTGTGTCTTTTTATTTTTTTTAAATGTCACAACATATCAGATGACGAATGGAGACCTTCTTCACACCGACTTTAATTAGAATGACAGCTGTGACCCCCGCGGCTCCTCGGGAGACGATTGTTGTAATTTTCCCGTATTTTTAGCTCGAATCTGTCGCCACCTGTGCGGCGAAAAGCATCCCCGCTGGTGGCCAGACACGACGCCAGAGTTAATTGGAGTAGATTAAACTATAGCGCCATTGTGCTCGAGGCTTGGACCGGTGTAATTAAATTTAAGAGACAATACCGTGTGTGTGTGTGTGTGAGATGTATTGGGTGAAGAGATTCAACAGGGTTGATGCTACTTAAATGAATGTGATGCATATGGAGCTGGTAATTAATCTGTAAATCTGTGCTTCACTCCATCTCTCTCTCTCTCTCTCTCTCTCCATCTTTCTCCAGGTCGAGAAAATCATCATGACTCTGCGTCCGGCCATGAAGCTGCGACTGCGCTTCATCACACACAGCAGCTTGATAGAGACTTCATCATCAGCCGCGGCCGCCGCTGCAGCCGCCACCGCTGCCACCGCCACCGCTGCCGCCGCCTCCTCTTCCTCCTCTTCCTCCTCTTCCTCCGCCCCTCAACCCCCCACCTCCTCACTCTCGGCGTCCTCTGCCGTCGCCTCCCCTGTCCCCACACAGCAGCAGCAGCAGGCACACACACCCATGTAGGTAAACACACACAATTACAATCATGACCGCGGCCTCTCGCGCACTTATCCGCATCACCGACGAAATTTTTCAAAAGTAAGGATTTAAGAAAAATGTTTATTGTATTTTTATAAACAAGAAACCCGCAGAGGTACATTGTATACCTTTTCGCTTAAAATCACGAGTACATGAAGTCAACGTGCAACAATCTCAACTTCTTCGACAGAAATCAGCGGAACTGATTTATTAGAGAGGTGAAGAATCTGCAGCTCCTCCCCCTCTCTGCTGGATTCAGGAGTCACGAGGACACGAACTTCTTGTGAATATCATGGCGTCTCTTTTATTTTTCTGTTTAGTCAACTTTTAATATTGTACATTATTGCTAGTTCATTAAAACAAGATTTTGGATATCTGAGTTCAGCTTTGTGTGTGTGTGTGTGTCAGCCCATGAATTATTTATTTTCTCCAGTGGACTTTTCTATTTTTTGATACTTACATTTTTTATTTGTTTAGACATATTAACAAAAAAAAATAGACATACAAAAAAAAGTATATATATACTTTGAGTGTTTTGCAAAGCATCCGGCAGAATCCAAAATTAATGTATAGTTGTCTTTACTTGGTACTTTGCGTTGCTAACGATCATATCTCACGCTCGGCTACCGTGTCATACACATTGTAATACACTGTAATAACATGGCAGCCTGTCTGACTCCTGTAGGGGGAGTCATGTACAGTCGCCTTCAGTCTGCCCGGTAACACTGGACCACAGAGATGCTTTACAGACCCCCAGTGGGCCCATTCCACGTCCGTCCAGATGGATATCTGTAAAACATCTGAAGACATATCATCACGTGATGTATAAAGCGAGCCAAGAACACTTGGCAGCGAGTTGGATCTGGGATTGTTGCCATTAGAAAATTGGAATGAGACAAAGACTTGTTTCCAAATCCCAGGGAGGTATTTGTGGGGTCAGTCGAATCTAATCATAACTAAAGTGTAGCCTCTGGGTGTTTAAAGGAAGCCGGGGAATTGATGCGCCTCACTTCAAATTATGTGAAATCATAACTCGCTCAACCCCGAACTTTTTGGAATGTCATCTTTGTGCTAAATGCTCAGATGAACGTGTTTGTTTATCATATTTACAAGTTGATCATCCTCCACTGTAGAAATACAGAAATGACCTGATGAGTAATCTCTGAAGCCACCGTGGTGACGGTTATTCGATACTTTTTGCATGTTTTGTTTTGGACGAATCAAATATGACCTTCGGCCTCCGACGTGGTGTTTGTTCCGACCAATCGGTGACGAGCACAGAATCCCAACAACAAAGCCCACTTGTTTTCAGATGAGGCCGGTCCTCCGGTCCCCCATCCTTTCACATGCAGAACTCTAGAGCACCCAGTTGGCACCGGAACTCCCAGAAGGCCGAGTACTACAAGCGTGACAGTTTTCTGTGGCGGTCGGGGCCCCTTCCCGGGGACCACGGCGCCTCAGGAGATGTTGGTGGGTTGGCTTTGAAACACAGAAACAGATAATCCTGAATCATAGAAACGGAAATAAGTTTTCTGATCATATAATAAGATCTAGACACCATCAGTCCTCTCTCTGCTCAGCACCTGACAGCATATATATATATATATATATATGTGTATATATAATATATACACATATATGTATATATATATACATTCACACATACATATATATGCACACACATAAGTACATATATACATAAGTGGCACCCTGGATATTTGAAGGGCAAATATTGTCATGAGAATTGTTATTGTATTGCAGTGTGTTAGTACCTTGCCCCAATCATCCTTATTTCACCTCCTTATCCTGCTTTCACCTGAAGTGGCTGCAGGGCGATACTCGTGTTCGCCAGTAGGGGGCAGTAGCGGGTTTTGCCATGGCTGGCGCCGTCATTCTTGTCTTAAACAAATAAGTTAGACCAGCATATCACAGACAGACAGTGACAGCTATCAAGTCACTTATTGTCAGTGCCTTCGATCTCCGCGACCTTGTCCGTCACCATGGAAACATTGTCACGTGACATCTAAGCAAGAATTCAACAAAAGAAGAAAGTGGCTGACCGAAAGGGTCGAGGCTGAAGCGATCAAGCTTACAAGTGCCCTAACCTATGATTTCTCAAAAAAACTTATTTCAAAGAACCATATATATATATATATTATTTACATATGTATATACAGTATATGTAAATATATATATATATGTGTATATCCATACATATGTAAATATATATCTATATACATACATATGTATATATGTATATATTAGGGCTGTGAAACGATTAAAAATTTTAATCGGATTAATCACAGGTTTTTGTGGATTAATCATGATTAATCACATATTACCGATATTCTCGGTATATTTTGTGAGAACATAGAGATTTATGACAAAAGACGGATATATACATTTATACATTCTTCTATACAATGGTGCTGCAACTCAGTAGTTATTTAGCAATTTTCTTCCATATGGAACATTAATACATCTTCATCCTAAACAGAATGTTTAACCCTCCTGTTACCTTTCGGGTCAATTTGACCCCATTCAATGTTTAATGTCGGTGTTCTTTGGGGTCAATTTGACCCCAGGCTGTTTTCACTGTGTCAAACATATCAGAAATATCAACTTTTTTATTTATTTAAAGGGCTATTTAGGTAGTCAACAAACAAACATAAAGTACCTCACACTTAAACTTGGGAAGCAATATTAATTCTAATAATTTTCTGGAGGTTTTAATTGCTGGGGTCAAATTGACCCTGAGGGTAAAATATGTTCGTAAATGTAAAGGTAACAGGAGGGTTAAACAGAGCATTTTTCTCTTGTTTGTCAACCATTAACTCCACCATGATACAATCTAAAGGTGGACAGATTGACAAGTGACTTTTTTTTTGCTCGGTCCCGATGCGCGCGCACGGAGCTCTGTGGCGTGCGAGACGGAGATCGATAAGATTCAAGATTCAAGATGTTTTATTTGTCACATACACACACAGGGTGTGCAGTGAAATGAAAGTGGCAATGCTCAGCAGGAATGTGCAAGGGCAACAAGTACACACTATTTACAATAAAAAACAACACAATATTTACAGTACAATATTTACACTAAGTGTGTGTGTGTGTGTGTGTGTGCCTAAGAGGGGCAGTTGTGTGGGTCTATGTGGGGGTCCTGGTGAGGTCGGAGTTCACAATCCTGATGGCCTGAGGAAAGAAACTCCGTCTCAGTCTCTCTGTTCTTGCAGCGTGACTACGGAGGCGCCTGCCTGACCGCAGCAGCTGAAACAGTCTGTTGTTGGGGTGGTGAGGATCCTTCATGATCCTGCCGGCTCTGGTTCTGCACCTCCTGGTGTACAAGTCCTGCAGGGTGGGGAGTGTAGTTCCAATAGTGCGTTCAGCCGAACGCACTACTCTCTGCAGAGCCTTCCTGTCCTGAGCGGAGCAGTTGCCAAACCAGGCTGTGATGCTTCCTGTCAGGACGCTCTCTACAGCTCCAGAGTAGAAGGACCCTCTGGGAAACTTTAAATTTCCTCAGCTGCCTGAGGTGGTAGAGGCGCTGCCTTGCCTTTCTCACCAGAGTGTCTGTGTTCGTTGACCATGTCAGATCCTCGGTGATGTGGACTCCCAGGTATTTATACCCGCTCACCCTCTCCACAGTAGTCCCGTTAATCCCCAGTGGTGAGTACGTCCTCTGTTGTTGTACCCTCCTAAAGTCCACAATCAGCTCCTTAGTTTTGGTGACATTCATGAGGAGGCTGTTGTCCTGGCACCAGAGTGACAGATCAGCAACTTCCTCCAGGTAGGCCTTCTCGTCGTTGTCGGAGATCAGGCCCACCACCACTGTGTCATCCGCAAACTTGATGATGGTGTTGAGCTGAACCTGGCCACACAGTCATGTGTGTACAGGGAGTACAGTAGGGGCTGAGGACGCAACCCTGGGGATCCTGTGTGCAGGGTGAGGGGGTTGGAGGTGTGTCTGCCCACCCTGACCACCTGTGGCCTGGCGGTCAGGAAGTCCAGGATCCAAGCACACAGGGGGGTGTTCAGTCCCAGCTCAATCAGCTTGCCGGCCAGTCTGGAGGGGACTATGGTGTTGAAAGCTGAACTATAATCAATGAACAGCAGTCTCACATAGCCCCCCCTCTGGCTGTCCAGATGAGAGAGTGTGGTGTGCAGTACCTGGGAGACAGCATCATCCGTGGATCTGTTTGGGCGATAAGCAAACTGCAGCGGGTCCATGGAGGAAGGGAGGAAGGCGCAGATGTAGTCCTTTATCAGCCTCTCAAAGCATTTCATGACCACCGAGGTGAGGGCCACCGGTCGTGTAGTGTTAACGCAACGCGAAGAGACAGAAATGACATGCTGCTGTGGAGATACGATCAACAACAGACGTTTAGTTTAATAAAAGAACAAAGACGTGCTCTAGAGAACATGTCAGGGGGCGGGCCAATCTCTTTAATGTCATGCGATCTACCGACACTACGCCGCGATCGACTGGCAGGTCGCGATCGACGTGTTGAGACCCTGATCTACAGGAAGTAAAAGTCGTAACAAGGTTTCCGTCGGTGAACCTGCGGAAGGATCATTACCGATGAACAGACCGTCTGCATGAGAGCGGACAGAGTTCAGATTGAAGTGGTGGATTGGAAGCTCATTTTGCAAGTGGCTTTTTTTTCGTCCCGACGACCAACAACAGACGGATTGGAAGCTCATTCTGCGCATGCGTTAAATGCGTTAAAAATAAATAACTAGTTAAACCTGTAATTGAATTAACTGAGTTAACGCGTTATTTTTCACAGCACTAGTATATATACATATATTCACGTATATATGTAAGGTTAGAATCTCAGGTTCCTCCACCCTTAATCACGTCTTTGATCCTCCGTGAGTCTCTGAGCTCTTCATGGCCTCGAGGTGAAGGCCGCCCTCGTTCCCCTCAGCACAATATGTGAATCCCGATGAAATGAAATACGTAGAAGAGAAGCCACGTTGAGACCGATAATCCCCCCCCTCTCTCTCTCGGTTTTATATTATCTCTTCACCGGCTGGAACTGAATCACGTTATGAATCAAACATCCTGCGAGCCGCGTGCTGAAGTACATCAGAGACCGGCTCCTCCGTGGAGACTAACGTGCACCTGGAACGCGGCTTTAGAGGAGAGCGGCCTCGTGTAAAGAAATACCGATTTCAGTTTTCGACGACTCTTCGTTAGAAGTTTCCACGGGGTCGACCTCGATGTATTCGCATCGCGCCGCTGACGCCATCCCCGTCCTCGTTCCTCTGCGTGTGTGTGAATCACAGCATGATCTCTCCCTAGAAGCCCGGGCTGAGATGTAGGTCATCTCGTGTGCTGCCGGGCTCGCGGGTTAAACCCCGGGCCCTGAATGCAACGTTGTATCTCCATCTGAACTATACTAATCTGCTTTGAGAGCTGAATGAGATCTATTCAAATATTATTACTTCCCACTCGTAACCAAAGAGGGAACAATTATGTCATGAATTGATCTCGGTTGCCTCACATTAGATCACAGGTGTCAAACACAAGGCCCGCGGGCCAAAACCGGCCCGCCTCATCATTTTACGTGGGCCCTGAGAACCTGAAAGACATATTCATCCCCTTTTCTTCAAGAAATGTAAGAAAAATATCCCGTGCTTTTATTTTGAAGGTTTCAAATTAAATGGATTTATGTTATAATATTAGAGAAATCAGAATCAGAAACAGTTTTATTGCCAGGAATGTTTTCACAAACAAACGAGGAATTTTTTTTGGTGGAAGGTGCAACATTTGGACATGACAAAACAAACAACAATCAACACGACAGAAAGACAACAAATAATGTGAAGTGTTTGGGTGTGTGCTTCAAGTGGTGTGTTTTAGTTAAAGTGCATGTTAAAGTGACGTGTGTGGAGGAGGGAAGAGGAAGGAGGAGGGAGGAGGAGGAAGAGGAAGGAGCGGGAAGAAGGAGGAAGAAGAGGTGGTAGTCCTGGGGGTGACAGTCAGTCAGTCCGGGTTCCATTGATGAGCCCGACTGCCGACGGGAAAAAACTTTTGGTGTGGCGGGTGGTCTTTGTCCTGATGGACCGCAGCCTCCTCCCCGAGGGGAGGGACTCGAACAGGGAGTGTCCAGGGTGGGAGGGGTCAGCGACAATCTTTCTGGCCCGCTTCAGTGACCTGGAAGTGAACAGGACCTGGAGGGAAGGCAGATTGCAACCGATAACCCTCTCGGCCGAGCGGATGATGCTCTGCAGCCTGCGCTTGTCTTTGGCTGTGGCTGCAGGGTGCCAGACGGTGATGGAGGAGCAGATGATGGACTCAACGATGGCCGTGTAGAATTGTACCATCATTCTCCCTGGCAGGTTGAATTTCCTCAGCTGCCTCAGGAAGAACATCCTCTGCTGGGCCTTCTTGGTGATGGAGCGGATGTTCAGCTCCCACTTGAGGTCCTGGGAGATGATGGAGCCCAGGAAGCGGAAGGACTCCACAGCGTCGACGGGGGAGTCACACAGGATGAGAGGGGCAGGTGGGGCTGCATTCCTCCTGAAATCCACAACCATCTCCACTGTCTTTAGAGCGTTGAGCTCCAGGTTGTTCTGGCTGCACCAGGTCACCAGGTGGTCAGTCTCCCACCTGTAGGCGGTCTCGTCCCCACCAGAGATGAGTCCAATGAGGGTGGTGTCATCCACGAACTTTAGGAGCTTGACGGACTGGTGACTGGAGGTGCAGCTGTTGGTGTACAGGAGAACAGCAGAGGGAGAGAACACAGCCTTGGGGAAACCCGTGCTGGTGGTCCGGGAGCCTGAGACGTGTTTCCCCAGCCTCACGTGCTGCTTCCTGTCGGTCAGGAAGTCTGTGATCCACCTGCAGGTGGAGTCGGGCACGTGCAGCTGGGAGAGCTTGTCCTGCAGCAGGGACGGGATGATTGTATTGAAAGCAGAGCTGAAGTCCACAAACAGGATCCTGGCGTAGGTTCCTGGGGAGTCCAGATGCTGGAGGATGTAGTGAAGGGCCATGTTGACTGCATCGTCTACAGACCTGTTGGCTCTGTAGGCGAACTGCAGGGGTCCAGGAGTGGGTCGGTGATGGTCTTGAGGTGTGACAGGACCAAGCGTTCAAAGGACTTCATGACCACAGAGGTCAGGGCGACGGGCCTGTAGTCATTGAGTCCTGTGATCTTGGGTTTTTTGGGGACGGGGATGATGGTGGAGGCCTTGAAGCAGGCTGGAACGTGGCATGTCTCCAGGGAGGTGTTGAAGATGTCGGTGAACACCGGAGACAGCTGGTCAGCACAGTGCTTCAGGGTGGAGGGGGAGACGGAGTCCGGGCCCGCTGCTTTGCGGGGGTTCTGCTTTTTGAACAGCCTGTTGACGCTCTCCCCAGGATGACGAGGGTCGTCGCTGAGTTGATGGAGGGTGCTCCAGAGGTGTGAGCCCCTGATGGGCTGGGGAGGGTGGGCTGATGGTCTGTGGCTTGTTGATGGGGCTGTGGGGATGGTCTCAGGACTGCTCCATTGTCTTTCAAAGCGGCAGTAGAACTCATTTAGCTCGTCTGCCAGAAGCACATTGTTCATGGAGTGGGGTGATTTGGGCTTGTAGTTGGTGATCTGCCTGAGCCCTCTCCAGACAGAAGCAGAGTCGTTTGCTGAGAGCTGCTGTTGCAGTTTCTCAGAGTACAGACGTTTAGCATCTCTCACCGCCTTGCTAAACCTGTATTTGGACTCTGTGTACAGGTCCTTGTCCCCACTCCTGAATGCCTGGTCCTTCTGCAGTCTTAGCTTCCTGAGCTCCGCTGTGAACCAGGGTTTGTCGTTGTTATAACTCACCCTGGAGCTGGATGGAATACAGCTGTCCTCACAGAAGCTGATGTAGGAAGTTACAGCCTCTGTGTACTCATCCAGGCTGTTGGTAGCAGTCCTGAAGACATCCCAGTCAGTACAGTCCAAGCACGCCCGTAGATCCTCCAGAGCCTCACTGGTCCACTTCTTGAACTTCCTCACCACAGGTTTGCAGAGCTTTAGTCTCTGCCTGTATGAGGGAATCAGATGAACCATGACGTGGTCAGAGTTTCCCAGTGCAGCTCGAGGGACGGCGTGATAGGCCCTGCTGATTGTTGTGTAGCAGTGGTCCAGAATGCTCTTCTCTCTAGTAGGGCATTTTATTAACTGTCTATATTTAGGAGTTCGTGGCTGAGGTTTCCTTTGTTAAAATCCCAGAGTACAATAACTAAAGAGTCCGGGAAGGTCCGCTCCACACACCGTATCTGTTCGGCGAGGGTCCGCTGTGCCTCGTGCACGTTTCCCTGCGGCGGCATGTAAACTCCGGCCAGGATGAATGAAGCGAACTCACGTGGGGAGTAGAAGGGTTTGCAGTGAATGATAAAAGATTCCAGGTCCGGCGAACAGTGCTGTAGGATCACCGTTACGTCGTTGCACCAGCCGTTGTTGAGGTAAAAGCAGATTCCTCCACCCTTTGCTTTTCCGGAGAGCTCTGTGTCCCGGTCCGCTCGGAACAGCTGGAAGCCAGCGAGCTGGAGCGCAGAATCTGGTATCGATCCACTAAGCCATGATTCCGTGAAACACAGGGCGGAGGATGAGGAGAAGTCTCTGTCTCTCCCCACCAGCAGCTGGAGTTCGTCCAGTTTGTTGCACAGTGAGCGGACGTTGGAGAAATATGCCCGGCACCGCTGTACGAGATCCCGCTTCCGTAGCCGCATAAGCGCCCTGAGCGTTTCCCTCTCCGCCGGCGTTTCACCGCGTGGGCGAAGGTGAGCACACCTTTTACAAAAATGTCCAGTAACTCCACAGAAGTTAAAAACGTTGGAAATAAATCCGCTGGAGTTGTTCCCCTGATGTTCATGAGCTCTTCTCTGGTGAAAGAGCTCTGGGAATCACAGCAGAAAACAGTATTTAAAACGAAAACAACAAAAAACATCGCGCACCAACACACCGAGGCGGCCGTCCGCGGCGCCATCAGGAAGTAGAATGTTCTTATGTACAATATTTCTTCACTTGAATAAACAATAATCAAATGCATAGTTATTTCGCACTATGTTGGGGAGTAGTTTATACATTTAGACATCCAACCGACGTATTGGGGGAACGTCTCAACCTTGGAATGATCGTTTTTATTTTATTTAACGAAGCTTTTCAAAGATCCCCAAAAGATGAATTCTCATCTTTTTGACTTCATTATAGTTTGAGAAAATAAATCTGGTTTATGATTTTAAAACAGCTAAATGAACGGCATTCCCATCGGCTGCACTTTATGTCGAGGGCTAACGTGCTAACGTGCTAAATTTGGATGTCCTGGTAAATAGTTCACGAGGAACTTTATAGGCCGATGTTAGAATTTAGCTCGAAGCCCAATGAATACATTGACTTCACAATTTTTGAATATTACAATATGTATTTATAGCGTCAGTAGCTGCAGCAGACCAGATGTTTGAATTCAAACTGGATATACAGGACTTTTTCTTTGATTATCAAAAATATGTTTTTGAAAATTTAAAGTTTTAAGAACTAAAAATCCATTGTAGATATTATACAGTTGTATTCACATCTCAAAAATTGAAATATCCGCCCTGCGTACTGTTAAGTGAATATCTTTACATTTTAACAGAAAACAACTCTACATTTAAGATGTTTATAAAATAAAAAAAGGAGCTTCTACCAATAAAGTAAAAACACAAGGGAGAAAACAGTGTAGAAAAAAAATTGGCACCTCAAATGTTCCTAATTAGCATTTCCAATTGTGATGAATTCACACGACCACATTGGATATAAATCGGTCGTTTTTCCCGTCGTGTTACGATACATTCATTTTATTGAAGTCGGGCTCATCAATGGAGCCCGGGTCCCCCACTGACTGTCACCCCCAGGACTACCTCCTCTTCTTCCTCCTTCCTCTCTCCTCCTTCTTCCCGCTCCTTCCTCTTCCTCCTCCTCCTCCTTCTTCTTCTTCCTCCTACTCCTCCTCCCTCCTCCTTCTTCTTCCCTCCTGGAGGCCTCCTCCACACACATGCCACTTTAACATGCACTTTAACTTAAACACACGTCACATGTAACATACACTTTTAACTAAAACACACATCACTTGAAGCACACACCTAAACACTTTAACATTATTTGTTGTCTGAGCACTTTATCTTTATCTTTACCTTATCTCATCTGATACTTAAGTTCAATGTTGCTGTCGTGTTGATTGTTGTTTGTCATGTCTAAAATGTTGCACCTTCCGCCAAAAAAAATTCCTCGTTTGTGTAAACATTCCTGGCAATAAAACTGTTTCTGATTCTGATTCTGATTTGGGATTTTAGGAAACAATTTTTTGCTTCGTCTTGGGTCTTTGCATTAAGTCTACAAAGGAAAAACCAAAATGATATATATCAATAACCAATAAGTCTTATAGGTCATCTCCTTCTTAAATATATCACTCAGAAATATTCATATTTCTGCTACTTTTATAATATATTGTTCCTCCAGTACGCCTCAATAACACGTTAACAGATCTTTTTTTATAAAGAGACGGCATCGTTTCCTCTTTTGTTCATTTCCCCTCAAACAGACGCACAAAGCCGCGTTCGCTCGCCACGCACACGGAATGTTGCGGCCGCGAAACGCACACACATGTCCATGGAGCGCACACACGTTTCCTCATCTGTGGTCGCCGTGGCAACCAGGTACATGGGAGGGCCTCTAATAGAGAGGTAGAGTGTGCCTCTCTGATTTGAAGTATTTCAATTGTGTGTGTGTGTGTGTGTGTTGATCTTCTCACCCCATCGTTCTAAATCTCGTCTCGACGACCTAATTTTTTTATTTTTATTATTCTTTCGAGGAGTGACAGGACAGACGGAGGAAGAGGATGATGAAGGGCGATGAGAACAGAGCAGGTGTGAAGGCGGAGACCGACCAGAGAGACACGAGAAGAGGCCCCTACTGGTGATGGGAGTCGATCGTCCTCCTTCCTGGCACGCCATTAAAAAACAACACACCTGCTCCATGTTGGAGGTGCAATCAGAGCAGAGCGCACCTCCACAGTGTGTGTGTGTGTGTGTGTGTGTGTGTGCATGTGTCATTACTGACATAATTGCCATTAACTGCACAGTAATTAGAATTACGACTCGACAGACGAAGACGAAGAGGGCAGCATCGGGTTGTTCTTTTAGAAAGAGGAATCAGAATAAATCCATGGATGATAAATGCATTGCGTCAGGCTGGCTGTAGAAATACCAAAAAGCTCTAAAGGATTTAGGACTTAGTATTGGTTTTTATTTTTTTTTATTAATGCTCTAATGTGCTGCTGTGATCCTGTGGGACCAAAAAAGGATTATCTCATCTCATCTCTTCTTATCTCATCTCATCTCATCTTAAATAAGTAAATCAAGAAATTAATATGATTGGAAGTAGAACATAATGAATGTGAGAATACGTTGAATCACATAAATGACACCCTTATTTTATTTGTCTTTGTTTGGTAAAGCCCTGAAGACTTTATTTTAAATCCTGTACACACATCAAATGTTCATCATTCAATAAGCAGCATTTATGAAAATCAACGTGAGGAAACAACCCAACAACCCTCATGACATTTGAATCCAGCTGTTTTTTTAAATCCTGATTGGTGCTCAGAGGTAATCCTACAGAAATCCCTTTGGAATAATGGGTTCATGTCGGTCATCGGCGGTACCGTTTGGGTTTCAGGGCGTTTTAATGTTTTAATAGATTTTTTATAGATGTAAAAAAAGCAGCAGCACTATCACAGATTCCAATGTGAGTGTCTTTGACATGCAATCACGAAATATTCAAAGCAGCGACAGACATCGATCATTAAATGCAAATGTGTTTTGCAGTACGTGTCCCGGTTGAGACGGCAGATCAGCGGTGTGTGTGTGTGTGTGTGTGTGTGTGGCTGCTGTTTGACACACACTCTGAGTCTCGACACGCTTTGTAACTCTGAGGCGTCGGTGTGTCGCCGCCGGAGCTGAAGCTGAAGTTGCAAATGAGGAATGTAAAAAAAAATGCGAAGAGCAGAACTTCAAGAACAAAAAGGAAAAGCTTTATTCTGGTGACACAATAACGAGTACTTCTACGAATACGACACACACACACACACACACACACACACACACACACACACACACACAGTGTTGAATTGTTAGTGCTTAGTCAGGGTCAGTGCTGGTGACTAATTTCTGAGACTGTAAACCATTTTGAAGCAGTAATAGCTGCAGTGTGTTTGTGTGTGTGTGTGTGTGTGTGTGTGGTGTGTTTAACCAGTCTTGTGGGGACATTAATTTGATTACAGTCACATTGTGGGGACTCACCTTCCTTTAGGGGACAAACAAGTCTTCAACCATAATGTGATTCATTGTACTTTAGGGTAAATAGTTCATGGTTTCAGGTTATGGTTATGTTTAAATTAAAGGGAGGGTTAGGTTATGGTTAGGTTTAAATTAAAGGGAGGGTAAGGATTAGGCTGGTTAGGTTTAAATTAAAGGGAGGATTAGGATTAGGCTGGTTAGGTTTAAATTAAAGGGAGGATTAGGATTCGGCTGGTTAGGTTTAAATCAAAGGGAGGATTAGGATTAGGCTGGTTAGGTTTAAATCAAAGGGAGGATTAGGATTAGGCTGGTTAGGTTATGGTTAGGTTTAAATTAAAGGGAGGGTTAGGATTAGGCTGGTTAGGTTATGGTTAGGTTTATGGTAAGTCAGGTAATGATAGTAAGTCAATGATAGATCATGAAAACAAGACTGACTGTGTGTGTGTGTGTGTGTCTGTGTGTGTGTGTGTCTCCAGATGGTATTGTGACGATGAAGGGAGAGGAAAACAACATCTTCTTCCTCATTCCTCGACGGTTGCTCGGTGAATTTTCCGGTTGAAATCTGCCAAAAGGACAAATTAAAACCTGAAACTTGAATGGAAATCAGCAATATGGCCAAAGAAATGACGACCCAGTGATCATGAGACGGAACGCACAAAGACAGAAGAAGATTTGTCCAGAACGAAACCCGTTTGTCTGCCGGGAGGTTGGAGCGCGTCGGCCGCTCGGCGCAGCTGGTGTCAACACTTCTTCGTGGGTGACCTCTGACCCCCACGAGGAAAGTTCCTTCCGCGGCTTCTTCGCGGAGAGACAGCAGCTGATATTTGCGGATACTTTATCGGCGCGTGGGCGGGAATGTTTGTGTACACTTGTAAGTGTGTCTCGCTCACAGGGATCCACTCTCTGAGCAGCTTGTTGTGAATCTGACTCCTGCTTCGTTTACGGGGAGGAAACACCCAAAAGAAACGGATATCCACACCGAGTCGACTCCAAAGCCGTCAGATATAATGAATAAACCTTTGAAAGAGGACGAGACACAAAAGAGAGACGTCGATAAATCCTCTGATTCCTTTTTATGCCACAGACTTCCTGTTTCTAATCATTGAGAACACACACACACACACAGATCAAAGTGCAACACGTGTGTGTTGCACTTATCTCAGGCTCCCAACATAAAGCAGTTTCTTGGATGATGTATTTTAAAATCTTTTTACAGGACGACCATTTCCCAGAGCAGCTTTCTGATTGGTTCCTGCCTTCCAGGCGGCGCAGTGGAGATGATCATGTTTTATTGGCGTGGCTGCAGAGATAAATTCTAAATAAAAACAGCTTCCCGTCAGCCTCCAGACACGCCGACAAAGGAGTGTTAAATAGTTGCCTTAATGAAAATAAATAAGGAAAAGGAAGTGTGGGGAATTTGTGGTGTACAACAGTGTCAAGTATCAATGCTGTAGGTCGGGGGAAGCTCTGAGAATAGAAGCCCACTGGGGTGAAGGCCTTGGTGCAGAAGATGACCATGTAGGGTGGGGGTCAGAAGCACACTTTTAGCCCCAGCTGACGTGGCCGGCCTATAGATTGTGACCTTAAACGGCCCTTCCTTCTCCCTATATAACTTGTAGCAGAACGTCACATCTTTGGACTTTCGCAATCCGGCTCCTGAAAGTCTCCAGTCGTTCTAGGCGTCTGTTGTTGACCTGTATCTTGTAGAATAAACTTTGTATCCCTATCAAGTGCTGAGTCGCTCGAACTTTCCTTCTTCATCATCATTTCTTCAATCTTCCACGGTCGACGAGAAGATACTACATATTTGGTGTCACGAGAATATACTACAGAAGCTAATTGTTCACTTGGATGGATTATATCTGCAAGTTGATCTTAATGTTGTTCTGTCGTCAACTGAATGACCCTGAGGGAAGAAAATCAATAGAGTGATATTAAAAGTATAATCCGTCTGTCGTTAATGGGTTTAGACAAAGTCTTCATGAGGTCCTTTAATCTGTTCACGTGCCTCAAGAACAAAGTCTGTTTTTCCAACGGCTTTAAAGGGCTCATTTACATAAAAACATCAGATTTTGAGCTCCGAACGGGATAAAATAAAACATATTTTATTGATTACCTTCGCTTTGAAATGCGGAAGGTTATGTTTTGATCGCCGTGTATTTATTTATTTATTTGTATGCGTGTTACTCGCATAACTCAAAAAGTATTAAACCGAATCGCATGAAATTTGGTGGGATGATTGGTTATTATCCGGGGACCATTTGATTAGATTTTGGGATCGATCGGGTCAAAGGTCAAGGTCAAGGTCATGAAAAGGTCCAAATCTTCTTTTTACCATAGACCGGTCAATTTCTATCCAATTGGCATGCAACTAATGCCAAAATGTTCATAATTCAATGCCCAATCTTGTGATATGTGAAGGTATGCGCTCTACCGAGTGCCCGTTCTAGTTTCAATGTGTGTTTGTGCTGCTCGGCAACACGTGTACTTGTCGTGGTCAGTAACACGACACACAGGATACTCAGAGTCATTTGCTGGTGACATTGGACTTTTGTTCTTCACACAGTCGACAATAAATCACAATTTCGAAGCCGTCGGATGTAAATATTAAACCTTTAAAAGAGGGCGAGACATAAACGAGAACCATCAATAAATCCTCCGCTTCTTCTTTTTTTATGCCACCATCTTCTTCCTGTTTCTTATCATTGTGCACACAACACAAAGCCACAGTGACTACACACACACACACACACACACACATATATACGCACACACCGATCAAAGTGCAACACACACGGCTTATCTCAGGCTCCCAACGTAAAGCAGTTTCTTGGATGATGTATTTTTAAATCCTTTTACAGGACGACCATTTCCCAAAGCAGCTTTCTGATTGGTTCCTGCCTTCCAGGCGGCGCAGTGGAAATCACCCGGCAACGTTTTTAATACTTCGTATAAGCAATGAATCACAGTGACAATATTTTTTTAATTATGCATATTCAGTGTTATATTTTTATCAAGATGATGTATTGCGTGGCTGCAGGGGTCATTTCATAATCCCCGGGACACGCCAACGTAGGAGTGTTTTCTTTATGTTTTTAATTAGTTGCTTTAATAAAACATTTTTAAAAGGCGGCTAATTCTTTACTTTGATGGATTATATCTGCAAGTTGATCTTAATGTTGTTCTGTTGTGAACTGAATGACCCCGAAGGAGGAAAATCAATAGAGTGATATTAAAAGTATAATCTGTCCGTTGTTAATGGGTTTAGTCAAAGTCTTCATTAGGGCCCTTTAATCTGTTCACGTGGCTCGGTAACAATCCCGCAGGGAGTCGGTTTTTAATTCACTCGTTCAATTATTATGGGATAACACAGAAGTACGTTAACACTCAAATGTCATCCAAACACATTAAATACGATGAAAAAACTGCTGTCGCAAACAATCATTACAAAACGTTTTAAGAAGGAAGAAGTTTGAGTTATTGTAGTCTGTCGGAACCGTCCCCCCCCCCCCCCCCAAAACCTGTTTACTTTTGTAACGTTAAATATAACGTGACTATATATATATATACACATATATATATACATACTGTATATATATACACATACATATATACACATTTATATATACTCATATGTGTATATATATACACACATACATATACACATATATATATACATATATATATAAACATATATACAAACATACATATATACACATATATATACATATATACATATATATATACACACATATATATATACATATATATACACACATATATACACACATATATATACATATATATACACATATATATATATACACACATATATACACATATATATATAATATATACATACATATATATACACATATATATATATACACATACATATATATATACAAATATATACATATATATATATAAACATATATACAAACATATATATACACCTATACAGGACTGTCTCAGAAAATTAGAATATTGTGATGAAGTTCTTTATTTTCTGTGATGCAATTAAAAAAACAAAAATGTCATGCATTCTGGATTCATTACAAATCAACTGAAATATTGCAAGCCTTTTATTCTTTTAATATTGCTGATTATGGCTTACAGCTTAAGAAAACTCAAATATCCTATCTCTAAATATTAGAATATCATGAAAAAGTATACTAGTAGGGTATTAAACAAATCACTTGAATTGTCTAATTAACTCGAAACACCTGCAAGGGTTTCCTGAGCCTTGACAAACACTCAGCTGTTATAAATCTTTTTTTTTACTTGGTCTGAGGAAATATTAAAATTTTATGAGATAGGATTTTAGAGTTTTCTTAAGCTGTAAACCATAATCAGCAATATTAAAAGAATAAAAGGCTTGCAATATTTCAGTTGATTTGTAATGAATCCAGAATGCATGACATTTTTGTTTTTTTAATTGCATTACAGAAAATAAAGAACTTTATCACAATATTCTAATTTTCTGAGACAGTCCTGTATATATAAATATATATATACACATATATATATACACATATATATACATACACATACATATATATATATATACACACACATATATCTATATATATACATAAATAATCAAACCCCTGACCCAGCACTCTCTTTTACTCGCACAAGCTGCTTTAAAAACATAATTTTCCCAGCTGCTGGATGAACAGTTGAATGAATTACAAACGCGCGCTGCTTTTATATATTTACATGTTTGCACTTTGACCCGTCGATGTGCTTTTCATGCTTAATTTACTGAGCGTCTAATGGTCCGCTGGTGTGTGTAATGTGTGTGTTTGTCTCCTGACAACGAGCCAAGGCGCATGGAGAGAGAACACATTTAAATACTGCAGCAGCAGCACTAAAACCTTCACCTTCCCAGGGTTTTAACGACATTACGAACAGTACGGAGTCTGAAGAACAACACGACCTCTGCTGGGTTAAGAAAAGCGGAATTATTTACACGCGAGTCAGCGCTTGTGTTTCAGACAGCAGGTGTTCATCGCAGCACATTTGCAGAAAAGGTCTTTTGAGTTCATTTATAAAGTGTTATTAGTTTGTCAAACACGGTGCTTTCCGAGAGCCGTGTAGTACGCGACGTGACGTATCACAGATGCATGCTGGGAGGCTAATTGCTCCAACACCTTATCTATTGTGAGCTGGAGAAAAGAAAGAAAAAATCCATTAGAAGTAAATTTAAAAGGTTGAATATAAAAGAACAGATTTATTATGGCGTCGGCCTCCGTAAAGCTAGAGGCAGCAGAGAGCGCGAGCACGAAGACGGGAAACGGCGAGCGGCTGCCTCAAGGTCACAAGATCTGCATCGCGGCGCGCAGCATATTGTTGTCGTTTACATCCTGAGCGTGTTCGGGTTAACCCTCCTGTTACCTTCAAATGTACTAACATCTTTTACCCAGCAATTAAAACCTCCAGAAAATGATTAGAATTGATATAGTTTCCCAAGTTTAAGGGTCAGGTACTTTATGTTTGTTTGTTGACTACCTAAACAACCTTTTAACCCTCCTGTTACCTTTCGGGTCAATTTGACCCCATTCAATGTTTAATGTCGGTGTTCTTTGGGGTCAATTTGACCCCCAGGCTGTTTTTCACTGTGTCAAACATATAAGAAATATCAACTTTTTTATATATTTAAAGGGCTATTTAGGTAGTCAACAAACAAACATAAAGTACCTCACACTTAAACTTGGAAAACAATATTAATTCTAATAATTTTCTGGAGGTTTTAATTGCTGGGGTCAAATTGACCCCAAGGGTAAAATATGTCAGTAAATATAAAGGTAACAGGAGGGTTAACCATTGAATAGGGTCAAATTGACCCTAAGGCAACAGGAGGGTTAAATAAATAAAAAAGTTGATATTTCTTATATGTTTTACACGGTGAAAAAGAGCCTGGGGTCAAATTGACCCCAAAGAACACCAATGTGTACAAGTTGTGTTCAGGACATCGAAAACATATCACGTGAATTTTAGGTTTTTCCAGTTGTCCCCAATAAATTAGGAAAAGTCATGAAATATGAAGCAAAAAACATTATGTTAATAATTTTTTAGAGATGTTAAACATTGAATGGGGTCAAATTGACCCCAAAGGTAATAGGAGGGTTAAAGAGTAACGTGTCAACATGAGGGATGTTGAAAGCTGGATTTCAAATAACATTAAGACCATCTGTCCTTACTAGTCAATATAGATGTAGCTATACATAACAGTAATAGTAATGTTGTAAACAATTTGAATATTTACCTATATATAGGCTACAATACCAACCTAGGTAATTTACCAATATATCTTTTTTTTAAAAGAAGAAACTTTTCCTTAACTTTCTTGTCTGCTCATCTTTGTGGTTGAATATAGAATATTTCCCTATATAAAGGCTACAACACCAAACGAGTAAATATGTATCGATATATGTTATAGTAATGTTGTAAAATGTAGAATATTTACCTCTAAAATGTAGAAAAGTTGAAGTATAAAGTAGCATTAATCTAAAAAAAAAGATCCAAAAAGACTGTTATCTAACTGTACATCCGGAAAAATAAAACTACACACAATATGACTCACTTTTCCATTTATTCTAGTTTTAAATAAACACTCCACATATGAGACTATTAGTCAGAGACATATGACCACTGAGGGCCAGTCCACCTCGGCAGGAGGTCTGGCCGACCGGAGCCCAATGAGAGCAAGTGAGACTAGACGAATGAAAAGTTATGAATATTATATTCCATTTCTGCTCTTAAGTAAAATGAAGTCCAGTGTCATTCAGTTCCTAATGATCGTATCATGTCAGCCGAGGAGATACACACACATGTCCTAAGTGGCCAACGATGAGAGTTCCTGCTGGTGTTGACAGAGAGAGAGAGAGGGAGAGGGAGGGAGAGGGAGAGGGAGAGGGAGAGAGAGAGAGAGAGAGAGAGCTGTAATTTGTACTTTCCTTGTGGAATGACAGGCAGGGAGCATCATCCTTCCTCATGGAGACCGTGTATCTGTATGTGGGTGAGGAGGAGGAGGAGGAGGAGGAGGGATGGGGGTGGTGGGGGGGGCTTGTTCATATTCCAGTCATGTGTGAGTCACCTCGCAGCCAAGGCTCGTAAACACAATAAATGACTCTCCATACACCGCCCCCCCCTCCCTCTGGCCGCCCTTGAATTTCTTGACAAAAATTATTATTGTGATAATTGCAGCTTCCAGCCCCGAGAGATGAGAGGCTTGATTACTACAGTACCATGCTTACGTATGAGAGAAAAACAACAACAACAACAACTGAGATCTACGAGGTCATATGTATGGTGGCCACACACACACACACGCAGTATATAATGACTCTCTTTTTTAATTTTTATGAAAGACACGCCCACACACACTCACAAAAAGGCAGATGGTGCCGGATGGACCGGAGACTAAAATAGAAAAGAGGTTAAAGATTTCAGAGAAGAAGCAGAGAACAACCCTATGGGCTTCAGAGAACGAACACACACACACACACACACACACACACACACACACACACACACACACACACACACACACACACACACACACACACACACACACACACACACACACACACACACACACACACACACACACACACACACACACACACACACACACACACACGCACACACACACACGCACGGTTGTGTGCGGATGCTTGTTACCGTCTTGTGTTTTATTTATTTGTTCCCATTGAATTACTATAAAAACACCCCCAACAAATATATATATAAACGGTTTATATCCCCGATATGGTCAGTGTGTGTGTGTGTGTGGTTGTGTGTGTTTATTATCAGCTGGGCACTCAGCAGTGGGCACTAAGTTCTTCGTCGTTTGGTCCACACCCCCAAACCACTGTGTCCCACAATGCAACTCAACAGGTACATTGAGATAAATAACCCCGATGACTTTCTAAAAGCTTATTTTCTCAGGTTGCGTCCGAAATGCCATCCCAACATGTGTGAGAGTCCCACAATGCACTGCGGTAGCGACAACAATGTTCATAACAGACAGCTCTGTCATTCCGCTTCACGAGGCTGAATCTATTTCATTTGTTTCATTAGTTCAGCTCACAAATCATCTTTTAAGGCTGATGGGGTTACCGTGGTTACACGTCGCAAACCTCTCAGGAAGTGACGTAGAAATTACAGGTTGGCGTGTCCCAAAAAAATAGATATATCCTGTTTATTCACACACAGGGTTCTTACACATTTTGACCGACGGTTTTCCAGGACTTTTCCATGACTTTTAACCAAATTTCCAAGACCAAACTGAAATCTCGGGATAGACATGAAAAATGTAGAAAATGTTGCGTATTGATTGCCGGTTTATATTTTGAGCGTCTTTCTTTAAAAAACAATTTAATGATTTCAAACTCGGCGTAAATGAACATGTGATTTTAACACATTTCCATAACTTTTCCCAAACTTTTATGATTTAAGTTTTTTTTCTCCATGACATTTCCAAGCCTGGAAATGACCATTTAAAAATTCCATGACTTTTCCATGTTTTCCATGACCGTACGAACCCTGCACACTAAAATATGATGGATGGTGAACATTTCGAGTATGCCGTGCATGGTTTTTGCAATTTCCGACGCCGCGTCAGACTCCAGACATCCGAGCGATGGATTACACGGTGTCCCGGCGGTAATAATTTGACCTTAATGTCTAAACATCTGTGAAGAGCCCCTTTAATTGCATTCTGACTTCCTAATTTTGCGATGATTTTGACACAATAATCAGACGGGTGAGGATGACATATGAAGAAGAATAATATACATGTAGTCCTGTCATGGGCTTTATGAGAAGTCAGCACAAACGTGCCCTCCGTCACCACTTTAAGGATTTCCATTTGTGACGAGTCAGCAGGTGTGAAGGGCAAACAGCACGGACTGTGATTGTAACGCAGATATCAACACATATGCATCTCAAAAGATACTCCTAGGGATTACATAACGTCTACAATCTCCTTTAGACTCCAATTACCGAGATTAAATCAATGTTCTGGTGGAAATAAAACCTCGAAAAGTCTTTTTTTTTTTACGGATAGGTTGCTTGAAAGATGAGTCGATGAAACGACACCTCTTCCGGAAAATAAAAGTGATTTATTTACATCCTACGCAGCCGATCCATCTTCAGTTATCGATGCCATGATTCCCAAGAGGGGGCGGGGTCTGTTACACACACCTGACGCCATCTTTACGGGTGAAATGTTACACCTGCCGACTCAGAAGGAGCGTCCGCTTTGACCTCAAGATGCGACCCGGGAGGACAAATGTGTCATAAAGACTTAATTACATCACAACCTCCTCTCCCGACCGGTGAGCGGCCGATGATTCATCATCATCATCATCATCATCATCATCATCGTCGTCATTACGGCCTGCGATGCAACAGATTTCTCACATTGTGAGGGAAGCTGTGAAATAATAAAGAGAGCGCTGGCGGAGGGTTTCACGTTAGTAACACCCCGGATGACCCCGATGACCTCGCTTCTCACAGACTTCTTTTTCCGCATTCATTTGAAAAGGTTGTCTCGATACGGGGGAAAGAAAGACGCCGGAGCGGCGTGGCCTTCTCTTCAAATGCATGTTTACCTGCTGTAAATGTCATCAGGTGCGAGGCGGCCTCAGGATGTCGGAAAGGTCGTTATTCATTTCATTATCTTTCATTATGCCATCAAGTCTCGGCACATCGGGGACATTTTTAGAAAGAAAGAAAAAACTGCTGCATGGATAAAAAAGAAGAAATAAAAGAAACTCACTCACCCATCTGCCTCCAGATGGCCTCTGAAGACGACCCCCTGACCCCCCGACCCCCCCGCGGGATCATCCGCTCGCCTCTCCTCAGCAACCGAAGACTCGACCCTGTGCTCGTTTTACAAATGAGGAGGGAGAAATACAGTTGAGGCCTTATTGAGTCCAATATCCGTTAAACCGATCGACCCCCTGCTGATTTTCCATATTAAAAAAAGGGAAAACATGGAGGAAATTGTGTGCTTCCATTATAAATAAAAGACTGATATAATTAGCCTGTTCCAAGTAAAACGGCGGGGCCTCTCTGCTGTTGCGATACATCATATTTGAGCATTTCTCGTAATAGGAGAGGGAGTCTGCAGCACACGCGTGTGGTCTTCATGTCTAATGGGTTTACAGAGGGGATGGAGACCCTCTTACATCTGACGGTTAACGTCGGTTTCAAATTAAACTGAGTTTAAACGGCACGTTGGAGGATAATCATTTGTTTTCCAAAAACCTGCCTGGTGAATTTACAGATATTGGGGAAACGAATGTGAGCGCACGGATCTTCAATAACGGTTCTTATGAAGCCTTACGAGACGCCGTTAGAAGACTAAATGATCTTCGTCTCGGGGGAAGCAAACACGCTAGAGGTGCTCTACACACACACACACACACTGTGTGAACACCGTGCACCTGCACACACTGAAATCAGGGGACGACCACAGGGATATTGGTTTTGAATCTCATATCCTGTTTTATTGTTCAAATATGGCAGAACAAGATACACAACACGGTACAATAACACACCCGCGCGGTCACACGCACACGCGGACAGATGGAAAGACAAACAGAAAACACACATTCGAACACACACACACACATCTGAGTTTTCATGATTGATAGAGACAATCATTTCTCTGGAGAACCACTGATCAAACATCACACACACACACACACACACACACACACACACACACACACACACACACACACACACACACACACACACACACACACACACACACACACACACACACACACACACACACACACACACACACACACACACACACACACACACACACACGACAATTTGTGTATTAAAGGGGATTTTAAGGAGATTAAGGATCCAGGTGACAATAAAAGATCAAAACAGAAACGATCCTGGTCCACCGCGACACAGTTCACCCGCTATCGACGTTTCAAAGAGCCAACGGTGCAGGGATCCATCTTCTAACACGTAGGTGAATTGTGTTTCGCGGTGGCCGATCTTTAACATTTAATTAAAGAATCCACAGGTTTACATCGAGAGGCAAAATATCTCCGCAAAACAAGCCGTCATCCCCCAAACAGCCTCCACGGGCGAGACAGATGGCGATGTAAGTTATGCATCTTTCAGCACTTACAGATACGTCTGTTTGTTTCTCGTGACTTAAGGCCACTCTGAACAGAGGTGATTTGATTTACCTGCTCTTTAAAAAGTCAAAACAAAGACGGTTTAAAAAAATTGTGCTTTTGCAAACAAAGCGCCTCTTTTTTCTCATTTTTCCCCCCACAATAAAATATCTTTGCACATGAAATTAATTTATTTCAGGGAGGGACAGCAACGCATTATAAATAATAGTTAGAAAGGATAAAAAAATAACATTTAATATCAGAGAGCAAATCAAGAGCTTTTTCCATCATCATCATCATCATCATCATCATCGTCATCCTCAAAGAATGAAAACCTTAAAACAATTCAAACAATCCCCCCTAATTGTCACACGGTGTTTTTCTGAATGGATTTCAAAAGGTTTTGGAACCAAAATAAATGGATGGAAGACGCTGAGATCCGGAGCCGGAGGGCTTCCAGCCCGACCTCGCCGACATCAGAGAAGAACTCGCTCGGCTGTGAACGCTCTGACGTGCAGGACTACAAAATAAAAGCTCCTTCACATCAGTACTCCCAGTGACCACCGAGCCATGTGCGCGTGTTGCTGCTGCCTTCAAAATCATTAGATATAGCATGTAAACAAAAAATCTAATTCATTCATAAATGATCAGGAAGCAGGAGTTATGTAATTAATGCCTGTGCGTGGTAGTAGTAATAATAGTTTTCATTTGAGAAGCACACAGGGCATTAATGGAAGTTTTGCCGTTAATGGAGTGAAAATGCTCTCGTGACAACTTGTAGTGTTTTGTTGGAGTGTTATTTTATCTTTAGCGTCGGCGATGAACTGTCTCCTAGTCGTTTTTTGTAAAGTTAGTGCTATCAGTGGAGATGAGTTAAAGTGACACAGGGAGAGCAGTTGGCGGAGCAACAGAGGAGTCCTTCAAAACAAAAGGTTAGTTTCTGTTTGAAAACACGGGAGGTGATGATTCTCTCGTTTGGGTTAATTAAACAACAATGTATACTCCTTAAAGCACAGCTGAGATCACTATAAAAGACAAAGATGCAGTCATAAGACACCTTATGAGAGAAGTCAAATTAAATGCTGGAAGTTTAAAGGTTGCTCAAAAAAAAAGAGAGTAATTTGGAAGCCAGATTTGCCCCAAAATACGACAAAAATCTGTCACAGACTAAAGACCAGCATCTCATCCTGAAGTTTGGAGAACGCAGTCACACCACAGTCACGCCAGCTCTCTTCACTGAATCCCATTCAACCACAAAGATGAGCAGAATCTTCTGTCAATCAAGACGGCGACGCTGAAGGAAAAGCAAAATATTTTCTTCCCCGCAAATAAGAAAGTTAAGGAAAAGTTTCATTTTTTTTTTTTTTTAAAGATGATCAGGTCCCATTTTAAGTGCAGGTGATGATCAAACCGAACAATCGACACAGAACGATTCATCTTATTCAAGAAAAGGGCAGTTTGTTAGTGGCAGGTCAGAGTGAGCCCCGCATGTGTGTCTCTAGACGTGACATGTGACACGTGACATGTGACATGCGTGTCTCTAGACGAGGGCCGCGCATGGTTTCTGGGTCTGAAGTGCAAACGCAGACCGACAGCTGGAGGAGGTCGTGACCAACAGTCGGCCTGTTGGGGCGTTCGCCTGAACTCAAGCTACAGTCTCTATTGGAATAGCATTGTGTCGAGTTCAGGCTTTGTGCCCAGGGGCCCCGTGACCCCATGACCCCGTGACCCCTCTCCTTGTTCGGCCCGGCTGGCGTTTTTTCTGGCGCGGCTGGTTCGTCAGTCTCTGGTACCTCGGTCCGATGTCACTTCCTGCCGTCTGCGGCGGCGTAAGCGGTAGTGTCCGTCTTCGCCGCTGCCGTCTCCTCGGTGTTTCCCGGGGGCTGCGGTGACGTGGCGTTGGGCCCGCCCCCGTTCTGAAGAGTTTCCTGTTTGTACTGCTGCACGGCGCGGTGGACGGCGTCCTCGACCAATCGCCTGCTCACCCTCAGGAGCTCCGCCTCGTCGGGCTCAGACCGGCGACGCCCACCTGGGTTGAACAAGCACAACAGAACGATATCATCATCATCATCATCATCATCATCATAATCATCATCATCATCATTCAACCGGACACCATCTTTCACCACCAAGTCCTGGGGGATATATCCAGCTCTACGTTCCGCTTTTTAACCGCTAAATGTACCGCTATATAACCGCTAAATGTACCGCTATATAACCGCGAAATGTTCCACTTTTTAACGGCTAAATGTACCGCTATATAACCGCGAAATGTTCCACTTTTTAACCGCAAAATGTTCCGCAATATAACCGCTAAATGTTCCGCTATTTAACCGCAAAATGTTCCGCTATTTAACCGTTATATGTTCCACTATTTAACCGCTAAACGTTTCGCTATTTACCCGCTAAACATTTCGCTATTTAACCGCTAAACGTTCCACTATTTAACCGCAAAATGTTCCGCTATTTAACCGCAAAATGTTTCGCTATTTAACCGCTACACATTCCACTATTTAACCACTAAATGTTCCACTATTTAACCGCTAAATGTTCCGCTATTTAACCGCTAAATGTTTCGCTATTTAACCGCTAAATGTTCCGCTATTTAACCGCTAAATGTTCCGCTATTTAACCGCTAAATGTTTCGCTATTTAACCGCTAAACATTCCACTATTTATGTTCCGTAGATAATGCAGATTTCAGTTCTTTGTGGATTAATCACTACAAGCAACATCTTTCATCCTACTCAATTTACCATTAATAATACAAACATGAATTAGGGAAGCTTTATAATAAATGATGTTCCAATATTCTCCTTTCATTCTGAAGGAATGGATTAAGTAGCTGAGTAACTCGCTTTATCTGGTACAAGTCTGATATGTTTAGTGCATTTTAAACTTAAAATCTAAGTTTCTGGAACTCTGAATCTTTGTGGTTATAGTGTTCACAGACCAGACTGATTTATAACCCCAAATCAGAAGATAGATATTCATATTTGAGTGTGTGTCTTCAAAAGAGCAGGAACTCAATATCCAATAATATAAACAATGTAAAACTGGATTTCCCAACTTTTTTTATGCCACTAACTGAGAGACTACTCCACTTAATATGTCATATATAAATTATAAGTGACATTTAAAGCCATGAACTCTCCCGTATGAATGATTGTAACAGTAACCATCCCTTATATTCTCATTCCAGTGTGCTCAAAATGAAAAAAATATTAATCTGACAGTGATAAACAAGTCTACGCTCACTCATGACAGACTGAAACCAGCAACAACAGATTGATGTGACAAGTACAGTTAATAATACCATCGCTCAGCTCTTTTGGGATTAATCAACCGCCTGGGGTGAAACTCTTTAACACAGACCAAATTAACACAGAAAGAGACAAAAGACAGACGGCCAGAACGCCAATGATTCATGTCGAAAGACAGGCCGCCAATCAGAAAGAGATCAATAAAGAATCACTCAGCCATGCAGTCTGCCACACACACACACACACACACACACACACACACACACACACACACACACACACACACACACACACACACACACACACACACACACACACACACACACACACACACACACACACACACACACACACACACACACACACACACACACACACACACACAGTATTTGTTAAAGACGGAGACGGCGTGAGAGAGCAATGTGGAGGTCAGGATTATATCCTTAAAGTGTAATGCATACTTTTCTACATTGTGTCGTGGCTTTCTTGCCAAATTAATATGACTATATCGCCTTTTTAGAAACCAGTCTGTTGTTATCCTCCATCCGTAAAAGGGAACCTCTAGTAGCGCTGTGGAGATTTAAAAAGGCCCAAAGCAAAGCCATGAATGACGCCACTCATTTGACGCGTGTGATTTCGTTCTGAAGCGTCACGTCGGAAATCGCCAAACTCCACAGAAACGGCAGTCTTTTTCCAGAAGGGAGAAGGTTCACCATTTAGGCAACATTTCTGTATTTCACAGTAAACCCTTTGTAGTTGATCGTCCCGCGATCCGCTAGTTGGAAGACGTATACTTCCCCCTCTGAAAGTACAACGCTGGTGTCACAGAGTGAAGCTCGTCTGGCGCAATAAACCATCTTTGGCCGAGTGAACGCGCCGCGCTGCAGAGAGCACGCGCTTTTTATTCATTTCTCTCTAAACACTGATGCTGCAAGGGAAGAAAAAAAAATAGAGCTTCGGTTGAAGGGTCCACGTGTTTGGCCTTGAGACACAAATTAACATGAGCACATTAACATATCTGGCAAATTGACTCGGCATGCCCATCATCATTAAATGTGACACGGTGGCGCTCAGCTCTGCTGTATTCTCTGTGCATGTCAACCTGACACATCTAACCACAATTAATTGCATGAGGTGTGCTCAGTCCGTTCGTCACCGCTCGCATCCTCCGGATCTTCTGCTCGGTTGATGTATATTAACCAGATTTCCACCATCACGACCAGCTGGTACTATTGAGTCAAGAGGATTGACACACGCGTTATGTATGGGGTTGGGTACCGAAAGCCGGTTCTCAGATTAGTAACGTAACGTTGATTGCAAGTTTTGCATTGATAAAAGTAGGCCAACAAAATAATAAATTAGCCATTATAAACATGCTTAACCCTTGTGTTGCCTTAGGGTCAATTTGACCCGAATCAATATTACACCCGCGTGTCGCCTTAGGATTAATTTGACCCCATTCAATGTTTAATGTCGGTGTTCTTTCGGTAGTCAACAAACAAACATAAAGTGCCTCACACTTAAACTTGGAAAACAATATTAATTCTAATAATTTTCTGGAGGTTTTAATTGCTGGCGTCAAATTGAACCCAAAGGGTAAAATATGTTAGTAAATATAAAGGTAACAGGAGGGTGAAACATTGAATCAGGTCAAAATGACCCTAAGGCGACAGGAGGGTGAAATATTTAATCGGGTCAAAATGACCCGAAGGCGACAGGAGGGTTAAGATAGAAGTACATCTCATTTATGGTTTATCGAGTTGTGCTTTTCGGAGAAGCACGGGCGCTGGAGCGCCGAGACGCTTTTATAATCGCCTGAGGGGAATGCCCGCCAGTTCGAGTGACTCACGCCTCTGATCAGTGTGTGCAGAGCTGGTTTTGCCCTCAGGCACCAGACCGACTTCACTCCATATCTGGCTCTCTCGTGTGGGAAATGCTTAGATGTTGACTATGTACAATAAAGCCGAGTCAACTTACAAGCTGGTGCTCTATCGGACCGTTTCAGAGACATTTATATGATATACACCCGGGTGTTGTGGATTTGTGTTCCAGGGAAGCAATAAAATGCATTAACTGTACAGATTGGATCTACAGCCGGCTGAGATCCGATCACAAGGCAACCCGAGCTCCTCCAGATGCGGTCCGGCCAATCCCACGGGCTCTGCACTACCACGTGTTTATGCTGGTCGAGATAGGACATCTAGATACAGATTGCATGTTAAAGACAGCCGTGAATGGAGTATATGTGACCCGTATATATTTAAGACCTTGTCTGGGTTTTGAAAGCGGTCTTCATCGGCAAGAGGAACAGAAAAATTGTCGGCAAGAGGCATACGACAACAAATGCCGGTCGAGCTGCTCGCAATCATCATTTGTGATTGGCTCCTTGTTCGTGCAATCAACAGCAATTTTCTTCCATCTAGAGGAGCTGATTTTGTCGTTGCTTCATCCGCTTTCTGCCGACGGGGCAATTCGAAGGTCCACTCTCTGCAATGTGAACAACATCCATGGAGAGGTCCGCTGGGTAAACCGCGGTCTCCTTGTTGAGACACTGTGTACGCTCAGCAGGAACACACTGCGCTGAACCCAGGGGTTTAATAATGAAACACAAAATATACACGTATCTGGTAATACGGCTTCAGCGAAACAAAGACTTTCTTGTGAGGGAGTCGGTCCGCGCCACAAAGTGTCCGAGTGCAACGGGAACTCCCGTAAAGACGAGAGCACTTACTGAACTCCAGAGGTTTGGTAAACGGAGCAACCCCGTCGCTTTGTACATGATTTACACATAACTCATCGTGCGGTGGAGGAAGATATTAAAGCATGAGGCGGCGGCGCTCTTTGTGTGCGAATACTTAAATATACACTACAAAAGTTTGGGGTCATCCAGACAATTTCGTGTCTTCCATGAAAACTCACTTTTATTTATCAAATGAATTGAAAATTGAATAGAAAATATAGTCAAGACATTGACAAGGTTAGAAATAATGATTAATATTTGAAGAATTAATTTTGTTCTTCAAACTTCAAGCTCAAAGGAAGGCCAGTTGTATCGCTTATATCACCAGCATAACTGTTTTCAGCTGTGCTAACATAATTGCACAAGGGTTTTCTAATCAGATATTAGTCTTCTAAGGCGATTAGCAAACACAATGTACCATTAGAACACTGGAGTGATAGTTGATGGAAATGGGCCTCTTTACACCTCTGGAGATATTTCATTAGAAACCAGACGTTTCCACCTAGAATAGTCATTTACCACATTAACAATGTATAGTGTGTCTTTTTGATTAATGTTATCTTTATTGAAACAACAGTGCTTTTCTTTGAAAAATAAAGACATTTCTAAGTGACCCCAAACTTTTGAACGGTAGTGTACGTTAAAAGGTAAATATCAGCCCGTAAAGCTGTTGCCCTCAGAATGTTCCGAGCTTATGGACACAACTTCGTATCGACGTAGAGATAATGGGATACTGTATCGATCTCTGAAAGAAGATCATCATGTTGTCCCCTGGGAGTCTTCCTCGTTGAAGGAGGCGACAGGAGGTGGGGGTGAGGATGCTAACAGAAGGCCATAATGGAGTCTCCTCCATCGCTTCCTGTCCTGCTTCTTCAAACCTGACAAGACCGCTGAATTAACTGAATTTAACCTGATGGGAAATATAATAGCAGCTAAAATCGAATGCTGGCAGATACTTTGTAAAATACTGTTGAGCAACACATCAGATGTGATACGATTTCCCCAATATAAGTAGAAGCTAATGATAATTCATCAGGATTTTCCGGGGAAATAGTCCCTGTGATTACATAATGATCATTTGGAAAGTCTCTTGTAAATCAATATAAATCACTGTAATTCAGAAGTTGTTGAACGTGATCACATCATCGAGCATCTGGAATTTCATTCTTTGATGATCTGAATAAAATTAGGCAATTTGAAGTCGATGATTAGAATTAGATCGGGTTTTAATTGGACGTGAGGAAGGGCACATACTTAACCGTTTGGCTTGGAGAGGGTTCAAATCTGCAACACAAACATCAAATATTAGAAACACGCAGTAAAAAAAGAGGAAAAACGAAGAGATGTGTCGCGGTCTCGTGGATTTGATACGCTCGGCACAGCTCTGAAAGTCTCTCACACAAGGGAGGTACTTCTAAGGGCTAGATAGCAGTGGTTAGGATCGGTGCCCTCGGTTACACAAGGAATAAAATGGACGCTCAATCATTCTTAAAGAATGTTGTGATCCAAGTCCTCCGGCTGGCATGCTGCCAAACGCTGAAAGAATGCGCAGTGTAGAAATAGAGTGCGGGTGTTCACTTTTGGGGGGGGGGGGGGGGGGGGCTGAATGCGAGAAACACGGTAGACACGAGAGAATAATGTGTTACACAAGTCTGCATTTTTGTTGTATTACTTTGTACGGTGAAGAAAACTCTTTGTCCGGTGAGAGAACTTATTTTTTTGGAAGGAATGCACACGTTGAACCAACGTCAAGATGAGGTAACGCTTTAAAAAAAAAATGAAGTGTTGGCTGATTTTAAAGATGGAAGGATTAAAGACTCATGAGGAGCTCAGTCCTCCTTTCATCTCCGCTCTCTTCTTCAGATATGATACAATATTATCAGGACACTTTGACCCCGATACCAACAGACGTGTGCGTGACTCAAAGGTCTGTTTCTTTTGATGGGGTGTGTCTGGCCTGTTCAATGTTGGCCTGTCAAAATAAAAGCCTTTATGATGGCAGTAAAGCTGCCCTCTGTACCGGGGACACACACACACACACCCACACAACTTGTCTAACAGTATCTCTGAGCTTGTATCCTCGCTCTCTCACTCTTTTTCTGTCTCTTCATCTTTCATACTCCCTATTTGTATGACTGCCTCTACTTAAAAAAAAAAGAAAAATACTGGCAGTGTTGTCATGGTGACGGGAGAAGAACCACACAGACACTTCAACTTTTAACAACCCAGCAGGTTGTACTGACGAACATCCATTTTTCAGGGCAGTTTTCCCCATCTCTCGTGTCCATGTGTGCTCTTCTTTCACATCGGTTTGGACTTTCTTTCTTTCTTTCCTGTTCGCCCTGCTGCCTCTCTTTCTCTCAGGCTCACCATTGCCATATTTATTAACTGTGTGTGTCTGAAGATCTGTTTTCAAATACCGCTTCTGATTTCTCCCCGTGGGCGGATATATTTTCCCTCCTCCGTGTATTTGACATCATAAAAGAAAAAGAAAAAAATAGTGGAACAAATGTGCGAAAGCTGAAATCCGTAAGCGTTCATCAGCAGCCGAGTAGGGGCTGGGAAATATGGAGAGAATTAAAATATTAATGTGTTTTTGACAAAATACCTCAAATCGATCATTGGTGCATTTACAAAAATGTTTTCACGATGAGATTTTTCACGCATAATCATGAGTACATATTGTATATAATGACAGGAAAAGACAACACTTGCGCTATATTCTAATATTAAACATCTCCGACGGTATCTCATTGCAAAAATATCAATATATTACCAATCCCTAAGTTTGAGATTTCATTAATGTCAAAAACAAGGTGCGAAGTTGCAGAACTATAATATAAAAATGAATATAATATACTCCTTGGAACCTCTCTCTTCCACTCGGGTGATTCATACGTCGCCCATATGGCGCAAGCCAAGCCACTTAGTAGAATCTGGTTAAACCTATATTGGAAATGAGATTAGTGCAGGATATGCGGTCTTCTGTCCGACAGCAACTAGCGTGCCAGATTGTGTCTTCGTGAGTTTGAGCACGGCTCAAAGTCTGTCGTTGACGGAAATGTCTCAACTACGGCTGCAATTAATGTCAATTGTCTTTATTGGGTTCTTGTAATTATTTCCTTGAAGTATCAATTCGCCATTTGGCCTCTAAAAACGCAAAAAAAGAGTGTGTCAAACAAATACATCACTATTTTTCAGAAGCCACGTCGTCTTCGACCGTCTTGTACATCCGACGAAGACTCTTTGAGCCGAAGACGCTCGATGCGCAATTATATTAAACGGAGAAAAGAAGCGAGAAATACAAGTCAGCTTAAAAACATAAAGAAACTAGAATGGGCACTCGGTAGAGCGCATACCTTTGCATATCACAAGATTGGGCATTGAATTATGAACATTTTGGCATTAGTTGCATGCCAATTGGACAAAAATATATCGTGCTATGGAAAAAAAAGAAAAGATGTTGACCTTTCCATGACCTTGACCTTTGACCTGATTGATCCCAAAATCTAATCAAATGGTCCCCGGATAATAACCAATCATCCCACCAAATTTCATCCGATTCGGTTCAATACTTTTTGAGTTTTGCGAATAACACGCATACAAATAAATAAATAAATAAATACACGGCGATCAAAACATAACCTTCCGCATTTTCAATGCGAAGGTAACTATTTGTGAATAAATGCTGCAAACCTAAATGTCGTCTCAGACGTCCTTCATGTTCAGGGCTAATTAACAAACGTTAGCATGCTAAACCAGGATTGTAAATGTTATACCTGCTGTAAGTCACCATGCTAGCACTCTGGCGTTAGCACTTGGCTCGAGATGCTAGCAGGGCTGTGGACTCTTAGTCGTGTTTATATTTCAAATAGTAGCGAAACTATACAACTAATAATTATATCCCATGATAATGTATCAAACGAAAACCCCTTTTAGCGCACGGGTAACGGAACATGTTGCCGCGATGAGCATATAGCTGCTAGCATGGCCGTGAACTCATCTCCTCCCTCCGCTTGGTTCCTCTCCTCAAACCCTTGCCTCCTCCATCTTATTTCGCTCAGACGGGCAAAAGGTTGCGACGTCTGCGGCGTGCGATCGCTGTATGAGGGAATACGATTGACCCGTCGGCGAGCGGCGGGACTGTGGAATGTGAAGTGACAACGACTCAGCGTCCGCTTTGTTTTCATTTCATTCCCGCCGTCGGCGCTCTGCTCCGCTCGACCGCCTCTCTCCCGAGCCCTGATTTATGTTCTGCTATTACTTCAAACCCACTTACGCACTCATTCTTCTTTCTCTCTCCAAATAACTAATAGAGTCCTCTTCCTGGTTGGTGCAGAGGCGAAATTCTAATTTTTTAGCCTGCAGCTTTCAATGCTTTACGCCATGATGGAGGGAGCACTTTATAATGCTCGGTGATGTGAGACTACGCAAGCGCTTCAAGTCCACATGCACTGTCAAAAGGACTCGTAATAATCCCATTAAAGACTTGAACCCACTGATTACGTTTACATCCATCCTCATAATCTGCTGCTATGACGCATTACCTTCGCATTGAAAATGCATTTATTTATTTATTTGTATGCGTGTTACTCGCATAACTCAAAAAGTATTAAACCGAATCGCATGAAATTTGGTGGGATGATTGGTTATTATCCGGGGACCATTTGATTATATTTTGGGATAGATCGGGTCAAAGGTCAATGTCAAGGTCACGAAAAGGTCAAAATCTTCTTTTTACCATAGCACGGTCAATTTTTATCCAATTGGCATGCAACTAATGCCAACATGTTCATAATTCAATGCCCAATCTTGAGATATGCGAAGGTATGCACGCTACCGAGTGCCCGTTCTAGTTCCCTCTGAAATGAACACATTTCCTTAAAACTCTCTCGCAGCGGTCTGGGCAGATATTTAAATGCAACATATATGGGAGGAGGACGGGGATCGAGCATAAGAGAGGAACATGGGCAGATGAAGAGGAGGAGAAGAAACAAAAGGGGGGGGGGGTCGTGGGAAAAGAGGAGGAGATTTACTACAGTACAGTGTGTGATGTGAGGAAGAGGAAGGCGTATGTGCACAACATGGAGATCTCCTTTACGGAGGAGGCTGGACGCAGAAAAATGAGATGGAAAATTAAAAAAATAAGGCAGACAGGACTTTAGAGGACAGAGAGGGAGTCAAAGACAAGGACAGTGAGGTTTGTAAGGGGGGGGGGGGGGGAGGACTGATGGTGAAGTGGTTTCCTGAGGAAATACCAGAGACTCTCTCTCTCTCCCAGTCACGAGCTACAGACTGCAGCCCCGCTCTACCCATTGATATTCACACTGTATATATTTAGATGGCTCATATTCAGGTTGCAGGGCGACGACGGGAGAGCTCTCTATGAATTATTACTGACGAAACCAACCTCATGGAGATCAGATGTGCACATCACTGAATGCCAGGAGGACTACTTTGGGTTCACCAGGGAAATATGTGCTCTTTTAAAAGCAAATGCGCCCGAATGCCAAACAACAGACTACTGCCGTGCTAAGAAGTAACCTTAATGGAGATTAATCTGATTAATTAGACATTTGGCTAGAGGGAGGAAGTCAGATCAATAGACCTGAGCCGAATCCTTTGGCTCATTCTGCAGCTCTCTAATTGACTTATTTTTCTACACTATTACCTAAACCTTTGGCCTAAGGAGTCTGCATTCTTTGTCATTACAACAGAATACAATAATGACATTTCCGACAGTCTCTTCTTTGTGCCAGAACAATGGCATTCTGGGTGTCGGCGCCCAGAAGGGTGCGAGTCGGTTCCTCTTTACCAGCGCTGTAATCCGACAATTTCACTTCCGATAAATGTTCCTCAATCGAGACGACAACAATCAAAGCTCTATTCTCTCCCTCCGGATGTTTCACATAAAGCCTTCGTCCCTCCGCACATCTTCATCATCCCCATCCAATGACTTTGAAGGCGTAAGAGGGCGATGGGCCTCCTGATAGTGCGCCTTGACACAGAACAGAGTGAATGGATTTGGCAATGATGAAAAAATATTTTTCTGAACCAAACTCGACACAAATGGAAACCCACCGATCAATTTGGGCAAAAAGAAACAGCAGCATACTAACTGTGAAAAATAAGACAGCAAAAAAAAGACTGTCAGACTTAGAAAAAACAATTTATGCTTTTATTTCTTGTATCTACTAACTGGCCTCCTTAATAGGGCTGCAACAACGAATCGATAAAATCGATAAAAATCGATTATTAAAATAGTTGGCAACGAATTTCATTATCGATTCGTTGTGTCGCGCGATTATTACGGCGCTCAATAAGTCACAGAGTATAAACAAAGTACATTTGAGCGCAGAGCGGCGCAGGAGAAACAAGAGCAGAGCGAAGGGAGAGACCAGAACGCTGCGTTGTGAGAGCCAATCAGCGCTGAGCTGCTCCTCTGTTGATGAATCTAATTGGCTGCTGCTGCTCACGTGGCGCTGGATGCGGAAGTCCTTCACGTAGTCGGAGACATTCACGGAGCTAAGTGCGCCTCCGGGTGACGTCATGACCCCAGACACCAGGGCGCTACATGTCACGACGTGTGTGGCATTTCCACAAGAGTATAACGTAGAAAACGTGGTTATTTATTCCGTGGCGGATAGCGGAAAATATTTTTCCACGGAGAAAGGCAACGGAGATAAGCCACGCCGCCACTCGTGTGAGCGCTGCGCGTGCAGACAACATTTAACGGAGCGAGACAGCGCGTGCGCTCTGATCGTGCGCTCTTTTAATGAAGTATCGATACTAAAAATATGCTAAATCACATCGTTTTTAACGTACGGGTACTTTGTTAGCATCGCTACATCGTGCAGCGTGACAGCAGCAGATGTAGCGGACTAACATTCAAGCTAACCTAACTTCCCAAACGCTGTCGACATCTGAACGCTGATTGGCCGAGACGCGACACGTCTCATCAAAGATGTTTTATTGCGAAGAGCACCACTTCACATTTTTTCCGCGTCTCACTGCAATCTCAACGGCAGCGGGTCAGGTGAACAAAATAATCAATCGGAACGCGTCTCTGATATTGTTCAGGGGGCCACATGGGGACCACTGCTCAGGAGAGGAAAGCTGTCAGTCTGTTTGTGACGGTTCATCCACATGCTGACCAGTGAACAGGGTTCATCACCATGGTGACCAGTGAACAGGTTCATCACCATGGTGACCAGTGGATCTCCAGGACCTTTCCATGACTTTAAACCACATTTCCATGATTGAATATTTTGTGAAAACTCTGTCTATACGTGACAAAGTGAGAAGATGTAGTATTTAAACTAACAATGAGAATTCCAAAGCATACCGTATATATACCGTGTAAATTAAAATTTGAATAAAACAAATTTTCATTACTTTTCCAAATATTTTGGGATTTTATTTTTTTCAATTACTTTTATAGGCCTGGTAATAGCCATTTAAAAATTCCATGACTTTTCCAGGTTTTCCATGACCGTACGGACCCTGTTTTGAATATAGGGTTGAAAATTAAAGTTTTTTAGTTTTTTATCCGATTAATCGATAAAATAATCAACCGATTAATCGATTATCAAAATAATCGTTAGTTGCAGCCCTACTCCTTAATAAAACCATCAGACAACTCATTGTAGAAGAGAGAACACGTCAGCTTTATGAGATTTGTATAAACATTTTTTATAACTTGTCTACTCCTTTATACTCATCACAGCTCTAACTTGCATTCCTTAGGACTTTGAAAGACCTCCGTGTACGATAAACTTGCCTTGTATTAGTCGGCATGCGAGCATGCTCACAATGCCATAATTGTAACGTTTAGCACGTATAATGTTGGAATATTTTCTATATTTGTCATCTTTGTTTGACGTGTTAGCATGCTAACATTTGCTAATTGGTACAAAAACACAATGTTTCTGATTGACAACCAAATTCTTGCAAAACTAACGTATTCGAGAAATAGAAGTTCTTGTTGCGCTATGAAGAGGATTCATCCTCCGGGGACCAGGAATGTGTGGACAAAACTTCAAGGAGGCGACACATCTATTAGAAGTCGAGCTATTTCTGAACCAAAGTGGTCGACGGATCGAACCAACAGAAGATAAAATAGCCCACAAATAAAATATTTAGTTTTCTTGTTTATATATGTACGTATATTAATATAAATATATATTTACTTTTCTTTTTTATATATGTATATACTATATATATATACACATATAGTTTTTTGGTTTATATATGTATATATAGATATATATAAAATAAATAAATATATTTATATATATATATTTATACAAAGAAAACTAAAAATATATATGTATACATATATAAACAAGATCACTAAATATATATATATATTTAGTTTTCTTGTATATGTTGTTCTTGTTTTTACAAGAAAACTAAAGAAAAAGAAAACTAAAGAAAAAGATACATATATATATATATATATATATATAAGTGCATGATTTTTGTAGAAAAGTATATGTTCCTACATCCAATCAATCAAAAATAATGTGCTTGACAGTTTACTATATTCAATAAGTTTCGTCACTGCTTCTTTTAATTCAATAAAAGCTCTTTTAGCATCAGAGGCGTGAGAACGGATGCAGACGTTAAAGCGGTGCAGCGTGTGGCCTGTGAACGCCGCTTCGACCCGTGGATGCGCCGACCGGCAACGGGCGGAAACAAAACGCGACACGTCTTGATTGGACACCTCTCACTCCTCTCGCCTCACACGTCCCAACCTAGCATGTTAGCTAACGCACAGGAGCAGAACGAGGCACGACCCCACTGTGACGAGATGAGGCGGTGTGGTTTCTGTCGAAAAAAGAAGAAAAAAAGCAAGACACAGGGCCGTTTCTCTTCGTTTGATCACAAAACACAAACTAGAGGTCATTATTCCCCTTGAATGAGCTTCAAAGCATGAACGCTGTAATTTGAACCCAGCTGCCACTCCCCCTCCTCCAGGAGAGAGGACCCTGACAGGCAGGCGGCGTTGGCCTTCTGCCGCTCCGTCCCACTCGCACAGGCGGAGAACGTCAATACCTCTGGTTTCTTTTTATTTACATTTAGAGCACGGTGACGTTAAACCGAAAAGAGAAATAATCAACACAGCGAGACACCGGAATGAAAACAGTCCGGACTGTACGGCTGAGAAAAAAAGATGGATTAAGCCTTGCTGCATGCATCTCTCCTCCTCCTCTCATCTTTATCCCCCTCTTCCTCACATGTGACCTCTGCTGTCTTCACCAGCGCTCTCTCTATCTCTCCCCCTCCCTATCTCTCTCCCCCTCTCTCTCTCTCCCCCTCCCTCCCTCTCTCTCTCCCCTCTCTCTCCCCCCCCTCTCTCTCCCTCCCTCTCCCTCCCTCTCTCCCCCTCCCTCTCTCTCCCCCCTCTCTTCACCAGCTCTCTCTCCTCCCTCTCTCTCTCCCCTCCCTCTCTCCCCTCTCTCTCTCTCTCCCCTCCCTCCCTCCCTCTCCCCTCTCCCTCTCTCCCCCCTCTCTCTCCCTCCCTCTCTCTCCCCCCTCTCCCCCCTCTCCCCCTCTCTCCTTCTTCTTCCCTCTCTCCCTCTATTAATCAGAATTCTTCACACAGTTTCTATTTTTTTTGTGCCACAAACCTCGACAGCTCCCGTCTGTTCATGGTAATTTCTGTTCGGTTGCTGCATACTATTATTGCAGGTGAGCAGCTCATGTCGGAGCCCCCCCCTCCCCCCCTTCGGCTCATTGAAAGCTGTGGCACTCTGCGAGGGGGAACGCTGCCTTTATCTGACGAACCGACGCTGTGAAAGGAGCGCTGTGCATCATTTGTTTCCACAGATCCCAAAAGGGCAACAGAGCAAACAGTCTACGTGCATTAGCGCAAAGTAATAGGAATACTGTTCTATACGTGTATAATCAGAACCCACTGACTGAGGGGAGGTGGGGAGTGCATTACAAATACAAATCTCTGAAAGAGCTCCAGCGAGGGAGATTTGGTTACTGCATTGTTTACGCGGCTCTACGATGGAACGCAGTAATCACACCGGATTAAATCCCGTTTGCGACTTTATTCCTCCGAAACGAGGCAGTAAACGCATTTAAATTAAATTGCGAACCGAATGGGTTCTGATGCCGATCTCACCCCCTCGCTGCGTGTTTTTCTGAATATCTCCTCAACTGTCAAGAGAGGAAAAAAAAGAAGCTAAATTCTCCTCTCAATCGGTTCGTGAAGCTTTACTTTTAAACAGAGGAATCATTCAAATGGTTTAAACCAACAGAAGATTGGCAAATATCCTCTGGTGTCAGCCGCTGTGATGGGGAAGATATGTTTGTGGTTTGAGGTTCAAGATCTGTTCTCCTTTTTTTTGGACATTTTATCGACTTAAGTCAACAGATAATAAAAGTCATTGTTAGCTGCAGCCCTCCTCGAGAAGCAGAATATTTTGGCCCAACACACGAACCTACACTCCCCACAACCGACAACTTCCTTCACCTGTCCAAAGTTATTTTACATCTTTTATTCATTGTAATTGACGAGTTGAAACCAGATGTAAACGACACGTGAACGTGAACGCATCATCTGTGTGAATATGTGGTGCAAAGGCCGTAACTCTGTCGTCGTGGGTCGTGTATCCTCCATAGTGTTCACGCATCGTCTTCACACACAGCTCACGTATTGGTATTCACATATTCCCTTCAGAGCTTTTCGCTTTCACAGTTTACGGAGTTTATGCGGCGCAGAAGGAGATAACGACGGAGGGATATAATAGAAAAGACAATCGTATTTATCTTTGCGATGCGAGAAAGAATCGAGGTAATCGATTGTGCGATTGCCTGCGTTCCTTGAAATGCGGTGGAAAGGCGTTTCGTTCGAGGGCGTGTGTGTGTGTGTGTGTGTGTCAGGTGCTCTGCTGTGACGGGTCGTGTTCTCTGCAGTGACTGAAAGTATCGCTGTGTGACACCGTGTCACATTGGTGATGGACACACACACACACACACACACACACACACACACACACACACACACACACACACACACACACACACACACACACACACACACACACACACACACACACACACACACACACACACACACACACACACACACACACACACACACACACACACACTTTGTCCACCTCCCTTTCCTCTTGTCTTTGACTCAATATCACCATTTCCCTTAAAAAGTTCATTCCGTTCTTTTCCCCTCATTAGTCTTCATGCCCTGCATCCCTCTTTCCCCCCTTCTCTCCCTCCGCTTGGAAGTAGGGCACGGTGGCTCGACTGTTTATAGCAATGCAGCTGCAAGCGGCGCGAGAGAGAGAGAGAAGAGGAAAGAGAGAGACACAGGGGGGAAACAGGAGGAAAGAAGAGGAGAGCAATCTGTCACTCAGATTATTATTCTAATCTCTTTTCTGTCCTCACCACCTATTCTCAGAATCGCACTGACGGCCAGTGTCAAAGTCTGCGTTTATGATCGTATTGACAGCATATGCACACGCCACGCACACTAATCATTAATCCAACCAACAGCTGAGTGGTAATATAAAGAAACTAGTTTTCTACACTTTCAATGAACAGAAAATCGATTAGACAACGACAAAAGTGTATTTAGTTAGTTTGATTCATACAAAAACAACGCCCTGGCAGTTGCATTGGGCTGCAGAATTATTTTTTTCGGGGTGGGGGGTGTTAAAGTATCTTTAATTATCCAATTTCTTGCACTAGAATGAAAACTGGGACACACAACTCGTCCAATTTACTTGCCCGGACATAACAAGGGAAACTGAATTCTCGCCCAATCAACCGAAGCCTTCCCTTTCACCGAAGATAATCTATTCCACACACAGAAAACCTGCAGTAACAGTGATACTGTAATAACAGGACATGTACGTGTGCCAGAAATGATCATTAATGAAATGTTACATGCATGGATGCAAAGAAAAAGACTCTACATCTATAAAGAGGTTGCATATCGTTCGATAATTCCTTCACGATAATGGCAAAAGTCGCAAGTAAGTAATAACAGTCGTGAACGTGTTTTAATTATTCAATCGACTAAATCAATCCAGACTTCAGCCGCTGCGGAACAACGGGAGAGAAGCACTTCTGAAAGACGTATTTAAACCCCGGGCTGCGGCGGTAATTATCCTCTCGAGCTCATTTCATGTCGTGTGAGCTGATTCGGGGCGAGTTATCGCTCTCGCTCCCGTCATCTTGAGGGAGACTAGCGGCGCTTCGCCGTTCCTTTGATCTCATACTGAGACATTTTTTATTTCCTTTTTCCCCGACCAGTGGTCCAGATAGCATCAGGGCTCAGGCAACACTCACTGCAGAGATGTGGTGATATCTGGGTAATCTGTGCCACATGAGACACAACCCTGTGAGCCGCCTTTTAAAAGTCCCTTTAACCCTCCTGTTACCTTCACATTTACTAACATATTTTACCCTCGGGGTCAATTTGACCCCAGCAATTAAAACCTCCAGAAAATTATTAGAATTAATATTGTTTCCCAAGTTTAAGTGTGAGGTACTTTATGTTTGTTTGTTGACTACCGAAATAGCCCTTTAAATATATAAAAAAGTTGATATTTCTTATGTGTTTGACACAGTGAAAAACAGCCTGGGGTCAAATTGACCCCAAAGAACACCGACGTTAAACATTGAATGGGGTCAAATTGACCCGGAAGGTAACAGGAGCGTCAAACCACTGCCCTCCCTCCCCTCCCCTCCCCCAACTCCCCCTCCACTCAAATATGTGCGTCGCTTGGAGCTCCACGGTGGTTGACACTAGAGGGACGGTTTTCACGGTCATCTGTTGAAGGAGGAAAGCGAGAGTTCGAGAACGTCTACTCGTGAGCAGGAAGTTGTGACGCCGAGTCGTTTGGAAGTTAATCGCGGTCCAATAAAGAAACGCTATTTTAAGTCAAAAGTAGGAGTCGCCTTTTTGAAAATAAATGATAATTAGCTAATTCACGGATTTTAGATTCCAGATGTCATGTCAACAATCGACGGAACCATGACCGGCTTATTATTGGAAGCTGATTATTTGCCTAGAAAACGGGTCCGAAACAGATCGTATAGCTTTCGGGTCATTAAAGCGACACCTAAAAAATATGTTTTCCAAATACTCACAATTAAAGAAATGACTACTTTATGCAAAGGACACAACAAACGTATCAACAAGCAAAGGAATAGGAACTTTGCGAGGTCCTTATTTTAGCATCAAACCACTATTTGCTAGAATAAACTTGCTTTCCTTTTGTGTCGCTATCTCCTCGCTTTGTTTAAGTGGCGGCTTTAAGTGCGCCGTAAAGCGCAGCGCCTACCCTCGCATGGCCGATGTTTGCGCCGTTAGCAATAAAAGCTCCAAGCCACCTGCCCAGCCATCGTCATGTTGAGAGCCAGGATTAAAACACAGATTAGCACTTCAGTGGCACTTAAATGGCTCTTATTATGGTACTTATGTAGTTCGACTATGTTGAGGAAATGTTACTTTCTGTATTCTTGTTGTTCTGAGTTTGTACTCTAGGTTGAGTGCACTTATTGTAAGTCGATTTGGATAAAAGCGTCTGCTAAATGACGTGATGTAATGTGGACTCAGCAGATATGCTCTGCGTTGAGAATGTAGCACCTTTAAAAAGCCACCGATGGTTTAAAGTTCCTCCGTGAAGTTCTTCACCCCTAGTGGCACTATAGCGTAACGTCAGCCGTCGCACGTAGTCGGTACGTGTGCACGAGAATGTGTTTCGCGACCTGGCGGCGGTTTCGCGACGCTCTGCCGATCGGCGCCGTGGACACGCGAAGAAGCGACGAAATGCAATAAAAGGCAGCAAAGAAGAAAAGCTAGCGAACACGGTTGGAAATGTCTGGAACATTGTCTCTACAGGCGGTTTCTGTGAAATGGATTCAACCTCGAGGAGAGGCTGATTATGGGGAGAGAAAAAAAATCTATTTGAAAGAAAACTCCAAAGAGCACCTTTAAGTGTGCGTCGAGGTTAACCCTTGTGTTGCCTTCGGGTCATTTTGACCCGATTCAATGTTTAACCCTCCTGTTACCTTTATATTTACTAACATATTTTACCCTTTGGGTTCAATTTGACGCCAGCAATTAAAACCTCCAGAAAATTATTAGAATTAATATTGTTTTCCAAGTTTAAGTGTGAGGTACTTTATGTTTGTTTGTTGACTACCGAAAGAACACCGACATTAAACATTGAATGGGGTCAAATTAATCCTAAAGCGGGGGGAGGGTGTAATATTGATTCGGGTCAAAATGACCCGAAGGCAACACAAGGGTTAAAGAACACACTTTAAGTTTAATGCTGACGGCTGACATTTTTTCCATCGCAAAGTTGACACGGCAACTAATTAATCCATCTGGTTGCAGAAGCTCGGACAGGGCAACTCAGGAATGAGGTGAATTAAGACAGCTGACCTATGACCGTCACACACACACACACACACACACACACACACACACAAAGGGAACTGCGTGGTCACCCTCTCTCGCATGAACACTCCTTGACCGTCTGTAGGTCACAGACGATCATGGATGCGCACACACACACACACACACACACACGCGCAGGCAGCCGACACAAAGCGACACACATGCTGTATTCCCACGCTACATGCATAGAGTCCCTCTCCACAGACGGCCCGGCGGAGTCCATCGATCCAATCGGTTTCTCCAACAATGCACACCCACGCATGGGGACGGAGACACTTACTGATTTTCTCCTCCGCTTGGGAGAACGGGAAGCAGCACAGTTGACCCATGGCGCCTCCTTCCCTCACCTCCTATTCCCCTTCGAGAGGTTGATGGAGAGAGGGTCCCGCTTCCTCCCTCTTTATATCCCCGACTCCCCTTTCTCCACCCCCCCCCCACCCCCACCCTCGAAGGACAAGCGGACCCGGTGAGGATGGAGGCAACAAACAAAAAGAAAAGCCCTAAAAAAAAAAAAAGCCTCCCTTTCCTTCCGCAGAGCCCGAGGAAGACCGAGAGAGTCAGCAGACGAGGGGAAAATAAAACGAGTGGCTCCTTGCTCTCGCTCTACTTTGCACTGGCGCGGGGAGGAGGGGTGTGTGTGTGTGAGCGCAAGAGAGAGAGAGAGGGAGAGAGAGAGAGAGGGGAGGGGGCGAGAGCTTGTGTGTATATAACACAAAAAGAGTGTAATTTAGTGTGAAGTAGCGTAAGCGGATGAGGGGGATGTATAAAATAGAAAATGTGTGTGTGTGTGTGCGTGTGTGTGGTTGAAAGGGGAGTAGGAGGGGCATGTTGTGCGGGCAAGCTTCTGTAAATGTACAATCAAGACCAAGTGATCATGCTTACCAGTGTGTGTGTGTGTGTGTGTGTTTGTGTGTGTACACGGGGACCTCATTATGGCAGCTTGAATAATGGTTGTAGAATACAGCAGCTGCTGCTGCGCGTCTTATCTATTCATGAGACCGGAGATGTTCTTTCGTGGCGGCCAAATATTCCCAAAAGATAGGAGAAATATGATGTTAAAAACAGGTCAGCTTCAAGCCAGAGGAAGATGAAGAGGATGGAGGTCAGGGGTGAAGAAAGACATCAAGGTGAGGGTCCAGGGAATATGGAGACACACTGTCGTGTCGGTATTATTCGGTTATCTGGTGCGTTGCATGTCATTAAAAAAACTAAAATGCTGCAAATCTACTGAACAATAGATGCTCCGGTGTGGTGTTCACATCCTGAACCTCACTGTGCCGGACCCCCCGCCCGCCTCCAACCAGCTCTGGTTCTTTGTTTACTCTTCCAACCCCGTGAGAGTGCTTTTGGACTTCTCAGCTTTCTGTCAAAGCCTGAACATAAACTCAATCACAGTGGAATAAATACATGTTGATATACAGTCGTATGTAAAAGTTTAGGCACCCCTCTGAGGCTGCATGATAATTTACTCTGTCTTCACCAAAAAAAGATCACAGTTGTGTAATATTCATTTTCTAGTTAACACTGAGTGCTGGGGTGTTTCCCAGACAAAGATATTTAGTGTAGCAGTATTTAGTTGTGTGCAATTAAATCAAATGTGAAAAATAGGCTGTGCAAAAGTTTGGGCACCCTTATCATTTTGTTGATTTGAATACCTGTACCTACTAAATCGCTGATTAACTGCAACACATAATTAGTCTGATTAACTCGTTAAGCCTTCAATTCCATAGAAAGGTGCATCCAATCATTAGAAAAGGTATTTAAGGAAGCCAATTGCAAGTTGTGCTTCTCTTTGATTCTCCTCTGAACAGTGGCAACATGGGGCATCAAAACAGCTCTCGGATGATCTAAAACAAAGATTGTCCAGCAGTATGGTTTAGGGAAGGCTACAAAAGTTATCCCGGAGGTTTCAGCTATCAGTTTCCACTGTGAGGAATGTTATTAAGAAATGGAAGGCAACAGGCACAGTTCTTGTTAAGGCCAGAAGTGGCAGGCCAAGAAAAATATCGGAGAGGCAAAGGCGAAGAATGGTCAGAATGGTCAAGGACAACCCTCAGACCACCTCCAAAGACCTGCAAGGTGATCTTGCTGCAGATGGTGTCACTGTGCATTGCTCCACCATTCAGCGCACATTGCACAGAGAACAGCTGTATGGGAGAGTGATGCGGAAGAAGCCTTTTCTGCACACACGCCACAAACAGGCTCGCTTGAGGTATGCAAAACTACATTTGAACAAGCCAGGCTCATTTTGGAACAAAGTGCTGTGGACTGATGAGACAAAGCTACAGCTCTTTGGTCACAACAAGAGGCGTTACGCATGGAGGCAAAAGAACACAGCATTCCTAGAAAAACACTTGCTGCCCACAGTCAAATTTGGTGGGGGGTCCATCATGCTGTGGGGCTGTGTGGCTAGTGCAGGTACTGGGAATCTAGTTAAAGTTGAGGGTCGCATGGATTCAACTCAGTACCAGCAAATTCTTGACAATAATGTTCTAGAATGTGTAACAAAGCTGAAGTTAGGGGGAGTTGTGTTCCAGCAGGACAACGAGCCCAAACATGGCTCCACATCCACTGAGGCATTTATGCAGAGGAACAACTACAATGTTCTGGAATGGCCATCCCAGTCGCCAGACTTGAATATAATTGAAAATCTATGGGGTGACTTGAAGCGGGCTGTCCACGCTAGGCACCCATCAAACCTGACTGAACTGGAGATGTATTGTAAGGAAGAATGGTCCAAAATACCTTCATCCAGAATTCAGACACTCATCAGAGGCTATAAGAAGCGTCTCGAGGCTGTTATTTTTGCAAAAGGAGGCTCTACTAAATATTTATGTGATTTTTCTGTTGGGGTGCCCAAATTTATGCACCTGTCTAATTCTCTTATGATGCATATGGCATATTTTCTGTTTCTCAAATAAACCTTATTTCACTGCTAAAATATCACTGTGTCCATGAAGTATTATATATATGACAAAGAAGTTCCTGATCCAAATGCCCAACAATTTATAGATGAAAGTAATGGAGATTATCAGGGGTGCCCAAACTTTTGCATACGACTGTATCTGTATAGAGGTTAATGTTGGTTGACAAATAATGTTCGGCAACACTAATTGATTAATCATTGAATTAATTTATCAAACCAAAAGTAAGGACAACGCCTCGACTATTAGAAGTGCATTGGTGAGAACATTAACTTGATAGTTTTGTCTGTTCGCTAAATCTAGTCTTGCCTTAACCCTCCTGTTACATTTAGGGTAAATTTGACCCCATTCAATGTTTAATGTCGGTGTTCTTTGGGGTCAATTTGACCCCAGGCTGTTTTTCACTGTGTCAAACATATAAGAAATATCAACTTTTTTATATATTTAAAGGGCTATTTAGGTAGTCAACAAACAAAACATAAAGTACCTCACACTTAAACTTGGGAAACAATATTAATTCTAATAATTTTCTGGAGGTTTTAATTGCTGGGGTCAAATTGACCCCGAGGGTAAAATATGTTAGTAAATGTGAAGGTAACAGGAGGGTTAATAGTATTAAAATGAGGGATTCCCAAAGCCTCACATCAGGACCGGAGCACCATTCATTCATAAATCCTCGTTTGCAAAGTGTTCGGAGTAAACTGTGAATAATTCAGTGTTTCCGTGCAGCAGCTTTTCTCTCGTCCTCGTCACCGTACGGGGATCCGGCTGCCGGAGAGGAAAGCGTGGGACCAGCTGCGATGCGACGGAGCAGGGTTCTTACACATGTTGACCAATGGATTTCCAGGACTTTTCCATGACTTTAAATCAAATGTCCATGACCAAACTGAAATCTCGGTATAAACATGAACAATTTAGAAAATGTTGCGTATCGAGAGCGTACGCCGGCTTATATTTTGAGCGTCTTTCTTTTAAAAAAAAGAAGTAATTATTTCAAACTGTGTAAATGAACATGTGATTATAAAACATTTCCATGACTTTTCCAGGCCTGGAAATGACCATTTAAAAATTCCATGACTTTTCCAGGTTTTCCATGACCGTACGAACCCTGAATGGACGCCGTGGTGCCGACTAAAGACGTTCCCGTCGTGGCTTTGAGCGGGCGCTCGCAGTCGGAGCCCGGCTGAGGGAGTTGATCGCGATGATTGAAAAGCTCCGGAGATATTATATAATGTGAGAGGGAAGCAGGCAGCCTTTGGAAAAATCTGGGGCCCCTTCATAGATATTCTGCCATCTCTGGACTTGGCTGATCGTGGTGGTGTGAGACCGGCGTCAAATTAAGTCCGCTGCAGGTTATTTATTTTTTATTTTGGTTTTATTTTGTTGTGAGTGCTGTATTGGTTTGTGTAGATATAAATGTGTACGGATGGGTGTAGGTAAACTGTGTAGAGACTGTGTAGATGTATAAATGAAAGGAAACAGAGCCATACAAGGGGAGGGGTTGGATGGGGAAAAGTTTGTGTAATGTTTTTGCTTTGTTTTGTCTTGTTTTTTTTCTCCTTGATTTCATCTTATGTTAAAAAAAAAAACCATCATCCTTGTGTGGTGATTTCTACAAGGTTATACATTTGTATATTTTCTTTTTGTAAAATAATATTTTCAGCATAACAAACTGTAAATGCTATTTCACTACAAATATTCAGTAAAAAAAAAAGTTTGTTAATAAAAAAAAAATCTTTAAAAAAAAGAAGAAAAGCTCCGGAGAGAAGGAGGAGAGCACAAGTAGTAAAATGATGCCGAGCGTTGTCCATTTTTCTGCTCTTGCAGAAATGGGAGTGATGATGAGAACTGGGGGTCAATACCCCCGTCTGTGAGTGCGGAGGTTTGGTTTGCGAGTGAAGTTCATCGAGAAGTTCAAATAATTTGAAGACGCGACTCAGACTTGCTGTAAAAAGAAGACCGATACAACTCAGCATCCCTGACGATCACGCACACACAATGTTCTGTTTTACAATGATATAATTCATAAAAGAAGAACAATGCATTTATCTATGAGCTCAATGCAGATATATTTATATGATTTATATACATGTCCCACAGGGCGTGTTTCAAAACAACCATTCACTATTCTGTGTTTTCATCTATAAAATGTCCTGCACTGTTGGTTGTAATAAAAATGGGAAAATGGACTTCACGGGGAACTTCTCAAAAGAAAAATGTATGTTGTGGTTCATCATCAGATTACTTCAACAGGGTCACATGTTGACCAATGGATCTCCAGGACTTTTCCATGACTTTAAACCAAATGTCCATGTCCAAACATTTTGTGAAATCTGGGGGTATACATGAGGAAAACCTTAAATGACACAAATAGTTTGATTAAAATAATACACATTTATTTAAATATGTATTAAACGGTGTAAATTAATTTATGATTGTAACAAATTTCCATGACTTTTCCAAAACTTTTGGGATAACACATTTTTCCATGACTTTTTCCAGTCCTGGAAATAACCATTTTTTAATTCCATAAAACTCGACACATTCAAAAATCCATTGGTTTCAACGTGTAGCACGACGATGGACGACGCGGGTTTCACGGTCCACGACCTCTGGACCTCGACCTTCGCGCCGCTGAAGAGTCCTCGAACGAAAACTAAACAAACTAGAACGGGCACTCTGTAGAGCGCATACCTTCGCATATCACAAGATTGGGCATTGAATTATGAACATGTTGGCATTAGTTGCATGCCAATTGGATATAAATTGACCGCGCTATGGTAAAAAGAAGATTTTGACCTTTTCATGACCTTGACCTTTGACCCAATCGATCCCAAAATCTAATCAAATGGTCCCCGGATAATAACCAATCATCCCACCAAATTTCATGCGATTCGGTTTAATACTTTTTTAGTTATGCGAGTAACACGCATACAAATAAATAAATAAATAAATAAATGGCGATCAAAACATTACCTTCCGCATTTTCAATGCGAAGGTAATCAGAACCAACTCCGGGGCGGCGTCTCTGGAGCTGCGTGTGAGCGGGCCCTCGAGAAGAGGCATGTTAAAAAAACTAAACACGTCTCAAACCCTCCAGGGCTAATGAAGGAAAACAAATAGAGGAGGAGGAGGAGGGGGAAGAGGAGGAGGAGGAGGGGGAGATGCCAGTGTGAAGAGCGACAGACGTCAACGCAAACAAAACACCGCACAATGTCGCCCGTTATGCGCCGAGCTCAGCTGTGCGAGTGGACGGCGGCGCCGGGGCCGTCCCCCCGCGGCCCCGCTCGGCTCACAGCTGCCACTTTTCACGCGCGTGAGCGCACGCAGCTGCCGTCGGTGACGAGCACGCCCAGCCGGCGAGCGTCAATTACACGATTCACACATGTGGCCACGAACGCATCACCCCGTTGCACAAACTCGGAAATAATCCGATGGATTTTGTGCACGCAATTGTGATTTTTTTGTGTATACACGGCAGGAAGGAACCAGGTGAGATGCACGAGCTCAATACATCAGAACCAGGTAGCGCTTTCAGAAACATCATGTCATTCGTGGATATTGTTTTCTAATCGTTCAACTCAAACACTTATCAGCCCTCGGCACACTTTCGTAAAAAGGCCCTGACAATATATAGAGAGAGAGAGAGAGAGAGAGAGAGAGAGAGAGAGAGAGACTGCCAACAGAGTTGACTTTGTTTGGCTGACACACACACACACACACACACACACACACTGAAAGTCATTCTGGGAACATGTGATGAACCACACATCCTCCAATGCAATGGCTTTACCTGACTTTGTTCCTTTGAGCAACAGTTATTGGTCACGAGAGGTAAACATCTTCCATTTTGTGTCGAAGGTCCATTTCATAAATCACACAAATTATAGAAGATGGTTATTTATAAGCGTCACTCAATTCCCCCGGAATGAACACACACACAAACAACAACAAATGGGCTTGGAAAACAAATATTGTAATACACAATGTTGAGGTTCCATTATTGATATTTTTAAAAAGGAGCTCAGCAACAGGTGAGAGTTTTAAAATTAATCATGAATTGATCCTAATGTTTACCATGAGAGTGCCTGGACAACAGTCTTATTTGAGCTCTAGCTGTAGCTTTCATCATATAAAAGCCTGTTTGCCTGAAACACACACACACACACACACACACACACACACACACACACACACACACACACACACACACACACACACACACACACACACACACACACACACACACACACACACACACACACACACACACACACACACACACACACACACACACACACACACACACACACACACACGGCCTCCAATTGGATCGGCATCAGAGAACTGGAAACAATGATCACTTTGGAGATGCGTTTTCATACTTCTAGTTCTCACCTCGTCACACATCATTATCCAGATGTGAACAAAAATAAGTTTCCTCGTATAGACGTTTTTTCAAAATAAAATTAAAACTTCAAAATGATCAACACTGGAATAAAATGTTTCGCCTGACGATGTGGAGGGTTTATTCTCAGCACATCGGACTTGAGGGACGGATCCTAAACTTTTACCCTTCTCGGCCCTCCCTTTAGTATCGGAGCCGCTCGTCTGTGTCATGTCACCTCCACTCAGCCTCCAGCTCGTCTCGTCTCCATCAGTTTAATTCTACCGCTTCCATTCTCCTCTCCTTCATTTCCCTCTCATTTGCGTTTAATCTCACTCATTCCTCCAGCTCTCCTCTCCGATCTCTCTCACTCATCCTTCCATCTGGGAGGTCGCCGCCGCTTTTCTGCGTCCTTTTTCTCAAGCATTTCCCCCCCCCCCCCCGTCTCTTTGTGCGTCCCTCGCTCAGCTGCTCGTCGTTTGCTGCGCTGACTGCAGATGCAGAAACACGGCAACGTGACATAAGGGAAGTCTTCAGCGTCAGACGGATGCCGACGGCGGCTGGCGTGTGTGAAGACGAACGCCTCCCGTCTTTGCGTCCCGGATGTCTTCGACTGCGGCGCGAAGACAATCAACCAAAATGTCACACCTGTGACCGCCGCGTGACGCAGCCGGCCCGATGGCGCCGAGGTCGCGGATGTTTAAACTCAACGCCGCATTCACTCAGCGTCGTCAGAATGGGAGGGACGACTTGGGATTGTTGGATAAAGAGCCCCATTTTCACTTAATAAAAATTTAAAAAACAGCTGGATTAGTAATTTTTGCAGCTGTGTAAAGATTATTTTTTTAATTAGTTGAATTAGCAGATGTACAGAACGGGGACGGAGGCTTTGCAGATGGTTTTTTGACATTTAGGTTGTGGTAAACATGTCCGACTCTCTTAATCACATTCTAAAACTAGAACGGGCACTCGGTAGAGCGCATACCTTCGCGTATCACAAGATTGGGCATTGAATTATGAACATTTTGGCATTAGTTGCATGCCAATTGGATAGAAATTGATTTAGACCTTTTCATGACCTTGACCTTCGACCCGATCGATCCCAAAATCTAAGCAAATGGTCCCCGGATAATAACCAATCATCCCACCAAATTTCATGCCATTCGGTTTAATACTTTTAACACGCATACAAATAAATAAATAAATACACGGCGATCAAAACATAACTTTCCGCATTTTCAATGCGAAGGTAAAGATGTGCATGAACCTCACAGCAGTCCACCGATCACACGGGTGAGACTTCTAATTCATGCAGAGAACCTGTAATCAAGCCTCTTTAATGTTCATCTCAGAGTGGCTCTTTAAACTGTCGTTAATATCTCTTCCCGGCTATGAAATGACGTCACGTTCCAGATGCTGTTCATGATGAACGAGGTCCGAATACGAGAACGGCACGCTGTTAATGCCACGTGAAGAGAAAAAAGGGGGAGAAAATGAGCTGCATGAATAATAAATAAATAATTAACCGTTGCTCGCTTGCACGATGAAAATCCAATTTTTTCACGCAGATTTTGTATTCATCAAAATGTATTTATTCCAATTCCCCTCGGCCATTATTCTCTGAATATTGAGAGCATCATCAACGGTGTTCTCCGTGCTACAGTTGGAGCTACCAAACCCGTCCACGCAGGTTTACAGTTCAAATGGGGACGCCAGAATTTTCAGAATTATTAACTCCAACCATGAAATACTTTTGACGCCACATTCTACAACGCAGAGCTCAATAATCCTCAAAGACTGCTCAACGGCCGTTCACTCCGAGAATAATGGTGTTCCAAATGCTGCAGTTCCTCCGTATTACTCCAGAAATAAATTAGCCCACCTCAAATTAGCAAATTGCATCATCGTGGCGACGGGAAGCAGCCGGGCGGCGCGGCCCGCGAAGGAGAGAGTGACCTCGTCTCACTGAAATACCAAAAGGTCACAGAGCAACGCGCCGCCTTCGCCTGGGCACGATGCCGGTCGGGTGCTCGTTGTTTGTGACGGTGTGCGTCTGTGTGAAGATATGCATGCATGCATTAATGTTGTACTTTAAAATAGAAAAAAGGCCACGGACAGGAGCTGCACCTCAACAGAATGATCTCCACTTCACAGATCAGCTGGAAAGGTCACAATGACCAGTGCGTGTGTGTGTGTGTGTGTGCGTCATAACTAAGTAAATGCCACAGCATTTTGGAATTCCTCTTTTGAGAAACCGGTTTCCCCCCCGCTAACTGAACGGAGTTCAAACATTACCCAGAAGTCCTTTTGAAGTGACACGGCGAGCGAGGGAGGCCTCGTCATCACAGAGCGGGACGCATTGTCTGTCTCGTAAACACGCACTTTAAAATGACCACGATTCTTTTGCAACGGAGCGGCGTGTGGGAGCAGAGCGAGGCGAGACCTTCGGAGTGCGTTTTGGTTTCCGAGAGATAAACTTTCATCCGTCTGTCTAAACAGAAGTGGCGACGCATTTCTTAAGCACTTTAGAGCGGCGGAGACGTGAGAGCGCGGAGGATGCGACGACAGTCGTAATCCCATTTCCCCGACCGCAGTGTGGCTTTATAGCACGGAAACAACGTTGGGGGGCACCGATTTCAGACGCAGCAGGACGCCATATCTCCATCTTACTTATGTAATACTTGGCTGTTTATGTTTCAAACATGATCGTTTTTTGATGAGCTGTGAGCAGATCACTCGTCGCTCTTCTCTCTCCGACCTTTAGCATTGAACCGCACTTGCTGTTACCACGGTTGGCCACAGGTGGCGCCAAATCCACTCCTTATGAACATTTTAAGGATTATAAATTCGATGAGATGGAAACTGCCGTCTTGCTTTCATTCCCCACCCCCGACTCCTCTCACTATCCACGTGTATTCTGGCACCTCCCCCCACACACAGCGATAGCCTAGATTGTGTATCACAGGCTTTGTTGTAGATTATGTTGTCCAGTGGATTATAGGTCTCTCTCTCTCTCTCTCTCCCTCCCGCTCCCTCTCTCTCTCCTCTCTCTACCTCTCTCTCTCTCCTCTCTCTCTCTCTCTCTACCCCTCTACCTCTACACCTCTCTCTCTCTACCTCTCTACCTCTACCTCTCAACCTGATAGTGAGGAACAAGAACGTAGAGAAAAATAAGAGTTATGATCTTCTTTACAGTTAGATGAATATTTCTTACTCATTGCATCAACGTTTAACAAGAAGTCTCTTGGCAGTGAAGCTCTTCTGCTCAGCGTGGCTTTATTCTACAGACATTTGCAGCCCTCCAGGTTGTCCATGAACCCTGACTGCAGCACGGTCTACAGAGCTCTCAGACTGACGGTGAAACACAACAATATCTTCCTACGGTTGGAAACATCAGCAATTAGCAAAAAGTAGTTAAAACAAAAATGGTTGGAGTTCTTCTTGGAGGATATTTGTGTTATTTCCTCTCAAATGTAAAACGTCTCTGTACAAACTAAACGAAATATGATAAAAAGAGCCCTACAAGGTAACACAACTGCACATAGCATTCTCAAATGTGACACTTTGAAGTTTGTTGAAAAGGCTCTTTCAATATTCATCAGATACTTCTTGTCCAAATATTCACTCAGAACACCAGGAGCAAATAGTTGATAATTCATTAAAAGAGAAAAATCATGACTGGTGCGTCGACTGCACGCACAAGGCCACGGCGTCTCCTAGGTTACCGTGAGGCCGGTTGCAGTGGGACAATGAAGCATTTAAAAAAGGCTGTCTTTTCAGAAACTGAGTGGCTCATCGCCACATCGACTGTGCGAATTTATTAAATCAACTCCAGCAAACTTGATGGAAAACGGCGAGAAACAAACATCACGGATCCGTTTCAACCAACGACGCCGCGTCGCGATGCCAGCCGGTCGGACGCATGGCTCAGATTGACCTTTTCGTGCATTTAACCCTCCTGTTACCTTTCGGATCAATTTGACCCCATTCAATGTTTAATGTCTGTGTTCTTTGGGGTCAATTTGACCCCAGGCTGCTTTTCACTGTGTCAAACATATAAGAAATATCAACTTTTTTATATATTTAAAGGGCTATTTAGGTAGTCAACAAACAAACATAAAGTACCTCACACTTAAACTTGGGAAACAATATTAATTCTAATAATTTTCTGGAGGTTTTAATTGCTGGGGTCAAATTGACCCCGAGGGTAAAATATGTTAGTAAATGTGAAGGTAACAGGAGGGTTAAAAACACATTTCTATCCATCGTCGTGAAAGACAGTCGACAACAACACGAGCTTAAGAAGTGCAAAGTAAACATCACACACACACACACACACACACAATACACACAAACCCGTTTTCCTCAACGAGATTTTCTTTTTTGAACCGGCACGTTCGGCACGATTCAAAAACAAACGTTTCCGTTTCATTCGACGCCGCTGCTGAGAAAGAGAAAAAGAAAAAAGGTGCAATCTCTCGAAACATTGGCCACATGCTCAAAACGAATAGGCGTCGGAATGTTCCGCCTCTATAGTAGCGACATATAATCCAAATAGAGTCACCAGTTGTAAAAACAAAAGGACGATTTAATAACAGCAGGGCAAGAATACGCTAAATTAAATCAAATTGCTGAAACTTCCAACATGTTAACGAAAAGTCAAAACTATCTCCTCCAATCGATGTGCACCATGTCACACGACATGTCGGCTATTTAACAATATGTGCCGTAAATGTGCAGCCTCAGAGGACAATGCACCCTCCCCATATATTTGAATCATAAAGTGGTTTACTCATTTAAATCTTACTGCAAACAGTGATGGTTGCATCTCTTCCAGACAACTCATTAGGAAACAGAACACATCTCCTTTGCCGTCATCGCTGCCAATAGATCTCGGCTGACAGCCACAGAGCGCCAGCACCTGTTGAGGGTCGTGGATTTCTCCAAACTGCATGAGATGAGTGAGACACATTCATAATCTTTCCTTTAGATTTTAGTTTTACATGCCGTCTTAGCAACATCGAGCCGTGACACGCCTCCTGCATTTGATAGACTGTGAGGAGCACTTTGACGTTGCCTGTCTGGCTTCACCCAAAGCCCGACAGTAGTCAACGGCGCCACCAGGAACAAGCCAACATCAAATTGTGACAACAAGGGAACAGTTGTCTCCACGCGTCACGACCGCTTCATTTTAACCAATTGCGGCCGCAGCTTCAGGCTCGTTAGGACCACGTCTCTGCAGCAGCCAATCGAGAGCTGCCGCTCAGCGTCGCTGTGAACTGACAGGGTGGCAACTTAAACTGGGTAGCCAAGATGTTATGGAAATGAGCTGCTTGCTTCTCTTTTAGCTTCTGATGAGCACAGTAAGTGTTGTGGTGTATTCGCAAAGTTATGAGCAAATGTCCACAACGTCTAGATATCTTACCTATCATCCACTACCATTGGCAGAACGTACAACACACAACAAGTACAGCAACACATGACCCCAAAATATGCTAATTATGTCCCAGTGCAACAGAAAACAAGAAAGACTCGTTGTTATGCGTGTGAGCAGAGAGCTCCCTCTGGTGGCTCAACAGTGCACCTGATAGCCAAATACAGCGAGACCACACAGACGCGGCAAAGCTCTGCGTGTGTGTGTGGGTGTGTGTGTGCGCGCACACTAACCAAGTTGTAGTGACGTCTCAGTGTGGTAATATCCATCTCGTTGCTTCTTTTTCAACATGGAACAAAGATCCACCCGCTCGACTATCTGGTCTCCGAAGCACCTGTGTGTGTGTGAGAGAGAGAGAGAGAGAGGAGGGTGTTGAGGCAGAGAGACGATGGTGAAGGCCGATGTCGCCACGATCAATCAAAATAAAAGCGACAACCCACATTAAGCTCCATGGCTCGATAAACTAAGTTTCATCCTGAAAACGACGAAATGGAGACAAAACATTCGGCAAAATTGTGTTGAAATTGAATGTGTGCCAACAGTGCAGTCGGTGTTTCCTGTTGTAAGCCTGAAGAATGGCGAACAATGTCCTGCTGAAAGAGGCCCGTGTTCTTGGATGTGTGAACCAACAGAAGCAGCACCTACTTGCTTGTGTAGTTGGAGTAGAGGGCCGGGTCCACACGCTTTATACCCTGAGAGACAAGAAGAGGAGGAACTACTGCTCAGGTCATGCTTATCACACCTTTTAACCCTTGTGTTGCCTTCGGGTCATTTTGACCCGATTCAATGTTTAATGTCGGTGTTCTTTCGGGAGTCAACAAACAAAGATAAAGTACCTCACACTTAAACTTGGAAAACAATATTAATTCTAATAATTTTCTGGAGATTTTAATAGCTGGGGTCATATTGACCTCAAGGGTAAAATATGTTAGTAAATATAAAGGTAACAGGAGGGTTAAACATTGAATCGGGTCATATTGACCCGAAGGCGACAGGAGGGTGAAACATTGAATCGGGTCAAATTGACCCGAAGGCAACACAAGGGTTAAGGACATGTGCATTCATGCTTGACACACGCACACACACACACACGCACACAGGACACAATCAGTCATCAGGTGTCAAAAGAAAAAAAGAAGATTGCTGCTCTCCTTCCTCCGTCTCTTCCCTCCTGACCGCTGCCCCTCACCCTCGTATATCTTCATCCTCTTCATCCCCAGTCTCTCAATCCTCCCCACCATTTTCCTTTTTTCCCCTAGTTCAAATACCGTTCTCCTGTACCTCTCACCTTTATCCATCCCAACATAATATAGAATAGTAACAGATTTGGCTGGGACAATACTTGTGACACACTGTGGCTGCATGTGAACGCCTAATTTGAGTGAGTAATAAATCTACGTTGACGTTATTCATTTAAAATAACTAAAATCAACATAATTTAAGTAGTTTAGAGTAAAAATCAATTAACTGTTTTCAAGTGTGCACACTGGAAGAAGTTACATTAGTGATGCTTTTGATGGTAAAGATATATATAACCGTTTAAAAAAAATGAAATAGCTTGATACCATAACTAAGCGAAACTAAACTTGAAGAAGATGCACCATGACAACCAGACTAATGCATGTTTGACAGATAAGCGCGTTGATATCGGCTCACACGTATAACACAGAGCGCCTCTATACCTGGGACCGTAGCTTTGATGCTCTGGACAGCTTCATGATGGTGAGGTGGGGTTCAAACCCACGATTGCCTTCTTGCAGAAGACCCCGCTCCTCAAATTGGCTGCGCAGCAACTCTGCAACGCACAACACACGACAACCAGAGGTTATGCGAGCAACCGTTTCTTATTTATTGGTCAAAGAGGAACAAACATAAATCAGACGGGAGACGCGTGTGAGAGGTCATGAGATGGACTGAAGCCCACAACAGCATGAGCATCCATCTTCTTCTTCTTCCTCCCAGTGAACCCTCTCAAGACGAATGCGTGTCAGAAGACGGAGGAAAATAGAAAGAAAGAAGCCTTTTACTCATCGCCTCTTAAACACGGCCTGAAGAACTGTCTTTTTACCAGTCAGATGTGTGAGCATGAACTGTGACTTCCTCCTCAGTGATTGTGTAAATAATTATTGGTTTTATGTCTGTTTTTTAAATTGTTTTACCTTCGCATTGAAAATGCGGAAGGTTATGTTTTGATCGCCGTGTATTCATTTATTTATTTATTTGTATGTGTGTTATTCGCGTAACAAAAAAAGATGTAAACCGAATCGCATGAAATTTGGTGGGATGATTGGTTATTATCCGGGGACCATTTGATTAGATTTTGGGATCGATCGGGTCAAAGTCATGAAAAGGTCAACATCTTCTTGAATCGCATGAAATTTGGTGGGATGATTGGTTATTATCCGGGGACCATTTGATTAGACTTTGGGATCAATCGGGTCAAAGGTCAAGGTCATGAAAAGGTCAAAATCTTCTTTTTACCATAGCACGGTCAATTTGTATCCAATTGGCATGCAACTAATGCCAAAATGTTCATAATTCAATGCCCAATCTTGTGATATGCGAAGGTATGCGCTCTACCGAGTGCCCATTCTAGTTTATTTTATGTTTTAATGATTTTATGAAAAGGCCAGTATTTTATCGTAACCTGTATGTTTACTGCTTTTCTATTATGTTACCGTGTTAACCTCTTACTCCTTTAGTGAAGGCTGTAACATCTGGCCACAGGGACCAAAGCTGAAATTTAGCCTTAGCTAACGTTAACACATTTACCCATGGGTTGATTAATGTGTACGGTCCCTGTACAAATAAATAAATAAATGAAATGAAATCGCTTATCATTTGAACATATCCCATAAACAAGGGCATGGACAGACTAGAGACAACCTGCAAGGACAAACGCACACAAACAAGACGCACACACAAACTGATGAGGTTTAGGGGAAACCATAGAGGTATTTTTAGCACTACAGGGAGAGAAAGGTTAGTGTATAATCGATAAGAGTGGTGGAGGGAGAGTCGGATTGCATGCCGTATCCTCAGATGGCTTTTCCAAGGGTAGCAATGTGGACTTTTATCTTCTTGTTGTTGCCGTTTAATTGATTTACGGTCGGGAATACGAATGAAACTTGGCCCCATTCTTTGTGAACGCTGTTATTTTGTTAGGCGGGCGTTTTAAACCGGTCGTGCAGGTGTTCAGAAGGAGAGCGGACGGAGGCGCTCGCTGTGTTATTTTTTGGGCCACGACGAGTGCCGATGCTTCACCTGGGGGCGGAACGTCCGCTAAATCAGCTAAACTGTTCCTATTAATAGTTGCTCCACACACTTCACGTCCGCTGCAGGTCGCACTCAAGTCACTGAAGGGTCGAGTCGGGGTTGATTGTGTTGGCTTGGCTCAGTGATGGAGGGTCTGCCTGTGTTTCGGTCAGCCAAGAGGCACCGCTTGATGGGATGGATCCAGATTTTAACACTTTTTTATGTTTTATATTCTTTATGTCTTATGTCTGGAGCATGAAGACACACACCCTCCATCACCACCGCACCCTCCTCTGGTCCTTTGGTATGAAAAGCTCATCACTTTCTGCCTCTTCTAATGACTGACTCAGAAAAAGAAAGAAAGGAAAAAAAAGAGTTTTTAAGATTAAAATCAAACTTGATAGAGTTGGTAATTATGTACAACGTTTGCCCTTGTAGCTCTCTCTCTCTCTCTCTTTAAAAGATTAATTTAGTGCATTTCCGATTTATATCAATCCCCGGGATGAAATGTCTTTTGGGATTTGTCTCGGCCATCACTAAAATGCCAAATGTAGTATTTTCTGCTCCGAGCCGTTAATACACTAGATAAACTGTTGAGCCTGTGCACACATGTCTACTTTTACAAATCCCTGGCTGCATATTTCTTATTCAGCAATTATTAGTGTGTGTGTGTGTTGTTGTTGTTTTTGCAAGAGCTGAGAATCCTCTTCGAAATGTGAGACTCGTGTTTTTGTTAAAGGCACAACACAGAAACACACGTAGATGCTTCTGCATACACAAGATGAATGAAGGCATGTCACATGCACAACCCCAGATGTGTGTGTGTGTGAAAAGTATGCAGGTATACACACAAACACACTTAGAAAATCCCGCAAGTAGCATGCATTCGACCAGATCCACTTACACAAGGAGAAAGAGGATGTCGTCACACTCGATATCAAATGGAGTGCAAGTGGTGGACTATTCAAGAACTAGAACTCACATCCATCGACATCCATCATGTTCTTCCTGCGTTGTATTACAGTGCAGGGCACAAGTGAAGGACCAGATTATACCCACCGCTCTCCTAAAGCAGTCTAATCTGTCACCTCCCAGAGCAAATCCCCCATGACAGCATGCATCCCAAAAAAAGAAGAAGTAAAACACAGCACGAGCAGCACTTAGAAAACTATGTGATGAACAAAACTGGAATTCCATAAATCTATATAGATATAGATACATATAGTGACAAGCATGCATATGTGTTTTAAGGAGTAGGGAGGAAAGAAAGAAGGATAAAATGACAAAGAGAGTGAGAGGTTATCTGACCGACCTGCCACACTGTCCAGCGTGCGTCGGTGTTGTCCGGGGGCCAGTCCAACAAACACCACCTCCTTCCTGAAGTGGCCGATCCTCGAGAAGGGCAGCACAAGGTCCCGCCCACCCAGGAGCTCAGCCAATGAGGGCTCGAACTGAGCCAGCACGGTTGCCGCCCTGTAAGGGAATATACACACGCATCAACACACACACACACACACACACGTCACAACACTCACCGCAACCCCCACTCGCCAAATCACGACATAATCCTCTTTCTCGCTCACTCTCATATTACATAACGGGTGAATCCAGTGATTATTAATGACACAATCTTCTACATGAGGCATCCGTATCGCCACTTAACATGGCTGACACGTCCCAGAGCTGCATCGAGTTGCTCATGTGGTCACGAGAGCTTCAGAATATGAAATATACTTTTTTTCCTCTTCTTCCAAAGCAAATATTCAACGTGGAAATGAGGATTTCAGTTATTTTTTTGGTTTATCGAAAATACGCGAAATCGGTCACGTTTCTCCTCATGCGGTGACTCTACTTTGGTTGGTAATTTCTGTATTTATATGGTCGATTATACCATTACAAATGCAAGCAATGAGATGATCGTGATTATCAATTGGAATAAAAGCCTCGGATGACATCATAGACTCCGTTCTATCCTCAGGCACTGTCGTCATTCAGCAGCGTTTCATTCGAGGAATAGAAACCGAAAACATTCCCAGGCGTATCAGCAGGTTTTCCTGAAAGTACTGAAAGAGAGGAAGGGATAAGACAGAAGTGACATGCTGGTAATTAGTCGCTGCAGAACCCTGCAGAACCTTACAGAACCCGTAATTCCCGTCTCCGAGCGGTCACTAAAGTCTGCACATTCATTACGACGCTCTGGGGGAGCAATAAGCAAAAAATGGGAGACCAGGACAAAAACTTGAAAAATTATAATTATTTTTAGGGAAATAGACGTAACGATGAGTCACTTAAATATTTCAATGTACAACGCAGAAGAATATTTTAAACTGATCATCTTTTCTTTCTTAAATTTCAAAAGGGAGAACAAATTTAAATGTTCCTCAATCAGGAATTCCTAAACTCACGATGGTTCCTATCCAGCGTTCGTAGAGTTTAAGGCGTAAGACTTCTTTCATGACACTTGGAAGTAAAATGTAAGAAAACGACAGACGTCTTATCTTTCCTTAATTTGGAATCCTTAATATAACGCGTCATATAATGCGTCATAACGCAGGATTCCTGCAAATTAATGGGTTTGTTTGTTTCTTTGTGCGTTTGTGTGCATGCGCATCGACTCACAGGTCCACTTGCTCCTGACTGGCGAGGTGAGTGGCTAACAGCGTGATGTGGAGAGTGGGCACCGGGATCATGGCTCTGGCCAATCGGGGCTCCTGCTGAAGCACCGCCTCTTGGACCTCGAGCACAGCGGAACTGATCTGTGATTGGACGCACTTAATTAGCAGCAGCAGACGGACGGGGTAAGACTGAACGGAGGAGGAGGAGGAGGAGGAGGAACTGGGGCAGAGATGAGGCAGGGTAAGAAATGTAAAAAAAGAAAATGTAAGGTTCAATTTTTGCCCCGACCGACTCAAATCCAGGGGCACGTAAAAATAAATTGGAGGCACTTTTTGAAACTTGTTGTAGAAACACACATTTTTACGTGAAATCTTTCGATCAGGTGGTTGAGTTGCAGACAGGAATAATATTGTGGTATTTAGCTCATATTAATATATAATTCCTTAAAAAAATAACTGCCAGATGTAGAGAAGTATCTGCATTTATGTGATGGACGGGACACGATGTGCACAAACTTCCTTGGACCGCAGTGAGGTGAACGGCGCAGCTCACCTGTGTGTCGGTGATGGGGATGGAGACGAAGTAGTTGGGTCGTTATTCTCCCTCTTTTCTTCTTCATCTCAGCATCCTCTTCACTGTCCACTGTCTCCTCTCTTCCTCTTCCTCTCCTCTTCCTCTCCGTCTGGGCTGACTTTGAGCTGAGACTACAGATGCGGCTTTTCGTCCCGTCCGAATCTAATTAGTCGTAAACTCCACGGCTCTCACTCGTCACTGTGAGCAGTCGGAGGAACAAATACTTTTTCATTCTATATATTTTCACTGTTATTTTGAAATTAGCATTCCTAATTTGGGATTCCTTTAATTTGGATGGTTCTGTAAAAGCAAAAATTCCTGTCCTAAAATAAGAGGATTTATTTTTCCTCGTAGCAATTACTAAAATGTTTCTGGAATATACCGAAAATCCTAAATGTCCTCATAAACTGGGATAAAATAGGATTTCAGACTGAGGGATTTTCTGTCATGAGGTCTTTGTGTATGTGTGTGTGTACAGAATGAGTGCACACACACACGTGTGGCATATCAGCATTCATATGCATGTGTGTGTACATAAAGGGGACAAATCAATAATGCAGCCATATAGTTATTCGCAATCACTATGATGATACACTATGCAATTACTGACTCCAAATGAAAATATAAAGAGGAAGAAAGTGAAAGTGATATTTACTTTGTGGTTCCTGTGGACCAGTGGGGCCAATTTGTTTAAAGTTTGGACCAATGGCATCTGAGGTACCCAAACCTGGCAAAGAGTCAGTCACATAAAAAGCATTATTACTTCATGATTCCAAATCTTTTAGTATATATATTTCAAAAATCAACTCTATTTTTTCGCCTACATTGGAATCTCAAATACTAATGATTAACTTCACATATATATTCCTATATGTAGCAGGGTGAACAGATGTTTAACAGGTGGCAAACGGGTGGTCGTCTCGTGGCTGCCGGCAGCTCACGAGTTGTGTCGGATTTAGCCGCATCTAGTGGTGAGGTTGGGAATTGCAACCATGGAATATCCTCCGCCTACCCTCTCTTTCCAAGCATGTCGGGGAACCACGGTGGCCTTGAGGTCAGGTACAAATGCAAAAAGGGTGCAACATGGCTTAACTATGTTTACATAACATGAAAATATGAAGAGGAAGAAAGTGAGATTTACTTTGTGGTTCCTGGGGACCAGTGGGGCCAATTTGTTTAAAGTTTGGACCAATGGCATCTGAGGTACCCAAACCTGAAAAGAGTCAGTCATAAAATTATATTATTACTGAATGACTCCAAATCTTTCAGTATATATATTTCAAAAATCAAATATATGTTTACATAAGGAAAAAATAGAAGAGGGAAGAAAAAGATTTACTTAATGGTTCCTGGGACCAGTGGGGCCAATTTGTTTAAAGTTTGGACCAAAGGTATCTGAGGTACCCAAACCTGAAAAGAGTCAGTCACATAAAATGACAAGCAATTACTAACTAATTGTAATGACCAAATCTTTTAGTATATATATTTCAAAAATCAACTTAATTTTTTCGCCCATTGGATTCTCAAATACTAATGATTAAACATGTGTGTATGCTAAGGAGAGGGAGATTCACCTGTTGTCTGCATTGAAAGCCATCTCTTCGCCAGCCGGGCTGAAACACCTGAGCGATGCCTGTCAGAGAACGAGAAAATGCAATTACTGACTCCAAATAAAAATATAAAGAGGAAGAAAGTGAAAGTGATATTTACTTTGTGGTTCCTGTGGACCAGTGGGGCCAATTTGTTTAAAGTTTGGACCAATGGCATCTGAGGTACCCAAACCTGGCAAAGAGTCAGTCACATAAAAAGCATTATTACTTCATGATTCCAAATCTTTTAGTATATATATTTCAAAAATCAACTCTATTTTTTTCTGAACTTGGAATCTCAAATACTAATGATTAACATATATATTCCTATATGGTGAACAGATGTTTAACAGGTAGCAGGGTGGCAGCTGCTCGGTGCCAGATGTTCACGCAGTTGTGTCAGATTTAGTGGCATCTAGTGGTGAGGTTGGGAATTGCAACCAACGGAATATCCCTCCGCTCACTCCTCTCTTCCAAGCATGTCGGGAACTACGTGTGCCTTGAGGTCAGGTACAAATGCAAAAGGTGCAACATGGCGAACTATGTTTATATAACATGAAAATATGAAGAGGAAGAAAGTGAGATTTACTTTGTGGTTCCTGGGGACATGGGGAGCCAATTTGTTTAAAGTTTTGACCAAAGGCATCTGAGGTACCTAAACCTGAAAAGAGCAGTCACATAAAATAATATTATTACTTAGTGACTCCAAATCTATGAGTATATATATTTGAAAAATCAACATATGTTTACATAACATGAAAATATAAAGAGGAAGAAAGTGATATTTACTTTGTGGTTCCTGGGTACCAGTGGGGCCAATTTGTTTAAAGTTTTGACCAAAGGCATCTGAGGGTACCCAAACCTGGCAAAGAGTCAGTCACATAAAATGATATTATTACTTAATGACTCCAAATCTTATCGTATATATATTTCAAAATCAACATATGTTTACATAACATGAAAATATAAAGAGGAAGAAAGTGATATTTACTTTGTGGTTCCTGGGGACCAGTGGGGCCAATTTGTTTAACGTTTTGACCAAAGGCATCTGAGGTACCCAAACCTGAAAAAGAGTCCGTCACATAACATGGCATTATTACTAATGACTCAAATTCTTTAGTTAGGATATATAGGTTGTCTCAGAAAATTAGAATGTGTTGATAAAGTTCTTTATTTCGTGCGTATTCAAAACAATGCATTCTGATTCATTACAAATCAAATACTGTGTTTATTCTTTAATATTACAGCCAGCTTAAGAAAACTCAAATATCCTATCTCTAAATATTAGAATATCAAAAAGTATACTATACTAGCAGGGTATTAAACAAATCACTTGAATTGTCTAATTAACTTAAACACTGCAAGGGTTTCCTGAGCCTTAGGTTTCCTGGGCTTGACAAACACTCAAAGGTATAAACCTCGGTATTATCTTTTTTTTACTTGGTCTGAGGAAATATTCAAATTTTATGAGATAGGATTTAGAGTTTTCTTTGTTCAATAATAATCAATAAAAGAATAAAGGCTTGCAATATTTCAGTTGATTTGTAATGAATCCAGAATGCATGACATTTTTGTTTTTTTAATTGCATTACAGAAAATAAAGAACTTTATCACAATATTCTAATTTTCTGAGACAGTCCTGTATATTTAAAAATAAAATCTCAAAATACTACTGATTAAACCTATGTGACGTTAAAGGGTACCTGTTGAGATCGCGAATATGTAGCCAGATCAAAAGATAATGTGTTTCTAAAGGTTATTCATGCACTGACGGGTCCAGTATTCAATAACAACACGAGTTTAGGCTGTTCAAAGTCCTCAACTCCGACAAGCTTCCTTGCACTGGTGTTGAATATGGCGCCGTGGTGTGACGCCACATCGCTGATAGATCGACAGCCAACCACAGCGGATGTGTTCAGAAACCAATGTAAACAACGTCGAGCGCTCGCAAACAAATGTTGAGAACTTGATAATAATAAAGAAAACGCGAAATATGGATTTATGAAAGATTGTCAGATTCAGCAACTGGATACTTGTATGAACCATTAAAAGCAGACTATCCCCATTTAGTTAATTGTGACAGCGATAATGATTCTGATGAAGTTGATGTCAAGGACCGCGGTACAGATGTTTCACCGGCGGACGTGCACGCAAGTCGGCGGACGCTTGGTGCAGTTGTGGAAATGCAGGGACTCACGATTTTGTCTTATCTCACGCACCCGCCACATCGAATTCCTCACGCAGAAAAACCTCTCGCTATTTAATGCTTGAATGCAGGGGTGCTCAATACCGATCGATTGTTCCGGTCTGTGCGCATTGGGATGGAGCAAAAAAATAGTCACTAGCACTCCCCGTCAACAACTCTTTCGCTCGATGTGGCAAGGCAACGGTCAGCTGTATCGGGTGCTGATGGAAATCTCACGCTTGCCTGTCTTCAAAACTTGAGAGCCCTGGAAATGTGTGCCACAAAAAACAGACATAGAGTGCATTTGTTGTAAAGAACACGAACTTGTCCGATCCGGCGATATCGTGACATTAGACCTAATCTGCTTTACAAAAGCGTGAGCTTGATAGCTACATCGCGCAAGCCAGCGCTGGAGATGTCTTTCATTGATGCAATGTTGGGCCGACATGTTCGGGGCCTGCACCCAGGGAGAACTGTCAATCGGTAAGTTTGAGCAAACGTAGAAGTGGCTCCGGATTGGCTGAATTCCTTTCAACGACTCTACGTCATAGTGACCTTTGACATGAGTAAATAACTGGCAATATGTCTGCGCACTGAAGCGTTCACGGACTCGGAATGTTGACAAAGAAATTTAAAGCCTCGGGCTATGCGTGACTTGTTGACAATAGCGGTGGGGAAAATATGATTTATTTGATGCGCCTAATGGATGTAGCACGTTGTTGTTTTGGGCTACAGGTACCCTTTAAGGAGAGGGAGACTCACCTCCTGCTTCTTGTGAACAGCCGTCGGTTTGGCCGCTGTCCGGCTGATCTGCGATGAATTTTTCCAGAAGGCCGATGTGAGCATCCACTTGGGTCTTCCTGTCCTTCAGGATTTGGAGGTAATCAACCAGGACCCCGTTGTTAGTCAGAGCAGCTGGAGAGAGAGAGAGAACCCGGCTGGGCGTGTTAGAATCTGGATGACCGTTTGCATCTGGATGGGGGACAGTTATGTCAGCGCTCAGGTCGGCCATCGAGAGCGCCACTCAACCCCACGGTCAGCAGGCGGAAGTGACGTAGGTACCTTAGGAAGGAAGCAGGAAGTGTCATGATGCCATGCAAATATAATTAAAGAGACTGAGATGGAGCAGTGCCAGTGAAATGTGTGTGACTGCAGGAGTTAATACTTTACAAGCTCTTTTACGAAATGTTATGTAAAATTCATCTGCCGGGTTGATGACTCCGAAAATGAAACCATCATGGTTTGATCAAATATAAAGTTTAGATTTACACGCTGCCATCTGTGGAGACATTGGTACAGCTGTCTATTTATAAAGCATTCGTAGTTCGAGGTATTTTTCTTGTGATTTTGTATGTATTTTATTCTATTTAATGCTTTGTACCTTGAGTCTGAAAAAAAGGTTTGATTCTTAGAAAGAAAAACAACGATTAATTTGACTTACATACGGACAAATAAGTGTTGAATTCAGACGGGTGGTTCACTTGTTTATGTTTTATATTTGGGTTAGGTAATAATAAACCTAAGCGCTGAAGACAATTATTACTGTTTAATAGGGCTGTCAGCGTTAACGCTAATCTATGCGATTAATGTACGTGATAACGCACTAAAATATTGTTAACGCACTAACGCAATTTTTTTATTTTTTATTTTTATACTTTATTATCCAGTGTCAAAACCGCCGCAGTGCGTTTGACACTGTTTCCGCTTTTAAACAATTATTTATCCGCCGAAATCAGTCGGGTTCTCCTCCGCTCCTTCCTCCCGCTTCCTCTGATACACAGAGGAACAGAGGGGCGACGGGTTGGGTGACGCCAGCGGAAAGAACTCGTCACACGAAACCTTCAACGTGATTGGTCAATCCGTTTGTCTGTCAACATTTAGCGAAAAAACAACCAAGTAAACAACTCAGTAAATCACAAGGACCTCCCACCACAGATGTGAGGCTCATTAGCAGCCTGTCAGTCAGAGAAGCAGAGAACACGGCACGAGGACAATGTGCCTCAATATATAGAGCTGAGATTGTTCTGGAATGTTTGATGTATAACACATGGGGATGTGTAATATGCAAAAGTCTTTAAAAGGTGAATTTACATTTTTTTGTAAAATGTATAAAATGAGCCCAGCCTCCAGAGGGTTAACGTGACATATTTGAATGTCAGTCAGTTATCAAGGCCACTGGTTCTGCTGTTCAGTGTTAAAGATGACAGGACCAATGGGGTCTCAATATACTTCTTTTTTTTTAACTAATCTGGATGTTTCACTGAAGAAACAATTTATCATCCACGATATTAAATACCGCTGGCACTTTATAGGTAGGAGCCTCTTTGAAAACACAGCTCTGTGTGAAGTTTGGTCTTTAAAAAAGAATACAAAGGGATTACTCGTTCATTTAGAAGATTTAGTCTTTAGAAGAAAAAAAACCTTTTAATCGCGATTAATGATTTTCAAAATGTGCGATTAATTAGTTAATTTTTTTAAATCGATTGACAGCCCTACTATTTAATGTAATTGTGGTGAAAACCAGGACAATTTGGACCAACTTTCTCGCACAAATGGAGACATTACACATTTACATAATACCAGTGGGTCATCAGGCCAGCAGGGCCTTCTGCTGGCCTAAACATCATCAGAATATATTTTTTTTTCTAAATATATTTGCCCACAAATATGTATTCACTTATTTCCCAGAGTAAGAGTTTTTCTCTTAATTTCATAGCGTTCCTCTTGGTTGCGCTGCTGCCAGCGCCAGGTTGAGATTTGGAGGGCTGGTCTTTATCTTAGATCTTTTATCCAATCATATTCAGCCATCGTGTGTTGCCAGGGGGCTAACATCTGCCCTTAGGCCTTCAGAATCAACATTGCGGGCGCCCGCTGCTTCAAGTGGATCGCAATGACAATGTTGCGTCAACCAATCAGCTTTAGAGTTGGCTCCTCTGGGCCTCGAGAAGGCCCTGAACCGCACAGGAGCAGCGAGCAGGCGGTGCTGCACGTCTTTTGATTGATTACCAATATTGAGAGGCGGGGTCTAGGCAGGTAGATGCAGAACCTCAGAACTAGGAAACTGAATTTGATAAACGAAATAATTCGCGTACTACTAAGCTGTTTGTTCAACCCACAATGGCGGAAGGAGGAGAAGATATCGATTTGGTCGAGGATATAATTATAAGGCCATTCTCAACGAACTTTAAGACCGACGCCGACGCTACAAAGCCCGTCACAGGCGGGACAGGGGCTCGCCCCCACTTTCAAAGTTCCAACCACGAGCGCCACCGATGGCTCAGGCCCGGTAGCTCTGCACACCGGACTGCTGGGGATGCCTGTTGCAAGTGATCGATTTGGTGTTGGGAGCCACACTGGCTTTGAAACTTGAGTTGTCTAACCGAGGCAGCAACGAGACACCAGAGTACGACTCGGCACCTACAAGCATCGGTGCTTTGACAACTTTTGGGGACACGGAGCGGATCTACAGATCAACGAACAAGCGGCAACGGAGCTGCACAATGAACAGGTGAAGAACAAGAGGGACATATTGAAAAGACTCATTAATTGTGTCATGTGTTTGGGTAAACAGGAACTTTCATCTTCATCATATTTATATCGATGTATGTGTGTGTATACACACACATACATCGATAGAAATATACATATACATGTACGATACGATTCTCTGAATTCTCAGTGTAACTGAGGGTTTTACGTTACTTAATAACACAAGAAACACGACAACTTTATCTTTTTCCGTCTGCTCCTTCACAATAAAAGCCCCGCACCGGAACACTGGTGAACTAATATCTTACATTAGGTTGTTCAGCTGTAGTAAGACGGCAATGAAGGCCTAGATAGAAAATGCACGGCCCGCCACTGCATAATACTGCCTCCACTATCAAACAAGTGAAAGTGAAAGTAACCTGTACACACCCATGACAGATTCACGTGGGAGGAACCCCTTCAGTTTTTTCAGGAGCTGTTCAGCAATCGGCTGAAACAAAAATTTTTATATTACACTACATTTTTTGCAAATATAGACCCGTTTCTACGCATTGCATCTGCATTTAAATACCCTTTGTAATCACACTCGTTGGCTCACCTGATTGTGGATGACGTCATAGAGGGTCCTCCTCAGCTTGAAGTGCTGAGGTCCGGGGAACAGTTCATGCAGATCTTCTCGCCAGCGTCTGGATCTCGGAGTCCGTGAACTCCGCCGCTACAACGAGGTGACGAAGGTCAGAGCAGGAAAAAATTCTTTGTCCTATCATTAATAAAGGTGCATTAATAACACGCGTTATTGGTCCTGTTCCATTTAGGCGAGGCCAGGGCCCAGAAATGCGCGTGCTGGCTCAATGTTACGACTGTCACGCGCTAAATATAATTATATTGCCAATTGCAGGCGGACGAGGCAACATGGCTGCTGTTGAAAGAGAGGTCTATATGTGTGACAGCTCAACAGCAAGTTGTGTTTATACAATCTTTAACTATAGATGTATGGTTTTATTTGATGTAATTATCCTCAATAACAAAATATAAGAAATATAATATTTTATAATATTTTGTAAAAATCACTTACTTTCCAACACACGAGCCGCCTCTGTTGACACGCTTTATTTCCCTCAGTAGGAATGACATGATTTCAGCTGTAGGAAAAACAGGAGGATTAAAAAAAAGTCACATTTATAGCACGGATTCTACTTTCTCTGCGTCTCTTCTGGCTTCACACAAACCTCTGGCCGACAAATTAAAGCAAAAGCGAAAGAGACCTTTAAAGTAGTCGGATCACACGACAGATGACTGCCTTGTTGTAATTTAGTTCATTAGTATCCACCGTTCGGGATAAGCTGTTATTTAACCAAATGAAAAATAAAAGTCTTTGAGTATTTCTCCGAGGTCGCGCTCGTGAGAATCCAAGTTCACAGTGAAATGAAAGTGAAACTTTCAGAAAGGTAGACATTCCTCTTCTTCTTCGGAATTGTTGCATTAGCGCCCTCTACTGGCCGTACACGGAACTCTCCACTTACTCAGTAAACAACTTCTCAACACGTGCATGTGTACAGCAGCGCCAGCAGGGGGCAGCACTGCACCGCTCCTGTCTGAGCCCGCTCAGGTAATTCAGCTCCATTTAGCTTCATTTCATGTAAACTGAAGCTCAATGTTCTGTGTGGGTGGATCAATAATTGTGGATGACATGGCACATCAACAATTCTCAGTAAAAGAAAAAGAAAAGGCTTATTGGTTATGAATATTCTGGGGTCATTTCCACATCTACTCTTGGCTCATTAACCTTTCTGCTGCTTTAAAAGGGTTGAAGAGGATAAGTGGATGTGCTTTAGGTGTTATTGAAGCTCAACAACAATATGATTATGATTCATATATATATACATATATATTAAACATCAACAGTCAGCACAGGATAAATTGACATTGGATTATATTTGTAAATATATGTTCACATATTAGTGTCCATACCGACTAACCTACACCTACCTATCTATCTATCTATCTATCTATCTATCTATCTATCTATCTATCTACCTATCTACCCATTCATCTATCTATATCTACCTACTTATCAATATACTATACCTATCGACCCATCTATCTACAGCAGGCCTATTCAACTAGCCCCGGGCCGGATACGCCCGTTTGAGTTTAACTCTGGCCCGCAAGACTGCCTGCAAATCTGTATAGCTTGGTAAGAAAAATAAAACTGACGGACACGCCTCTTTATACATTGAGACATCTAACCCAGAGCCATTGAGTTTCACTGTTGCCTCAACCAAACCTGTATGGTTACATCTTTATGTTACGCACCTGTGTTGGTTGCCGTGTTACACCCCTACTGGTTTTCAAACCTACTGGTTTCTGCGCGTGCGTTGTGTTCTCTTCACATCTGCAGCGGGCTCTGTCTCGCTCACCAGATTCGCCACACATTCACAAACATATTGCTGGAGATCTTCAAGCCACCGCTCATATCCATTTGGGCGATTATGATTGTATAAGTGAGCAGCGCATCACAGCCACGGAGGAAGAAATACATTTTCGAAAAAATAAAAATAAAAAGATCGCCCGACCTGGTTTCGATCCCTTTCACGCAAAAGGAGTCTGCACTCAAAGACGCGCAGTCTGGCACTGCGCCACCAGATATTAGTTTCATCCCAAGTCATTTATATATTGGCGGCTGTAGCTCAGTGGGTAAGAGGGCCGTCCTTCAACTGCAAGGTTGTGGGTTCGATCCCGCCTCCCATTAGTTGCAAGTTGAAGTATCCTTGAGCAAGGCACTGAACCCCCAGTTGCTTCACTGCAGCCCACTGCTCCTTAATAACTAAGGATGGGTTAAATGCAGAGAACTAATTTCCTTGGGGATTAGTAAAAGTGTATATTATTATATTGATCCATTAAGTCACATTTCTTATGTTTTCATGGGAACAGTTTGGTTGAAGGGATCTGAAACAACTGGTTACCTTGAGCGGATATTTACACTTTGAAACATGTTTATAGTGATGCTTGTTCGCAACACTTTTGCCACACAATACCGACGCATTTTCGTGTGACTGTTTACCTGTGAAATATACATTACTGTTTTTAATTTTTAGCCATTATTTGATCAATATTCTGTGCGGCCCTCACACCCCCCGTGATTTTCTTATTCGGCCCACTTGCTACTGAAGTTGAATAGCCCTGATCTACAGTATATATATATATATATATTAAACAGCAACAGTCAGCACAGGATAAATTGACATTGGATTATATTTGTAAATTGTATACGTTAGTTTTTCTCCATTGCTTTGGCTCAATTCTTGAAACAGAAATTACATTCTCAAAGCTCTTAGTGCATTTGGTAAAATAGCCTATATGGTTCAGCACAACTACATAGATCACCTTCAAAAGGCCATATCTCACCCAAAACAGTTAACTCAAGCTTCAAACCCAAATCATTTTCTCATAAAAATAGTCAGTAACCCCAAAATGAAAACTTCCTTCTCGATTGCTGTGGCTCATCTCTCTCGAAAAAAAAAGGACATTCTCAAAGCTTTAAATACATTTGCCAAAATAACCTAGATGGTTTAGCAAAACACTTTGGCACACCTGCAAAAGGTCATATCTCTCCCAAAACAGACAACTCATCAGTCAAAACGTATTCCTTTTCTCATACAAATAGTCAGTGCCCCCAAAATGAAAAGTCCCTTTGTCATTATTTAAACACTGCGGGTCAAAATGTTTAGATGTTTTGTCAGTATGGCAGTGGACCATAGAAATATCCCTCATGTGCACAATTCAATCTTGGCTTAGTCCTTTGACACTGAATGGTTACTGTAGTCGATGTTTTCTTTCCAGAATACTATGTGTATCAAACAGAAAAAAGATTCATTCAAGAGGAGCCAACAAGGTTTCACATCACATACTGTATTGCACTTATCTTGCCATGGAAACTATTACAGTAATTGCAAAACAGAAACAGAAAATGTGTACAGCAAAAAATGGGGTCAAACAAAAAGCACATAAAAATTGAAATGAAGTATAGCCTACACTACTGTAACAGAACATACAGTAGCAAAGCTGGAGTTCATCCTCACTCTCCTGCTCATCCTCGCGCCACCTCTGTCTGGCCACAGATTTTCGCAACATCGCATTCGATGTTCTCCTCGATGCAACGGGGAAGAATCGCTGCATGACCCAACCATCCCTGCACTGGTCTGCTGTGACATCGGCACAAGCAGCATCGGGGCTCCTGCTGAAGCACCGCCTCTTGGACCTCGAGCACAGCGGAACTGATCTGTGATTGGACACACTTAATTAGCAGCAGCAGACGGACGGGGTAAGACTGAACGGAGGAGGAGGAGGAGGAGGAGGAGAAGAAACTGGGGCAACTTCTGGAGTTAAATATCAGAGATGAGGCAGGGTCGGAAATGTAAAAAAAATAATTTAGGGTTCAATTTTTGCCCCGACCGACTCAAATCCAGGGGCACGTAAAAATAAATTGGAGGCACTTTTTGAAACTTGTTGTAGAAACACACATTTTTACGTGAAATCTTTCGATCAGGTGGTTGAGTTGCAGACAGGAATAATATTGTGGTATTTAGCTCATATTAATATATAATTCCTTAAAAAAATAACTGGCAGATGTAGAGAAGTATCTGCATTTATGTGATGGACGGGACACGATGTGCACAAACTTCCTTGGACCGCAGTGAGGTGGACGGCGCAGCTCACCTGTGTGTCGGTGATGGGGATGGAGACAAAGTAGTTGGGTCGTTGGCTCTCCCTCTTTTTCTTCTTCATCTCAGCATCCTCTTCACTGTCCACTCGTCCTCCGTTGTCTCCTCTCTTCCTCTTCCTCTCCCTCTTCCTCTCCGTCTGGGCTGACTTTGAGCTGGAGACTACAGAAAAGGAGAAAGCAAACGTTACGTTAATTTTTTAGAATTTTTTTTCAAAACTTCATCAAAACACAATATTAAGAATATACATACATCCGAGCTCTTTCCATGACGTGGGGCTGGTCAGAGAAAACGGAAGCTCCGACATTAAAGTACCCAAAGTATCAGCCGCCTTGAGCTGCTTCTTTATCAGTTTCTTCTTCGCCCTCCTCATCTGCGTCCTCGTATGCCTCTCTACTCGAGAGACACAACAATACAACAAACACACATATTGTATGAACATGAAAAGGAGAGCACTTTTATTTATTTTTTAGGACATTTTATTGGGAATCAACTATCAACTGCACTTCATTTGATCACGGAGGTAGAAAAAGACACCTAAAAAGAGGTGAAGACACTTGAAAGAGGAACACATTGGGTGGAGCAACATAATAAACGTGTTAAACTGAAGCTACATGCAAAGATAATACGCATGCAGATTTTTTTTAAAGCGTCACTGGAGCTTTATTGGTTCATCGAGTTATGAAAGCTTTGCAGCTGAACTATGCGACGGGCACATTAATAGAGATAATTATTAAAAAAAGAGAATCAATGAGAAATATATATGAGAATAGTTCCACTGGATGCAAGGTAATAAAGTATTTATTCTCCGTCACATTGCAACGCATATGAAAAGCCCATTGAGGAAAGTGGGCATTAACAATAATAACATATTTTATGCATTTATTTTAATAGCTTTATTAATAACACACCAGTAGTTTCCCCCGTACCTTGCTCTAACAGTTCGACAGGTGCTGAACTCACCTGGCACTGTGGAGGCTCCGGGGGCTTGTTGGACCTCTGTGCTGGCTGCATCCACCCGACCTGGACTCGTCTTCTTCCCCTCCTTTTTTTTGGTCACACCCTCCACCTCCTCCTCTTCCTCATCATCTAAAACAAGTGTCCTCTCTTTGGCCGGCTGCATAGCTGCTGCAGACAGGACTGAGCATAACACAGGGAGGACGAGTGTAACCTAGGAAACCACCATCGTCATCATAATAACAGTGCACTTTTTGTTAACCTAGGTTGTCGGGCAGCATGAGTTTCTTTTCTTTCATGTTAATTACCTTCACTCGGAACCGGTGTGCAGGCAGCTTCAAAAGTAGAAATGGGACGCAGCCTCCCGAGGCGGCGGCGAGTTCATTGACAGCGAAGCAGCCGCTGGACGCGAACCATTTTTGAACACGTGGTTCTGGTCGGTCTCAGCGGGACGCGGCCGAGGCGCGTGACACACGGCCGGGGCGCGTGACCGACTTTAGCTCACGTTCATCTTCCGTGAACAACACGTAACGGCTAACTTAACTCCGGCTAATATGGCCGCGCAAAACTGGTACGAGTAGCCTCAAACTCTCTTCGGGACGGTTACCGACGAGAAACCTCGAGAGACGGACTTCTATTGCGTCCCCGTCGGTAACACGAGTGTGAAATATATCATACAAATAACAATAAATAACGTTGAAGTCAACCGCACGCGCTAACTTGGAACGCCGAGTGGAAGCAGATTGTAAACAATGTTCAACTTCCTGTCTGGTTTTTCAGAGCAAAATAGCGTTTGCTTTTTTCCCTTCAAAATAAAAGCATCGGGCGCTTGACCGAGTGAACATTTGAGTACAAAAGTGATTTATTGTTTTACTTGAAAAATTTAATTAAGTTCGATGTTAAACATTTGTATTTTTAAAAGTCATTCAGGATAAACTATTCATATATAATTACTACTGCGAATGCAATATTGTTCATCAAAACATTACATCTGTATTTTAGAAACTTTGGAGAAACACCATTGTGCAGTTTTACAGTTATACATAGAAACTGTGTCGTTTTCTAATTTGAAATCATTCGATCTGAATGTGACTGAACACACATATTTTTGACAAAAAATACACCAGTAGTGAGGTTAAATGTGCAATATTTACTATAACTGATTTTCTATAAAATCATGTCAAGGCTATTGTTACACTACAGTATGTAAGTCCAAAAGATGAGCTATGTACCTGGTTTTTAATCATAATTACAATGCCATTAAAAAATGGACCCCAGACCAGATGATTACACACTTATTGCATTTATTTGAGAGTATAAGAAATATTAACCATGTCACCTTACATACACGTTCTACAACACAATTATATAGTATGGGACAGCAAAATTGCACACTCATAATTTGAAGCAAACATGTGTTTTCTTTTGCATTAATTATTGAGTATGGTGTTGAGAAAAATAGACACATTTACTGAGCTTTGTGACACTCTTTTATCCTTTAAATTAAGTCCTAATATATACTGAAACAAATTGTAGAATTGATTATTTGACATTTGATTAAAGGAAATGAATGTAATTATAACTCTAAGTCTGATGATCTATAGCAGCTCAAATACTGGATTCAACATTTTTCCTTAAATCTATACAATCCGACTGATAACTGAGCATTGGAAAATTTACAAAATGCAAGTTATATGATGAAGCTTTCGAATATTTAAAACAGCAGAACATGTGCAGATAACTCTTTGTTTAGCTATTTAAACCCGTGAGAAAACAATTATCATTAGACTCTATTCAGTAGCCACGATTATCTTACAAAGGAGGATATAATAATGTTTTCTGCAATGTGTTTTATTTGTTGCTGTTGTTGCAACCCATTACATGAACTGACTGAATACCATCCCAAAAATGTTTACCACGGCTTGCGAAACAAATTCATGGGGTTCAGTTTATTATAGTTACCATCAGCACCCCCGCCCTGGATAGGTCCACCTCTATCTTTACTCCTCCGGATGAAGCTCTCCTCTAATTTGTTTTGTATCTCAGTGACAGCAGCATCATTTTGTTCACACTTCAGTAACCCACATGTCTCATGGTAGAACACGTTGACACGCAACACAACTCTAGCGTCATCGGGCCGCATTTTCATCGAGCTCACAGCCTTGACCTCGTGTGTGTGGTGCATCAACACCAGAACGATCGGTTTATCATCTGAGGACACCGAAAGAGAGCAGGGAGAATGAGAGTCACCAAAATATTGTCTTTCACAAAGACACATCGATATGTTGATAACTAAAATTGGATCATTTAAGTCAGAAATAACTTTCCAATTCAAAATTATTATTTTTTAAAAGCCAAATTGTAAATAAATTATACGCAATTTTTATTTTAATGGGAACGGGCTGAAAAATCCTTCCCTTACCTTTAATATCAACCATGGCTGCATCCACATCTGCCCCAATGCAGGAACTGATTGGACAGAAGACAAACGTGATCTTGTTGTCCTGGGCGCCGCAAGGCCGGAGCCGATTCTGAAATGGTTTCTCCACTTTCTGCATCAGCGTCCGGTCGGTGCCGAAGGTTTTACCGCCGCCGACAACCATCTTGTACAACAACGTGGCTACAGAAAGAAAAATAGTTCTGCATGTGACACAGATTTATACATTTACAAGAACACCAGAGTATAATTATTCTTCAAATATTTTGGATGGATAGCTCAGAATAATCATGGCAAAAAAAAACAACGAAAAGATAACGCCCTCAAATCATCTCTTTATGTTCATTGATACATTCTGTTTAACCCTCCTGTTACCTTAGGGTCAAGTTGACCCCATTCAATGTTTAACCCTCCTGTTACCTTTATATTTACTGACATATTTTACCCGTGGGGTCAATTTGACCCCAGCAATTAAAACCTCCAGAAAATTATTAGAATTAATATTGTTTTCCAAGTTTAAGTGTGAGGTACTATATGTTTGTTTGTTGACTACCGAAATAGCCCTTTAAATATATAAAAAAGTTGATATTTCTTATATGTTTGACACAGTGAAAAACAGCCTGGGGTCAAATTGACCCCAAAGAACACCGACATTAAACATTGAATGGGGTCAAATTGACCCTAAGGTAACAGGAGGGTTAAAAAAACAAAAAACATGACAGTGTCTTATAACTTTACGTTGATAATAGACAAAGTACAGTTTTGCCATAAGGAAGGTTATGAGTAAACCTTCTCTTTAGGAACTTGTATTGGAGAGCTAACACAGACAAACAGCTCCAGGAGGGACAACAACCTAAATTTGAACTGGGTCTAATTATCACGTGACTTACGTTCCACAACGTCCGGTACAGACAAAATGATGAAGGGCTCTCCTAATTTGAAACACAGCGTTATCAATCAGTCAGATGGATTTACACAACCAGTCAAAAGTTTTAAATCTCCTGCCACAAAAGCGTGATTGGGTACAGAGGACGGCTCTATATTTTTCTTTGGTCTTTTATTGATTTTGAAGGTGAGAGAGAATATTTCGATTTTTTTTGTAATCCTCTTAACAGATGTTATTGCGAATGAATGGTTTGCAACAAAACGTATAAAAACTTCATCAAAGCATAAATCGGAGGTGAGTCGAGGGTTAGCCGAACATACGATGGACTGACGAATCCCAGTTTAGATCCGTTTATCTAACCACTGAGTAGACTAAAGGTAAAACATGTTTCCAATAGTTTTCTCCACCTTTCTTTCTATGTTAAAATATATATATATTTTTAAACATTGTTGAAGGAAAGATGAAAAAAACGAGTATAAAAAGCAATTCCCCAGCGTACGTTTATTAAAAGTCCCAAAAACTTGGAATTAGATTTCAAGCCATTAAACTTTAAGCCGAGTCCGATATTATTCCCCAACACACAATTGTACCCCACTGTGGGCTTTGTGTATGATTCAATTCACTGGATAAAAAAAAGGTATTTCCGTATCATAAGGCTAATAATGCATTTTTTTTAAATTGCAGACAATGAACAAACATGAGAATGAGATTCACAAGAAAACTGTAGTGGGAAGAGGAAGAAAGAGTTACCTTGTGTAACCTCAAACTGGATAAAACATGAGAGAGAGATATTCACCTCCTGTGTCTTGTTGAAAGCCATCACTTTTGCCACCGTGGGCCTTAACTCGATAAGCGGGGGCTGAAGCACTTGGACCTAACAGATAGGAAAACGGCAAAATGCAATTACTGACTCCGAATGAAAATATGAAGAGGAAGAAAGTGAAAGTGATATTTTCTTTGTGGTTCCTGGGGACCAGTGGGGCCAATTTGTTTAAAGTTTTGACCAATGGCATCTGAGGTATCTAAATCTGGCAAAGAGTCAGCCACATAAAAAGCATTATTACTTAATGACTCCAAATCTTTTAGTATATATATTTCAAAAATCAACTTAATTTTTTCGCCTCCATTGGATTCTCAAATACTAATGATTGAACATGTGTGGCGTTAAGGAGAGGGAGATTCACCTGTTGCTCCGTATTGAAAGCCATCTCTTTGGCCAGCCGGGGCTGAAACACCTGAGCGATGCTCTGTTAGGAGAACGGCAAAATGCAATTACTGACTCCAAATAAAAATATGAAGAGGAAGAAAGTGAGATTTACTTAATGGTTTCTGGGGACCAGTGGGGCCAATTTGTTTAAAGTTTGGACCAAAGGCATCTGAGGTACCCAAACTTGAAAAAGAGTCAGTCACATAAAATGACATTATTACTTAATGACTCAAAATCTTTTAGTATATATATTTCAAAAATCAACGTAATTTTTTCGCCTCCATTGGATTCTCAAATACTAATGATTGAACATGTGTCGCGTTAAGGAGAGGGAGATTCACCGTATTGAAAGCCATCTCTTTGGCCAGCCGGGACTGAAACACTTGCATCTGAGTGATGCTCTGTTAGGAGAACGGCAAAATACAATTACTGACTCCAAATGAAAATATGAAGAGGAAGAAAGTGAAAGTGATATTTACTTTGTGGTTCCTGGGGACCAGTGGGGCCACTTTGTTTCAAGTTTGGACCAATGGCATCTGAGGTACCCAAACCTGGCAAAGAGTCAGTCACATAAAAAGCATGATTACTTAATGACTCCAAATCTTTTAGTATATATATTTCAAAAATCAACTATTTTTTCGCCTACATTGGAATCTCAAATACTAATGATTAACTTCACATATATATTCCTATATGTAGCAGGGTGAACAGATGTTTAACAGGTGGCAACGGGTGGTCGTTCGTGGCTCGTGGCAGCTGCTCGGTGGCCAGATGTTCACGCAGTTGTGTCGGATTTAGTGGCATCTAGTGGTGAGGTTGGGAATTGCAACCAATGGAATATCCCTCCGCTCACTCCTCTCTTTCCAAGCATGTCGGGGAACTACGGTGGCCTTGAGGTCAGGTACAAATGCAAAAAGGGGTGCAACATGGCGAACTATGTTTACATAACATGAAAATATGAAGAGGAAGAAAGTGAGATTTACTTTGTGGTTCCTGGGGACCAGTGGGGCCAATTTGTTTAAAGTTTGGACCAATGGCATCTGAGGTACCCAAACCTGAAAAAGAGTCAGTCACATAAAATTATATTATTACTGAATGACTCCAAATCTTTCAGTATATATATTTCAAAAATCAACATATGTTTACATAACATGAAAATAGGAAGAGGAAGAAAGTGAGATTTACTTAATGGTTCCTGGGGACCAGTGGGGCCAATTTGTTTAAAGTTTGGACCAAAGGCATCTGAGGTACCCAAACCTGAAAAAGAGTCAGTCACATAAAATGACATAATTACTTAATGACTCCAAATCTTTTAGTATATATATTTCAAAAATCAACTTAATTTTTTCGCCTCCATTGGATTCTCAAATACTAATGATTAAACATGTGTGGCGTTAAGGAGAGGGAGATTCACCTGTTGCTCCGTATTGAAAGCCATCTCTTCGGCCAGCCGGGGCTGAAACACCTGAGCGATGCTCTGTCAGGAGAACGGCAAAATGCAATTACTGACTCCAAATAAAAATATAAAGAGGAAGAAAGTGAAAGTGATATTTACTTTGGGGTTCCTGTGGACCAGTGGGGCCAATTTGTTTCAAGTTTGGACCAATGGCATCTGAGGTACCCAAACCTGGCAAAGAGTCAGTCACATAAAAAGCATTATTACTTAATGATTCCAAATCTTTTAGTATATATATTTCAAAAATCAACTCTATTTTTTCGCCGAACTTGGAATCTCAAATACTAATGATTAACTTCACATATATATTCCTATATGTAGCAGGGTGAACAGATGTTTAACAGGTGGCAACGGGCGGTCGTTCGTGGCTCGTGGCAGCTGCTCGGTGGCCAGATGTTCACGCAGTTGTGTCAGATTTAGTGGCATCTAGTGGTGAGGTTGGGAATTGCAACCAACGGAATATCCCTCCGCTCACTCCTCTCTTTCCAAGCATGTCGGGGAACTACGGTGGCCTTGAGGTCAGGTACAAATGCAAAAGGGGTGCAACATGGCGAACTATGTTTACATAACATGAAAATATGAAGAGGAAGAAAGTGAGATTTACTTTGTGGTTCCTGGGGACATGGGGAGCCAATTTGTTTAAAGTTTTGACCAAAGGCATCTGAGGTACCCAAACCTGAAAAAGAGTCAGTCACATAAAATGATATTATTACTTAATGACTCCAAATCTTTTAGTATATATATTTCAAAAATCAACATATGTTTACATAACATGAAAATATAAAGAGGAAGAAAGTGAGATTTACTTTGTGGTTCCTGGGGACCAGTGGGGCCAATTTGTTTAAAGTTTTGACCAAAGGCATCTGAGGTACCCAAACCTGGCAAAGAGTCAGTCACATAAAATGATATTATTACTTAATGACTCCAAATCTTTTCGTATATATATTTCAAAAATCAACATATGTTTACATAACATGAAAATATAAAGAGGAAGAAAGTGAGATTTACTTTGTGGTTCCTGGGGACCAGTGGGGCCAATTTGTTTAAAGTTTTGACCAAAGGCATCTGAGATACCCAAACCTGAAAAAGAGTCCGTCACATAACATGGCATTATTACTTAATGACTCAAATTCTTTTAGTATATATACAGGACTGTCTCAGAAAATTAGAATATTGTGATAAAGTTCTTTATTTTCTGTAATGCAATTCAAAAAACAAAAATGTCATGCATTCTGGATTCATTACAAATCAACTGAAATATTGCAAGCCTTTTATTCTTTTAATATTGCTGATTATGGCTTACAGCTTAAGAAAACTCAAATATCCTATCTCTAAATATTAGAATATCATGAAAAAGTATACTAGTAGGGTATTAAACAAATCACTTGAATTGTCTAATTAACTCGAAACACCTGCAAGGGTTTCCTGAGCCTTGACAAACACTCAGCTGTTATAAATCTTTTTTTTTACTTGGTCTGAGGAAATATTCAAATTTTATGAGATAGGATTTTAGAGTTTTCTTAAGCTGTAAGCCATAATCAGCAATATTAAAAGAATAAAAGGCTTGCAATATTTCAGTTGATTTGTAATGAATCCAGAATGCATGACATTTTTGTTTTTTTAATTGCATTACAGAAAATAAAGAACTTTATCACAATATTCTAATTTTCTGAGACAGTCCTGTATATTTAAAAAATAAAAATCTCAAAATACTACTGATTAAACCTATGTGACGTTAAAGGGTACCTGTTGAGATCGCGAATATGTAGCCAGATCAAAAGATAATGTGTTTCTAAAGGTTATTCATGCACTGACGGTCCAGTATTCAATAACAATACGTAGTTTAGGCTGTTCAAAGTCCCTCAACTCCGACAAGCTTCCTTGCACTGGTGCTTGAATATGGCGCCGGTGGTGTGACGTCACATCGTTGATAGATCGACAGCCAACCACAGCGGATGTGTTCAGAAACCAATGTAAACAACGTCGAGCGCTCGCAAACAAATGCTGAGAACTTGATAATAATAAAGAAAACGGGCGAAATATGGACGATGAAAGATTGTCAGATTCAGCAACTGGATACTTGTATGAACCATTAAAAGCAGACTATCCCCATTTAGTTAATTGTGACAGCGATAGCGATGATTCTGATGAAGTTGATGCCGAAGGACCGCCGGTACAGATGCTTCACCGTGCGGACCGTGCACGCAAGTCGGCGGACGTTTGGTGCAGTTGTGGGAAATGCAGGGACTCACGCATTTCGGTCTTATCTCACGCACTCCCGCCACACATCGAATTCCTCACGCAGAAAAAACCTCTCGGCTATTTAATGCTTGAATGCAGGGGTGCTCAATACGCCGATCGATTGTTCCGGTCTGTGCGCATTGGGATGGAGCAAAAAAATAGTCACTAGCACCCCCCCCCGTCAACAACTCTTTTCGGCTCGATGCCGGCGCGCGCAACGGTCAGCTGTATCGGGTGCTGATGGAAATCTCACGCTTGCCTGTCTTCAAAACTTGAGAGCCCTGGAAATGTGTGCCACAAAAAACAGACATAGAGTGCATTTGTTGTAAAGAACACGAACTTATGTCCGATGATATCGTGACATTAGACCTAATCTGCTTTACACAAAAGCGTGAGCTTGATAGCTACATCGCGCATAAGCCAGCGCTGGAGATGTCTTTCATTGATGCAATGTTGGGCCGACATGTTCGGGGGCCTGCACCCGAGGGAGAACTGTCAAATCGGTAAGTTTGAGCAACGCGTGTAGAAGTGGCTCCGGATTGGCTGAATTCCTTTCAACGACTCTACGTCATAGTGACCTTTGACATGAGTAAATAACTGGCAATATGTCTGCGCACTGAAGCGTTCACGGACTCGGAATGTTGACAAAGAAATTTAAAGCCTCGGGCTATGCGTGACTTGTTGACAATAGCGGTGGGGAAAATATGATTTATTTGATGCGCCTAATGGATGTAGCACGTTGTTGTTTTGGGCTACAGGTACCCTTTAAGGAGAGGGAGACTCACCTCCTGCTTCTTGTGAACAGCCGTCGGTTTGGCCGCTGTCCGGCTGATCTGCGATGAATTTTTCCAGAAGGCCGATGTGAGCATCCACTTGGGTCTTCCTGTCCTTCAGGATTTGGAGGTAATCAACCAGGACCCCGTTGTTAGTCAGAGCAGCTGGAGAGAGAGAGAGAACCCAGCTGGGCGTGTTAGAATCTGGATGACCGTTTGCATCTGGATGGGGGACAGTTATGTCAGCGCTCAGGTCGGCCATCGAGAGCGCCACTCAACCCCAAGGACGGCAGGCGGAAGTTACGTAGGTACCTTAGGAAGGAAGCAGGAAGTGTCATGATGCCATGCAAATATAATTAAAGAGACTGAGATGGAGTAGTGCCAGTGAAATGTGTGTGGCTGCAGGAGTTAATACTTTACAAGCTCTTTTACGAAATGTTATGTAAAATTCATCTGCCGGGTTGATGACTCCGAAAATGAAACCATCATGGTTTGATCAAATATAAAGTTTAGGACGACACGCTGCCATCTGTGGAGACATTGGTACAGCTGTCTATTTATAAAGCATTCGTAGTTCTAGGTATTTTTCTTGTGATTTTGTATGTATTTTATTCTATTTAATGCTTTGTACCTTGAGTCTGAAAAAAAGGTTTGATTCTTAGAAAGAAAACAACGATTAATTTGACTTACATACGGACAAATAAGTGTTGAATTCAGACGGGTGGTTCACTTGTTTATGTTTTATATTTGGGTTAGGTAATAATAAACCTAAGCGCTGAAAACAATTATTACTGTTTAATAGGGCTGTCAGCGTTAACGCGTTAATCTATGCGATTAATGTGGCCGTGATAACGCACTAAAATATTGTTAACGCAATTAACGCAATTTTTTTATTTTTTATTTTTTTATATACTTTATTAATCCAGTGTCAAACCGCGGCAGTGCGGTTTGACACTGTTTCCGTTTTTAAAACAATTATTTATCCGCGAAATCAGTCGGGTTTCCTCCTCCGCTCCTTCCTCCCGTTTCCCCCTCTGATACACAGAGGAACAGAGGGGCGACGGGTTGGGTGACGCGGCGCGGAAAGAACTCGTCACACGAAACCTTCAACGTGATTGGTCAATCCGTTTGTCTGTCAACATTTAGCGAAAAAACAACCAAGTAAACAACTCAGTAAATCACAAGGACCTCCCACCACAGATGTGAGGCTCATTAGCAGCCTGTCAGTCAGAGAAGCAGAGAACACGGCACGAGGACAATGTGCCTCAATATATAGAGCTGAGATTGTTCTGGAATGTTTGATGTATAACACATGGGGATGTGTAATATGCAAAAGTCTTTAAAAGGTGAATTTACATTTTTTTGTAAAATGTATAAAATGCCCCCAGCCTCCAGAGGGTTAACGTGACATATTTGAATGTCAGTCAGTTATCAAGGCCACTGGTTCTGCTGTTCAGTGTTAAAGATGACAGGACCAATGGGGTCTCAATATACTTCTTTTTTTTTAACTAATCTGGATGTTTCACTGAAGAAACAATTTATCATCCACGATATTAAATACCTCGCTGGCACTTTATAGGTAGGAGCCTCTTTGAAAACACAGCTCTGTGTGAAGTTTGGTCTTTAAAAAAGAATACAAAGGGATTACTCGTTCATTTAGAAGATTTAGTCTTTAGAAGAAAAAAAACCTTTTAATCGCGATTAATCGCGATTAATGATTTTCAAAATGTGCGATTAATTAGTTAATTTTTTTAAATCGATTGACAGCCCTACTATTTAATGTAATTGTGGTGAAAACCAGGACAATTTGGACCAACTTTCTCGCACAAATGGAGACATTACACATTTACATAATACCAGTGGCGGGCCGTCAGGGCCAGCAAGGCCTTCTCTGCTGGCCTAAACATCATCAGAATATATTTTTTTTTCTAAATATATTTGCCCACAAATATGTATTCACTTATTTCCCAGAGTAAGAGTTTTTCTCTTAATTTCATAGCGTTCCTCTTGGTTGCGCTGCTGCCAGCGCCAGGTTGAGATTTGGAGGGCTGGTCTTTATCTTAGATCTTTTATCCAATCATATTCAGCCATCGTGTGTTGCCAGGGGGCTAACATCTGCCCTTAGGCCTTCAGAATCAACATTGCGGGCGCTGGTAGCTTCAAGTGAATGGGAATGACGATGTTGTGTCAACCAATCAGCTTTAGAGTTGGCTCCTCTAGGCCTTCGAGAAGGCCCGGAACCGGCACAGGAGCAGCGAGCAGGCGGAGTGCTGCACGCCTTTTGATTGGATTACCAATATTGAGAGGCGGGTCTATGGGCAGGTAGATGCAGAACCTCAGAACTAGGAAACTGAATTTGATAAACGAAATAATTCGCGTACTACTAAGCTGTTTGTTCAACCCACAATGGCGGAAGGAGGAGAAGATATCGATTTGGTCGAGGATATAATTATAAGGCCATTCTCAACGAACTTTAAGACCGGCGCCGACGCTACAAAGCCCGTCACAGGCGGGACAGGGGCTCGCTCGCCACTTTCAAAGTTCCAACTACGAGCGCTACCGATGGCTCAGGCTCCGAGAAGCTCTGCACACCGGACTGCTGGGGATGCCTGTTGCAAGTGATCGATTTGGTGTTGGGAGCCACACTGGCTTTGCAAACTTGAGTTGTCTAACCGAGGCAGCAACGAGACACCAGAGTACGACTCGGCACCTACAAGCATCGGTGCTTTGACAACTTTTGGGGACACGGAGCGGATCTACAGATCAACGAACAAGCGGCAACGGAGCTGCACAATGAACAGGTGAAGAACAAGAAGGACATATTGAAAAGACTCATTAATTGTGTCATGTGTTTGGGTAAACAGGAACTTTCATCTTCATCATATTTATATCGATGTATGTGTGTGTATAAATACACACACATACATCGATAAATATATATACATGTACGATACGATTCTCTGAATTCTCAGTGTAACTGAGGGTTTTACGTTACTTAATAACACAAGAAACACGACAACTTTATCTTTTTCCGTCTGCTCCTTCACAATAAAAGCCCCGCACCGGAACACTGGTGAACTAATATCTTACATTAGGTTGTTCAGCTGTAGTAAGACGGCAATGAAGGCCTAGATAGAAAATGCACGGCCCGCCACTGCATAATACTGCCTCCACTATCAAACAAGTGAAAGTGAAAGTAACCTGTACACACCCATGACAGATTCACGTGGGAGGAACCCCTTCAGTTTTTTCAGGAGCTGTTCAGCAATCGGCTGAAACAAAAAAATTTATATTACACTACATTTTTTGCAAATATAGACCCGTTTCTACGCATTGCATCTGCATTTAAATACCCTTTGTAATCACACTCGTTGGCTCACCTGATTGTGGATGACGTCATAGAGGGTCCTCCTCAGCTTGAAGTGCTGAGGTCCGGGGAACAGTTCATGCAGATCTTCTCGCGTCAGCGTCTGGATCTCGGAGTCCGTGCGTAACTCCGCCGCTACAACGAGGTGACGAGTTGGGTCAGAGCAGGAAAAAAATTCTTTGTCCTATCATTAATAAAAGGTGCATTAATAACACGCGTTATTGGTCCTGTTCCATTTAGGCGAGGCCAGGGCCCTAGAAATGCGCGTGCTGGCTCAATGTTACGACTGTCACGCGCTAAATATAATTATATTGCCAATTGCAGGCGTTGTGACGAGGCAACATGGCTGCTGTTGAAAGAGAGGTCTATATGTGTGACAGCTCAACAGCAAGTTGTGTTTATACAATCTTTAACTATAGATGTATGGTTTTATTTGATGTAATTATCCTCAATAACAAAATAAAAGAAATATAATATTTTTATAACATTTTGTAAAAAATCACTTACTTTCCAACACACGAGCTGCGTCTCTGTTGACGCGCTTTATTTCACTCAGTAGGAACGACATGATTTCAGCTGTAAGAAAAACAGGAGGATTACAAAAAAGTCACATTTATAGCACGGATTCTACTTTCTCTGCGTCTCTTCTGGCTTCACACAAACCTCTGGCGTCGACAAATTAAAGCAAAAGCGAAAGAGACCTTTAAAGTAGTCGGATCACACGACAGATGACTGCCTTGTTGTAATTTAGTTCATTAGTATCCACCGTTCGGGATAAGCTGTTATTTAACCAAATGAAAAATAAAAGTCTTTGGAGTATTTCCTCTCCGAGGTCGCGCTCGTGAGAATCCAAGTTCACAGTGAAATGAAAGTGAAACTTTCAGAAAGGTAGACATTCCTCTTCTTCTTCGGAATTGTTGCATTAGCGCCCTCTACTGGCCGTACACGGAACTCTCCACTTACTCAGTAAACAACTTCTCAACACGTGCATGTGTACAGCAGCGCCAGCAGGGGGCAGCACTGCACCGCTCCTGTCTGAGCCCGCTCAGGTAATTCAGCTCCATTTAGCTTCATTTCATGTAAACTGAAGCTCAATGTTCTGTGTGGGTGGATCAATAATTGTGGATGACATGGCACATCAACAATTCTCAGTAAAAAAGAAAAGAAAAAGAAAAGGCTTATTGGTTATGAATATTCTGGGGTCATTTCCACATCTACTCTTGGCTCATTAACCTTTCTGCTGCTTTAAAAGGGTTGAAGAGGATAAGTGGATGTGCTCTAGGTGTTATTGAAGCTCAACAACAATATGATTATGATTCATATATATATATATATATATTAAACATCAACAGTCAGCACAGGATAAATTAACATTGGATTATATTTGTAAATATATGTTAACATATTAGTGTCCATACCGACTAACCTACACCTACCTATCTATCTATCTACCTACTTACCTACCTACCTACCTATCTATCTATCTATCTACCTACCTACCTATCTATCTATCTATATCTACCTACTTATCAATATACTATACCTATCGACCCATCTATCTACAGCAGGCCTATTCAACTAGCGGCCCGCGGGCCGGATACGGCCCGTTTGAGTTTAACTCTGGCCCGCAAGACTGCCTGCAAATCTGTATAGCTTGGTAAGAAAAAATAAAACTGACGGACACGCCTCTTTTATACATTGAGACATCTAACCCAGAGCCATTGAGTTTCACTGTTGCCTCAACCAAACCTGTATGGTTACATCTTTATGTTACGCACCCGTGTTGGTTGCCGGTGTTACACCCCTACTGGTTTTCAAACCTACTGGTTTCCCTGCGCGTGCGTTGTGTTCTCTTCACATCTGCAGCGGGGCTCTGTCTCGCTCACCAGATTCGTCACACATTCACAAACATATTGCTGGAGATCTTCAAGCCACCGTTCATATCCATTTGGGCGATTATGATTGTATAAGTGAGCAGCGCATCACAGCCACGGAGGAAGAAATACATTTTCGAAAAAATAAAAATAAAAAGATCGCCCGACCTGGTTTCGATCCCTTTCACGCAAAAGGAGTCTGCACTCAAAGACGCGCAGTCTGGCACTGCGCCACCAGATATTAGTTTCATCCCAAGTCATTTATATATTGGCGGCTGTAGCTCAGTGGGGTAAGAGGGCCGTCCTTCAACCGCAAGGTTGTGGGTTCGATCCCCGCTCTCCCCATTAGTTGCAAGTTGAAGTATCCTTGAGCAAGGCACTGAACCCCCAGTTGCTTCACTGCAGCCCACTGCTCCTTAATAACTAAGGATGGGTTAAATGCAGAGAACTAATTTCCCCTTGGGGATTAGTAAAAGTGTATATTATTATATTGATCCATTAAGTCACATTTCTTATGTTTTCATGGGAACAGTTTGGTTGAAGGGATCTGAAACAACTGGTTACCTTGAGCGGATATTTACACTTTGAAACATGTTTATAGTGATGCTTGTTCGCAACACTTTTGCCACACAATACCGACGCATTTTCGTGTGTGACTGTTTACCTGTGGAAATATACATTACTGTTTTTAATTTTTAGCCATTATTTGATCAATATTCTGTGCGGCCCTCACACCCCCCGTGATTTTCTTATTCGGCCCACTTGCTACTGAAGTTGAATAGCCCTGATCTACAGTATATATATATATATATATATTAAACAGCAACAGTCAGCACAGGATAAATTGACATTGGATTATATTTGTAAATTGTATACGTTAGTTTTTCTCCATTGCTTTGGCTCAATTCTTGAAACAGAAATTACATTCTCAAAGCTCTTAGTGCATTTGGTAAAATAGCCTATATGGTTCAGCACAACTACATAGATCACCTTCAAAAGGCCATATCTCACCCAAAACAGTTAACTCAAGCTTCAAACCCAAATCATTTTCTCATAAAAATAGTCAGTAACCCCAAAATGAAAACTTCCTTCTCGATTGCTGTGGCTCATCTCTCTCGAAAAAAAAAAGGACATTCTCAAAGCTTTAAATACATTTGCCAAAATAACCTAGATGGTTTAGCAAAACACTTTGGCACACCTGCAAAAGGTCATATCTCTCCCAAAACAGACAACTCATCAGTCAAAACGTATTCCTTTTCTCATACAAATAGTCAGTGCCCCCAAAATGAAAAGTCCCTTTGTCATTATTTAAACACTGCGGGTCAAAATGTTTAGATGTTTTGTCAGTATGGCAGTGGACCATAGAAATATCCCTCATGTGCACAATTCAATCTTGGCTTAGTCCTTTGACACTGAATGGTTACTGTAGTCGATGTTTTCTTTCCAGAATACTATGTGTATCAAACAGAAAAAAGATTCATTCAAGAGGAGCCAACAAGGTTTCACATCACATACTGTATTGCACTTATCTTGCCATGGAAACTATTACAGTAATTGCAAAACAGAAACAGAAAATGTGTACAGCAAAAAATGGGGTCAAACAAAAAGCACATAAAAATTGAAATGAAGTATAGCCTACACTACTGTAACAGAACATACAGTAGCAAAGCTGGAGTTCATCCTCACTCTCCTGCTCATCCTCGCGCTCACCTCTGTCTGGCCACAGATTTTCGTCAACATCGCATCTGATGTTCTCCCTTGCGATGCAACGGGGGAAGAATCGCCGTGCATGACCCAACCATCCCCTGCACTGGTCTGCTGTGACATCGGCACAAGCAGCATCGGGGCTCCTGCTGAAGCACCGCCTCTTGGACCTCGAGCACAGCGGAACTGATCTGTGATTGGACACACTTAATTAGCAGCAGCAGACGGACGGGGTAAGACTGAATGGAGGAGGAGGAGGAGGAGGAGGAGGAGAAACTGGGGCAACTTCTGCGGTTAAACATCAGAGATGAGGCAGGGTAAGAAATGTAAAAAAAATAATTTAGGGTTCAATTTTTGCCCCGACCGACTCAAATCCAGGGGCACGTAAAAATAAATTGGAGGCACTTTTTGAAACTTGTTGTAGAAACACACATTTTTACGTGAAATCTTTCGATCAGGTGGTTGAGTTGCAGACAGGAATAATATTGTGGTATTTAGCTCATATTAATATATAATTCCGTAAAAAAATAACTGGCAGATGTAGAGAAGTATCTGCATTTATGTGATGGACGGGACACGATGTGCACAAACTTCCTTGGACCGCAGTGAGGTGGACGGCGCAGCTCACCTGTGTGTCGGTGATGGGGATGGAGACGAAGTAGTTGGGTCGTTGGCTCTCCCTCTTTTTCTTCTTCATCTCAGCATCCTCTTCACTGTCCACTCGTCCTCCGTTGTCTCCTCTCTTCCTCTTCCTCTTCCTCTCCGTCTGGGCTGACTTTGAGCTGGAGACTACAGAAAAGGAGAAAGCAAACGTTACGTTAATTTTTTAGAATTTTTTTTCAAAACTTCATCAAAACACAATATTAAGAATATACATACATCCGAGCTCTTTCCATGACGTGGGGCTGGTCAGAGAAAACGGAAGCTCCGACATTAAAGTACCCAAAGTATCAGCCGCCTTGAGCTGCTTCTTTATCAGTTTCTTCTTCGCCCTCCTCATCTGCGTCCTCGTATGCCTCTCTACTCGAGAGACACAACAATACAACAAACACACATATTGTATGAACATGAATAGGAGAGCACTTTTTTTTTTTTTTTACATTTTATTGGGAACATTTAACAGCCTTAAGTCCATGCTATCAACTGCGCGGAAGTAGAAAAAGACACCTAAAAAGAGGTGAAGACACTTGAAAGAGGAACACATTGGGTGGAGCAACATAATAAACGTGTTAAACTGAAGCTACATGCAAAGATAATACGCATGCAGATTTTTTTTAAAGTGTCACTGGAGCTTTATTGGTTCATCGAGTTATGAAAGCTTTGCAGCTGAACTATGCAAAGGGCACATTAATGGAGATAATTATTTGAAAAAAGAGAATCAATGAGAAATATATATGAGAATAGTTCCACTGGATGCAAGGTAATAAAGTATTTATTCTCCGTCACATTGCAACGCATATGAAAAGCCCATTGAGGAAAGTGGGCATTAACAATAATAACATATTTTATGCATTTATTTTAATAGCTTTATTAATAACACACCAGTAGTTTCCCCCGTACCTTGCTCTAACAGTTCGACAGGTGCTGAACTCACCTGGCACTGTGGAGGCTCCGGGGGCTTGTTGGACCTCTGTGCTGGCTGCATCCACCCGACCTGGACTCGTCTTCTTCCCCTCCTTTTTTTTGGTCACACCCTCCACCTCCTCCTCTTCCTCATCATCTAAAACAAGTGTCCTCTCTTTGGCCGGCTGCATAGCTGCTGCAGACAGGACTGAGCATAACACAGGGAGGAAGAGTGTAACCTAGGAAACCACCATCGTCATCATCATAATAATAGTGCACTTTTTGTTAACCTAGGTTGTCGGGCAGCATGAGTTTCTTTTCTTTCATGTTAATTACCTTCACTCGGAACCGGTGTGCAGGCAGCTTCAAAAGTAGAAATGGGACGCAGCCTCCCGAGGCGGCGGCGAGTTCATTGACAGCGAAGCAGCCGCTGGACGCGAACCATTTTTGAACACGTGGTTCTGGTCGGTCTCAGCGGGACGCGGCCGAGGCGCGTGACACACGGCCGGGGCGCGTGACCGACTTTAGCTCACGTTCATCTTCCGTGAACAACACGTAACGGCTAACTTAACTCCGGCTAACATAGCCGCGCAAAACTGGTACGAGTAGCCTCAAACTCTCTTCGGGACGGTTACCGACGAGAAACCTCGAGAGACGGACTTCTATTGCGTCCCCATCGGTAACACGAGTGTGAAATATATCATATAAATAACGTTGAAGTCCACCGCACGCGCTAACTTGGAACGCCGAGTGTAAGCAGATTGTAAACAATGTTCAACTTCCGGTCTGGTTTTTCAGAGCAAAATAGCGTCTGCTTTTTCCCCCTTCAAAATAAAAGCATCGGGCGCTTGGCCGAGTGAACATTTTAGTACAAAAGTGATTAATTGTTTTACTTGAAAAATTTAATTAAGTTCGATGTTAAACATTTGTATTTCTTAAGTCATTCAGGATAAACTATTCATGTATAATTACTACTGCGTATGAAATATTGTTCATCAAAACATTACATCTGTATTTTAGAAACACCATTGTGCAGTTTTACAGTTATACATAGAAACTGTGTCGTTTTCTAATTTGAAATCATTCGATCTGAATGTGACTGAACACACATATTTTTGACAAAAAATACACCCGTAGTGAGGTTTTAAATGTGCAATATTTACTAGAACTGATTTCCAATAAAATCATGTCAAGGCTATTGTTACACTATGTAAGTCCAAAAGATGAGCTACGTACCTGGTTTTTAATCATAATTACAATGCCATTAAAAAAAGGACCCCAGACCAGATGATTACACACTTATTGCATTTATTTGAGAGTATAAGAAATATTAACCATGTCACCTTACATACACGTTCTACAACACAATTATATAGTATGGGACAGCAAAATTGCACACTCATAATTTGAAGCAAACATGTGTTTTCTTTTGCATTAATTATTGAGTATGGTGTTGAGAAAAATAGACACATTTACTGAGCTTTGTGACACTCTTTAATCCCTTAAATTAAGTCCTAATATACACTGAAACAAATTGTAGAATTGATTATTTGACATTTGATTCAAGGAAATTAATGTCATAACTATAAGTCTGATGATCTCTAGCAGCTCAAATACTGGATTCAACATTTTTCCTTAAATCTATACAATCCGGCTGATAACTGAGCATTGGAAAATTTACAAAATGCAATTTATATGATGAAGCTTTCGAATATTTAAAACAGCAGAACATGTGCAGATAACTCTTTGTTTAGCTATTTAAACCCGTGAGAAAACAATTATCATTAGACTCTATTCAGTAGCCACGATTATCTTACAAAGGAGGATATAATAATGTTTTCTGCAATGTGTTTTATTTGTTGCTGTTGTTGCAACCCATTACATGAACTGACTGAATACCATCCCAAAAATGTTTACTTCGGGCTAAACCAATTCTTGGGGTTCCATTTATTATAGATACCATCAGCACTCTTGCTGTCAGCACCCCCGCCCTGGATATGTCCACCTCTATCGCGACTCCTCCGGATGAAGCTCTCCTCTAATTTGTTTTGTATCTCAGTGACAGCAGCATCATTTTGTTCACACTTCAGTAACCCACATGTCTCATGGTAGAACACGTTGACACGCAACACAATTCTATCGTCATCGGGCCGTATTTTCATCGAGCTCACAGGCTTGACCTCGTGTGTGTGGTGCATCAACACCAGAACGATCGGTTTATCATCTGAGGACACCGAAAGAGAGAAGGGAGAATGAGAGTCACCAAAATATTGTCTTTCACAAAGACACATCGATATGTTGATAACTAAAATTGGATCATTTAAGTCAGAAATAACTTTCCAATTCAAAATGAATTCAAAATAAAAAATGTTAAAATAAAAAATTGTAAATAAATTATATGCAATTTTTATTTCAATTGGAATGGGCTGAAAAATCCTTCCCTTACCTTTAATATCAACCATGGCTGCCTCCACATCTGCCCCAACGCGGGAACTGATCGGACAGAAGACAAACGTGATCTTGTTGTCCTGGGTGCCGCAAGGCCGGAGCCGATCCTGAAATGGTTTCTCCACTTTCTGCATCAGCGTCCGGTCGGTGCCGAAGGTTTCACCGCCGCCAACAACCATCTTGTACAACAACGTGGCTACAGAAAGAAAAATAGTTCTGCATGTGACACAGATATATACATTTACAAGAACACCAGAATATGGCTGTAGCTCAGTGGGGTAAGAGGGCCGTCCTGCAACCCCAAGGTTGTCAGTTCGATCCCCGCTCTCCCCATTAGTTGCAAGTCGAAGTGTCCTTGAGCAAGGCACTGAAACCCCAGTTGCTTCCCAGGCGCATCACTGCAGCCCACTGCTCCTTAATAACTAAGGATGGGTTAAATGCAGAGAACTAATTTCCCCTTGGGGATTAATAAAGTATGTTTCTTCTTCATATAATTATTCTTCAAATATTTTGGATGGAGAGCTCAGAATAATCATGGCAACAAAAAAATGGTAACCCCCTCAAATCATCTCTTTATGTTCATTGATACATTCTGTTTAACCCTCCTGTTACCTTTATATTTACTGACATATTTTACCCTCGGGGTCAATTTGACCCCAGCAATTAAAACCTCCAGAAATTTATTAGAATTAATATTGTTTTCCAAGTTTAAGTGTGAGGTACTTTATGTTTGTTTGTTGACTACCTATTAAATATATAAAAAAGTTGATATTTCTTATATGTTTGACACAGTGAAAAACAGCCTGGGGTCAAATTGACCCGAAAGAACACCGACATTAAACATTGAATGGGGTCAAATTGACCCTAAAGGTAACAGGAGGGTTAAAAAAACAAAAAACATGACAGTGTCTTATAACTTTACGTTGATAATAGACAAAGTACAGTTTTCCCATAAGGAAGGTTATGAGTAAACCTTCTCTTGAGGAACTTGTATTGGAGAGCTAACACAGGCAAACAGCTCCAGGAGGGACAACAACCTAAATTTGAACTGGGTCTAATTATGACGTGACTTACATTCCACAACATACGGTACAGACAAAATGACGAAGGGCTCTCCTAATTTGAAACACAGCGTTATCAATCAGTCAGATGGATTTACACAATCAGTCAAACATTTTAAATCTCCTGCCACAAAAGCGTGATTGGGTACAGAGGACGGCTCTATATTTGTCTTTGGTCTTTTCTTGATTTTGAAGGTGAGAGAGAATATTTCGATTTTTTTTTGTAATCCTCTTAACAGATGTTATTGTGAATGAATGGTTTGCAACAAAACGTATAAAAACTTCATCAAAGCATAAATCGGAGGTGAGTCGAGGGTTAGCCGAACATACGATGGACTGACGAATCCCAGTTTAGATCCGTTTATCTAACCACTGAGTAGACTAAAGGAAAAACATGTTTCCAATAGTTTTCTCCACCTTTCTTTCTATGTTAAAATATATATATTTTTTAAATGTTGAAGGAAAGATGGAAAAAAAATGAGTATAAAAAGCGATTCCCCAGCGTACGTTTATCAAAAGTCCCAAAAACGTGGAATTAGATTTCAAGCCATTAAACTTTAAGCCGAGTCCGATATTATTCCCCAACACACAATTGTACCCCACTGTGGGCTTTGTGTATGATTCAATTCACTGGATAAAAAAAAGGTATTTCCGTATCATAAGGCTAATAATGCATTTTTTTTAAATTGTAGAGAATGAACAAACATGAGAATGAGATTCACAAGAAAACCGTAGTGAGAAGAGGAAGAAAGAGTTACCTTGTGTAACCTCAAACTGGATAAAACATGAGAGAGAGAGAGAGAGAGAGAGAGAGATATTCACCTCCTGTGTCTTGTTGAATGTCATCACTTTTGCCACCGTGGGCATTAACTCGATAAGCGGGAGCGGGCTTGGAAGCACTTGGATCGGGATAGGAAAACGGCAAAATGCAATTACTGACTCCGAATGAAAATATGAAGAGGAAGAAAGTGAAAGTGATATTTTCTTTGTGGTTCCTGGGGACCAGTGGGGCCAATTTGTTTAAAGTTTTGACCAATGGCATCTGAGGTACCCAAACCTGGCAAAGAGTCAGTCACATAAAATGACATTATTACTTAATGACTCCAAATCTTTTCGTATATATATTTCTAAAATCAACATATGTTTACATAACATGAAAATATAAAGAGGAAGAAAGTGAGATTTACTTTGTGGTTCCTGGGGACCAGTGGGGCCAATTTGTTTAACGTTTGGACCAAAGGCATCTGAGGTACCCAAACCTGGCAAAGAGTCAGTCACATGAAAAGCATTATTACTTCATGATTCCAAATCTTTTAGTATATATATTTCAAAAATCAACGTAATTTTTTCGCCTCCATTGGATTCTCAAATACTAATGATTGAACATGTGTCGCGTTAAGGAGAGGGAGATTCACCGTATTGAAAGCCATCTCTTTGGCCAGCCGGGACTGAAACACTTGCATCTGAGTGATGCTCTGTTAGGAGAACGGCAAAATACAATTACTGACTCCAAATGAAAATATGAAGAGGAAGAAAGTGAAAGTGATATTTACTTTGTGGTTCCTGGGGACCAGTGGGGCCACTTTGTTTCAAGTTTGGACCAATGGCATCTGAGGTACCCAAACCTGGCAAAGAGTCAGTCACATAAAAAGCATGATTACTTAATGACTCCAAATCTTTTAGTATATATATTTCAAAAATCAACTATTTTTTTAACATTGGAATCTCAAATACTAATGATTAACTTCACATATATATTCCTATATGTAGCAGGGTGAACAGATGTTTAACAGGTGGCAACGGGTGGTCGTTCGTGGCTCGTGGCAACTGCTCGGTGGCCAGATGTTCACGCAGTTGTGTCGGATTTAGTGGCATCTAGTGGTGAGGTTGGGAATTGCAACCAACGGAATATCCCTCCGCTCACTCCTCTCTTTCCAAGCATGTCGGGGAACTACGGTGGCCTTGAGGTCAGGTACAAATGCAAAAGGGGTGCAACATGGCGAACTATGTTTACATAACATGAAAATATGAAGAGGAAGAAAGTGATATTTACTTTGTGGTTCCTGGGGACCAGTGGGGCCAATTTGTTTAAAGTTTTGACCAAAGGCATCTGAGGTACCCAAACCTGAAAAAGAGTCAGTCACATAAAATGATATTATTACTTAATGGCTCCAAATCTTTTAGTATATATATTTCAAAAATGAGACGATATAGATCCTATCTGCCTGATGGATCATTGAGGTCTGGGTCGTGGAATTCCTGCTCCTGACTACGCCACTGTCCTGTTGAGACTCCGCCCACTGTTGAGACTCCGCCCACTCCTCCTCCCCACCGCCATCTGCCTGATGGATCGTGGAGGTCTCCATCGTGGAATATGCCTACTATGAACTATTCATACACTCTGTCATATTCATTGAATGTATTTTAACTCTAAATCTGTCCTTCTGTACACATTACATCTATTGCATCTGTCCATCCTGGAGAGGATCCTCCTCTGTTGCTCTCCTCCAGGTTTCTTCCTTTTTCCCCTGAAGGGTTATTTGGGAGTTTTTCCTGGTCCGATGTGAGGTTTTGGGGCAGGGATGTCTATGTGTACAGATTGTAAAGCACTCCGAGACAAATTTGTAATTTGTGAAATTGGGCTATACAAATAAACTGAATTGAATTGAATTGAACATATGTTTACATAACATGAAAATAGGAAGAGGAAGAAAGTGAGATTTACTTTGTGGTTCCTGGGGACCAGTGGGGCCAATTTGTTTAAAGTTTTGACCAAAGGCATCTGAGGTACCCAAACCTGAAAAAGAGTCCGTCACATAACATGGCATTATTACTAAATGACTCAAATTCTTTTAGTTTATATATATTTAAAAAATAAAAATCTCAAAATACTACTGATTAAACCTTTGTGACGTTAAGGAGAGGGAGACTCACCTCCTGCTTCTTGTGAACAGCCGTCGGTTTGGCCGCTGTCCGGCTGATCTGCGATGAATTCTTCCAGAAGGCCGATGTGAGCATCCAGGAAACTCTGGATGGAATTCACTTGGGTCTTCGTGTCCTTCAGCATTTGGAGGTAATCAACCAGGACCCCGTTGTTAGTCAGAGCAGCTGGAGAGAGAGAACCCGGCTGGGCGTGTTAGAATCTGGATGACCGTTTGCATCTGGATGGGGGACAGTTATGTCAGCGCTCAGGTCGGCCATCGAGAGCGCCAATCAACCCCACGGTCAGCAGGCGGAAGTGACGTAGGTACCTTAGGAAGGAAGCAGGAAGTGTCATGATGCCATGCAAATATAATTAAAGAGACTGAGATGGAGTAGTGCCAGTGAAATGTGTGTGACTGCAGGAGTTAATACTTTACAAGCTGTTTTAGGAAATGTTATGTATAAATTCATCTGCCGGGTTGATGACTCCGAAAATGAAACCATCATGGTTTGATCAAATATAAAGTTTAGGACGACACGCTGCCATCTGTGGAGACATTGGTACAGCTGTCTATTTATAAAGCATTCGTAGTTCTAGGTATTTTTCTTGTGATTTTGTATGTATTTTATTCTATTTAATGCTTTGTACCTTGAGTCTGAAAAAAAGGTTTGATTCTTAGAAAGAAAACAACGATTAATTTGACTTACATACGGACAAATGAGTGTTGAATGAGTGTCAGACGGGTGGTTCACTTGTTTATGTTTTATATTTGGGTTAGGTAATAATAAACCTAAGCGCTGAAAACAATTATTATTATTTAATGTAATTGTGGGGAAAACCGGGACTATTTGGACCAACTTTCGCGCACAAATGGGGACATTATACATTTACATAATACTGCCTCCACTATCAAACAAGTGAAAGTGAAAGTAACCTGTACACACCCATGACAGATTCACGTGGGAGGAACCCCTTCAGTTTTTTCAGGAGCTGTTCAGCAATCGGCTGAAACAAAAAAAATTATATTACACTACATTTTTTGCAAATATAGACCCGTTTCTACGCATTGCATCTGCATTTAAATACCCTTTGTAATCACACTCGTTGGCTCACCTGTTTGTGGATGATGTCATAGAGGGTCCTCCTCAGCTTGAAGTGCTGAGGTCCGGGGAACAGTTCATGCAGATCTTCTCGCGTCAGCGTCAGGATCTCGGAGTCCGTGCGTAACTCCGCCTCTACAACGAGGTGACGAGTTGGGTCAGAGCAGGAAAAACATTCTTTGTCCTATCATTAATAAAAGGTGCATTAATAACACGCGTTATTGGTCCTGTTCCATTTAGGCGAGGCCAGGGCCCTAGAAATGCGCGTGCTGGCTCAATGTTACGACTGTCACGCGCTAAATATAATTATATTGCCAATTGCAGGCGTTGTGACGAGGCAACATGGCTGCTGTTGAAAGAGAGGTCTATATGTGACAGCTCAACAGCAAGTTGTGTTTATACAATCTTTAACTATAGATGTATGGTTTTATTTGATGTAATTATCCTCAATAACAAAATATAAGAAATATAATATTTTTATAACATTTTGTAAAAAATCACTTACCTTCCAACACGAGCTGCGTCTCTGTTGACGCGCTTTATTTCACTCAGTAGGAACGACATGATTTCAGCTGTAAGAAAAACAGGAGGATTACAAAAAAGTCACATTTATAGCACGGATTCTACTTTCTCTGCGTCTCTTCTGGCTTCACACAAACCTCTGGCGTCGACAAATTAAAGCAAAAGCGAAAGAGACCTTTAAAGTAGTCGGATCACACGACAGATGACTGCCTTGTTGTAATTTAGTTCATTAGTATCCACCGTTCGGGATAAGCTGTTATTTAACCAAATGAAAAATAAAAGTCTTTGGAGTATTTCCTCTCCGAGGTCGCGCTCGTGAGAATCCAAGTTCACAGTGAAATGAAAGTGAAACTTTCAGAAAGGGAGAAATTCCTCCTCTTCTTCGGAATTGTTGCATTAGCGCCCTCTACTGGCCGTACACGGAACTCTCCACTTACTCAGTAAACAACTTCTCAACACGTGCATGTGTACAGCAGCGCCAGCAGGGGGCAGCACTGCACCGCTCCTGTCTGAGCCCGCTCAGGTAATTCAGCTCCATTTAGCTTCATTTCATGTAAACTGAAGCTCAATGTTCTGTGTGGGTGGATCAATAATTGTGGATGACATGGCACATCAACAATTCTCAGTAAAAAAGAAAAGAAAAAGAAAAGGCTTATTGGTTATGAATATTCTGGGGTCATTTCCACATCTACTCTTGGCTCATTAACCTTTCTGCTGCTTTAAAAGGGTTGAAGAGGATAAGTGGATGTGCTCTAGGTGTTATTGAAGCTCAACAACAATATGATTATGATTCATATATATATATATATATATATATATTAAACAGCAACAGTCAGCACAGGATAAATTGACATTGGATTATATTTGTAAATATATGTTAACATATTAGTGTCCATACCGACTAACCTACACCTATCTATCTATCTATCTATCTATCTATCTATCTACCTATCTATCTATCTACCTATCTATCTATCTATCTACCTATCTATCTATCTACCTATCTATCTATCTATCTACCTATCTATCTATCTATCTATATCTACCTACTTATCTATATACTATACCTATCGACCCATCTATCTACAGTATATATATATATATATATATATATATATATATATTAAACATCGACAGTCAGCACAGGATAAATTGACATTGGATTATATTTGTAAATATATGTTAACATATTAGTGTCCATACCGACTAACCTACACCTACCTACCTATCTATCTATCTATCTATATCTACCTACTTATCTATATCCTATACCTATCGACCCATCTATCTACAGTATATATATATATATATATATATATATATATATTATATACCTATCTACCTCTTATCTATTTATCTATATATCTGTCTATCCTTCTATCCATCTATCTATCTCTTGGAAAAATAAAAGTGAAATGAATAAAAGAATCCAACCTGCTGTTGCTTGTCTGCCGGGTTGCTCCGCTCCCCCAGAAGCCTTGGGCCTCTCCGAGAGAGCGACACTAACAACATGGCAGCTCAGGGTTGTGGCCTCAGACGCTCTTCTTTCCATCACCCACAGTGTGGAAAGATGAAAAATAACGACAAGCAAAGACACAAAAGCTGGTGTGTGTGTTTGTCTGTTCCAGTGTCTTCCACCAGTTTGCTGGAGTCTCACGCTATCGGCAGACCCCCACGGTGCTCGTCTCCTTCCTGTACGGCAGTGGACTAGAAGAATATAGAAAAGTCTTCTGCGGATGTGAATGTTCACTTTTTTTTGGCTTTAATGAAATGAATAAAGAAAAAAGTTGCAGAACTAACTGTTGTTTCTGTGACGTGAAGTGGGCCAGAAGATGGTAACTCTTCTTCCTGAAGGCCGACGTGAGCATCAAGTCTGGATCCAATTTCACTTGGGTCTTCGTGTCCTTCAGGATTTGGAGGTATTCAACCAGGACCCCGTTGTTAGTCAGAGCAGCTGGAGAGAGAGAGAGAACCCGGCTGGGCGTGTTAGAATCTGGATGACCGTTTGCATCTGGATGGGGGACAGTTATGTCAGCGCTCAGGTCGGCCATCGAGAGCGCCAATCAACCCCACGGTCAGCAGGCGGAAGTGACGTAGGTACCTTAGGAAGGAAGCAGGAAGTACGCTTCACCGTTAGCACATCGGCAGGATCTGTCAGAAAGAAAACGACGATGGATTTGACTTACATACGGACGAATGAGTTGAATTCAGACGCGTGGTTCACGTGTTTATGTTTTATAGTCGGGTTAAGTAATAATAAACCAACTGTTGTTTCAGTGGCGTGCCGTGGGCCAGAAGATGGTAACTCGCATATCAGAGGTCCATCTGTGTGATTCAGAAAATGAACGAATCTTAAGAAGAGAAGTTTCCGGGCTATGATTTGGCCTGCAGCTAAATTTTTTAGATCAAGCCAGTTCTGCAGATTTAAAGAAAGAGACAACCACAAACTGATGTCTCGCTCCTCCTTTCTGATCTCATTTACCACGATCAAGATTATATCAAACTTGTTTCACTCTGAGTAAAAGGCTAAGGATTATTTTATGGTGCATTTTATTTTTTTTCCATAATATAATATATAATATCCGGTTGATTCATGCGAGTAATACAATTTAACAAAAGAGATATTGCATCAGACAAAATAGAACAAAGATTGAATCTTGACATCTAGTTGTTTTCATGAAATTAATCTGAATAAGATGATCTAATAGTGAGAGGAAAACATTTATGATAACACGAAACAAATTACGCTTCCGCAAACCAAAAGTTACACATTGCTTCACACGAGGCAGCAGATTACAATCAATACATAATCAAGAGACAGATACCAGATTGTTCTCTTTATTTTTGATTCATTGATTGCTGTGAGAATAAATCATAAAAAAAAGTAAAGAAAAAAAAAATATATATATATATATATGAATGAATGAGTTTATTTATTTCGATCAGCAAAATATACAACCACCACGATTTTTTTTTAAAGAAGAAAGATACATGTGGCTGACAGAAAGAGTTAAGGCTGAAGCTATCTAGCTTATAAGTGCCAAAACCTATGATTGCCTAAAAACAACAACAACAAACCCAGAAATTCAAGCATTTGTCCCCATAATCCATTACTTCATTATGCTTTATCAATACTGTCAAGTTTATACTTCTCCAGAGTCAAGGTTAGATTTTTTTTCTTTTTCTTTTTTCAATTACACCAGATTTTGACTTTCTTTGATTGCAGAGAAATCCCTAATTGGCATATATATACCCCAAAAAGGTATTTGTAGTTTATCACCCATCCATCCCATCCATTATCAATACCGCTTATCCTCATTAGGGTCGCGGGGGCGCTGGAGCCGATCCCAGCTGACATAGCTGGGGCGGGGGGGGACACTCTGACAGGCCCATCGATCATCGACATAGAGACATACAACCATTCACTCTCACATTCACACCTATGGGCAATTTAGAGATCAATTAACCTGACAGCATGTCTTTGGACTGTGGGAGGAAGCCGGAGAACCCGGAGGGAACCCACCACACCGGAAGCCGGAGAACATGCAAACTCCACACAGAAGGACCGCTTCGACCGGGAATTGAACCCACGGCCTTCTTGCTGTGAGGCGACAGTGCTAGCCACTACACCACCGTGCAGCCCAGTTTATCACCCATCCAAGTGAATTATAAAAACAACAGCAAAAGACAGACAGCAATTGTACAATTAGGTCATAACAATTAGTCACCGTAGAGTTCCTGGCATTGTCTGGACTCTTGTTGGGTCAAGTCCTCTTATTTGTCCATTTCATATCATATCCTCCTCCCGCTCCATCTTCTGTTCTACTGCGCCGACTTAACTCTGTAAAGTAAATATCAAGAAAATTGACACCGGCGGAAGTGTTTGCGGATGAGCTTTAGGATTTCGACAGTGTGATCGAAAGACATCAGGCTGTTGTTTAGTTTGGATTGGAGTCTTGATAACAGGATTATGATATTCGCTGTGAAGTCCGCTGTGTGCACTTCAGTTATGTTACACTGCAGCGCCGAGGCCGATAATGTAACGGGTGTGGGGGGCTGTCTGTGGCAGTCGTTTGGAAAACAGCACCTGAGATGACAAAGTGGAGGAGACACATGTTTATCTGATACTAATCCTTCAGGGAGGTGGAATCGAGAGGCAGGGAAACTAAACAACAGCTAAAAGAAGATAAAATCAGCTGGGAACTCAGTTTTATTGTCATTTATTGCAACAAAAAAATCCATATAATTTGGTTAAAAACAACAACTGTCACAACCAATGAAATCCAAAAGAAGAAAAAAGTGTCTAATGAATAATTTTGCCATTCTCTACAGTTATGCAAATTAGGGATTATCGTGCAATTTCACCCCACAGCTGGCAAAAAGAAGGAAAAAAAGACAAGAAATGCTATATACCGAGCAACAATGACAGAAAACAATGCGCCTCGCCGTGTGTGCATAACAATGAGAGCCCATGTTGACCTTTGGATGTTTTACTCGAGGAGTAGAACGCTTTAAAGTGAAGAAGAAGACATTCCCTGCATGCATCTGGGATCCTTTGATATGAGCCGCGGCGAGATAAGGAAAGATCAGACGCTGTAAAACAGGGAAGCGATGATGCAACTGGCGCTCCTTCACACCACCACGAGTCTCCTCCTTCCCTCTTAACACGCTCAATTATTGCAAAATGTGATTTTTTTTCTTCTCATTGACGCAACATGTTAGATTAAAAGTCAGGTTTTTGTCGATTCAAACTCACACACACACACACACACACAGACAGATACACACACACACACACTCTCTCTTGCTCACAGTCACAGACATTGCCCTCAGTTATTATGCATTCATAAATCAAAAGGTTGTGACGGGAATTAATCTAAAACGATGGTGAGTGTAAGTCACCGGATGCAAATATGACAGCTTTATTAGAAAGCTAGATTGCTCGAATTTGTCTGAATTAATGTGACACTTTTTTGATTAAATAGCAAGCCCCTCCCCTCGTTCTTACTGAGTGGAAGCTGAACGGGGAGGTGGATTAGGCAACCGCCGAGAAACACCGGCGGCTCGTCGTCACCCCGGTTCTGTTCCCCTGTTATCATCGGTTCACATGCCGATACACAACACAGTAATGCTTTTTAATTATGTTCAATTATTCATTCAGTCTCTGATGCAGAGAAACAGAGAAATTGGTTGAGAGTGCTTTGAGTTAAATGCCAACATCACTCATCAGTCACTAAAAAGACATCTGACATGAGTTCTCAGAAGATAATAGATTTGCGAAATGGCTGAAACATAAATGGCTGAAATTTCACAATAAAAGCCTGCTGACAGTTATCGGACGCGTTTTGATTTTTTAAATGCATTTTATTCTATATAAACTGCATCAAATTGTGCCCGCAGTATTAATCATCTCTTCTGTCTCAATCTGTCTCTTTCTCATGCTTTTCCTCATCCCCTCTAATCTTGCAGCATGCGCTCACCTGCTTCTCTTTTTTCCTCTTGATTTGAGGTCACCAGGAGAGGAAGAGGAGGAGGAAGAGTTAAATGACTTATACGACATATATAATGTGGGTCAGAGGTGACGTGATATATGTATTGATGAGAGGGGTTTTGAAGTTATGATGGAAAGGTAGTGTCGCTGCTCCTCTGACTGTCTTAAAGTTATTCCACCTCTCAGAGAAGAAAAGGAGGAGGAGAAGGAGGAGGAGGAAGGGGAAGGGAGGGGGGGGGGCAGTGGAGGGTGAGCGATAACCAGCCTGCCGCAGGGAGAGTGCAGCTAAGTGGCAGCTAACGACAGAATGCAGATCACAGGCCGACGTGCACGACTAGACTGCGGCCCGGAGGTTTGAGCCGAAGAGTTTGGTATTCGATACAAACAGCCCAGTGCAGGGACGTGTGTGTGTGTGTGTGTGTGTGTGTGTGTGTGTGTGTGTGTGTGTGTCTGTGTGTCTGTGTGTATGAGTGTATGTGTGTAAGGGAGGGAGCATTCTGGATGTAAGGGCTAAAGAGTGCTTTGGGAGTCGAGCCAGGAGGGATGTTGCAGCAGCCTCGGCGGGATGACTAAAGCATGAAAGGAGGGTTGGGTAGAGTCCCTCGCGGGGGGAGGGGTGGGGGCTACTGCAAACCTGCAGCAGCACATCTACGATTGACATCTTTGGAACAAAAATCGTCCTCGTATAACCGATAGAGAACATCCACAAAACCAACACGGCCAACATACGACCGCCTTCTGTATTCGTCTCATATTTAGACTTCAGATCGTTGAAATGCATCAAATAAAGTCCTCCTGCCTTAAAAAAATAAAAGCGAAAACCTGCATTCGTGGAAATCCTGAATATTTCAGGCGGTCAATCGGGCACATTTTGAAGACGTATTGGAGCGGCGTCTTCATTCATTTCAAGTAAAGGGAAATTAAAAGCAGCATCAGAGGTCCCCGTCTTCATGTGGCGGCCTCCACGTGATCACATGAATCAGATGGCTGCATGAACGGAAATAAAACAATTTCTCTCAATGCCGTTTCAAATGGCGTGGGAGCTTCCGACTAATCATTCACTCTCTTGTTGGAATCTGCTGTGCAGCTGCCCTGAGTATCGGTGCGTGAGCGTGTGCTCAAACGTGTGTGTGCTAATTTTTCCAGTGTCAGCCAAGCTCAAGAAAACACACAACATCAAGAGGCAACGACATTTGCTTTGTGTGTGTGTGTGTGTGTGTGTGTGTGTGTGTGTGTGTGTGTGTATGTAAGCGAGCGGCGTTCGTCTTCAAAGTCCGCGTGTGACCGGTGTGCGTACGCCTCGAGGTGTGCATGTCGACCCACACATCCGTGTGTCTCGTGTGTGTTTTGCTGTGTGCGATAGTCATGGGAGTGTGATCCCTTTGATCGCGACAGCAGCATGGAGAAACAGATTACCTTTTCGCAGCCGCTCTGACATGAAAGAGCGCTCTCAAGTTGACAAACCCCGCAAGGACATTTAATATCCTCCCTCATTTCACCGACAAACACTGGCTTACACATAAAACCGAATTGAATTACTTTGTGAGTATTATGCTAAATAGTTTGACAACATCTGTCTTATTATTCCATTTTACGGGAGAGTAGAGATATACCGTGCTGGGATGCATGTTGCGCTTTTAAAAAGATTGAAGCATGACATTAAATTCAGCAGGAGGAAATTTAAAATCAATCCCCAAACTGTGGATACAGCACAAGAATGATGCTAGCAACGCAGTGGTAACTAGAACGGGCACTCGGTAGAGCGCATACCTTCGCATATCACAAGATTGGGCATTGAATTATGAACATGTTGGCATTAGTTGCATGCCAATTGGATAGAAATTGACTGCGCTATATGGTAAAAATAAGATTATGACCTTTTCATGACCTTGACCTTGAACTTTGACCCGATCAATCCCAAAATCTAATCAAATGGTCCCCGGATAATAACCAATCATCGCACCAAATTTAATGCGATTCGGTTAAATACTTTTTGAGTTATGCGAGTAACACGCATACAAATAAATAAATAAATAAATACACGGCGATCAAAACATAACCTTCCGCATTTTCAATGCAAAGGTAATAACATCAAATTATAATAACATTGAGACCCTTTTGTGTGAAAATAATAAGAATTATTATTGAGTAATATTCAGTTCAGCTCATTACCTTCGCATTGAAAATGCTGGAAGGTTATGTTTTGATCGCCGTGTATTTATTTATTTATTTATTACCTTCGCATTGAAAATGCCGGAAGGTTATGTTTTGATCGCCGTGTATTTATTTATTTATTTATTTATTTGTATGCGTGTTATTCGCAAATCTCAAAAAGTATTGAACCGAATCGCATGAAATTTGGTGGGATGATTGTTTATTATCCGGGGACCAGTTGATTAGATTTTGGGATCGATCGGGTCAAAGGTCAAAGGTCAAAGGTCATGAACAGGTCAAAATCTTTCGCAGAACTCAAAAAGTATTTAACCGAATGGCATGAAATTTGGTGGGATGATTGTTTATTATCCGGGGACCAGTTGATTAGATTTTGGGATCGATCGGGTCAAAGGTCAAAGGTCATGAACAGGTCAAAATCTTTCGCAGAACTCAAAAAGTATTGAACCGAATCGCATGAAATTTGGTGGGATGATTGTTTATTATCCGGGGACCAGTTGATTAGATTTTGGGATCGATCGGGTCAAAGGTCAAGGTCAAAGGTCATGAACAGGTCAAAATGTTCTTGAATCGCATGAAATTTGGTGGGATGATTGGTTATTATCCGGGGACCATCTGATTAGATTTTGGGATCAATCGGGTCAAAGGTCAAGGTCAAGGTCATGGAAAGGTCAAACTCTTTTTTTACCATAGCACGATACATTTTTGTCCAATTGGCATGCAACTAATGCCAAAATGTTCATAATTCAATGCCCAATCTTGTGATATGCGAAGGTATGCGCTCTACCGAGTGCCCATTCTAGTTTATTTATTTATTTATTTATTTGTATGCGTGTTATTCGCAAATCTCAAAAAGTATTGAACCGAATCGCATGAAATTTGGTGGGATGATTGTTTATTATCCGGGGACCAGTTGATTAGATTTTGGGATCGATCGGGTCAAAGATCAAAGGTCAAAGGTCATGAACAGGTCAAAATCTTTCGCAGAACTCAAAAAGTATTTAACCGAATCGCATGAAATTTGGTGGGATGATTGTTTATTATCCGGGGACCAGTTGATTAGATTTTGGGATCGATCGGGCCAAAGGTCAAAGGTCATGAACAGGTCAAAATCTTTCGCAGAACTCAAAAAGTATTTAACCGAATCGCATGAAATTTGGTGGGATGATTGTTTATTATCCAGGGACCAGTTGATTAGATTTTGGGATCGATCGGGTCAAAGGTCAAAGGTCATGAACAGGTCAAAATCTTTCGCAAAACTCAAAAAGTATTGAACCGAATCGCATGAAATTTGGTGGGATGATTGTTTATTATCCAGGGACCAGTTGATTAGATTTTGGGATCGATCGGGTCAAAGGTCAAAGGTCATGAACAGGTCAAAATCTTTCGCAGAACTCAAAAAGTATTGAACCGAATCGCATGAAATTTGGTGGGATGATTGTTTATTATCCGGGGACCAGTTGACTAGATTTTGGGATCGATCGGGTCAAAGGTCAAGGTCAAAGGTCATGAACAGGTCAAAATGTTCTTGAATCGCATGAAATTTGGTGGGATGATTGGTTATTATCCGGGGACCATTTGATTAGATTTTGGGATCAATCGGGTCAAAGGTCAAGGTCAAGGTCATGGAAAGGTCAAACTCTTTTTTTACCATAGCACGATACATTTTTGTCCAATTGGCATGCAACTAATGCCAAAATGTTCATAATTCAATGCCCAATCTTGTGATATGCGAAGGTATGCGCTCTACCGAGTGCCCATTCTAGTTTTATTAAGTTACGCCAGTAGCTAGTTAGCTTAGCTTAGCGTACACACTGGATGAAGGGGGAAGCAGCTAGCCTGGCTCTGTCCAAAGGTTGCAACATGTCCACCTACTAGCTAGCGCCTCGGATGTTCAGTATTTAACTCGCTATATCTTGTGTTGAGTGTCAAAATGACACACATTTCACATTGTACACAGATTAAAGAAAAGCCATACCATATGTTTACCTTGGAACAACAAGGCAGGCCGGCTAAGCTAACCACCCATTAGCTCATCTTCTATATTAACCCTTGTGTTGCCTTCGGGTCATTTTGACCCGATTCAATATTTAACCCTCCTGTCGCCTTTGGGTCAATTTGACCCGATTCAATGTTTAATGTCGGTGTTCTTTCAGGAGTCAACAAACAAACATAAAGTACCTCACACTTAAACTTGGAAAACAATATTAATTCTAATAATTTTCTGGAGATTTTAATAGCTGGGGTCATATTGACCTCAAGGGTCAAATATGTTAGTAAATATAAAGGTAACAGGAGGGTGAAACATTGAATCGGGTCAAATTGACCCGAAGGCAACACAAGGGTTTAGCATACAGACGTGAGGCTGGTATCGGTTTTCTCATCTAACGCTCTGCCGTAAAGCAAATAAACATATTTCCCAATGTGTTAAACTGACGTTGTTCCCTTGAGCAAGGCACTCCCGTCTTTAAAAAAAATCTCCTGAATCCCTACTGGGACAGTAATTAAAGAAGCACACTGCTGCTACTGCAACACCGGCCAGACGGCTCATGCAAACTCACTATCCAACCAAGTGTTGACGTTAGTGCTTTATTCCTATTATGGTTTTTAATAATTATTTATATTGGGGATCTGATGAGGCATGTACAGTAAACAGCTTATCGTGATTATGATCATGACTCAGCGGGATCACAGGCGGGTGCTGTTAAGACACTCTGGACTCGTTGGCAACAGGAACCTCATCACGGGGTGAGTGTAATCAGTTGGTGGCACCGCTGACCCTGAAATCTGTTTTGGATTTTCCAGACGGATAGATATTAAAAAGGAAGCGGCTGTGTGAAATGAAAACATAACTAGGAACGTGGGGGTTTCACGATATATGTCCACTCCTAGATGTTAAATAGTTATTTTTCGCACATGCAATGATGAAAAATCGTGAATCTTGATAGTTAAGTTGTTGGGCGTCTGTTGATGACTCAGGCACACACACACACACACACACACACACACACACACACACACACACACACACACACACACACACACACACACACACACACACACACACACACACACACACACACACACACACTTTTCCTTATACATAAAACAGAAACTGAACATATGTTACACTGCTGTAGCGACAGTTTGGACCTGGCATCCCGACCAGCCCTCCACAGCTGCTGCTGTCCAATCTTGTCAGCACGGGCGACGGGTTAAGAACTAAATCTGGCAACCCAGAAGAAGAAGAAGAAGAAGAAGGGGAGGAATGATGCTGGATCATTAGTGCAGTATAGTTTTGTAACTTGTTATATGCTCTTCACCTGTCAAGTATGATCCTGTCATACATCTCTTTCCCTTGCGGCATTTTATTAACAAATGTCATTTCTGTATAGTTAAAATAAAACACTTTTTTCCCCTTTTTTGTGTGTGCCAAACTACACATAATCAAAACTGACATTCGCAGTCAAAAAAGAAGAAGAAAACTCAAGAGCACCTGCTGTTACAGATACAATCTTTTTTAGGTGACAGCTTGCTACATATAAGCTAAAATGGCTTTTTAATTAGCTTGTCTGTCTATCTTGCAATCGGAAAATTTCTGGTGTTATTCGTTTATATAAAGCGTGGTATAAACTATTAAAATATGGTCATCCTACAACACACAGGGTTGCGTAACCAAATGCAAGTTCCTTTACGCGACACGTGAAAATAAATAAATAACCTTTTTTTTCACGGTGGAGTACGGAGGATATCACCAAGCCGGAGGAAAGAAGCTGCTCTGTATTCTGAAGCTACGTCAGCAGACACTTCTGTATGGCTCGCCAGACAGCAGCAGGGCGAACCGGCTGCTGTTGGGGTGGTATACTCGTCTTTTAATATCCTCTGGGCTCTGCGCAGGCACCTCACTGAGACCACTGATGCTCAGTCGATGGGTAACAGCGATGCTCTGGCCACTTGGAATGTCTCCTGGATGCTTTCTAGTGTTCCTGCAGTGTGTGAATAATTAGCTCGTTCACTTGACTCAACTATCTGTTGAATCAATACTGGGAAAAGTTTGGGAAAATGAAAAAGAAAGTTTTGAAATACGACGCACTTCTTGGAGATGAATGGTTTCGATGGGGCGCGATCAGAGTGGTCTGTTGTCGCTGCTGCGTCATAAAATGAGCGCTAACATGTTTCTTTGGGGAATGTGTGAAACCGATCTGTCGCTGAGATTGTATTTGCATAAAAGGTGATGATATGTGAGTCACATTGTGTGTGTGTGTGTGTGTGTGTGTGAATATGTGTGCCATTATACCCCTCCCTGGGTGGTTCAGTGCTGTGTAATGCTACTCTCTTGTAGCCTGGGGGCCAGGGTTGCCAGGTTGTGTAAATAAATTAAAGCAACAAATTATGTTTAAAAGCTTTTCCCTCAGGCCAAGAAAAACTAAGATCCATTATTCATTTCATTTACTGCCGGGAATCTAAAGGCAGGTGTGTGTGTGTGTGTGTGTCAGTATTTTTGGTCAATTATTCAAAGATTAAGCGCCTTTATGCCATCACATTATCTCATTGATGAAATTGAATACCATTTACTTTTTGATATCAGTAATGGAAACCACCACGATGGATGCCGAACCCCCGTGTCTCCGTAAATTAGAAAGAAAGAGATTCTCGTGCGAGCAACATTTAAAAGCTGCCGCGGCGGTTTTCATTTCCTTCAGCAATCAAATTTCAGTAAACAGAGGAAGACACGCCGGCAAGGAGAGGTAGAAGTATTACGACGCTCTGGGAAACCGTGACACATGAGACGCATGCGAGCAATAACTTCTTGCAAATATAATTTCATCCTCTTTTTTTTTTTAGATTGAAACTTACTTGAGATGAGTTACCGTAGGAACGCTGTGCAGAGAAGAGCTGCAGCAGTCGTTTCCGTGTCAAAAGAATTCAAAAGGAGGTTATTTATTGTCACGGTGGCCAAGTGCTTTCCCGTGCTGGCAAGTGTTGACTCTCTGTAAATGTTATAAAGAGTCTGTCTGAAAATTTACTTGAGATAACGGATAGATACAACAGAATTTAAATACTCCAGGAAGTTACTAGCTAACAGTCACGAGCTAACAGTGACTTTGTTCGCATATAAACATTGGAGACCCGATCACGATGCAAATAAGTGAAAATAAGAAATAATTGTACTTATAATGTTGTGTTAAATTATGGTCTGGAAGCTGCTCAGCCCCCGGAACAACCCATTACCCTGAGTGCGGTCTGACCAGATGATGTATGATGTAATAACATTTACAGAGTCCTTTTCAGCGAGCCTTTTATGTTGTAATCAAGTTATGATTTCATCATGATTTTATTTCATTATATGTTACTACTTATCACAAATGCATTTATATATTTACATTTTGTTGATTGAAACAGTCGATAAAATATGACGCAAACTACTCGAGGTAGTAATATTGAACACTGCTGCTTTTATGTTAATGCATCAATAGTGATGATCCAACGATATATTACATTGTAGAGCAAATGTTACTTTTACTACTGAAAACCGATTGTTGTTGTTGTTGTGTATTTTATTCAGTCAATACAATACAATATTATTCTATATAATATACAAAACAGAAATACTGAAAAGGTATAGGTAGAAGCAAAAAATGCTTATATATTCCTAGCCTAAATTATTCTAATCAAATAAATCAGAAAATGTATATAAAATAAAGAAAAATAATAAAGAAAATAGAAAATAAATATATATATATATATATATATATATATAATTTATTTTTATTATTAATTTTTTATTTTTATTTATATATTTGTAAGAAAAATAATAAAGAAAATAAAAAAGAATATATATATAATTTTTTATTTTCTTTATTATATTTCTTTATTTTATATACATTTTCTGATGTAAGGCAGTTCTTCCCCACTCTCATTATTTGAATTCTTTGTCGTATTTCATAGATTAAATGAGGTTATGGCATATGAGGTATTCACATGTCTTGGTGATCTCATGCTTCCAGACCGTTGTTCTTATGTTCTCACCTCCTTTCTTCAGTCTTGTTTTCTCTTAACTGCCGGGTCACGCTGCCCTCTTTTTTTCAAGAAGAATGATGAATTTGCCGTTGTGCGTTCTTCTCTTCGTCGCCCACCATCACCTGCTTCTAATGTGCTCCGGCTCGGTGTGGAGGTCACCGGTCCGAAGCCACCGCAGGCGAGTTGATCCTCATCTCCGCTCGTCTTGTGTCTCACGGTACCTCATCACTTACCTGGCGTGGACCTGGGGGAATGTGAGTCATTGGTCATCTCCAGGTCGACCACCTCCTACGCAGACGTGTATATATAGAGACGGGAGAGGGAGGGCGTGTAGTGATGGGCTGCCACATTGTTGCATGGTGTGTGTGTGTGTGTGTGTGTGTGTGCTGCATTTTTACACAATAAAGGTCAAATTGTGAGTACTTCATATATGCAGAAGGAGTTAAGTCTCCGGGGGATGAATGGAAGTCAATGCAAAGTACGAAAAAAGTTGCGTGTGTATTTGGGATATTTTTTAGTTTTGCTTTTTTGTTTTCGTGGTTTGCAGTTAATGGAAATGTTGAATGTAAATACATTGCTAAAAAAACTAAACATTGTTTTTGTATATTTAGTCAGAATATTATTGTTGAATTCAACGTTTATGGAGTCTGAGAACGAACTAAATGAAGTGAAAGGTTATCAAGTTTTACTGAACACAAATATGTTGTGCTCCTTTAAACTAAATTCCCAAAAGAAAAATGGAAATAAGGTCAGAACAATGTCGAATGGAGCGTGGGAGGAATGTATATATAATTAAATGTGTGAAGAAAACAAAGGATTGTAAAAGATAAACAAATAAAGAATAGACTGAAATAAGTCAGATGATCTTTTTTATTATCATGATTGTGTAAAAACAGATTTTTACTTTTGTACTTGTGTTGAATTTCATTTTTATAAATGATCTTTCGCAACATTTTTACAAGATGCAGCTTTTAAGTTATGAAGAACTCAGAGAAACATTGCAATGACCCTTCTGTCAAACTGTTTTCAAATATTATTTTATTTTTAAAGAGAAATTTAAAGAATGTGCAGAATACAGATATGTTTTTTATTACACTATTTCAAGGTTTCAGAATTTAATCATAGGTTTTTAAATCGTCAAATTCCAGTGAACAAGAGACAAACAGAAAGAAACAATTCACTGTAGATCCTTCTCCTCCCTCTGTTTCCTCTCCTCCCCAGCCAGACCTCCTCTTCCTCTCTCCTCCTCGTCTTCACAGCTCCTCAGAGTGGAAAGCTGAAGGCCAGAGGAGAAAACGAGGTGTTCATTGGTCGCGGTACCTTCATCAATCCCAGTTATTGCAGGTATAAATATTAAAACCCAAACTGCAGTTTCTTGGCTGATATTGCCATACAAATGAATATTAATCTACCTGCACAACATTCTTCTTTTGTCCATCTGTTATCCTGCTGTTTATTGGTCTTGAACCTCTTCCTTTAAACATTCACTGCTTCTTATGTTCATTTCACAATAACTCGGGACTAAAATGTATTTCTGCTCCTCATTTTTGAATGAAAACATCTTTAAGTGTAATTTAAGTTGTCCAACTGTCTCGCTTCTCAAGACTGATGTGTAGTTCCTCAAAAAATAATCAAATCATCATTTTTATCTTTGCAAATTCAATTTACAATCACAAGACTTTAAATAAATACGTTTACTGTGTATCAATAAGCAATTAACAATGAGAAGCGAAATGAAAGTACATATAAGCCAAAGCCGCTTATAATTATTCCGAAACTATTGGTATTGATCTGGATTATTCTTTATGACTTTCTATCAAATGGAAACCAGATGATGCGGCATCGCCTCCCCCCTTACGAGATGGCGTATCACACGAAGCAACACGTCTGCTTCCTTTGTTCCGTTTTCATATCACTGACCGTGTTTACATGCATTCGAATAACTGGCTTAGTCGGACTGAAATCGAATTATCCGTTTCACGTAAACACCTTTGTTCGACTATGTGCGGTCCGACTACGATCCGATTAACACCCCTGGATAACTCGATCCGATCCGGTTGATAATTCGACTATCGCGGCATGTAACGGTGAATTGGATTAGGAACATACTGAAGTTCATGGATGGGAGGAAGACCCGAAATGGTGAACTGTTTACTGTTGGTTGTTGTTGGTAGTGGTGAAGAGGTCAAGCGGAAATGGCTGTATCACCACGAGTTGTAATGAAAACAGCGCCACCTATCGTATCGGATATGACATGCTTTCAAAGGCCAATGATTCGAATTACTCACTGCCATGTATATTGGGATAACAGCAGATCCCCCAAAAGATAGCATAGTCCGACTAAAGCGAGATTCGAATTATACCATCATGTAAACGCACTGACTGTCGTTTCCCGGCTGTGCTCTGTGTGCCACTTGGACCCACTGCCTGAAAGCTATTTACAATAAATCTCTGGATTCTGGCACCGGTCCCGGGTCCAACTGTGACAGAAGTATTGGTAAATATGAAGCGCTCTCGATCACGTTTTCACTGCAGTTAAATAGCAGCATTTAAAATGGGCCGTTGCGTCTGATAATTGAATAAAGAAGACGATGGGAAGTTTATTTTATGCCTGATTTATATCCACAATTTATCGGGTTAAGAGGGCGTCGTATTCATTATGACTGTTATTGAGTGAGTGATTACGTTCTCCACCATTGTTATTATATGCACCGCGTGGATTATCACACTCAGCATATAGTTTGCTTTTCATTGCATTCCCAATGCGGATTAATAGTCCTTCAATATTCAGGATATTAAAATGAGTCGGTGCATGTGAATGCCAGGCCGGGAGTCATGATGTTAGTCGTCTTCGTCAGTAAATGGTTGGCATGAGAGGGGATGTTTTCTTACATGTGAGGGGTTCAGTTAGCTGGTGAATACCTTCCTCCTCCTCATCATCAGGAGCTACCAAGTTTGCTGCAAAGGTCCATATCATCCCCAACCAATCAGTGCTCTCCTGAGACGGGACGTCAGCGGGGCTCGATTTCATCGGACGAAAACCAGCTAAATAGAATAAAGAGAATACGAAAACAAAAATAAAAGAATAATCAGAGTACAGCAGAGTATGAATAAATATTTAAGATATTTTAATGCTAACCTACAAACTATAAAATGACCATATATTAACTATATATTAATTTGAACAGAAATACTTAAATTAACTAAATACTTAACTAAGGTGTTCATACACTATGTGTTATGGTTCACAATATGGAAACTGACAGTCTGTAAGTTTGTTCACAGCAGGTCGCCATGAGAGACATATTGATTGATATTATATATTTAACTCGAGTGGGTGTGATGTGTACGGCGGCTTCCTGCTTGCCTCTAAACCTCAAAGCTCTCTTTGCGATGGCGGAGGGCGGCGGGAGACCTGAGGGGGACAGACACAGCGTGAACAGAGGCGGCGCGATGGGAAGAGGAGAGAGGCCAAGCATAGAGCAATAGGGTCTTCTCGTTTCTCAGTTTGTGCATCCTCGATTCCTTTTCCTCACCTATACTCGCGCTGCGGTCCCTCACTCCTGAGATGCGATCGGAGGAAGCGAGGAAGACACACAAGGAGAGAGAAGTCGAGGCGTTAACGAAATGGGACGACTGTGCATGTTAAAGCGACGCCAATTATGACGCGTTGCACAAGGAGCATCTTCTGTCATGTGTGTTGCTATGGGTTACAGCTGCATGTCGTGATCTCATAGTGTCAACACAACATGTATATTTATTTGTGTATGTTTCTATGTTCCCGAGACGCCTCTTATAGACGTCACAAGTGCTTCTCCGACCTCTCCTCTTGATGCATTTCGAGTAACTCGGAAATTTGTTAGGCGGTCGATTTCCGGGTCAAAGTGTACAAGGACGGAGGAAACGAGGAGGCACAGGATGAGAAGAGCGGAAAGACAGAGGAGCAGAGAGGGGGAAAGACACAGAAGAATTGAGAGAATCCATTAAATCCATCAACAGCCGTCATCAAACCGAATATTTTTAGTCATTCACAGCCACATACAGCTCGATAGAAATATAGTTCTTCCGCTCTAAAGGCAAACATGATCAAAATCAAAACATCACACACATGCTGGCTGAGAACACGGCAAGAAACAAACAACTCAACCAAGTTTTTAAGCAGCATTTCAACATTCCCGAGACACTTTGATCATATATTCCCACTGTTGACTGAAATATAGTAAGTACACTACTATAAAGTGTTGGTTTGCACTCCGTCAGTCAGACAAAACAAATTCCTAATAGGGGAAACTTGGTAATGAATACTTCTATTTATGGTTAACAGATCGTTTATTAATGCATTATAGATCAGTAATGATGCTGAGTTGGTCTGTTTAGCTCTTTATTACATCAAGCTTGACCTCAGCTGTTCTGGGAAACAGCAGCAGAACATCCATTTATTAACAATTAAAAAAGTGCAGACTTAATATGTAATCATACAAATATTAAGGCATAAACACTACTAATGACTGACTAACTGTTGTTGGCTCATTATTAGACAGTGAGAGGACTGCGGTGCTTATTAACACCACTAACATCTTTGAGTTGATGGCCTCCCAGAAAGCTCAACACCATTATTAATGATTTTATTAATGACTTGATAATGAATGTCTCACCGGGTGTGGAGATTTTTTTCGCAAACCCACAACCTATTCATGGATAATGACTGAGCGACCATGTGAGTACGATTTTTGCAAGGTCAGAACTTATTTTGCAAATGTGTGGTTGCGTAATCCATTTAGTGCGTCAACAACTCAACAAAAAAATAAAGTTGTATTTGAATTTCTCTGTTTCCATACATATTTCTCAATGTGATACTTGAATGAATGGAAACGTGACTCAATAAACTCTATTCTGGTCCTTAAATTCCTATACAGCAACATTTTGAGGGATTGTTAAAGAAGCACAGGACTCTCACCCAGGACACCGCTGTTCCTGTCTCATGCGATCCGGGTACTTTATCTTCTAAACACAACTAAGTCGTACTTTTGTTTCTGATTCATAGTCATTTTAAACCAAACCATGATGTTTAATAACAACTAAACTAAAACTTTCCTTTTTAGATTGTTTTGTTTCAATATACGTTAACAACGTGTTTAGAACTGTGATAAAATACGTTTTAAAACTGTGATAAAATACGTTTTAAAACTGTAATAAAATACATTTTAAAACTGTGATAAAATACCTTTTAACACTGTGATAAAATACGTTTTAAAACTGTAATAAAATACGTTTTAAAACTGTGATAAAATACGTTTTAAAACTGTAATAAAATACATTTTAAAACTGTGATAAAATACGTTTTTAAACTGTGATAAAATACGTTTTAAACCTGTAATAAAATACATTTCAAAACTGTGATAATATACCTTTTAAAACTGTGATGAAATACGTTTAAAAACTGTAATAAAATACGTTTTAAAACTATAATAAAATACCTTTTAAAACTGTGATGAAATACGTTTGAAAACTGTAATAAAATACATTTTAAAACTGTGATAAAATACCTTTTAAAACTGTGATGAAATAAGTTTTAAAACTGTAATAAAATACGTTTTAAAACTGTGATAAAATACCTTTTAAAACTGTGATAAAATACGTTTTAAAACTGTAATAAAATACATTTTAAAACTGTGATAAAATACCTTTTAAAACTGTGATAAAATACCTTTTAAAACTGATAAAATACGTTTCCCTTGCATTTTGGATTATAATTTAGCCGGAGACGGGGTGGCTTTATGACCAGCAGCCGCTCTCGTTAGTTGATCTTTTTAATATTCTCCCAGGTGGAGGAGGCTTGTTGCCAAGTGTGGAGGAGTCGTATAATGCATCCTCATAAACAGCTGATTAATGCACTGACATTTCTTTGATTGGCACTGCAGACCGAGACACCAGGAAGAGAAGGCTAACCCCCCCCCCCCCCCCCCACCGCTAACTCTCCCATCCTTTTATTGCCTTTACTTATTCATTCAGTCTCTCCTCCGTACACCGCTCCTCTTCCTTTGTTTCTCTCTCTAACTCTCTCCATGTCCATTTTATTCTCTCTCCTTTCTATTTTCTGTCTTCAGTCTTTTTTTTCATGTTCTCATCCTGTGACTAGTCTTCTGCCTGCTTCTCTCTCTCTCTACCTTTTAGTTTTTGTGTAGTTTAGCCACCGCATAAAGAAAATTATAAAGAGATTAGAAATACCAAATTGTGGCGCAAAGACTTATAAATAAAATAAACCCAGAGGACTCTGAAAAACCTCTCGGAGGAGAAGAGAATAAAGTAGCAGTAAGAGACGCATCGGAGCTGGATAACAAAAGCTAAATTATTTATTTCTGTGTAACACTGACGTGGGAGAGCAATAAGGTTTTGCAGTGTAACACCCTCATCAGCAATGTCTGATCTGCTGTACTGTATTTTTCTATATAGTATATCCAAATGTGTGCTCCTCTCTCTGTATTTCTATATACTTCTGGTGCTATTTTGTCTATTATTCCTCTCTCCCTACACACACACACACACACACACACACACACACACAACACTATCTCTGCTCTTTCACAACAGGGAGGATTTCATTTATTCTTTATTGTCCGAGAATGTCTCCTTGCTGTTTCATTTACACACGCTGGCCTTTATTGAAATGTCACGATGGGAGAAAAGCTTTTGTGATTAAAAATGCAGCCCAGCATTTTGTCATTGTCAACTTGCAAATATTTACCTCGGAAAATGGAAGTTGACTTCTACGTACGGGGCACAATTTGTATTTTCTCACGAACATGGGAGTCATTTTTTATTTTAGCATTCAGAGAGAATGAAATATATGAAATCTCATTCTCTGTTGAGGTTTTCTTGGAGTTTCATGGTAACCGCATAAAGCTGAACATATTTTTCAATGTCAGCTGTCTGTTGTGCACCGACAGATATGCTAGAGAGGTTCAGGTCATTTATGTTCGCTTTCTCTCATTCCAGGCTTCCTGATTGTTTTCACCTGTCATCACACCTGTCTCCTATGCTCATCAGTGTCAGCCCCGCCCCTGATTGGTCCCACCTGTGTCTTGTTACCATGTGCTTAAATTCCCCTGTCTCCCAGTGTTCCTTGTCAGTTCGTCTGGTCTTTTGCCATGATCAGGTCGGGTTATGTTGTGCTCTTGAAAAGTTTTTGATCCCTCACTACGTGAGCGCTTTCATTTTGTTCACTGCAGAACCGAAAAATAAAGTACTTACAAATACTTTATCTCTGTCTCCGGTCGTGCAATTGGGTCCTACTTCCTAAGTGTCTGAGATCGTAACAGAACGAACTGACCACATTATGGACCCAGCCGACCCAAGAACGCTTCACGCCGCTCTGTCGGTACAGGGCGTGACGATTTTTCATCACGAGGAAAAACTGGACAAAGTCAGCCGGAAATACAAGAGCTGAGAGGACGCCAGGCCGGGTTCAGGAAGAATTATCTACACAGATGCAACAACTGGTTGCCCAAATGAATAATTTTTCACTCATCAACAGACTGCTCCTCCGGTGACGTCATCCACAGCTGAGAATTTGCCTGTCAATACTCCAGCTGACGACCCAGGTCAGGCTGTTTCCTCCCGTTACGGCTGGCTCTTCCGGAGAGATTTTCCGGAGACTCTTCAATTGCAGAGCCTTTCTGGTACAGTGTGATCTGCATTTTCAACACAACCCAGCAGCTTTTTTATCTGAGCATGGTAAAGTGGCGTTTATTGTGTCTCATTTAACGGGAAGAGCTGCAGCCTGGGCTACTGCAGAATGGTCTAGAGACACCGAACTATGTTACTCATTGGCCGATTTCATAGAGACTATGAGGCGCATTTTTGACCACTCATCGCCTGCTACGGAGGCCAGCAGAAGACTGTTTCAAATTCGTCAGCTCAACCGTCAGGTGGTTGATTATGCCATCGAGTTTCGTACAGCAGCAGCGGACAGCGGATGGAATGTTCCGGCTCTTCGTGACGCCTTCATGACAGGACTTTCGGAACCGATAAAGGACCAGCTGGCTCCACTGGAGACACCCCGGGATCTGGAATCCCTCATCGCTGTGGCCATCCGGATCGATAACCGTCTTCGGGAAAGAGAGAGGGAGCGTCGACGCAACCGAGATGTTATTCCCAGCTTCCAGAATTCGCCTCGGAGGGTCGCGCCGCCAGCGGAGGATTTCAGCTCATGTTACCGGACCATCTGAGGACTACACTTCCGAATGACTCCGGTGAACCCATGCAGCTTGGAAGAACCAGGCTTTCTCTGGAGGAGAGGCAGCGCCGTCTACGGGAGGGTTGCTGTTTCTACTGCGGCCAGCCGGGTCATCAACTCGCTTCATGCGCGGGAAAGATCGTGCTCACCAGTCAAAAGGAGGCGCTGGTGAGCAAGTTTCCCGCAGACTTCCTCCTCGACCTGTTACTCAGGTAGACATTTGTATTAACAATCAGACCATTGACCAGGGTGTGTTAATAGACTCAGGGGCTGACGAAAGCCTTATAGACTGGGGCCTAGTCAAACAGCTAAAAATAAAACTGTCCCGCTATCTCATCCTGTTAGTGCCAGTGCCTTAGACGGCCGCTTGTTGTTCACAGTTACCCATTGCACTGAGCCCATACAGATTACTATAAATAAGGACCATACCGAGCATGCAATTTCATATTTTGAGTCGACTCAGCACCCGATTATTTTGGGGTTTCCTTGGTTGAAGATCCACAATCCTCACATAGACTGGCCTTCAGGAAAGTTAAGGAATGGGGAGAGGATTGTAAGGGCAGGTGTAAACTTTCGCAACCTGTTAATGCACCAACAGACTCTAGTAGGATCATTATAGATCACCCTGACTATCCTGATCTACACAAGGTACCTTCCTGTTACCATGATTTAAAGAAGCGTTTAACAAGTCTAAAGCCTTGTCGCTACCTCCTCACCGAGATTTTGACTGTCCCATTGATCTCTTACCGAGCCCCCATTCCCAAGGGAGACTTTACTCGATTTCGAGACCTGAGAGAACAGCAATGGATGAATACATCTCCTCTTCACTCAAATCAGGGATTATCCGTCCTTCATCGTCTCCAGCCGGAGCGGGATTCTTTGTGGGAAAGAAAGACGGGTCTCTGAGACCTTGCATAGACTACAGTCCACTAAATGACATTACGGTGAAGAACCGCTATCCTCTGCCACTCATGTCATCTGCTTTTGAACTGCTTCAACGGCCAAGATATTCACCAAGTTGGATTTAAGAAATGCATATCACTTGGTTAGAATAAAACAAGGGATGAGTGGAAGACTGGATTCAACACTCAGAATGGTCACTATGAGTACTTGGTAATGCCTTTTGGACTGTGCAATGCACCGGCTGTTTTCAAGCTTTTGTGAATGAGGTTTTGCGGAATTCTTGAATATTTCAGTGTTTGTGTATCTGGATGACATACTGATTTTCTCCCCAGACGCTAAATCTCATGTTAACCATGTCCGCCAAGTTTTGCAGAAACTACTGGATAATCAGCTATATGTCAAGGCAGAGAAGTGCGAGTTCCACACAGAAGAGGTGTCTTTCTTAGGATACATAGTCTCACCTAATCATATCCAAATGGATCCTGCGAAAGTCAGTGCAGTATCCCAGTGGCCCACACCAGACTCCAGGAAAAAGGTTCAGCAGTTCCTAGGATTTGCTAACTTCTATAGGAAGTTTATTAGGAATTTCAGTTCTGTTGCTGCTCCTCTGCATGTTCTGACTTCTCCTAAGGTTCCTTCAAGTGGACCCCCAGGCGGATCTTGCTTTCAAACTTCTCAGAGATAGATTCACATCAGCTCCCATACTCACCATTCCAGATCCCCAGCGCCAGTTTATGGTCGAGGTGGATGCTTCCAATGAGGGAATTGGAGGAGTACTGTCTCAACGTTCTGCAGAAGACAACAAGATGCATCCATGTGCTTACCTGTCGCGGAAGTTGACAACGGCAGAGCGGAATTATGACGTGGGAAACAAGGAATTGTTAGCTGTAAAAGCTGCCCTCGAGGAATGGAGACACTGGCTGGAGGGTGCAGAGCAACCGTTTTAGTCTGGACAGATCACAAGAATCTAGAATATATAAGAAAGGCTAAGCGTCTCAACTCCCGTCAGGCCAGGTGGACACTTTTCTTTAGTAGATTCAACTTCACACTCTCTTTTCGTCCCGGGTCTCAGAATCAAAATCCCGATGCTTTGTCTCGTCTTTACGATCCCGAACCACTTGCGGTAGAGCCCAAGACCATCCTTCCACTTAACCGGGTGATCGGAGCCTTTTCCTGGCAAGTGGAGTCAGGCGTTAAAGAGGCAAATGTCATGAATCCAGCGCCTAGCGAGTGTCCCAACAATCTGCTGTTTGTTCCTGAGGCTCTTCACTCCAAGGTCATCCACTGGGCTCACTCATCTGTGCTTTCGTGCCATCCGGGAGTAGCAAGAACAATGTTCAGGATTCAACAACGTTTCTGGTGGCCATCCATGAAGAAAAATGTGGCCGAGTATGTAGCGGCTTGTCCGGTGTGTGCGTGTAATAAGACCTCATCTCAAGTTAAGATGGGCTTGCTCCAGCCGCTGCCGATTCCCCATCGTCCTTGGTCACACATTTCGATGGATTTTGTGACAGGATTTCCCTCATCCAGAGGCAAGACTACGGTTCTAACAGTGGTTGATCGATTTTCAAAATGGCTCACTTCATCCCATTGACCAAGCTTCCTCTGCCAAAGTCACCGCAGAGGTCATGATGAATCACGTATTCAGGATCCATGGATTCCCTAATGACATTGTTTCCGACAGGGTCCACAATTCATTTCCGCCTTCTGGAAAGAGTTTTGTCGACTCATAGGTGCCACCGTCAGCCTGTCATCAGGATATCACCCTCAGTCAAATGGACAGTCGGAGCGTCTGAACCAAGAACTAGAGACTACGCCACGTTGTCTCGTCTCCCGGAACCAGACCACCTGGGTGACCACCTCACATGGGTCGAGGTTGCCCACAATACCCTTCCTACGGCGGCCACAGGTCTCTCTCCATTCCATTGTGTCAATGGTTTCCAGCCTCCACTTTTCCCTAACAACGAGGAAGAGGTGATGGTTCCATCGGCACATGCCATGATCAGACGTTGTCGCAGAGTTTGGGCTGGTGCTCGCCAGTCTCTTCTCCAGTTCAGCTCGGATGAAGGCTGTTGCGGACGTTCATCGCAGGGTCGCTCCCTCCTACAGTCCAGGCCAAAAGGTTTGGCTCTCTACCAAAGACTTACCACTCCATGTCGCCTCAAAGAAACTGGCTCCGAGATTTGTGGGTCCGTTTCCAGTGTCCAGAGTCATCAACCCGGCGTACGCTTGCAACTCCCAGGACCTTGAGAGTGCACCCAACGTTTCACGTTAGTAGAATCAAGCCGGTGTGTGAGAGCACACTTGTTCCCGCCCCCTCCACCGCCCCAGTTCTTTGAAGGGGTGACGTTTACAAGGTCCGTAAGCTACTGGAGGTCCGTAATAGGGGAGGGCAAGCAATTCCTGGTAGACTGGAAGGGTTACGGTCCTGAGGCTAGAAGCTGGATAGCTGCTTCATTTATCGTAGACAAGACTCTTATCCACGACTTTTACAATCAGCCTGGGCCATCAGGAGTTGGCCCTAGAGGGGTACTGTTGTGCACCGACAGATATGCTAGAGAGGTTCAGGTCATTTATGTTCGCTTTCTCTCATTCCAGGCTTCCTGATTGTTTTCACCTGTCATCACACCTGTCTCCTATGCTCATCAGTGTCAGCCCCGCCCCTGATTGGTCCCACCTGTGTCTTGTTACCATGTGCTTAAATTCCCCTGTCTCCCAGTGTTCCTTGTCAGTTCGTCTGGTCTTTTGCCATGATCAGGTCGGGTTATGTTGTGCTCTTGAAAAGTTTTTGATCCCTCACTACGTGAGCGCTTTCATTTTGTTCACTGCAGAACCGAAAAATAAAGTACTTACAAATACTTTATCTCTGTCTCCCGGGTCGTGCAATTGGGTCCTACTTCCTAAGTGTCTGAGATCGTAACACTGTCGCAAGAAAATCAATCTGCAAAAATTGCACAAATCATTCAACTTAAAATCCCAACAGGCCGACAGATTTATTGTCGTCATTGGACACAAAAGTCATAACCTAACACCTAGATGTCTATTTTTAGCCTGTGTGTCACACACCTCCTTAGTCATTGCTGACTGTCGGCAGGTATCGGCGACATGCAATCCACAAAAGTCACACCATTTGAATTGTCATGCGCCTAAAGTGCAGGGAATGACAATAGTTTGTATAATATTCGGGATATTGAAATCTAGAAATACACAAACTTTCCTTTTTTGTGTGTCGCTGAGCACGAAAACAATGCCAAGTCAAGCGAACACGGGTCATTCGACCACGAGAAGTGTGTTTGAGACCGAGGACCCCGAAGTGTTGCTGTGAAGTGAAGCATTAGTGAAGGTTTGTTTGTTGCCTTAACCTTAGTGGACGTATAGTTATTTTGATAAATAGTTTTTTTCAATTTACCCAGAAGTGCACAAACAGGTAAAAACAACCCTGAACACTTCAGGGTAATAATCATATTCCCAATGTCAAGAATTATCTTTCATGTTGAGATTAGTGAATTACTTAAAGACTCAATCTCAGCGATGCAACATTTTTGACCTGTGAATTTGCACCGCTGACGTCTATGAGCATTAAAGATACAAATACATCCATAACCGAGCTAACACGCTTGTTATTTAGCATTTAGCCGTGTTGCCTAGTTAGCAACTGAGCTAACAAGCTCGTTATTTAGCATTTAGACATGTGGACTCGTTAGCAAGGAGTTAGAAGTATTGTCTCGTTAGCAACTGAGCTAACAAGCTCGTTATTTAGCATTTAGACGTGTGGACTCATTAGCAAGGAGTTAGAAGTATTGTCTCGTTAGCAACTGAACTAACAAGCTCGTTATTTAGCAGTTAGACGTGTGGACTCGTTAGCAAGGAGTTAGAAGTATTGTCTCGTTAGCAACTGAACTAACAAGCTCGTTATTTAGCAGTCAGATGTATTGTCTTGTTAGCAACTGAGCTAACAAGCTCGTTATTTAGCATTTCAACATATTGTCCCGTTAGCAACTGAGCTAACAAGCTTGTAAACTTAAATTAAGTGATTACTAAAGGGGCAAACAAAATAAAAACATTTGGACCTGTGAATTTGTACCACTGACTTCTATGAGCATTAAATATATAACATACATCTATAAGTGAGCTAACAAGCTCGTTATTTATCATTTAGACGTATTGTCCCATTAGCAAATGAGCTAACAAGCTCGTTATTTATCATTTAGACGTATTGTCCCGTTAGCAACTGAGCTAACAAGCTCATTATCTATCATAGACATATTGTCCTGTTAGCAACTGAGCTAACAAGCTCGTTATTTAGCATTTAGACATATTGTCCTGTTAGCAACTGAGCTAACAAGCTCGTTATTTAGCATTTAGACGTATTTTCCCGTTAGCAAATGAGCTAACAAGCTTGTACACTTATATTTAGTGATTAGTTGACAGCTGATGGAAAACACTGTCACTTTAAAACCAAGAGAGACATTTGAAATACTGGACAAGAAGCATGTATATGTTGATAGGCTCACAACACTTTAGTACAAGCAAGCAGGTGCAGTCAAACTCTTAGTGGTTTTGTTGTTGTTGTTGTTTTTACCAGAAGATAAACACACCGGGTCGTCACAGTATGATGTGAACTCTTTGGATGGGATGGCAGGTGATTGACAGCATGGGGATGAAGAAGAGGTGAAGAGGTGGGTGTGTGGGGGGGGGGGGGAGAGCGAGGAGAGGAGTTAAAGATGAGCGTGCTGGGTGAGGGCTATCCTCACGCTGGATAGTCCAAAAACACGGTGATGTGTGGTAATGGCGGGAGTGATAAGGAGCAGCGGTGAGTAGGATTGAAAGGTCATCATCACAGTAAATTCACACTGGAATTTAAACGCCTTTGTGTGTTTGACCAAAATCAAAGGCATCGATCTCCTGTTGTGCGGTTGTACGAGCGCCGGCTTTCTGACCTTTGTGGGTCAGGTCTATTTAGATCACCACCGTGCATGCTAATGTTTATCATTATGCATGTGTGAAGAAGGTAATCCTTTCCTTTACAAGGTGTGAATAATTTAAGTCAATGTATGACATTATTCAATTCATTTATGTTGGTTTAAAAGTACCAAAGGTCTTCTGATAAAAGTCTTTTGGCACTTTTTAACCAAAATAAATATTATACAGTGTTAATTTCTTGTAGTTCAAATGGACTTTTTCCTCCTTTTTGTGTAGGTATAAAACAATGACATATTACATGTACTTTAAAGTGCTTTAGGGGGATTTTGCTACCTTTGTACAAAACTATAGGCTACATGTTCCCGCCGTTTCCAGTCTTCATGCTAAGCTAAGCTAACAGACTGCTGGCTCACTGTGGCAGACAGATTATGAGAATTCATTAAGAAGTGTTCAGTTTGACCTAAAATGTCAGATGTTTGCTTTACCTGTGAAGTAAATAATAACGTATATAATAGAAAGAATATAATCACTTCAACCTGACTTTTTTTGTTCAGTGTTTTGATTTTTGGGGGTGTTACGACACAGATTCACAAAACAACGCGCTGAAGAGTGCGGCGCGGTAGTCCTCTGTGGATTCCTCCTGCATTTCAATAAGGGAATTACATTTTCTCTCATGACTGAAGTAAATAAAGGTGCGTCCACAGAAGAACGAAATTTGATCTCTCGAAGCTGGAGATGAGAGGAATATAAATATTTGAGGAAAGAATGCTGTAATGCTTTCAACACATGGCAGCAACAGGAAGTTCCCCTTTCAATCCATTATATATGACGTTTTAAGTGAAAATGAGAAGGAGTGGACGGACCTCAGTATGTACGCAGCTGTATCACTACACTGGTACATAAACAGTCGAATTGATGTTAGAGTCTCATGTGTGAGTGTGAGAAAACGCACTCCTCGAAAGATCACGCACATTTTCAAAACATGTGCCAAGTGAAGGAATCCACTCCGCACCACGTGTTGCTTTAAACACACAGCGCGCGCGTTAAAGCAGCACAGAAGTGCGGCGTCCTCCGACTCGACACGCGGTCGTTGAAGACGGTGACCTTCTCGAGAAGCGCGTCCACTTTTGAAGTCTGCTTCAAAAATGCCGGAAAGGATCGTTGAAAAAAAAAAGAGATGTGGAGGTGTGAATGGGGATAAATGAGTTGAAGGAAAGTGTCATTACACGCACATTATAATCACATTAAGATGGAATTATAATCATTGGTGGATGGTACAACGGGTGGGTTTCTACTTATAAGACAAACACTCGAGTGTTACCTGTCAGCGCTTTATAGTTGAGGAGATCAAAGAGAACGATGGCGACTCCAAACCACGTGATGAGCAGAGCCACGACCAGCAGCCAGGCCATCGGCGAACTAAAGGTCAAAATGACATCATCCAAAAGCGTCTTCTGCTTGGTCCGAGCTGGAGGGTCCGCCCCCCGGTCGTTGTTTTGACTGCTCATTGTTTTTGAAGAGGGCTGCAAGAGGGGCGGAGAAAAAGAGAAGTGAGGCGTGATCATGGATGCCAGGCGGTTGATTGAGTTACGGCATGGAGCTTGAGACGTAAGCAAAAGTGAGAAGAATAAAAGTGTAGCTGGCTCTGTTTTTTAATGACTGAAAAAAAAAATTATACTTTGAAATTATTATTATTATTATAAAATAATGCAGACAATGTACAGAGCTAAAGCAAAGTCACTGCCAGACTGTGTACAAAGTTTATTTTCAATACATGAGTGTAAATATGATTTGAGAGATGTTTGTAAGTTCACGGTACAAAAGGCTAAAAAAGGGATTAAAAGAAGATGTATTTATGTTGTAGGAGTCCAATTATGGAATAATGTTGAAATGGTTGTAAGAATGGTGAACTCCTTTTTGGTTTTCAAGGTAATTATTTACAAAACAATTCTTGAGAGTTATAAATGTAATTAAAAACGTATTAATATGAAAGATGTATGTGGTAGTATATATAAATATATTTTGTTTTTTATTTAGTTTATTGTTGTTTTTTGTTGTTCTTTTATTTTCTTCTTTATTTTTTATTAATTTTCTGATTTATTTTGATTTCAATTTAGGATAGGAATTTATAAGCATTTTTTGCTTCTACCTATACCTTTTCAGTCTTTCTCTTTTGTATATTATATAGGATAATATTGTATTGTATTTGATTTGATTGACTGAATAAAATACACAAACAAAACAAACAAACAAACAAAATAATGAAACAAAATAAAATCCATAACCCCTATATCTTCACATTGCTATAATACTCGGAATAGTGTGTGTGAGAATATGTATACACTTGAAATCAGATTTTAACAATATACCCTTCTAACGTTTTTGTTCTTTTTTTTCTTCTCCTTTTTGCTGAGAAACTAGAAACTAAAATTGCCGATCTCGCCATTAAAAAACTGCCGTTTCAACACCGATAGGAATTAGAGGGCAATGCAATTAGCATCCGATTAAGAAGATTAGCCTTCAAAACAGATGTGCAGGCTCTCTAGATTTGGTGCTAGACACATTGAAAGACTATTAAACAAACACCTGTTGCTAAATTTCAAAATAAACTCCAGAAACCTTGGAAGTAATGTTGGGGTGGAAGGTCAACCTTGCCTCGAGGCCTTTGCGATCAAAACACAGGACCGTAGCCTATAATGATGTTCACTACACGCGCAAACCAGATTACTGTAACTTTAACCTGTGCTTGATATGAGTAATAACCACGGTGTGTACAACAGGCACGTCACGTGACTGATGTATTTTGATTAATGCATACGGCAGCTGTTTATTTCCGCGGATGTGCGAGGACGAGGACGAGGACGAGAGTGATGAGGAGAAAGAGAGACGGCTACTACCTGAGGTGTTGAGGAGATTAAATTCCATCGCACCAAAAAGAAAATCTGATCTACCAGATGAATTACTTCTCCGGAGAAGGTTTTCATCATCGCGTGGCACGCCGTGACATGACGACGTGCCACGCGTCGGGTTGCTTGTGTTCATTATGCGGCGTGATGCGATGAGCGCCCGAGATGATTTATTTGTCCCTTCTGTTTCCCTGCCTGCCTCTCACACAGCTTATCTGCAAATATGAAGCGATAGCTACACTGATGTGCATATTTCGATTAAAATAGGGGAAGAAATATGCCCTTCTCAAGGTTATTAATGAGGCCCCCGATGGGTGAAGAGTACGCGGGAGTCCTGCACATGCCTGAGGCGTTTAACACCGTATATTATGACAATCTCATCCACAGGCGGCTCTCTACTGTTAGTTATTAGAAGCTGCCGTGTAGATTTCTGACACGGTCTCCTCATTATATAATATATGTACCTCAAGGCACAATTCAGGCTTGTTCTCTACATGCAGCCTTCCATTTGAGTAAATCATGGCCTGAAATGTAGCCCGTGCACTCAAACCCAGCCAGCGTGCTCCACTGCACAAGACTATTAATAAACAGTGAATGAAGCAACAAGTGTAGAGAGCTGGATGCAAGCAGCCGGAGCTCTCAGGCTGTTAGTGGTCCCGAGGGCAAAGCATCGATGTGGACCCCCGAGTCAACCCTCCATGAACCAACAACCCGCCTTCTCGGTGTAGCACCCTGACATGTCATTTCGTATTTGTATATATATATATATATATATATATATATATATATATATATATAATGAGTCACCTTGGTGTTGCTATAAATATTAATGACTATTAATGGCTATAGTTGTCATGCATAATTAACACAAATTGGAGAGGAAAAGAAACATTACGATCAATCCATGGATTAATATATGTTTTTCCGAACCACCATATCTTTTACTGATGTAATTGAACGGTGTCCATTTCTTATAATTTGTGTTTAAGGTATTTCATGTTTTGTGCACAAACTAACTGTGAAGGGAGGAATGTGCTCGTTGTTCCGTTGGAAAAGAGCGCTGTCTCTTTAAGAGAGGGGCGTGTGAAAAGCAGGTGCGGGAAGCCGGCTGAAGAAAACAGTGTATGCTTGCTTTAACCGGGAATTTGTATAATAAATGTTGCTAAAAAGAAGAATGAAGATTTATTGAAGAGTTCATGTTAAGGTGCTAAGTTTCCGTCAGTAACTTTATACGCCCTGAGAACAGGACTCTATTCTTGTCTGTATGAATTTCTGGTGGCAAATGAGTTTCCCCACTGGGGATTAATAAAGTGTTCTAATCTAATCTATACTGGGATTACTGATCTCATATTTTCTGTGGAAACAGTGATTTACTATATGTGTGAATTAGTTCATGGGAATTTGTTCAAAGACAACTTTATTCAGGAGCACCTGAATATAAACTAAAATAAATAACTTTTGTTTCCTTCTTTTTAATTTATTTTTATTTTTATTATAAGACAAAAGACAATACATAGACATAACACCTAGAGGACAACAAAACTGTGGACAAAACTTCCAAAATAAAATAAATAACTCTTAAATCTGGATTTTTCCTTTAGTTCCAAGAGATAATTTTGGGCCATGATGTTCAATGATTTAAAATAGCTGATATACAGGAACGGATTCCGACAGCGACATGTGTACATTTCCGCTAGTTACGTGCATCCGGTATTTCCACAAATAAATGTCTGTCTTCACAAGAAACAAACAAGTTAGGTTTTTGGAAAAGTTAGGTTGCTATATTTATATATCTCCTGAACAATGTGGTCCAGGATGGTTGGATGATGCGTTTCAGTCGCTGGTCTCTTCTCGGCCGACCTTTCTGTTGCTGCATTCAGAAAAACGAACTACAGAATAAATTGGGGGCTGATGGAAATGTCACTCTTGCCTGTCTTCAAAACTTGAGAGCCCTGCGTGTGTGTGTGTCATTTTGAGAGTGCCTGGTCCGTAGGAGTGATATAAAAGCTGCCCATTGATCTGCCACGTTGATCCAGTGAGAGGAGAAAAGTATCTGATTCCAGAACAGTTCTCTTACGCATGTTATCGTCTCTGTCCAAGTGTGAGTCACACATGTCTCCTTGCAGTACACGTACGTGTGTGTGTGTGTGTGTGTGTGTGTGTGTGTGTGTGTCGATGACCGAGCCCACCTGTTGTCGCCACAGAGAGCCGAGCTGCTCTCCAGCACCTGCTGCCGCCGGCGGCCTCCTCCTCCACGCCGGAGGAATGCACCGAATTAGAACCACGTGGGTGGAGGAGACCGACCGGTGATTGAGGGCAAATGAAATTCGACAAAAGGCAGCGGGGGGAGTGTGAGTCGGTGAATGCGTCGCCTCCATATGGGTGGCTTAATGACAACAATACGCATGGTACTGCTTATGAAGTGATCGTGCTGGGTATCAGTGATTGAGTACATGCTCGCGCTGTACCTACAGTACGTTTTGTGAGTCACAAATTACATTTTAGTTCTGGATATTTCACTTTTTTTTACTCATCGATCCATCTGACAGCTGGAGTTACCCACTGGGGTTACTTGTCAGATTCATATTTCACATTAAAGACACATGATGCACTTAGAGAAAACAACACAGTGTCAGGTTTCAGACGTCTATGAGTTATAGAGTTTCCCCAAAAAACTGCTTAAAATGCAGAGAGAGGAAAAAGGATCTGAAAATACAAAGAAAAGACAAGAGAAAGCTCCAAAAAGGTAAACAAACTTTGCCTTGCCGTCTTTCCTTTACCATTTCATTATTTATGACCGTTTTGTAGATGGGCCCGAGCCCTAGGTTGGGAACCACTGGACTAAACTACTAATTGTATTAAAAAGCAACAGTCACAGCTGAATGAGTGATTTTACTTTTGATACTTTAAAAACATTTATATCTTGCGGTATATTAAAAAAAAAAGCAATGATTTACATTCCTCCTACATTATGGCACCATCAGAGGAAAAATAAAGAGAAATAAAAAAGGTAAATTCATCATTAAAAGATGACATCAAAGAGGCTATTTTCAAATGCAGTTGTAATACCAACATAGGGGTCGGGACACCCAAGGGATCCCCAGACACATCTGAGGGAAAAGACATCTCTATTCTCATTAAATCTGAATTTAAACTCCACGGTTCAAACATCACATCCACACTGAGGCCCGAATCTGTGTAAAGGAGGAAGGAGTGCTGTGCACATTGCGTCGCTTTAACATGTATGAGGAGGAATAATTTCAAAGGTCTGTCAGCAAAATGTTGCTTTTTCAATACATGTGAGTGAGTTAACCTTTTAACTGGTCATTTAATCCCCTTTTGTTGATCTCTTGTGTACTTTGAGATGTTAGTAGCAACACATGTTCTATATATCTGCAAGTGGCAACAGGCTTTATAGTCATAAAGGGAAAACCATTGTATTTTAAAGTGTATTTCTCTTTACAACGTTATAAAAAACCCAATATGTAGATCAATAAATGTGATTTAAGTTCATGTGTACACCACGAATAACAACAGGAGCCAATGGCTCTTACTATTAACACCGATGGTCGTTCCTTTTGGTTTATTTGATCGTAACATTAACATTCCTTTAACACCATTTTAGTTCTCCACCTTTTGAAAGTTTTGGCAGTATTCTCTTGGTATAGCAGCTAACTTTTAGTAGATATTTGAAATGGAAATGAGTGAAGTCTAATCGCGTACAGACCTCCAGCATTCGGCACCGTCCGTATCAGATCGTTATTATAAAGTTCAGCCGGAGCGACATGGATTTTTTCAGTACCTTGGGCTTTGAGATTTTGCCGGATGTTCAGTGATAACCTTCAGTCCTTCAAAGGCTCCGGGAAGTGCACCGTCACCATGGAAACGCGCAAGCAACTCCTTCGTTAAATCCTCTTTGGCCCCCGGATGATTGTGACGGAAAAAGACGACGGAGGCGACGTACAAAGAGCACCGCAGCAGGTTCTAAAAATACACTCAAAAAACCTTCAGCACAGGAACAACAATTGAAGGAAATCAAGTCAACAACTGTTTGTATATCTCTAATATCAAATTTCTTCTTGAAGATTTGAGACTTGAGTGAAAGTTTCTGATGATTGAGGTGTCTGGCTGGTTATCCGCTGGACAGAGTGAGACAAAGAGAGTGAGACAGGAAGAGAGACACGGGGAGAGAGAAGTGGGTTGACCGAGTCACCCTGCCCCCTTCTGAGAGTCCAAAATAGAGACATGGTGGAAGGGAGGGAGGAAGAGAGGGTGGAGGGGAAGAAAACCGGGTATGTGTATAGGAGCAAAAGAACAAGGGATGGAGAGAAGAAGGAAGAGACAAAGGTCTAAAGGTCTCCTGTGCTTCGTATCTGGGGGAAACCGGGTTATTAATCATGTTGTAATGATGGAGGCAGCTAACAGCAGATGTTACATCGATGTTCCTCCTCTCAGAGGCCCGTTGCTGACCTCACCTCCTGACCTGCACACTGTAAAGAATAAATAAGACAATTCTCTTGCACCTGGACACAAGCGCTATTATGGATTTTTTGTTTTTGGAAGTATGAAACAATAGCGACAGAAAAACAACGATCTTTAAACTCCCGTGGAAACGCGTTTCCTCTGAAGTACCCCGCGTTGTCAAACAGAGGTCAAAGTGAAGCGCAAGTAAGTGAATTAATAACTAGTTGAGCCCGCTGCGAGTTCCTCGGTCCTGTGAGAATCTGTTTTTAAGGCCCGGTTTAAACGGGTGTGGGTGTGCAGGGGGGACGAGAAACCTGACCCCCAGTCTTGCCCTGGGAGCCTGCGCTGCAGAGGCTATAATTAGAGATCCAGACAGCAGCTGGTGGACTGGACCGCTTTATATTTAGGGCAGAAGGCAGCTGAGGAGGGGAGGACACACACACACACACATGCAAAGACAAGCCCCTCCCCAGCATTATTGATAGTTTCTTATTTTGTACGATACTCTTAACAAATGTATATAATATAACAGATTTAATAGGCCTACAGCTCGTTTAACCATCAACAAGCCAAAGAGGGAAAGGATGAAGGAACTTAAAATGGTGTTCTTAAATCTTAGAGTTCTGCAGGATTGAGACCAAAAACCTGGAAATTATAAGTATTAATTAAACTTCTGGTTTTTGGTCAAACGCCTGCAAGGTTTGTGCTTAACACAAGCTTAAGAGATTTAAAAGTGTTGTTCAACGATTCAAAACGTGTCAGTAAACGCCGCTCTCGAGAATGTTGGACCTTTTACGGGTCTTAAAAATTGGCAAAATTAAAAACGTGCGCGCATGATAAACTTCAGTTGGCCACAGGGATTATTTTTCTCCACTAATCCAAAAAACAATAGAAAAGTTCCATTGTTTTTACGTTGAGGGAACCAGTGCGTCGTTAACTCCCTGCTGCTGTAAATGTGATAAGATAACGTACGTTGGTGACGTGTGAGCGTCCGCCATCGTGAGACAGACTTTGCTCAGCTTGTTGGAGTGGAAATACTTTCTCCATTTTAGTTGTTGACCAAATGTCTTTCATGTCATAATGTTTCCTATTGTTGAAATTAAACACAACAGACGTTTCCTGTTCATGCTAAAAAATATTTAACATATATTTCCACTGAGGCAATTACAGTATATTTGCTATACATTATAGGCTTAGGCCAATACTTTTGTGTTGACCATGTGTTGCTTCATGTTCACTGTAGCAGGATGACAGGGAGGACATAGCAGGGCATCAGGGCATTGTGTTTAAGGGTTTTTAATAAAATATATATTTTTTTAACTGAAAGTGTATCTCAGTCTTGACCTTTATCAATTTCTCACACAATCCATCTCAACCACCAGCCGACATACCGGCTTATTCTTCTTCAGGCAGAGGAGAAGTCACTCTTCTCCTCCCCTCTGCTCCGTTTCGCTCCTTGCCCTTTGTCCCTAACGAGGAGATCACGATCAGGTGCGTCTCTTCTCACACCTGATCCTCATGCTCTCCTGATTGAACGAGTGGGTGGAGCCTAGACTCCAGCCACCACCCTTCCCCTCAGGCCCCATACGTAACTTTAATCAAGTGATTAGATAAGCTCCATGCAGATATTATTCTTTTTTCGATTATTCTAGCAGGAAAACTGAAAACCCGATGTAATAATCCACTTGACGAGCCATAACAAAAGTATTGCGACGACGAAGAGATGCAGCTTTGAAAAGGTTGAGCACTACTTTTTTGTTCCCAATGTCGATGCTCACCTGTTGCCGGGCAGACTGGGCATTCAGGTGAAAAATAAATAAAGCGACCACAAAATCACTTGCTGTGAGAGTGAAATTTGCGGTTAAGCGTGAATTAACGAGACGGTTGGGTCTTCTGTTGAGTCACGTTGAGTGTGTGATGTCTCCCACTAAGGGTCTGAGTATTTCCCACAATGCACAGCAGTGTACAATCTGAGAAGAGGCAGTAGGCACAGCGTCTTCTTCACAGTATCACGAGAAGGGAATACGTTTGGTAAATCCTTAATTATGTGGGCAGATGTAATAACAGTGTGATGTTTTGTCGTTGGTTAAATGTGTGAGTATATTTTTCTGAAGTATTGAGGGGAGACGAGTGAATATGGTAAACAATTTAACCAATAGATCTTGACTTGAAACTTCCCAAGTCGACAATGTATATTAATTAGTGCTGTGAAAAATAACGCGTTAACTCAGTTAATTCAATTACAGGTTTAACTTTTTTTTTTTTTTTTACGCATTTAACGCATGCGCAGAATGAGCTTCCAATCCGTCTGTTGTTGGTCGTCGGGACGAAAAAAAAGTCACTTGCAAAATGAGCTTCCAATCCACCACTTCAATCTGAACTCTGTCCGCTCTCATGCAGACGGTCTGTTCATCGGTAATGATCCTTCCGCAGGTTCACCTCCGGAAACCTTGTTACGACTTTTACTTCCTGTAGATCAGGGTCTCAACACGTCGATCGCGACCTGCCAGTCGATCGCGGCGTAGTGTCGGTAGATCGCATGACATTAAAAAGATTGGCCCGCCCCCTGACATGTTCTCTAGAGCACGTCTTTGTTCTTTTATTAAACTAAACGTCTGTTGTTGATCGTATCTCCACAGCAGCATGTCATTTCTGTCTCTTCGCGTTGCGTTAACACTTATTGATCTCCGTCTCGCGCGCCACAGAGCTCCGTGCGCGCGCAATCGGGACCGAGCAAAAAAAAAGTCACTTGTCAATCTGTCCACCTGTCCGGGCCGATGAGGTTTCAGCTTTGCAGCGGTGTCCCCGCCGTCCCTTTCATCACGGCCCAGTTCATGAAGAAAACCCACAGTCAGTTTGCCTCAGCAGCTGCTAGAGGAAGACTAGAGGCCTTTAGATTGTATCATGGTGGAGTTAATGGTTGACAAACCTCCAGAAAATTATTAGAATTAATATTGCTTCCCAAGTTTAAGTGTGAGGTACTTTATGTTTGTTTGTTGACTACCTAAATAGCCCTTTAAATAAATAAAAAAGTTGATATTTCTTATATGTTTGACACAGTGAAAAACAGCCTGGGGTCAAATTGACCCCAAAGAACACCGACATTAAACATTGAATGGGGTCAAATTGACCCGAAAGGTAACAGGAGGGTTAAACATTCTGTTTAGGATGAAGATGTTCCATATGGAAGAAAACTGCTAAATAACTGCTGAGTTGCAGCACCATTGTATAGAACAGTGGTCGCCAACCCGTCGATCGCGATCGACCGGTCGATCTCGGAGACGTTCCCTGTCGATCTCCAAAATAAAATGAAAATAAATTCAGAAACACATTGTTCCTTGTTTTCGAACATTTTCTGAAGTGTCTTCTGAAACATTTTCATTCTGACTGGAAGATTGACGTCAGAAAACATCTCCGCCTGATTCATGAACGCCTGAAAACGGGTTCTCTGACAGCCGTGTTCTCAGCTGTGCGCCCCGTAAGAGGGGAACGTACCACAACAGGTGAGGCGCAGGGGGAAATAGAGAAACACCATTATTGATAACTTCACATATTACACAAGCTCAAAGTACACCGACATAAAACTAAGTCATCAATAAATAAATGTTGAAATGCCTGTACCTTCGTGTACAAAACTGTACATGTTTACGTTAAGGCATTAACAGGTTACGCCTGCGCATGCGCGACAGCCGAGATTCTTGGCGACTTGCCAGGTCTTACCTCCGTGAGTTGGGCTTTTCTGCTGTTGTCCTCCAAAACAAAAGCTCAACATTGAACTTTTTCTTGTCTGGTGGAGCAATCTGGTTTACTTGAAAGTGATTGCAATTGTATTTATTCTATTATTTGAAAAAGCATAGATGCAGAGTTCAGTCACAGCCATAACACTGACTGGAGTCACATGACTTGATGGCATTATGATGAGAGCTGAACTTACATGAGTTGCACTGACTGATCATGTTGTCAGTGTTGTGTTGTAATTGGATTGGATTCAATTTATTGTCATTGCTAGAGTCCAGGTACAGAGGCAACAAAATGTAAATAAATACAACATTTATATTGGTAGTTCATCCAGCTGCTCATTGCAAATGTGTTTTTTCTTGTTCATATATTGTGCGGTTAACAAATATCTTACTTGTTATATTACACTTAAATTCTGTGTTCCTGGTCACATCAATTTGAACGCTGGACCAAAATGACAATTAGGCCAAATAAAAAGTTGTAAGTCCAGTCTGGACCGTCGTTTTCTCTCAACGCCTCAATAGGTAGATCTTGCCGGTCATGAAGGCGGAGGTCAGTGATCTTGGGCTCAAAAAGGTTGGTGACCACTGGTATAGAAGAATGTATAAATGTATATATCCGTCTTTTGTCATAAATCTCTATGTTCTCACAAAATATACCGAAAATATCGGTAATATGTGATTAATCATGATTAATCCACAAAAACCTGTGATTAACCCGATTAAAATTTTTAATCGTTTCACAGCCCTAATATTAATTCATCTTTTTTTTGTATAATTTAAATATATATATATGTAAATTTAAATATTTAATAAAATGTGTACTAATATGCACACATTTCAAGAACAAAATAAATCTGAACATTACAACAAGTGTGTTGTTTCACTTTGTTGACATATTAGAGTCCAAGTTTTTTTTTTACACAGGGGATTATGTATATCTAATTTTATCTCTTCATACAAAATACTTTCTACAGCCATAGAAATCCATTATTCCCACATTTTTTTCGGATTTTATTTTTGATTAATCACTTTATGAATGATATATGAGCAAACCCTGTCTGTAAAAACCTTTAGAATAAAGATATGGATGGAATTATATGAGTGTGGGGTGTGTGAGTGCGACTGAAGTGGAGATTTCATGGCGAGTTTGAGAAAGAAACACTGAGAAAACGTCCATTTTCCTGCGAGGTCAAAGGGTCGTTGTGTCCGTGAGTCCCGGAGTCCCTTCAGTCTGAGCTGAAGGAAGTTCAGGTGAACCGAGAGGCCCCGAGGACCAGCGCTAGGAACCGCTTCAGGTAAACACTCAATCCTCTCAGTTTAGTTTTCATCGATCAGTTTTGGATGAGAGTAAACGGGCGTGCGTCGTTTAAAAAACCCGTTGAGACTGAAACGTTTTTTAAGTAGCGCGGTTATTATTACTCTGAGCTTTTGATGATTTTTTTTGTTTTGTTTACCGTGGAGTTAGCGGTGCCGCCGCAGGGCTGCGGCGACCAGAGGACGGCGAGGGCATCGAGCCTGTGATGGAAACGGAGGTGAAGAACACGTCCGCCATACATCTCTGTCTTCATTATCGACTCCATCACTCCGCGTGTGTTTTCGTCTCCCGGCCTCCTCTCATCGTAGCTCGCCCGCCCTGCTTCTCCATCTTTATATCCTCCTTCCTCTCTCACCTCCTGGGTCTTTTTCTATCTATCTCTCTTTCTTTCCCCTTTAACCTCCATGTTCTATTTTCACTTCCTCCCTCCACCTCTCTCCTGCTCCTGAAATCACTTGTTTCCCCCCATCGCTCTTCCTTTTTCACCTTCGGCCCCGCTCGTTCTCTATCTCTCTCTCTCTCTCCACCACATGCTGTCCTGCGTCATCTTGGTTTCTCTCCCTCCCCAAACACACACACACACACACACACACGCTCACACTCAATTCTTCTTATTAAATTAGTAATAATGTCACCATTCTCCCTCCCAGGAGGCCAGTGTTATTGACTTCATTATGCAAATGTAAACCAGCCCACAGCTATACTACTGATGGGATAAGACACACACACACACACACACACACACACACACACACACACACGCGCGCACATGCTGTTTCTCGTCTGTGTGTGCTGCAAGAAAAAAAAAATCTTGCTGTTTCAGATAATTATGTCAAGCAGTTGGAGTTGATGTGTGTATTAACACAGAATCTGCTCACACCAACGGGCCCCTTTTTATATCTGACTCTTGGTTCATGATAATATCAGTTAGAAAAATTACCCACAATGCAAATGGCATCTGAATCTGTCACATTATTACCAGGTATCAAACAAAGGCGTGGTCCGAGTGACCTTGGGCAACACACCAAGGTCACAATGTCAGTCTTATTCTGACGATGTATTTATTTTGCAGACGTTTTCAAAGATTTCATTCACACATTTTGACATTTCTGGCCACACAAATCCCAAAAAAGGAAACCTATTTTAATGTTTGTATTGGACCTTCAAGCCAATGCTTTGACACACACATTTGGCTCTTCACAGGAAACAGACAGGTGGATGTATCTCGTACGTACCTGAGCGCCCTCTGCAGCGACTTTGGGCTTCGGTGCTCGGCCAGGAAGCGACATCGCTCTCATCTCGACTCTGATCGGCCGGTCGTGCGGTGCTTTCTGCCACGTTGGCACTCGTGGTCGAGCGGTCGCCAAACCACGCTGTCTTGATACGAGTTCACGGACCTGAAAACGAACTGGAGCGTGTACAGTAAACACACACACACACACACACACACACACACACACACACACACACACACACACACACACACACACACACACACACACACACACACACACACACACACACACACACACACACACACACACACACACACACACACACACACAAACACACACACACACAAACAAACACACACAGAATTGGCAGTGGCATGCCAGACAGATGGAAACACAGCAGAGAGCACGGAGAAAGTGGAAATTAAAGTCACAGTGTCAGGAAGAACAATTAGAGCTCAAGGATTAATATTGCATGTAAACTGAGGAAATAGCAATCAGCTCAGTTATCATGTAAACATTACTGTGGCATTGTTGGCACTTTTATTATGTTAGACTTCAGCAATAACAAAACATTGTTAATCACAGTGAAGCGGCTGATTGCTTTCATTAAAAACAGCCACATATACGGTTACATAAAATAAACACAAAGCAACAAATCTGTCTTTTTTTTTTTTTACAAACAATATAACGAACAATCATTATTCCACCAATTCATGTAACACTCAGACATAGTAACCATGCTTACATATTAGGGGTGATTATTAACATCTTCATATCAGCCTTAATTGTTCTTTGTGTCTTTTCTTTGCTGCTAGAGGGACGTTGTCTCTGGACAGGTGTGTGTTCACGTTGCGCTGCCGGGGGCGAGGACGTCCTGCGGCGGGAAGGTTGAAGGGACGATACTCAAGGACGTGATTTCTCTCCCCTCGACACCGGCACCTGCAACTTTTTTTTGCACGCCGGTGTTACTTTATGTAAAATCCACTTCCTGAGTTATAAAAGTTTAGCCAAAACACGCCCCCGGGTACAAGAGAGACCCAACGACTGACCCTCATATCTTTATGATGTCATGGAGAAGGAGTCTTCAGGAATTTGTTTCATGGGCGAGTTTTTGTTCGTTCACATCAGATTCTATTGGCCATATTTCAAGATGTATTTGTATTTTATGTGAAAATCCGATTACAATGCAGATGATGGAAACAGCTAATCGGTATTGGGTTAAAAGCTCGCTATACGTCAGAACTTATTCGTCAGAGGTTGTTTCCAACCACCTCAAACGTTTGGGAAACTTGCAATTGAGAACGTTTTATTAACATTACATTACATCACATGTCATTTAGCAGAAGCTTTTATCCAAAACGACTTACAATGAGAGTCAAACTACCAAAGTAGGCTACCATTACATATTGACGTTTCAGCTTCTACTCATGCGATACGTCCAAACTTCGCATTAAAAAATATCCGAATGGAAACACGGGCTGTTGTCGGCAAGTCAGCGTTGAATTGATCGCACCGGCGCACGTTGGCGTTGTTATGTTGTTCAAATTCAACATAAGCGGGAAAAACTAAATGAGATGATTGGTTGGCGAGGTTTAAACAAGCTTGACAGGAATTAAGAGGCAGTTCGACGAAAGCTAATAAAACTGGATAAAGACTAATAGCAAATAGTCAAGAGCAAAAAACTAAAATAGGCTTTAAAACAACGGCGGAGCAGACGGAGAGTCGGTTTCCATCGGCGATGAATGTATTTCATATTAACGATTGCGGGGTGTGACTAATTTCCTCTTCTGACTAACTAACCGATGCCCGGCGTTGCTCGCCCTGTTTCTCCGATCTCCCGGGTGACTCAGCGCCTGTCGGCGCGGTGTAAAGACATGTTCGGTTATTCAGGGAGATGATGCTCCAGCCTCCGACTGTCTGCGGCGTTAGCGATGGAGCGCTGAGCACCAGATACCTCGCGCACTTCTAACCAATCAATATCCTCGTTTCTACATCTCCTGCACCTTCTCCGTCTGTCTCTTCATTTTCCTCTGCCTCTCACTTGTTTTTTTGGGGGATTCTTTTTTCCCGTACTCTCTCTCTCTCTCTGCCGCTGTAATTGTTTTCTTCCTCCTTCCTCCAGTTGCGTTTCATCTTTTAACTGCTGCTAAGTTTATTCATTTGCCTGCTCTGGCTCTCCTCACTCTGTCGTCATCCTCTCAGTCCTTCTCCGGCCTCTCTCTCTCTCTCTCTCTCTCTCTCTCTCTCTCTCTCTCTCTCTCTCTCTCTCTGTCCGGTCCTTACTACAAGAGAGATCTGACTGACTTTGGAAATGTCCCAGTTTACTTTGTCTCAATTAGAATATTGATCAACGTCATCTGTCTGGAGGCATTCAGGCTCAATGCAAAAAATATTCAAGGGTCGGTTCACCAAATTGCCAAAAAAAAGAAAATAAGTGAGAAAGCGTTTTATAGTTTTGGCTTCATTTGTCTAAGTTTTGTGATATTTATCAATTCCGCATGCGGCTGACATACGGAGGAATGTGAATGTGATTTTGTTTGTGGTTCTCTTATATCGTTGAAAAGCTTTCTTCTTCCCTGGAACAATGTCTTTGTTACTCGGAGGACAGGCGATGTCCCAGCTCACTGCATTTTACTCTGAAAAGCAGCCGAGGAAATATCCTGTGGGGGTTGAATGCGTCACAGTGAGTTCAGCATCGGGCATTTCTTCTCACTGTTCTCTGTGAATGACTTATTCACATGCATGTTACCATGTGTGACACATTCTAACGGTAAATATGCTTCTTCCTCAAAACATTTGGCATTTTGGTTATCTGTACTTTGGTTATCTGTAATTTCCAGATAGATCTGCCCACTCAGAATCCCACTGGGAACTAAAACTCTTCGTAATAAGAAGAAAAATTATATAAATATTTTGTATAAGCCCTTTAAAATGTTCTCAAAGGACATTACATGGTCAAGCAGAAAACAGTTAAAGCAATATTAATAACAACAATGTTGCAGACAGCAAGGTGCAAACTTATGGGAGGACCAGAGGTGCTTGGCTCCTCTTATGAAGGACATGAGCTCCCAGAAAACAAGAGATTTATTACATTTCTGGGGGTCTCACTCAAACATATGGACAGTTGCCATGCCTTTCTATTTTTTATGTATCTTCACGGATAACTTTAACCGTTGTTGAGGAGGTCTCCGTTCCTTGGTGGCACACCACAAATTATATTCAGCTCAATACTTGTGTGATGGCAGCAGAAATAACAAAAGAGCAATATTTCAAAATCACACGTAGAGAGTGGGGTTCAGTTCTTCTGTCATTCGGGTGAATTTACCCTTTAACACTCGGAGAGTAATACACACACACACACACACACACACAGCCACACACTAATGTGTGTACACATGTGGTAGATCAGAAACATAATCCCCCACAAGACTGGGACACCAAAACACTTTGAGTAAGCCGACACAGGAAGCACTTGTTGTCTCCGAGGGGGCAACTTCTGAAAGGCGAAGTTGCCCCGTGATTTATTGATACAGAGGCAAATATCCATGTGGGGATAACTAAGCGGCTGAAGCTGCCAGGGGAGTCTAGCGATTGCACAGAAACGGGCGTGGAAGCACGATAGAGATAACCGTGGCTAAAAATAGCACTTATTTTTCCACCGTTTAAATAAGAATGGCACTTATTAATGACAAGTTATTTTACTTTAGATTTTATTCAATTCATTTTTTTTTTCACGAAATGAACTAGAACAAAAACCACAACGTTGAATGTTTAAAGTGAATAAAAATGAGAATTGAAATTGAAACCGTTGCATCCGAACCGAAGAGAAATCGGGTTTGAATGGAAGTCGTTATCTGATTATCAATTATGTATAAGCTCGGTAACAAAATACGTAATCAGTGCCGATCTATAGAGGAAACCATGAAGAAGAAGTGTTCCTGCTCTGTGTGTAAGTGCACATATAGTATAGGTGACGAATGAAATGAAGAACTCTGTCCTTGAAATATTTTCTGTCGTTAGAAAATACAAAACCCAGAAGCTGTGCAGAATTAAATGTGTTGTATAGAACTTGACCCCGGGCCGGATTAGATAATGGCACTTAAAGCTTTTTGGTGTGATTTATAATCTACATCTCAGCTCCGTTCTTGATGAATATTTGACAAATGCATTGAATTGTATTGCGCTCCCGTGAGCTACTGCTGCAAAATCCAGGTCTAATGGCACTCACAGTACTGCCTCCAGGCACACACACACACACACACACACACACACACACGACTGAGCACATGCACGAGAGTCCTGGCGCGCGCACACACACACACACACACACACACACACACACACACACACACACACACACACACACACACACACTTGATGCCAGCCTATTAAAAAGTAAAAAATGCTTTCTGAGACAAAGAGCACAAATAAAACTGAATTAGTGTGTGATTCATTGCAATAATGCCTTTTTCTGCACGGTAAAGACAAAACACACACACACACACACATTCTGGCTCTATGGAGACCTGTAGAAGCACTCTATTGTTTTTTTCGTGTGTGTCCTGGCTGAGATCAAGATTTAAATGGATTTATTAAGGAAGCCGTTGTGTTTGGTGTGTCGTGTTTTTTCTGTTGTTCTTTCATGTCCCTGTTTACCTTGAAGAACTCATTAAATGTTCAGGAGCTTATTTAAGTGGACACAATTAATGCACTCAGCACAATTTGCAAAGTCAAATATGTAAATAAATGATTTGAACAGACAAAATATACATTTTGGGATTTCTGGAAAGGAAAAGGAACATTTTCCTCCTCACGTCTGGTGAACACAGGAGGTGCAGTGGAAGGATGCTGACTGTAATCACTCTATGATGATTATAGGGGTAAAGACACCTTGGCGGTTAGATCTCTTGAAGGCAGATGAAATCATTATAATTGTGAAATGAATGACTCGCATTTCAAGATGCCGGAATCAATGGTTGTAGATTAAATTCCTTAAAATGACACCATGAGACGTTAATGAGACGGCTACTATTTCAACTGTGTTTAATAATCAGATGTGGAGGACCAAGTGTTTTTGTCTCTATTTCCACCCTGAAAAGGTGAAAGATGTTCAGCGTGTAGCCATTTTATATGTTTTTATTCCCCATTTCGAGTATGTGAACGACGTAGAGCAGTTTTATTTGTGTTCGACGTTCCAGTGATCACACTGAAAAGCTTCCGTGAAAATGTGCATCTCGTGAACCGTCAGCCGTTGGAGAGAAAAAAGCAAACGTCACCGAGGGCGCAGGTCAGTAACAAGCCATCAGGAACACGCCATCAGGAACACGCGGTCAGTTAAGGTGCAGAATAAACCTTTTAACTCACAACAGACACATTGTTGTGGATTTCTTGTCTGAAAATCTCAAAAAGAAGACTGAAGACTGAGCGCTGTTGTTGAGGCGGATAAACCAACAAAAATCAATGTGTCATCGTCACCTCCTCACCCCGGATGGCGACAGGTGTCGGAAAATCTTCTTTCTTCATCTTCGCTGACACTCTGAAAAACAATGAAGCTCTCCAGCTCACTTCTGCACGAAGAATTCCCCATCCAACGAGGTCAGGTTGATCCAAATATGACTGGTGACAATATTGTACTTATATTATCATAACACAGGATAAACCACGTGCAGTGGAACAGAAAGCTTTTATAACATAAGGCAGAACGTTGAAGAACAATTAAAGAACATGAGGGACGGCGGACATCAGCAAAAAGAAGGCAGACGACCGACACTGACTGAGGGGCCAATCAACCATTGGAATGGCATGGTTAATTTTTTGCTTTATTTTTATTTATTTTTATGTTGTGTTATTATTACGCATTCTTATTTTTGAAGGTTGTATTTCTGTAAAAATACCTAAATAAAATATTAAGTATAAATAAATAAAAAACTCAGGTGTTGAAAGACTCAGGTGTTGAAAGAGGTGCCAATCAACCAATTAATCTCAGGCATTGACAGAGGGGCCAATCAACCAATGAAACTCAGGTGTGGTGGCACACAGGCGGGGAAAAAAGACAAAGACAGGAAGTTGAAACAAAAACAGCACACATGATGTCGGCAACTTCAAAATAAAACAGGAAATAAACTACACAAAACCCAATACCGTGACACGTTAACTTTGAAGCCCTCTGGAGTCGGTGGAGACCGAAATCAGAGCTAAAAGGAGCGTGAACATTGGACTTGCATTAATTTTCCACAGTGGCCAAATGATTGCTCATGTCTCTCCATGTCTAATGGATGTGTAAATAAAAGAAAATATAAAATACATAAGAATATAATAAATAAATGAAGTTCAACATTTCGACTCCGAGGGTGGTGTTATGTCACCGTTGAGTTGACATTGTGTCTCCACTGCCTCAAAGTGGACCAAAAAAAGATCTATTGGGACGTTTTCAAGAGAAGTAATTAATTGTATGAGTCTGGTTAATCTTGACGTTCCTGTCATCTCCACACTTCTGTTTGATAGTTATCTACATTGTTACATCTAAATCCTTCACATGGAGGGGACCTTTTTTTCCTCGTTTTCCATTAACCTTCTATTCTCTCTGTCATTTCCCTTCTCCCTCCATCTCTCCTCCATTTATATTCCGTCCGTCTTCAATTTGATGTGTGGCGTAAACAGCAGATCTGATCTATATGTACACTTCACTGCAATCGCTGATATTCCATAATTCATGTCGGCTATTTTCAACTATACCTGAGTGTGCAGCGAGATAGTTTTGCAGATAGGACGACGTGTAGGAGGCATAGCATGCCATTTCTTTGTGTATGTGTGTGTGCGTGTGTGTGTGTGTGTGTTTGTGGGCTGAGATAGGCTGACAGCAGCAGGCATCTGGTCCAGACAGATAAAGTAGGAAACACGTACTCACACTCTCAGTATCTAGACTGGTGAAGACCCCCCCTCCCCTCTCTCTCTCTCTCTCTCTCTCTCTCTCTCTCTCTCTCTATCTCTCTCTCTCTTTCCCTCTCTCTCTATTTGTCACCTTTTCTTCTCGTCCAAATCTAATTCAAATGAGCCCTATTGACAGGATAGCAGCACATGCTGGCAGAGCAGTCATAATGACCATGAAAATTGTCTCTTTTCTATATATTTATGATATATTTCTAAATATATTTATGATCCTTTCTTGAAACTGCACTATTATTTCTTCCGGGTAGATATATATATATATTGTAACACTTTAATGTCTCTCTTTACGAGATAAAGCGTTAACTCTCGCTCATTAAAAACTGTTCAGCCGTCGTGGGAAATAAAAAAAATATGTTATGTTGATAAAAGTGTTAAGTTGAAGGTAAACATGTCCATGTGCAGCTGGACGGCGCCGTCTGCCGAGGGGAATCATGTGAATGAGCAGATCTTCTGCTGACATTGATGTTTTACTCAACTGCTGTTTCCAAGTCTGCACTTTTTTAATCATAATTGCTTTTCTTGTTACTTTTGCACGGCAGTAGAGGGAATATCATTTATTAATATATGACTGAACAAATCCAAAGGATACAGAAAGTTTATTTGTCATTAAATTATTTGTTATGAAAGTCAATGTGGTCATGCTCCTAATACATTTCTTATGTGGGAAAAATAGAAAATTAGAAACATATTTATGGATTTAACAAATTGGCCAATAACAGATATGACTGCTTCTTACCAGCTCTAATTCATATTTTAACACTACATATTTATAGGGATTCAAGACACCATTTATCCACAATAATGTATTATCTGCAGATTATTTCATGATTAAATAATTAATTATTTGGTCTATAACATGTGATTTGAAGATCCCAAAGCCCACGAGGAGTTTCATCCAGTTTGTCCAACCATCAGTCCAAATACAAAGATATTACGTTTATTAACATTAAATATTCACATTTGAGTTTTATTTACATTATTAAAATGTCTTAGAAATTAATGGGATAGTGTCATCAATCATTATCATATGCACCCACTTTTTTATTTGAGTTCTCTTTGGGTGGGAGAATATCTATTTACTTTATTTCATTAATTTTATTTAATCTACTTGTGTGTTTTGATTTTCTTCTTTTTCCTATAACTTATAGGATATTAAAAAACAAAACAATGAATGGAATGTCAAAAAACAGTTGCAGATTAATTTCCCACCAGGCAGTAATCAATGAATCCACTATAGAGACTTGGTATGGTGATTCTAGCTTTTAAATCCACTCTTGAATCCCACTTAGAGATTTACACACAGAGATGAGATGTGTGATGTATTCACCCAGCGCGCTGACAGACCTCTGACCAGCAGGGGCCTCGCCCTCAGGTGGACCGGGGCCAAGGTCTCAGTGGTCAGAGGGCCCTGGGCGCGAGCCAAATTGGCCCCGGTCGGGAACCTTTGTGAGAGAGAGCAGATGATGTGTGAAAATTAGAGAGGGTGACTATTACCGAAGGGCCACGGGGGGAAGAAAGAGGACGACGAGCGGGAAGTTATATGAAAAAGAGCGGTGGAAGGATGATGGGGATGAACTAAATAAATAAATAATGGAGGAGTCGAGTGGAAACACGGGCGGATGGATGGATGACTAAGTAGGTAAGGTGATAAATAGAAGAAGGGATGGTTGGATGAATGGGTGGATGCTTTGACATGTGGCCCCCGGGGAACCAGCCATTATACACGCCGCTGTCACTCAAGATTAGCGGCGTAATTAAACTCCTGTCGCCCCTGCGAGTGGATTCGAGTGTGTGGTGTGTGGGTGCGTGTGCGTTTGTGTGGGGGTGTTGTTTTCCGGGGTGTGTGTGGGAGGGGTAGGCTGCGACAGAGATTGATGGTGAGGGGAAAGCAGGCCATTATGTTGGAGAGCTGAAGCAGTGATAGCCTTTACACCTCTGTGTCTGTTTAAACTGCCGGCCATTTCATAGGCGTGGCACAAGTGACCCCTTGACACACACACACACGCACACACCCACACACCACTTATATTTGCTTTTTTCCAGGTGAATTTGTTGCTTAATTTGGCTGTTGTCTATCGCCGTGATGCCTTCATTGTACTCCAGGCAATTTGGGAACAACACTGAGCTACGTGAGCTAAATTAAGTGTCATTCATAAATGAGGCAATCGCCCTCTGAAGTGTGAACCCAAGGCTCTTTGCAACACATGATGGATAGTTTGTACGCAATTTTAATGACAATGCATGACATTTTTTAAATAGTGTGTCCCTTTCAACCCCACCCCAATAATCACCCGTAAGAGACTCATTCAGTGGGATGGCGGAAGGCCGTGTTCTCGAGCAGCTGCACGCCGAACCGACGCCACATCTCTCTGTGTCTGTGTCGGTGTGTCTCGGTGAGTGAAAAGAGCCCCGCCGCTCCCCTGCCGAGCGGAATATCAGCCCCATCAAGCCAGCCGGAGGCAGCGGCGACGAGGCCGGAAGTCGGATCGCGTGGCCTTCAACATAAAAGAGTACAATACTTGAACTATTCGTTTTAATACTATGGATTAAAAAAAACTACGAAATAAAAAATGCTAAATGTACGTATTTAAAAATAACAAAGCAGGCATAAATAGATAGACTTTAGTCAAATGTGGTGGAAATATTCCACAGATAAAATGTGTGGAGTTTTTGTAATGTATTGTCCCCTGTACTTCTTATTTAACCTAAAGGCCTGATGTCAAGCACAATACAGCACACAATTGGTGCACAAATTTGAGGGAGACTGATTTGGGCAGTTTTGGATTGCTGTATTGTGTGTAAATGTCCAATATTTTTTTAACCCAACCAGGAAACTGACTCGAGTCTGAGGTGCACAAGTTAATTACAAAAAATAAGTTACCCAGAGGACAATCAGACTTGGTCCAAATACGGTCAACCTAAAGAAATAGAGTACACCACACAATAAAGGAACATTTTCTCTGTGCTTCGGCATCTTGTGTCAAAAAGGCAAATTATTCTCATGTGATGATTATAATCAGAACTGGCAGAGAGTGTACACATTTAGACCAGAGACCGAATGCATTTAAATGGGACACAATTCAATTGAATAACATCCATTATTAGTCTGTCACACCCAACGCAGCTTGGGTCCTGGATCAGGTCTTTGTCAAAACACAATGGAAGCTTCCGCCCCCCTTAGATCTGCTGAAGCAAAGAAAAGATGGCCTATAGTTGTGTATATATATATTTATGGATGGTATATATACTGTATATGTATCCTACGTTATGTATGTCAAAGGGATGGCATAAAATAGGCGAGCTCTCTCCTCCATCACAAGCCGGTGATCATTGCCAAGATGTAGCTTTATTTTGAAAATCCCAATCGGAAACGCTGCATTGTTGCGCGGTGTTTGACTTGACAGATGGCAAGCGCGAGACGCTCCTCGCTGCTGTGTCTCTCGGTCCGTTGGTCCGTCCCGGTTCCCATTGTCTCCCCTTTTTTCACTCTTTGAAGACAGAAACCCTCCGAAGACGACCGACTAAACTTCGCCTCCATTCCGCTCGTTTCGCTCCGCGCAGGTGACGTTTAGAGACTTCGCCTCGAACTGAAGTCTCTCCCCCTCCACCGCGTCTCTCTCCATCCGAAATGTGGACATGCTTTTCGGTCTTCTTTCAGGGCTTTCACCCCCTTTTTTTTAAAAATTTCCCTGACGTTCCATTCGCGGTAACGGGAGTGAGACGGTAAAAAAAAACGACCGACGACCCGGTGGACGAAACGGCGGCTTGTGTTGTGGAGCTGACGGGTGAAGATGCACCGGAGGAGGACTTGTTAACGTGAGACACCGGAATCCTTCATCCGATTGTACTCAACAAATTAACGGAGAGAGAGAGAGAGAAAAAGAGGAGAAATACTGGATTACAACCGCGGAGATTAAAAAATAAAATAAAAACCGCCGTGCTTTTGTTACGGTGTGAACGAGAGGATGTTGCTGCTCCATGCCCGTTAGAGGAGAGGAGAGAGGAGAGAGGAGGCAGCAGGGACCACTTTCACTTGTTTTCCTGCAGCCTACAAACAAGATCCAAGTGGTGCCTCATCGGATTATCAAACAAAAGAACATTTAATCTGGGACATCCATCCTTCTAATCGTGACCACCGTGCCGGGCTCATTCGGTGACCTCAGGATGCGACCGACCGACGTGAACGGAGACTTTCCTGTCCGCTAGACGGTGATTGGACAAGCGGTCCCGGTTTGGAGTCACTGGACAGGGTCAATCCCGTGTGTTCAGACCCACATCATCAGAAATCTGGACTAAATTCTGCCTCCATCACTCAAAATGCATCACAACATTTGATTTGTCATCGAGGAAAACGTCTTGGACTTGAATCATCCACCCAAAGTGTCCATTCCCCATCCTCTGATCCCTGACCCCAGGGCGCCACGTTTACCCGTCAAAGCGAACCCCCCCCCCCCCCCCCTGGCCATTTGAATGAAGTCGTAGCCTTTTTTTGTTTGTTATTCCCCCGAGCTTCGGCGAGAGTACCGGGGCTTACTCACGCGGGCCTCGCGGCGAGAGACTCCGCCCGGGCTGCCGGCCAGCCAGACGGTCCTCCGGGGGGCAGGGGGGGGGGGAGAGGTAGGGGGGGCTTTTTTGTGGGATTTCGAAAAGGTCCGGCCGGAGGATTTGTGAGTTTTTCCCCCCCCCGAGCTTCGTCTCCACGTGGACCGCCGGAGAGAGGGAGGAGGACGCCATGGGGTGCTGTAGCGGCAGGTGCACCTTGGCCTTCATCTGTGGCATGCAGCTGGTGAGTGCTCATTGTTTACCATCGACCCTAAAGGCCCGACGGGCCGCGTCCATCAGGGGGAAGGACGCTCGCTGTTCGGTTCAGCCGAAGGCGAGGATGTGGCGGTAGGATGTGGGTCCGCGTGGCTCGACGGATGTACGGGTGGATGTGAAAAAAAGATGGATGACTGAAAGGCCACGCTTCCAAAGTTAATAGGTGCGTAAAAGGTCACGATACAAGACGGGATCTCGTTTCAGGGACGGACTGACAAACGGTGGATGCGACGGATGAACGGCTGTTGGTGGGAGCTCGGTACTAAAAGTCCATATGGAGCGTTGATGGATGGATGGAGGCTTTGAGTGATACATTGAGAGGAGGTGAAGGAGGGATGGCTGACTGGCTGCTGGATGGATAGATGTATGGGGGCATACACATGTGATTTATGTGGGGGGGGGGGGGGGGGGAGCGATAGAGCTGATTATCAACTCGCGGGATCAACTTCTGTGTCTCTCTCTTTACCCGACGTTCCCTTCCCCATCAGTGTCAATGGAAACTGGGAACAGGCAATCGGGAGGGAGGGAAGGGTGTGTGTGTGTGTGTGTGTGTGTGGTATCCAATAATAACCGAGACCTTTCACAGTGTTTTGAGGCAGCGGCCGGCAGGTTGATTCATGTGTCGGGTCAAGAAATGTCCGGCTGAAGGGCGATGGGTTTTATTATTAGGAAAACTTCCATCCCCCCCCCCCCCAAAAACGTTTTCTTCAGCGTTACATCATACGGAGAGAAAATCCATCCCAGAAAAAGGGGGAAGGGAAACTTACCACAACATTGACACCTAGGATGAAAAAAAGGATGCATTATTATGAAGCTGTGTTTCTGTCTCTCCTATTGGCCATCTTTAAAATATTTTAAATATTTCTTCATCTGTTAAACGCTACATGTTCACCATGCTCGTCGCCGGCTCTCGCTGATCAGGTGGAGTACAGGTGGAGTACAGGAGGGTTCCAACGGAATGCTTCCGGAAACAGGAATCCAGGCAATAAAATCGTGGGCCCGTTACACCGTCACACGCTGTGCTGGAGCCGGTCCCAGCTGACATCGGGCGAAGCCAGAGGTCACCCCGGAGAGGTCGCCGGTTAATCGCACACACCGGCAGTTTTATACGGCGTTTCTCAATTCGAAGTACACGAGTACAGACTTGTGTTCTTTTGGAGTCTGGACTTGGGAGTCCAGACTCCGGAGAACGGGACGACGGTCTTTCTGTGATTGGAACAGCAGCTGACTTGATGACGTCACCACATCAGCTGTTCTTGCTCCTGGGTTTACTCCAATTCACTGTAAATTATTTTTTCCAGTCAAATAAACAAAACATCCTAAAATGACATTCCGTGACTCAACAACAGTAGTATTTATAAAAAGTCAACTGTCAGTAGTTTATTTTCTCCTCCGCTACTGTTTCCGGTTGCTGGTGAAATGCATTCTGGGATATATGCTGGCCAGAGTACGCACAAGTCTCCTCTGATGCATCCTCCGGAAAGTGGGCGGATCAAGTCACATCCGGGCATTTTGACCGTGCTTTGCGAGAAGCGAACTTTGAATGTGAACATGTACTCGGGCTGAGACTGATGACGTTTCACGAGCCACGAGGACACGAGTAGAGGAAAGTACACACAAGTACGCTGATTGAGAAACGCCGATAGTCTCCGATTGACCCGAGCCGCGCGTCTTTTGGTATGTGGGAGGAAGTCGGGAGAACCCGGAGAGAACCCACACACTGCCACGGGGAGAACGTGCCAAACTCCACACAGAAAATGTCATCTATATATATTTAAATACAGCAATAATAGACGATGTAGACATGTAGGATGGGACGTTGTTCATACTCGCGCTGATGCATAAACGTGAGCGGGGGGGCCGGCGTCTCGACATTCTCCGCTCACAGTCGTGCGTACAGTAACCGAGGAGCTTTTGTCATGTTGAATACGACCTTGTGACACACGTCACGCCCTCTGCATGCGTGTGTTGTGTATTCAGCACACCTTTTTCCAACGGATATATATATATATATTAAAGTGCATTGTGCTTGTGGAAACTCGACCGTGCTCATCGTGGGCCGTTGCTATGCACTTTTTAATTCAGTATTTAAAAAAATAAATTAAAAAAACATTTTTCACATACATGAAACCCACCATTGGGCTGTAAACGGGGACGCTGCGTGTTTCCATCTGACAAAAGAGGGGATGGTTTTATGACTGAGTGTGTGTGTGTGTGTGTGTGTGAGATGCTGTCACAGTGAGTCATTGAGTCTAATGTGGTGGAACTAATGCCATGCCATAGTCAACAACATGTTTTGCTCTGTTAACCGTTGTAATAGCTTCGCCAGCCGATGTCACCACCGGCTGAGGCGGAGCTCGAACATTACAGTACGTCACAGTTCGGCCGTGCACAGTCGGCTCTTTTACACAGACGGATGCCCCCCCCCCCCCCATCCCACCCACACCTTCCCCCATTACTTCACAAATTCTTCCCACTGTAAGCGTGTATTGATCCCCTGCAGGGATCCGAGGTTGGAGGCGTGTCTCTCGCCGCCGACGTCGCCGCGTGCCAAGCGTTACGTGACCTTTGAGGTCGCCGGTGTTTGTCGGGGTGTCGACGCCACGCAGCTCAATGGATAGGGTGACCAGATTTGAGTTTGTGAAAAAGAGGACACTTCGTCTCGGGGGGGGGGGGGGGGGGGGCTTAGCGATTAAACATCTCTCTTGTTCTGCCTGTTTTGTGAATACACTACCGTTCAAAAGTTTGGGGTCATCCAGACAATTTTGTGTCTTCCATGAAAACTCACTTTTATTTATCAAATGAATTGAAAATTGAATAGAAAATATAGTCAAGACATTGACAAGGTTAGAAATAATGATTAATATTTGAAGTATTAATTTTGTTCTTCAAACTTCAAGCTCAAAGGAAGGCCAGTTGTATAGCTTATATCACCAGCATAACTGTTTTCAGCTGTGCTAACATAATTGCACAAGGGTTTGCTAATCAGATATTAGTCTTCTCAGGCAATTAGCAAACACAATGTACCATTAGAACACTGGAGTGATCGTTGATGGAAATGGGCCTCTATACACCTATGGAGATATTTCATTAGAAACCAGACGTTTCCACCTAGAATAGTCATTTACCACATTAACAATGTATAGTGTGTCTTTTTGATTAATGTTATCTTTATTGAAAAAACAGTGCTTTTCTTTGAAAAATAAAGACATTTCTAAGTGACCGCAAACTTTTGAATGGTAGTGTACATGCCTAAAAGGAGGATAATTTTCGTGTATCTGGCAACCCTGAGATCGGTCGACCAATGACTGCTCTCTCTACGGTCAGAGCTCGCGCAAGAAGGTGGAACGTGAGGGAGATACCATTTCCAAAACTTGTAAGGGCGTAATAACTAGTTTGTGAAAGACGCAGAGAAACACAAATATCCGCCGAAGCAAAATCCCGGACGTTTTTGGAATCCCTGCCGGACGCATTGTTTAGGTCTCAAAAAGAGGACACGTCCGGGGAAAAGAGGACGTCTGGCCAGCCTATCAATGGACCACGCTGGTGCTGATTTTTAAATTGATTGTTTTCTACTTTTCCTGCAGTAGCGTTCGGTTTCTGTTTTGTTTCGTTCTTGATTCATCTGCCAAATATGTTTCTCAATTATTCAATCCATCTGTAAAATGTCACATCATGCTTATGTGGCATCTTCGAATTGCATAACTCAAAAGATATTGAGTTTAGTGTCGGCGCATAAGAGACAAACAAAGTTAGTTGATTCTGAGTGCCACAGTTTGTTGTTGTTGTTGTTGTCAATCAATTCATAAATTAAACTCATTGTTTGGTATATGGACGTGGACTCAAAGCGCTTTAACACTACATGACATCATTCACACACTGATGGGAGGGGCTAAGGTCCCACCTGTACATCAGCAGTAACTGACATTCACACAGGAGACATTTTGGGGTTAAGCGTCTTCTTGGCCAGGGACACATCGGTAGGGCTCGCTGAGCCGGGGATCGAACCGCCGGTCCTCTGATTGAAGGACCACGCTGCTCATCACTGAGCCACAGGGCCGATCCTAAAGTGAGGTCGTCTCAGACTCACTGGGAAGCGCTGATTGGACGATTGGCTCAAGTACTGCAATCATGTGATTTGGTCCTCACGCTGCAGGAACAAGTGCTTTTGTTAAATCAACACGTCGGCTGCTTGCAGCGGAGAGCGGACTAATCCCAATTATTCCAATTTGTTTTGGAAGAACTGCTTTAATTAAAAAAAAGTTTGTGTTTGATGTTAAAAATGTTAACTTAAAGATCTCTATACTGTATATACAAGGATATAGGATATTACCAAAATCTGCACGTCTCACTAATTAAGCTCACGGATGTATAAAGACGATCGGATACAGCATTGGAGGCGGGGCCTCATTCAAAGTCGCTCAGTTGTGCACGAAGAAGAAAAAAAAGGTCGACTTTTGAGTAAAGAAAAAAAAATCTTGCGCCGATATTCAACGTCCATGGGCCCGAAGAACAAGTGCACCCGCGTTTCCTCTAACTCCGCCTCCTCCTGCCCTCAGTCATTCTCGTTCTCACGCTCATCCACATAATCAGAGGAGCGGAAAAAAATACTCTGGATTTGGCTCTTAATGCATTTTTACAGCTTTAAGGAGCGAATGATTTAAATAAAGGCTGTTCTAGTGGTCCAAAGAGTCAAAACGACTCTTGGGCAAACTGTTATTTGTCCGGCTGCAGCTTCTCGAGTCTTGTTGCCAGACGAGAATCCAATCAATCAGAAATAGTCCCACATAATTAAACCAACAAAACACCATATTCGTCCTCTTGACACCAGAGTGGAACATTCCGGTCCACAGTAACTCGTGACTACTGAGCGAATAAGCACATTTCCCTATTTCTCTCTATATATCCCCATCTTCAGAAAAAAGACATCGAAATGGTCTATTTAAAGCTGAATTATAGTTTCTTTTGCCAGAGATGAAACCCACTCTGTCTCATTGTGCGGCGAGCAGAGGAGAAGATGGAGATTATAAAGGCGGTACAAGATAAAACAAAGCTAACAGATCAGAGCGGATCAGATGGCACACACACACACACACACACACACACACACACACAAACACACATATGCCCTGGTGACTCACTTTCTGTGGTGATGATTATGGTCCTCGTTGCGATATCAGTGCAAACACACACACACACACACACACACACACACACCAACTGCTGTCACAGAGATGATTACTAAATCCGCCAATGACGGCAACCGATGGCCTCGCTCCATTGGCTGGTTCAGTGGAGCGCGTGCAGACGGTGGGTGGGTGTTTATGTTGATGGAGCGTTCGTTATCTTGTTGGTGTTTAACCCTCCTGTTACCTTTCGGGTCAATTTGACCCCATTCAATGTTTAACGTCGGTGTTCTTTGGGGTCAATTTGACCCCAGGCTGTTTTTCACTGTGTCAAACATATAAGAAATATCAACTTGTTTATATATTTAAAGGGCTATTTAGGTAGTGTGATGTCTTGAGAGGACGGGATCGTGAGGTGAGGCGTGGGTACACAAATCAAGACGACAGGCGAGGGTTTCTTGAACTCAAAGTTTCTGTAATTCGATTCTTCTTAACAAAAAGGTAAACTTAGCGCCAACAAAAGTCTTTGTACAAAACAAACATAAGTGCTTCAGTCTTCTCCTGGTTCATTGTCTTCAACATGATATCAGAACTCTCCTGAGCTCCTCTCCTGTCTTCACCCTCACACCAGCTTCTTGCAGGCTCATCAGCCTCATCCCTTTCAGCTGTGCACTGCTGAGTGGGAATTGTAGTCTTTTACACTGGATGTCATGCTGGTTGTAGTCCCTGCTGCAACCACCGGGAAGGAATGTACCTCCCATTAATCACCATTCCTCTTATGACATCACAGTAGTCAACAAACAAACATAAAGTACCTCACACTTAAACTTGGGAAACAATATTAATTCTAATAATTTTCGGGAGGTTTTAATTGCTGGGTAAAGGATGTTAGTACATGTTAAGGTAACAGGAGGGTTAAGTTAATTGAATACAGTAAATGGAGTAGAATTATAGCGCGGCGACGCAGCTATCAGACGATAACTCGCCATCCGGCAGAAGACAAAGGAAAACATCTCCAGACGTACGAGACGCAGCCCTGGGCGAGGTTGGACGTAAGTCATTGGAGACGAGGTGTGTGTCGGTCCGTGACATTTCCACCATTGAGGGACATAATGAATAATTTACCTCTTGGAAGCGGCGGCATGAATGTGGAATTTGGTATGTGGGTCACTTGATTGCGAAACAAGTCAATATTCATTTGAGATGCATTTCCGGGGAGGTGTGGGCGAACGGATAAATCGGATATCAACCGTGACCAATTACACGTCTACCTGTCTCTTGGACCCCATCCCACACTCTCAAGGTGGCTGTTATTAAACCTCTCCGAAGAAGGACTCCTCTCTGTCCTGGTCTTGTTAGACCAGAGACTGGAGCAGTGTTAATCGTTCTGTGCTTGGACCAATTTTGGGCAATATTCTGAGCACCTGATTACTGCAACTCCTTATTATCAGGCTGCTCTAATAAATCTCTTAGGTCCCTCCAGTTGATCCAGAATGCTGCAGCTCAGCCTTGATTGGTGTGCCTGATGGATCGTGGAGGTTTCATCGTGGAATATGCCTTGTCATATTCATTGAATGTATTTTAACTCTAAATCTGTCCTTCTGTTATTGCATCTGTCCATCGACAAATTTGTAATTTGTGAAATTGGGCTATACAAATAAACTGAATTGAATTGAATTCCTGACATGTCGGATCGTCCGGGAACAGTTTAAAGATATTTTTGACTGATGTATGCAAATATATGCGGAGATCAATTCCCCTCAACGTGAAGGGAAACATCTTAAATGGTGAATTTGGTAAATTGTCGGTTCATCCGAATTGGAATAAGTCGTGGCCTTAAATTCAGATTGATAAAAAAACGCCAACTCCGTCCGAGTCTTTTTCAGCTCCTATGTAATTACACGATATTCAGTCACAGTTATTCCGCATAACGCCGCGGCGTGTGCATCGTTTTGAAGCAAATCCGCATCGAGAGCGCTTTGATTCCAAAGCGAACGGGAGCGCCGGCACAACCAACACAAATCTCCATCTGCCTGATGGATCGTGGAGGTCTCCATCGTGGAATATGCCTACTATGAACTATTCATACACTGTCATATTCATTGAATGTATTTTAACTCTGTCCTTCTGTACACATTACATCCATTGCACCTGTCCATCCTGGAGAGGGATCCTCCTCTGTTGCTCTCCTGAAGGTTTCTTCTCTTTTTTCCCCCCTGAAGGGTTATTTGGGAGTTTTTCCTGATCCGATGTGAGGTCAAAGGTCAGGGATGTCTATGTGTACAGATTGTAAAGCACTCCGAGACAATTTGTGAAATTGGGCTATACAAATAAACTGAATTTAATTGAATCTTCAGACCCCCCTAACGTCATCGCCGCAACTCGGTGGAGCTCAAAAGGCCCCCGCGCTCCTTTATGTGCAACTGTGCTTTCAACGAGGGCCACACGCAACTCCCACAGTCGATGGATTTCCTGTCTCCTTTTCTTTTTCCCCGTCTCCAAACCAGTCTGTCTCTTTTCGCCGCCAGTTCTCCGTCTTGCTACGTATTCCCACCGTCTCCGTGCGTGTCTTTCTTACCTTTTTTATTTCTCGATCGGCCTTCACCTCCTCCTCCCCCCCCCCCCCTCTCTCTCACTCCCTCACTCTGAGGAATGCAGCCGTCGTACCTCGGCCGCTGACACGTGAATGGAAATCCATTTTGACGTGTTCCAATAGAAACTGTGTGCAAAAAATAGCTCTCCCGTCCACCCGCCCCCTCCCACCCCACCTGTGCCAAATCAAGTCCGACATTAGGCCCGGAACCTGGATTAGTCCGAGCCGCATGCCCATTGTTCGGCTTGTTCTCTGCAGGATAAAAGACGATTGCTCTCTGCCGGCTTCCAGCTGTCAGCAAGAAGCCGGTGGAATGCAGGTGGCGGGGTTCAGAGGCGTGTGGGAATAAAGGAAGGTGTAATGTGCAGCAAGTGGGGTCCTGCATCAACCTGTCTGGGCTCCCGTTGCAATAATGTACGCCGGCCTGCTTCTTACACGGCGACCACTCGCCTCGAGTCCCATGCGAACGAGTCCCACTGTATCTTTAGAAGTTGAAGAAACACGATTCCTAATAGCCTTAACAAGCGTTTCTAGTCCATCGCGTCGGCAGTTGCCCGTAAGGTACAGACAGGAAATGCAGTTAAATTGCAAACCCTGTTTTTGTGTGTGTGTGTGTGCAGTGGGTCAGAGGTGATATTCCTGCCGAGGGAATTAAACCTTTAAGAGCTTAACTCTCCCGAAACAGAGATGCTCCGTTTATTTCGAGGGGGGGGGGGGGGGCATTGCACTGCGGCGCCGCGATGTCATCGATCACACAAATAGATCAGCTCCGCTCGAGACCCCGCGGATATTTTTTTAATGACTCTGTCGAAAGAAACATCTGCTTCCTCTCGTGCACCGGCGCGGCAGGAAAGTAGGCTGCTTCGTCCGTTCCCGGCATCGATTCTTCATCTTTTGATCCAGTTTCGGCGCTAATTAACTTTCTTGAAAAAAAACATATCTTACGATTACATAGTTCTATGTGAAAATAACGCCCGTGCTAAAACGTGGAAGTGGTAAATCAGGCCCCCCCCCCGACTTCACTCCGCTGTGGACGGCAGCACACGCCTGCGTGCATAATCAGGCCGGCCGGTTGTCATGGTGAACATCTCCAGGGTGTCGGCACATCCACAAGTTTCGGTCGTTGACTTCTATGTTCCAACTCAAAATGACACGGATCAGATTATTTGACACTTGCCACATGCCCCACACCAGATGTTTTCTTCTCATTTAACCGATGTTGTCACATATGGACAGTTATCACATCTGTAATGTCTGTGACGTTGTGATGAGTCTGGTGCTGTAAATATTGCCACGATATTCTCCTGTGAAATAAATCAAATCAGTCCATCAACTAGAATGGGCACTCGGTAGAGCGCATACCTTCGCATATCACAAGATTGGGCATTGAATTATGAACATGTTGGCATTAGTTGCATGCCAATTGGATAAAATTTTACCGTGATATGGTAAAAAGAAGATTTTGACCTTTTCATGACCTTTTACCCGATCGATCCCAAAATATAATCAAATGGTCCCCGGATAATAACCAATCATCCCACCAAATTGCATGCGATTCAAAGAAGATGTTGACCTTTTCATGACCTTGACTTTTGACCCGATCGATCGCAGAATCTAATCAAATGGTCCCCGGATAATAACCAATCATCCCACCAAATTTCATGCGTTTCGGTTTAATACTTTATGACTTATGCGAATAACACGCACGCACGCATACAAATAAATACACGGCGATCAAAACATAACCTTCCGCATTTTCAATGCGAAGGTAATAAGCTGTCAGCAAACGGAGCACACGCACTTCTTCAAATCCAGTCGATACACTAATATCAACTTATGCGGTGGAAAATGTTTTAGTGGGTATTTGACGCTGGAATGTGTCCAAGGGGGCCGAGCGGCGACGAGTGCTGCCGCTGCTGACGACAAGGTCTTACCCAAACACATCTGGAGGTGACGGAGACTCTCTCTTCCTCAATTGATCTCTGATGGATAGAGTAACGGATGTGCGTAGAGTGGTCTACAGGGATGTGAGCCCCTCACTTAGCTTCTGGTTTCATATTGAAGTCAATGAGTCGCTCGGGCTGTCGAAGGTTGCGGATCCCTCCGGTAGCCCGTGCTGCCATTTAGGGTTGGAGAAAAACGTGGAGACCGATTAGTACCGTGACGTTGATTGCAAGTCTTGCATTCGTAAAAGTAGGCCAACAAATAATAAATGAGCCATTATAACCATGTTTAAGCTCGCTCGTAGCTCGCGACAGTCTGATATCCGTTTTTTTGTCAGTGCGGCCATGTGAACGGCTTTCAAAGGGGATATGGCCGAAGAGGTTTTCAATGTCGTCATTGTCAATCGTCGTTTTGCGCTTTTTTAAAATGAAACGTATCGGTTCAGTCACCGTTTAGGCACCGGTATCGGAAAAAGAAAAAAAACGATACCCATCCCTAAAGCATGTGTAATTCAATGTGTTTTTTCTCATGCAGAGATTGTTCTTACAGCTCAAACATGTGGTCTCTGGGCAACACCACTTTGGCGCTTTGTTTGTTTCCCTCTTTGCAAAAGCTTTCTCATATACTGCAATTTTCCACACTCGATGTGTTTTGTTGTCGTCGTAAAGACAGCGTGCGTTCTGCTCCGAGTCGAGATAGTAGCGTGTCGTGTAAAAGCACTTTACAGAGAGGGTGTCGAACCTCGATACTGCATCAACTCCCGCTGTCATCATAAGTCGGTCTGCGAAGCTGTGAACGAGTGGAATCCAAGAAGTGGATTATTTTCCTTTTTTTCAAAAGCTGACTCAATATATTATTCCAGCAGCTCAGTGGAGGCTTTACATTTAACCTTTACACCGCCGGATCATTTGTTCTACAGTCTCAGTAATACCGACACCTAAATCACACCCGCCACTCGTGTGCCTCTATAAACACAAACAATGTTAATTACCAGTAAATAGTGTAATTTAAACCCGGCATTGGATTTGGGACTATATCTTCAACTTCTTTCCCGTACCCATGAGCCTCCTGTGCTGAAGAGGAGAAGCCAGTTTGAGGCTGGAATCCGTGTAATGGCACATACAAAAATTATATATTATATACTATATGTATTGCTTTATTGTTGGGATCAAAATATGGCGCCTTAGTGGTTGAAAACACCCAAAATTGACCCAGAATCTGACAGAATTCGGATAAGCTGCAGACTGATAAAAGATATAAAGGCCTTCTTTCATTGAAGAAGTTTGACATGTCTCAGTGGGAGAAAGCTATTTTTACTAATCAAGGTGAGATTCTTTGCCGCTGCTTCAGTTTCAGGGTCTTGGTATTGTTCTTTGATTCGCGGTTTCAATCGCAGGAAGTTTATTTCTTTGCAGAAATGACAGTTATTTCATCTTTCAGCAAGAAACAAAGAGGATGTGTATTAAAAAAGTAGATCAACGTATGGCAAATTTGATAGAGAGGAAAACCATCCAATAAAATGGCACAAAACACATGTTTGGAATCCTTCAAAAGCATTCTTGAAAAAAACTAAATGTCATATTGAGTGTTTTCAAAATAATCTTCATTTCATCCACCGAAAAACCTGCGACGGCCACAAAACAGCAGCCGTGGAGGGCGGCGACAAAGAAAAAGGGCGATGTAGCCGGCGACATCCAACCGCTTGTTTTCTTAGAAGCAGCCCGGTGGCCCATTTTGTAATCCGTCATGGATTTTGGGGGGAAATTACGCGGCATAGAAAGGTGATCAACACTAAATATTTAAGGCATACAACTTTATTTCTACTTACGATCCAAGCGTCCTGCTATTGCCCACGATGAAACATCTTCTGACGCAGTTTATAATGATGACACTATGTATTCATGTCACAAAGTGCTTCACAATAAAACACAAAAAGCAACAGACATAAAACTGTAAACATACCGTAAAAGACACGCAAGCAAACAAAAATAAGCCCGAGCAAATGGTTCTCGAGCTGCTTTATAAAAGTGTCCACGGTGTCCGGAGATCTCTACGCCCACTGGGAGAGAGTTCCAAAGTTTGGGAGCTGCAACCTCAAAAGCACCGCCTCCTTTGGTCTTTCTCCTGGAGCGAGGACCAACCAACAAACCCTGATCAGAGGACTTCAGAGAGATGGAGTCGCCCTTTAATGTCGGCAGTCGCCAGACCGCGCAAGGTTCCGTCACGAGAATGTTGAAATGGATTCTAAATGTAATGAGAGGCCAGTGTAAAGAGACCCGAAATGGTGGTCGCGCAAGACCTTTTGGAGGACTCGGTCAAGGCTTGGCAGCAGCTGTTTGGACCACTTGTGGGCAATTCGGGGAAGTTCCACTAAGGAAGGTGAGAAGAGACGTGCACTAGACAAGACGTAACAATTTGCCATAACTTCGGACGGACCTTTACAGGCGGGCTGACCGTTTCAGGCGGGCAAGCCATTCTCATTTTTAGTGACAGCAGTAACCGCGCAGTACCAATATAGAACGTTCTCCTGCATCACTGTGCTTGAACAAGATCATTGGACGACATGATTTCAACTTGTCCAAAGTGACGCACGTCTAAGACAGCCGGATGCTACGAGGCAGCCATACTTTTTAACGTCATATTGACCAGATTGGTGAGTTTGGTCAAAACGGTGTGTGTTTTCTGATGGTCCGCCGGCACACCGTTGCGGCGGCCCAACCGGATTTGTTGCGTCTGCTAGCTAGAAAACTGAAGGCCGTGGAAAAAGTCTCGTCACGTTCGATTGAGCAGCAGAACCCCGATGCCGTGTGCTCTAGTTCGCTCCCGTTATGTCATCGAGCCATGATTTCAGGCCTCTTCGAACAATCCTGAACACAAAAATGGTGAAAGACAGTTTTGTCTCTTTAGTCTTTTTTTCCCACGCTTTCAGCAATTATTTTCTCACATGTTTAATGTGTTTTGAAACAAATCTCACTGTGACTTCCTTTACCATTAAAATAGAAAGTGGTTTCAAGTACTGATAGGGAACTTGTGGATTTCCTAGCTTGGCGTCAGGTACGTTTAAAAGAGCGATGACTGTCGTTAATCCAGGGGGGATGGATCGGTCAGAGGAGCTGATCTCGTCCTGATAGGAGCCACTTCATCCAGAACTCAAGGACACACACGATTAAGAGATTGTACTTGAGAATCCGCATCACTATCAGACCCAAACACAGAGCCATTGTCAAAAGTAGGTTTAGGTTTAGAGATGGTTTAAGATGCTTAATCAAAAAAATCTAAATTAAAAGACGAGTCCAATAGAACAAAAGTGTGATCTGAAACACAAAAAATCCTCAAAATAAAAAGTAGAAACAAGGTCCTGATGCATGAGATTAAAACTAAAAGGAAATTTATCAGAAGCATCATCAATATGTACTTTTTAATTAGCTATACAGTTTATCATATTGTTTAAAGTTGTATAAACATGGTTAGAAACTTGTGAATTGCTCTCAGGCACAATTATATTCGTGTCACCAGCTTTTCTCTCTCTCTTGGTTTTGCATTCTTCTTGACGCCATATTCTTGTCGCTCCGTATCATTGTTGCCCTTTCTCTCTGCGTCTCTCAATTATTTCTCCCAGATCTCGCTCTCTTTCTCTCTCTCTCTTTTTGTCGGCCCATTAAAGTTGCTCAGGGAGCTGTAAAAAAAGATGTATGTGTGTCTTTGCATCTGCCTCCTGAAGGGAGTGCCTGTGTGTTCACATGCAGGAGGTGGTGGAGCGTGTAAAGTCTCGCTGTAGAAGCCCTTCGACTGGGATAAGGAGCTGAGGGAGAAAGGAAGGAAGGAGGCGGGGGGGGGAGGGGGGAAGACTGGACGGTTGGATAGATATATTCATAAAGGATGGATCAATGTCTGTGCGCGGATCGATACTGGGATGGAGGGATCGAGATTTGGATGAATGGACGGAGAGAAGGCCGGGGGAGATGAGTTGGGGAGGCGGGGGAGGAGCGGACGATAACAAGAAAGGATGGATCGATGATGGATAGATTCTCAAGAAGTATGGATGAACAGATGACTAATGGACGAGCGGGTCGTTTAACACTGCAACGTTATCAGTAATCGCCATAGATGGCAGACGGAGAGAGGCAAATACGTTGGGTGTTGACTCTGTGACAGCGGAGTAAATCATGTGTGTGTGCTGTAGTCTGACAAGAGACGGGTTTAAGGCCTACGTTAATCTTTCAGGTGACCTTCAAAAGACCGAAAAGCTACAGAAGAGCAGGAATCCAACCTGCTAGCTCCTCCAAAATAGTGATTCAGGTATATCATTGCCCTGTGAGGGTAGGGTTAAAGAGGAGTAGTTCACTCAATAGAAATCCCCTGCCCACTCTCTGTGGTGCCTGGAGATGTTTTCAATGATTTCCGTTTGTTTGTTTGGTTTGTTTGCCGATAGTTTAGTGAAAGTGGTTTCCATGAGCCCACTAATAGATACAGGACAATTTGATAACACAATGCAGGAATTTTCGGAAAGACCTTTCGTCTTTCACCTCACCTCCATTGACGTCTGTTCCCCTTCATCTTTTGGATACTTAACGCCATTCGGTGGGTCCAAGGAGGGTTTAGGGGGGTGAGAACTAGACGGTATAAAATGTACAACAAGATGCGTGATTTGTCCAAAAAAAGACAACGTTATGTGTCTGTTCCTTCCAAAACCGGATTATGTGAGGGCGCTTTTGTCGAGGTTTCACCAAGGTTAGAGGACCGTCATCTTCACGGTCACAATGAACGAATATGTGGTAAAGATAAGGAATTTTAATGGCCATCTGAAAAAAATAAGTAAATCCCAGTGGACTTTTGGTCTGACATTTTGTTGGCAACATCATCTAACTTTCTCTTTTGCTTTAGTCTTAATGTCTTCCGATGCAAATAGAGACGCTGTCGCCGATAAAAGTGACATCTGGCCTTTTGGGGTCTTTTTCTGAAGTGACTGACACGGTTGATCTTGGGAGGTCGGTCTCCTTTTGGCTGTGCAAGCTATTATTACGGTGCGATCTTATTTTTTGAAAATTACATATTTTACTTCAGTGGCATTTTCATTTCATTATTTTATATTGTTGACAGCCAAGCTTTTTGAGCAGAACTGATGGAAGTCTTTAACTGGGTTACACACGCACACAATAACATTTGAGACTAACTTAGACTGACGGGACGGTTGGCCCGACTCGCAGGTCTCCCTTTTGATATCGAGCCGTTCTGTTACTTTGATGTCATTGGCTCACAGTCAGAGGTAGTTGACAGTGGCCAGAAAGTGAAAAAGGTTTGAAAAGAAGCTAAAACCAAAGATTATTGTCAGATAAAGTAGCTGGCAAATGTGGACTGTGACCGTTATTGGTATTTCGCCCAACGATTTACTGTCACTTAGTCAATACAGACTCTTCCTTGGGTTCAGAGGTTCGATCCATAGAGGGACTAAAGGTCCATTTTTGTGACCCCTGACTCCATCCAGTTGAAAGAAGAAGAAACTGCATTCAGTTTTCTGTTCCGGTAGACAGGAAAAGGTTCAAATCTTTCTGTTCTTGTGCAAGTTAACTGGGATGTCAGGAAAGGCTTTTCCATGAGATCTGAAATCTGATGTGACTTTCACAATACTTCTGCCATGTAGTGCAAACTACCAATGTGATAAGAAGGCGGTTGCCCGAGGCAACCAGCTGCAGGCCATCATCAGACCGAGAAGCAGGATATCGCTTCAAATGCATCGTGAGAATCAAAAAGCAATAAAACGTAAGACAACAAAAGCACACATCTCTCCTACCTTTCTTTCTTATCTGTGTCTTCAATTGGCATTTGCTTATTTGTAAAAATTCGAAATTACTAGTTATGTCTCAAAGTGTTAATTGTCTCATAAGGGTATACAGGACTGTCTCAGAAAATTAGAATATTGTGATAAAGTTCTTTATTTTCTGTAATGCAATTAAAAAAACAAAATGTCATGCATTCTGGATTCATTACAAATCAACTGAAATATTGCAAGCCTTTTATTCTTTTAATATTCAATAATTTTTTAATTGCATTACAGAAAATAAAGAACTTTATCACAATATTCTAATTTTCTGAGACAGTCCTGTATATATAAAAATCCTGGCATCTTATTTGCAGTGTATTGATTCCATTATCCCAACCGCTTATCCTATTTAGGGTATTGGGGCGCTAGAGCCGATCCCATTGGGCCAAGGCGGGGTTCACATCCTGGACAGGTCACCAGTCCATCGTAGGGTACATATAGACAGACATTCACGCCTACAGGGAATTTAGAGTCCAATTAGCATATGCTGCATGTCTTTTGACTGGGAGGAAGCCGGACAACCCAGAGAGAACCCACGCTGACTCATGGAGAACATGCAAAGACCGCCCGGACCAGGATCCGAAACCCGGGCCCCTCTTGCTGTGATGTGACAGATCTAGCCACCACACCGCCACCGCCGTGCAGCCAAAACAACAGCTGGTAGAGCGTGTAGCGTACAGCGCTCTGTTGTGGCAGCTGCAGATCATCACGCAATCAGGGCTTTGGTAGAGTGGGAACAAATTTGGCATAAAATTGCAAACATGTGAGCTCGAGCAAATTTTCACTGAACGCATGGATCGCTTATTCATCAAATGTGTGCCTATTTAACTTGCTTCATGCAAAATCTCACTTAAATGATAGAAAAAAAGATTCTTCGAGCTTGTTTGACATCTTATCAGATATTTATCTCAGAATATGCTCACTTGGTACAACTGAATTGACTCGTTAAGCCAAAAGACCCTCAAATGGGACAAAAGAATAATATCTAAGATGCTGAGACAGTTTGTTTACAACACTTTTTGGTCCGAAACATGACATTGGGAGCATGTTTGCAGCAAAATCCACAAAAAGACATCTAATAGGAATCTAATTTCACCTTGAGCTACCTTCACCCACCAGCCTGGACATCATCTTCTTCATTTTAAACCTGTTTCTCCTGACTCTGTTGTCTCTTCTGTCTACTCGAGCTTCCCATGTGTATCATGCAACACATGATGGTTAACAGTTCGCTACAGAGTAGAATGACACACTTGGAAATCAATTACAGTTTCATATATTTTAGCTTTCAGAGAGAAGTAGCTCAGCACAAAGATTGGAAGTAGAAATGTGAAGAAAAAAGTGCGCAACATTTTTTTTTCTGTTTAAATTTAAAATCCAATTAAAACTTCTTTTAAAAATAGTTATTTAATAAATATTCAATCAAATATAAGTGTCTGTTCATAAACTGAATTATATATATTAAATCAGACACTGATGGCACAGTGATGTGAATTATACTTTTTTATTTTTTAACCCCAAAATGCTCTGCGCTGGTTAGGGGGTACTTGGCTGAAACACTATTTCAATACATCATTAAAAAAAAAGGTTGAGAACCACTGAGCTAAACATCAATAATAATTTCATGTTACTTACCAAAGGGATTAATCAACAAGTATAAGTCTTTTATTAATCCAATACACCAACAACTCAGTGAAAAGTCCCGCTTCCAGTTCCTACTGCCTCACGTGTTTGTAAAGCACCTGAATATCAGGCATGTAGGTCACTTTCCACACACCTACACATTTGTATTTTTCTAAACACACAGATATATACATAGTCTTACAGTCCTGATACTTGTTGGCCTCTTGGTTTTTGGTAGCGTGGACGTTTTATCCGATAAGGCGTGTTTTGACAGAAGCTTTCTTATCTGTGATGGGGTCACATTTTTACTCCCGTCTGCCAAGGTCTTCTGCCGCATCTCCAAGAGCTGCCTTTATTATGATCTATAAATACATTACTTGGATCTTGGTTCTTTGACACACACACACACACACACCGATGCAATGCCCAAATCCATATCCATAAACTGCCAGGCGCAGATGCTGAGAAGCAGTCTTCCTGTCCTTCGCTCTGATTTTTTGCAATGTGAATCCAGGGAATCCGCTTCTCCTCAGTTGGTCCCTGAAGGCACCACTAAAGTAGAGTTTTTTGTTTCAGTTTTGAATCCATTTAAGGACGATAGTAGATATTAGGTGATGTGTGAGAGCAGAAAAGAGCTCATCGTTCCACTTTCATCTTTACCTGTAATCATTTTGCCTATGCCACAGATCCTTCGCTCATGCCCTCTTCTCCTCTTCCTCTCCTCCTCTTTCCTCTCACTATGAATTGATTTAGTCTTATTACCTTACACACCTGCCCTCTGGTTTGGCTCCACTCTTATCTCTCTCTCACACACACATAGACACACATCTATTGCCTTCTATTATTTTCCTCTGCTCCCTCTGTCAGACTCACACACAAACAGACGCTCACACACACACACACACACACACACACACACACACACACACACACACACACACACACAGTAATCGGATCTGGCAATCTCCTGTATTTTTGAATACGGCAGCTAAAGTGAGATACGTATACAGTCTCAGCTTTCAGCCCGGCTCCGTATCAGCATATCTCACCAAAATAGAAGCACCGGATGTCTTTAAATGTAGGAGACGTGGTGGTGGTGGCAGCAGTTTTCAGAATGTGTGTGTGTGTGTGTGTGTGTGTGTAGGGGAGTACATCCATAGTCATATAAACAGCAATGCTGTGCCCCAGCAGCATGCCATTAACACTAACGGGGTTTGGGCTTTCATTCCCACAGGGTCAGCTGTATAGAAAGCGGACACATTATGCAACATTTGAGGACAACAACAAAAAAATAGAATATATGAATTTATTTCGAAAGTGAAATTCTAAATGTGTGCAAGGTTATGTGTCCTTTTTATCAGTTTTTACCACAGCAGATAATATTTTTCTTCACAGCTTAAATAGAATGGGATTTAATTGCCGGCCGACACTCAATGATAGTAATTATTCACTGAGTCCTCTCTCCCTGTCTGAAGACTGTTGGCAGTGGTACAAGAACATCACGCAATGTCCAACTTTATCAAATAAAGGACAGCAAGAGCAGAGTTGCTCAGTGGAATATTTTTTTTTTGTGTGCTTCCAATGTTCTGAGTATAAAAAGCCTGTCGTTTTTTTATCTGCACAGACAATATTTAGCGATTGTCAGTTGGCCAATGCTTGGATGGGCATGAAACACTCTTTGGTTGAATCTCCATTATAAAAGATGAGCTAGTGTTTCAGAAAACGGCTCCGGGGTTGAGACGCCGAGCATTACTACCCACAGCGTTCGGCTCGAGGCCTTTGTTGTCTCCTTTTCTTCCTCGTTTCCTGACATCTCGCCACTGGCATGCAATGCCTGACATTCTGTTAAAGCTATACGAGCATTTGTATGTGTGAATACAAAATGTACATGCAGAGAAGGTAACTATGACTCCCAAGTTTTATTTCAGTTAGGACTGACTTCACTCGGTCACGTTTGGGTGAAATTGAGTGAAGAGACGTGCCATGTTTTTAAAACCAAGTTCAAACCGTCTCTGTATATTACTGACTCATCCGTGACATTGCCTTTAGTGTATTTGCCGTGGCACTGAATTGCGGTTTGACATTTGAAATCCTTTCCACAGTGCAACAAACGTTGTTATCGTATCGCAAGACATCTCTGTGCCGTGGTTACTAGACCGCCCGCGAAAGGTTACTGCAGAAAACACGAAAACAGATAACCTGAAGACACTACAAAACAAATTAAAAGCACATCTCCCCTCTGACTCCGACACAATCATTCACCGAGTCTGACGAAAGCAAGCCAATATCATTTGGCAATCGGTGGGCCTTTTGCGGTGCGGAGGACGTGATTGATTGAAATAAAGAGAGACGACGCGTAATGCAGACGGTGTCAGCTGTCCAATCCCCAGAAAGGATTTTATGATTGATGGCAGGCAGTAGCATTTAGAAGTCTCACAACTCTGCACCGCACTGCACTCACCGTGATTACAGCCGAGTGTGTGTGTGTGGTTGTGAGAGACCCCGGAACAAGAGCAGTAGAGCGTTGCCGTTGTGTGTGTGTGTGTGTGTGTGATTCTGCATGCGTGGGGTTGATTACGGTGTCCGACGCGCCCGCTTGCATGAATGTTATGCGCGTGTGTGCGAAGGTGACGGTGCAGTCTGTCCGTGTGTGATTGTTGAATGTCGGACTAAAGAGAGGAGGGATAGAAGGGAGGCAGTGAAGGGCAAGTGAGGATGTGGCATGAATGGGACGGATGTCGGGAGGAGTGCGTCGGGGGTTGAGGGCTGAAATAAGACGGACGAGACAAATAAATGCGCGCCGAGGAAGGTGTGGAGGATGAATGCACGGTTACATGCAGATGGGGACAGAGAGACAAGGTCGTATGAAGGTGATGAAAGGATTGATAAGGACGGAGGGATTTAGGGATGAAGGGAAGAAGTCGAGGGATGCAGGTGTCGGTAGGATAGAGAGCGAGATATGTTTGAGCAGTGATACAGAAAGATGGGTCAGGAGAGAGGAGTGAAGGACACGTGGCGAAAGGGAATAAACAGGTGAGGTGGAGAAAGGATGAAGAGGTGAGAAGCTTGAAGCCATGTGTGTACTGCAGTTTGTGTGTGTGTGTGTGTGTGTGTGTGAGAGATTGTCAACAGTCTTTTCAGCAAATACCTAAAGTGACGTACACTCGCATGGAAGTGACAAAGTGGTGTCACACCTGAAGGTGCGTTCACACCAAAAGCGAAACTATTTTTTCGAGCGACCGAATCCCATGAAAAGTCAACGTACAGACGCGTGTGGCTGCGATAAACGCGATATTTTCCCGGGCGGCGCGTTTGGGGCGTTTGGAGCCACGCGATGTGGGCGACGCGATGTGGGCGACGCGTTTTCAGCGGCGCAATTTTCACCCCGAGTTGAAATATTTCACCTTTGAGGCGGTCATCTCGCAACTCGGGCCAATCGGCTCTTGAGTTCCGCTCTCGTTGCGCTGGAAGCGGAAGTCTTTCAGACGTAACGGTAACTTCATCGGTGAAAGTGACCGAGCTGAGTGAGCCTACGGGTGATGTCATCAACCCAAACACGAGGGCGTTAGTGTGTGAGACGTCCACAACAAGTATAAAGCAGAACTAGTGGTTAGTTATTCTGGTGGGTGAAGGAGATAATAACGGTCGTTACGGAGACGAGACACGGAGATAAGCCCCGCCCCTCGCGGAGCGTCTCGACGCTCATGGTGAGAACACGGTGAACGGTCGAGCGAGTAAACTCACGCGTTTTGCGAAAAATCGCATCGCTTTTGGTGTGAACGCACCTTTACCGTGGAGGCAGCCGAACGTTTCCCGTTCCTAACGCCAGTCAACGGAGGTTCTCTTGAACCATGACCACGGTCGCCCCGACAACCTCAAACCCGTTACTGTAACCGTGGCAGTGAAGGTGACCTCTAACTTTACTGAAGAAGTTACTCCGACCCAAACCCCAATCTTGCCCTAGCCAAGGTGTTTTTGTTGGTTCTTGACGTTATGTAATCATAACTGTGCATCTCCATGGCAACTGTGGAAACTCCCTCCCCTGACTGGCCCTGAGATATAATTGTACGCCTGTGGTGAGAACTGGTTTTTTTCTTTTTCTTCCGCCAAGCGGTTTTTCGAAGGTCAAGAGTGGACTTTAAAGCTTAGTTTAACAAAAAGAATTCTTCCAAAAATCAAAGTGAAGAGCTAAAGCGCCGGTCAATTCCATTCATAGGTGTGAAGAGGTGCAGATGCTTAAACACTTAATCTAATGGCCCAGAGTCTACATATTGATTCTATAGTAAAGACACAGGAAATCTTTGTAAATCCGTCGCGCACGGACACGGCACACACTCACTTTCTTAGTTTGCCTCGAGATCGAATAAAGAAAAGGTGTCGTGTCACAGTTCGGTGTTTTAATCACGACAGGTCTCTATGCAATGCTCATCGTGCGACCATAATTAGGATGGAGTTCGTTAATTATGGGATTCGATTCCACTTTCTCGCATAGTTAATAATTCAAGGTCTGAGTTGTCTTTTTGTCATGTCATTCTTGTAATGTTTTTGTGTGTCGTTTCCGCTTGTTTCCTTGAATAATGACAACTTATTTAATCAAACTTACTGGGTTGTATTTTTAGAAACACTCAAAAAGATTTAGATTATAGATTTTGGATTTGAAAATGATGATTGTGAGGTATTTTAGCATAATATCATGGAAGTATTATATAACTTAACATAATTGTGGACATGTGCCATTTATAATGACAGTGTATCACATGCTGAAACCTTGACGTTACGGTTTAAGGTTGTTAACTTTTAACTGGTTCCACAAACACCGTTTTAATGTAATTTACATAAAATAAAGAACTCTGGAAAACAAAAAATAATGTTTAACAAAACCTCCAAGTTTATTCTTTTGTAAGGCCATGTCCACCAAAAAATTTGACGAGGGAAATTAATCTGAGCATTTTTGCTCAATATTTGTCTCTAGAAGTTTGGTGATATTCTGACTAGTTGCTGTTATTGTATTGTAGCTAGCTAGCTAGCCGCTAACTCTAGTGAGTCTCTTTCCACTGCTCTTTTTATTACTTATCTTGCTGGTGTTTTGTTCACCAATGCACGGCAATTTTTATCCAAGATAAGCCATCAAAGAGGGAGAATAAAACTCTCCAAGCTAACACACTAGCTAATGGTCAGTTAGCAAACTCAGTTGACCGTTAGCTTCGCTCAGCCGCTCATGAAACCTGAAGTTCACACAGTTTTGTACCACAGACTTCCGTCTCAGACTCAAAGTGTCTGCAGAACATTTCCCTTTGGTTGATCTGTTCATAATACTACACCAGAGGAGGTTAAATCAAAGTAAAAGCAAACAGTTAATAAGATAATAAGATAGCGATAGCAGCATTTTCCATGTTGCACTCTTCCGCTCGTCAGTCCATTCGATTATATTTTCATCACAGGTGTGCTGTTGTTACTTAAAATAATACTAGATAGTCTATTCTAGGTCAACGTTCTTCATAAATATTTATATTGTAACTAATGCTAATAATAATTTGGGGCTTAATAAGAGGAAGTTCAGCACAGTAGGTTTTTTAAAGTGCGCTGGAATCAATGCATCTGCACATCGGAGTGAGAAAGATTTTACAATCTGCTGCTTCTTTTGTTCTTGACTTTACTTCGTATACCAGCGTCAGTGTGGCAGGGCTCCAGCTGCTTCCCCAGCTTTTAGCTCCCGATTTTCAGGGAAAAGAAATTACACCTTTGAAACTTTCCAAGCACAGACGAAGAGCCCCTTGCTGCACTTTCGAATTAAATATCGATACCAAATTAGCTTTGCTCCAGTTCGCTCTGCTGTGCCGTTATCTTTAAAATGTGGATCATCAGTGGTTTGGGGACCATTTGGGCATTGCACTGCAGAGGTTATCTCACAAGAACCACATTGGACGCAGAAACTTAAAGGGACAAAATCCCATCTTCATCCCTGCATCATCCTAGAAGCTGGTGAGAGTGAATGCGTTTGAATATCGGCTGCAGTGGTTACATATTTTACAGGAAAGGGAAATGCTAACCCCACAAACCATCTGCTGGAGAACTAATATTTCCTCTGAGCCTATTATAACTCTCAGATCCATGTTTACAACTCATAACATTTAGTCTTAATGAGATTTTCATTTAATAAACGTCCTAATTTTATTGCTGTGTGGTTTTACACATTAGCGAAACAACCTTCTTATGATTATTAAGAGAGGAAACGGAGCATTTAGCAGCCGCAGCGACCAGGATGATGTCAAAGAGTAATCTTTTAAGTGGCGTTGCCGTCGGAGCAGCTAGACGGCTTCCGGGGAGGAAAACACACACAAACACACACTTGCTGAATTTAAGTGGTTAATAAATTGCATGACATAAGAGCATTTAGAGGACTACACAAACAGTATTGTAGCAACTCTGGCATTATACGCACAAACAACACACAGTCTTTCACGTCTGATATCTTTTTATAAGATGTATCATTAAGCGTGTCTCTTTTCTGTTTTCTTTTTTTAGATAGATAGATAGATAGATAGATATATACTTTATTAATCCCCAAGGGGAAATTTGTCGTCACAGTAGCAGCACCAATAAACTAAACACACGAGAATAAAATATAAAATATAAAAAACAGGGATGAAAGATATAGATGTATACAAGTAAAATATAAAATACAAAATGAAGTATATATATGTATATAAAATGAAACATATATGTATATATATATATACACACACACAAACAAATATAATACAATGACTGTGCAAAGTATACAAAGTAAAATATAAAATATATATGGATATATATATACAACATATATGCATACACAATACAATACTAATGACTGCAGTGTAAAATTAAATTAAATATAAAAATATTAAATATAGACAGAGTGTGCAAAATGCAAAGTGTGTGTATGTAAATGAAAATGAAATGTATGTGTGTAGTGTAAATAAATAGATATACTATCTATAAATAGATTACTAAGCTATAATGACAGTGAACGCTTTTGTGGATCAAGATGTTATTATTCTAGTTTGCTGGGATAAGTCAATGCTATACAATACTCTAGGTTACAGACAAATGATATGCACATGTGTTGATATACAGTCAATTTATTTATGTTACATGTATTGTAAACTTGACTTTTGATCTTTCATGAATAGTGATTTACATTTAATCGAAAAGTCACCACAAAGGGACATCCATTAATAAACAAAAAACCTGCAACAAAGGAAAACCCTCTGGTACTGCTGTAAAATAATATATGTAAACATATATAAATCCATGTCACAGATATTGACAGAACATAAATGTATTACGCACATTTCTTTACAGTTATTTTTGCATGCCATGTCTCAAACAATGAAATAATGTCATGGAGTTGTGAAAACAATTTACGCAAAAACACATGCCATTCGCTGGAATGAAAGAAATTAAAATCTGTTATGAACAGCAATCTAAATGCTCTTTCTTTTTGGAAGTAATATTTCTCATTCAAAGGATTGCGCCAAAGCTAAATGAGAAAAACTAACCAGCAGGTTGATCAATAACAAGAAAATAACCACTACTTGCAGTCAGAATATGAGTTAATTAATCAAAGTTCGCGTTATTTCATCAGCGCTTTGGTTTCATCTCGTTATCGCTCAGCTCGCACCTGCAGCCTTATTTTGTCCTCCGATTGAAGCGATGCCAGCAACACTGTGCAAAAAACACTAAATCGCAGGTAAATGAAAGATTTGTGGATGTAACCCAGTTTTGAAACCAGGCCAAGTGTGCCAGGAACGCAAACACCAGGCAGGCGGGATCAGCTCCGCCCTGAACCCCAAAAACATGCTTGGCCTCATCGATAAAAAAGCTCCCTGCGTTGTGTAGTAGCGGCGAGGTCCGCTAATGGAGAGCTGCAGAGGCTTCCAGATTTACAGCGCCATAAATGCCTTAAGTGCAATCTTCTCGTGGGCGTATTTGTCCAGTAATAAACACGCGGGCGAGCGGTCACGTACACACATGCAAGGATGTGAACGGGCGATGGCGCCCAGAGAAACATTACGGGGAACACGGACGCATTTTCTGCCTCATAACAGTCGGGAGGACATAAAGCTACGAGCGCCGCGAGGACAATGAAGCTCATTTAAATAAGGTGACAAAAGTCGGCCGGCAGTTCGGCGTGAGCCGGGGACACCGCGGGTTCTTTTCATGTCTCGCCTTCAGGCCGGGGACGCAAAGATAATTCGGTCCTGGCCGGCGACCCAAACACAATAAACAACGCTGATGCGATTGTCTCCGGACTTACTGAAGGAGCGGAAACATTTTGGGGAACAGCTTGAAACAAAAGTCCACCAGGCGGTTTTCATGCTGCAGTCCATAAGCTGACATGGGAAATGTACCCTTCCAAGTTCGCTGGTATTTATTCTCTTGACTGAAAATGATGCCACACACACACACTCACATGCATCCCCCTAATAGACCTACATACACACACACTGCAACCACCTATCATGTTTTCATTTAGCTCCCATGAGGTTATTCAAAGAGAGGGAGAGGCCAATATCTACTTACCATCCTGTGTGTGTGTGTGTGTGTGTGTGTGTGTGTGTGTGTGTGTGTGTGTGTGTGTGTGTGGTAATGTGTTAGTGCAGCCTTAATGTTTCTTAGCCCGCTGGGCGTCCATCTGTGGGTTTGTCTGGTGTCATTTCCACTCCACATATCCCGCTACTCACACACACACTTAAGATCGTAAATACACACACACACACACACACTTAAGATAGTAAATACACACCACTTGCACAGACAACAATTGGGGGAAATCCAGGCTCCGACAATGAGCCACACACCTTAAACCTGTAGACATGAGTCAAACGCAAAATGCTCGCACACAAACACACACTCTCACACACAATAACACACAAAGGCACCAAAACAAACACACACACACACACACCACACACACAAGCATGCACAACGAGAGCCCCCTGGGTGCTATAGAGGTCCCTCCTAATACTTCCTATTTATCATGCAGCAGTTGAACCCCCCCCCCCCCCCCCCTTGTTCTAACCAGCACACGCACACACACACACACACACACACACACACACACGCACACACTTCCGTTTTATCTTCATAAAAGCAGTGCCTGCATAGATCGTCCATTAAGATATAAGAGTGTACGAACAGAAATCCACTGGTGGGCTGATAATTCATTTACAAACTGACTGAAGAGGGATGCTACTCTGCGTGAGTGTGTGTGTGTGTGTGTGTGTGTGTGTGTGTGTGTGTGTGTGTGTGTGTGTGTGTGTGTGGTGAATAGTAACACAGAAGCCGATTAAGAGAGGGAGGGAAGGACGGCGGCGTGGGGTGAGAAGAGCACAGAGGAAGTAGAGATAATGGAAGCTGAGGCAAGACGGAAAGAGAGAGAGAGAGAGAGGGAGAAAGGCTGATGGAAGAGGAGGAGAGGGAGAAAGAGAAGGAGGGATAGAGAGAACAGGAGAGATGGGTTAAGAAAAACTGACAAGACAGAGGAGATAGATTTTCCACATGAGGAGAGACAAAGAAGCAAGAAGAGAGAAAGGTAGAGCCGAAGGGAGGAAGCTGAAGCCATCAAGGAGCTAGGAGAGGAAAAAGGAAAAGAAGAAAAAATGTTGGCCAACATTCTCTAACTCATGACATCTGTTTAAAATCAGTTACCCAGCTCACTGCAAATTCTCTAATGTACAACCACGGGGCATAACAAGGTTTCCTCACGGCTCCAAAAATCCATCACAGAGTTCTGAATAATGTATCAGGCCTATAATTTGAAATCTACAGCCCCCCCCCCTTCTCTCTCTCTCTCTCTCTCTCTCTCTCCTCCGTATCTGAACGAGTTATCTAATTCAGAAGATAACTGTTCATCCCTGTTGTCTTCTCCTCTCTCGTGTGCGCTTTCATCACAATCGGTCCAGTTCAGATCAAAGCGGCCGGAGCAGATGAAACATATCGAGACGGACCCGAGCGTCTCGCGCGTTCTGCTCGCCGCTGACAATGTCGCGAGGAAAAAAAGGCAATCTGACAGACTGATAGAGGAAGAGAAGGCTGTCAGGGGAAGACAGACGCGTCCGGTGGGCGAGCTTTCCATCAAAGACGTTCAAGGAACATCAGGAGAAAGAGAAAGGGAGACAGGTGTATATTTGCCCGTGATGTATATATGGTATTAATTATAATCAGTCGGGCAATTGTGGTAAATAACTGGAAAAAGCTTCTGCTGCAACCTGCAATTACTCCTAATGACACATTGAGCTTATATCAGCCGAGGGGCTTGATGCACACACACACACACACACACACACACACTCATGCACTTGTTTAAGGCTGTCTAATGCTATCTGATTAATAGTCTGCAGAGAAAATGTCCTCGAGCCCTGTGTGTGTGTGTGTGTGTGTGTGTGTGTGTCTTCAGGTGTGTGTGTGTGTCTGGATCTTTGTGCATGTTTCCTCCCTTTTGTTGTGTGTGTGTGTGTGTGGTTAATTGTGTGTGTTTAAGGTTGAGACCTGCTCCAAATACCCTGATTGCGTGAAGGAACTTTAACACAGAATTTGATTGCTTTTAGGCGATATAGCGGGCTTCAGTGTGATGATACACTTTAAATTCAAAACTCAACTCAAATTTAGGCGAAGGCGACTTTTTTGTTGTTTTGACAGTTATGCCTCGCTCCGTTATTAACTCTTTGTTGAATTAATAAGTGTTCAATCAGGAGAGCGAAAGGCCACGGAGGAGAGGAAAAGAAGATGGAGAGCCGTCTCACTCTGAAGCCCAGCTGGCAAACTTCACAAGCAGAAGACATCGTCTTTGTGAGAGGTTGTATCAGTATAAGGAGAGATAGTGCTAATGGGGCATAGCCAATGCTGTGTGGGCTTTAAGAAAGAACGAGGGGCTTAACTTATTGTCTTAATGTGCTCAGCCACCGAGAGGAATTCAGTGTTTCTACAAAAACAAACAAAAGTCACCCTCTTTTGTAAAGTCACTGTCTTTGTCACCCGTCATCGACTTCAATTAGACTTCTATTAATTCAACCGATATCTCACCAATGAGCAAATTCTGTTCACTAGAGAACCAAAAAAGAAAAACGGAACATTTCAAAGGACAATACAAGGACGAGAGAGAGAGTGAGAGATAGAGTGTGAGAGTGAGAGAGAGAGAGAGAAGCACCCAGCTGACCAGAAAACAAAAGAGCAACGGTAGAAATAGATAGAGACAGAGGGGTGGACAGCCAGAGAGGGAAGATGTGTTGAAATACCAAACTGATTAGCTGGTGTTTCTGACATTTAAATGCCACGTTTACATAAAGAAATATTTCCAGAGAATATTAATCACTCACAGTTAATTCACGAGGAGCTGTGAAAGGGATCCCTGGTGCCCGGAAGACGAGTAAATACAGAGGGAAATTGGCAATCTGGTGCATTATTGGTATTAATGACGATGCCACTATAATAGGATGGGGGTTTTTTTCCATCCAAAGTGCCGAAAAGTCAGCTCAGTCAGGCACGTATAACGTCTGACGACGCCATCTTTTAAGTCAATGGTCCGAACGCGGCGCGGTCCATTTAGTTAATGGGGTGAAATCACGTCGTCTACCTCGAACAAAGACATCTTCATCTCGAAACCGCCGAACCGACGTCTCGACAAGCGGCGCGTTCCGGTACGTCTCTCAAGCGAGCAGGAAGCTGAGTGCATAGCGTCATTGGAGGACTTTATCAACGACGTTCCCGGCCGCGAGAGGAGAAAAGCACAAAGGGAGAGAAGCAGACACAGTGAGGACATTCCCTCTGAGGCCTTCCCGGTTTTCGGGAGAAGACGACGCGAGTGCGGTCCATCCGTCCGTCTTTCACGACGACTTTCCATTTAACCCTCCTGTTACCTTTCGGGTTAATTTGACCCCATTCAATGTTTAACGTCGGTGTTCTTTCGGGTCAATTTGACCCCAGGCTGTTTTTCACTGTCAAACATATAAGAAATATCAACTTTTTTTATATATTTAAAGGGCTATTTAGGTAGTCAACAAACAAACATAAAGTACCTCACACTTAAACTTGGGAAACAATATGAATTCTAATAATTTTCTGGAGGTTTTAATTGCTGGGGTCAAATTGACCCCGAGGGTAAAATATGTTAGTAACTGTAAAGGTAACAGGAGGGTTAAGTAAGCCGGACTTAAACTTGACTTAAATTGCAGTTACAATTTCTTCAGGTGCTCGGGCTTATCACCGGAAATTAGGTGAAGAACTGGATATGTGCCCGCGTGCCGGCAGTTACTCGTCACTTTTATAAGTAGGCTGTCTGGAGCCGGGGCGTAGAGATGAGTGGCCGTAATGACAGCCTGCGAGTGCTCCTCACACTGCACAGCTTTCATTAACACACTGCCACCTTGATCCTTCTCATCCTCTCTCTCCATCTGTTGACAGCCGTGGCGGTTCCAGATACAGGGAACTGACACGACGGCCAGACAAAAAGTGCAAAGCAGATGAACCGAATGCACGTCGTCTGGGCGTGGATTTATGAGCGGGGACGAGTGTTGGGTCAGGATGAAATCTGATCAGTCGGATGTCGGCTGCTCGTGTGCTGTAGTTATGACTGATGGCATGAAAATTGGAACGAAAACATCAACTGTTATGTTCTTATACATCTTTTTAATTAAATTTATTGTTAAACTAGAACGGGCACTCGGTAGAGCGCATACCTTCGCATATCACAAGATTGGGCATTGAATTATGAACATGTTGGCATTAGTTGCATGCCAATTGGATACAAATTGATCGCGCTATGGTAAAAAGAAGATGTTGACCTTTTCATGACCTTGATCTTGAGCATTTACCCGATCGATCCCGAAATCTAATCAAATGGTCCCCGGATAATAACCAATCATCCCACCAAATTTCATGCGATTCGGTTTAATACTTTTTGACTTATGCGGAAGGTAATAAGTACAAAAACGACCTGGCAGAAAACAAGGAGTAGTAGACACCGACTGAATACACAGGGTAACGAGACACAGGTGGAAACAATCAGGGCGGGGCTTGCAATTAAACAGTAGACCAGGTGAAGGGAATGAACAATCAGGGACGGGGCAGACGCTCACAGGGACAGGAAGTGCACGGAAACAGAGGACGCAAGAGACAAGGACTTCAAAATAAAACAGGAAACAAGACACAAAAACTCAGACCATGACACAATAACCCACTGACCCTTTAAAAGGCTACAGCCAGCAGTTGGTTATCTTAAAATTGGAAATAGAGGGAAACAAATATCTTGACTTCTCACATGTTTTAATTCGTACAAAATGCAAAGTGTAAAAATGATTACAAAAACGTCTGCTCTTTAACGGACAGGGATTTTTATTTGATCTTGTCACGTTATTCCTTTGATCAGTCGACACATTGGTACTTTCCCAGAGTCAGTTTTCAAACACCCCACATTATTCGAACGCTGCTGTGTTTTTCGATCTCGCCTCAGCATGTAACGCCACGTGATGCAATTTCAGGGCAATTTCAGGGCTCAAAAGGAGCTTAACACAACTCTCTGGGAAGTTCAGCAAACTCATTTCAAGGCAACACGCCAGCTGCATGACTCACAGGTATGTTCCCGCTGCCGTGAGGTTTACGACCACAGCCTCTAAGTACAGCGGTCCGATGGCCGCCCCTTGAGACGACTTCAAGTCAGACTCTCTGAGTTGTGTACAGCGCAATCTATCTATAGCCGAGTGACTATGGAGTGTATGGCTATTACGGATTATATATGAACAGCGGTGATGACAATGAGTTGGCCTGAGTGGGAAAATTGGATATTAAATAGAAAGCGTATCACCTATGATAATCATTGTCATTTATTTTTTTTCCATATCCACCTTCCCTCTCATCTTTCTTTCCTTCTCCATTTGCTCTCTCTTTTTTTCTTCTTTCCTCTTCATCCTTTTATGAACCCCCCTCCCCCCCTCTCTCCGTCGGCTCACCCCGTCCTCCCGGCAGTCTCTTCCTCCCTCTCCCGGAGCCCTAAGTAGCCACAAATGGTCCCTAATAGCCTCCAATGGAGATGAATTGATCGTTGCGTTATTCGAATCGATAGGAGATTGCTTTTGCCGTACACAGTGGGATACGGCGCAGGCATGCGGCCTTAATTCAGTCAACAGTAAACCGCGGTCGCTTTTGGGTTTTATTAGGAGAATAAAGTTTACGAGGAAGGAAGAGGCAGGTAAAAAATACAACGTGGAATGACGAGGAGTCGTGTATATATGTATATATATATGTGTATATATATAAATATTTGTATATATATATATGTGTGTGTGTATATATATATATATGTAATATATATATGTATGTATATATATATGTATATATATATACACATATATATATTATATTTATATATATATATACACATATATATACACATATATATATATATATGTATATATATATATGTTCTGCAGAGTGTTTCTGATTGGTTGCTGCTCCCTGTCTGACTCATACAGTTGGTTGGATATTTTCTCACTTCCTCTGCCTGTTTCTTTTTTTTTTACCCCACTCCATCCCTGCTGTTTTACATACCTCCTCTCCTCTCCTCTCCCATTCCTTTCTCCGGCATCTTCTCCTCGCTATCTATCTCGCCCTACCCCGTCTGACCCCCCCCCTCCCTTTCTGTCGTCTATAATGGGATGAGCAGCAGAATTTGATCAGCAGTTTTTTAAAGGTCACAGAACCGAGCACCAAAAAAAAAAACTCTCGGCCAACAGCGCAGAGGGAACGAGGAAGGGAGGAGGCGAGCGAGAGGGACGAGATAACGGGGCTGGCGGAGTGGAGGGCGTCGGGAGGGGGGAAGGAAAGGAGAGCTACGGAGGAGGGAATGGTGCATGAGGAGAAGACGGACGGTGGAGATGGAAGAAGGAGGTGAACGGAGGGACGGGAAGGGATAGCGCAGTAATGGAGGAAAGAGATGGAGCAATGAGGGGAAAAAAGGGAGGGGAGGCGAGGGTAATTTGCCATCTTAACGACACAACAGATCTGGTAACAGATGATTGCATATTAAATATGTAGGAGAGGAAAGAGAGCAGGGCGGCGATGAGGAGGACAGGAAACACGAAGGAGACAAGATTAGAAGAAGAAAGAGTGAAGGTGAGGAGGGAGGAATGAGGACTCTCTCCCCCACCACCACTCGCATCTCTTCCTCTCAGTAACTGCCGGATCTTCTTCTCTCTCCTCCCGTCTCCTCTTTTAAGATAAAGGAGACACAGTCTCTGTGCAGCGTCTCATAACGGCAGCAACAATAATAATAAAATACACCAAACGTGTTCCCGAACTCACCGAAGACCCTCTCTCTCTCCCTCCCTCGCCTCCCTTCACACTCGTCTTCCTCCCGTCGGTGTTTGAGTGTCTTTCTCGATCACTTTTCTTATTTTTTTTAAAATTTCAATGCCACTACGAAACAGAATTATTCTGGGCCCGATGAAGTGTGCAGGAGCCCGTCTCTGAACAACAGGACCGTGATGGATGCACTGCTGCGTTTGGGAAGCTCGTGCTAATCAGAGCTCCATGCAAACAAAACAGTGGGTGGAACACACATCCTCGGCCCCTGAGGTATGTTGTGCTGCTTATAGACGGATTGACAGACGGCGCCTTCTCTGAAACACACACACACACAGACACACACACACACACACACACACGCACACAAAGACACTGTACTGTACATGTATTCATAGCCACATTGACTATGTTCAAAGCAGACCTGTGCAGCGTGAATTTGCCTCTCGAGGGCCACCGCGGCGTCAGGAGAGGACTAACGACCCTCGGTCAATACGTGCAACTCCAAATAATTGGCTCTGCGAAAATCAAGACGGATTGCGGCTAACGCGCCGCGTCCACAGGTGGAAACGCACGGCGCGGACAAACGAGGCCGAACGGGAACGCCGACCCCGCCGAACCGATAGAAACGTCTCCGTCGGCAGCATCGAAGCCCAAAGGACCCGGCTAGCCGGCGTACAGCTCCACCTGCACGGGCGCCGAGGCTTTCATCAGCGGCACAAATCACACGACGTGTCTGCTAACACGGCCCCGTCTCTCTCTCTCTCTCTCTCTCTCGCTCCTGTCACATGCAAGGCATGCTGGGACGGAGGGCAGAAGGGAGGCTGAGTTAGTTGATTTTCAGCCGAGCCGCGTCACGACGAGGGCGCTGCAGATGAACAGATGGAGTGGTTTTTGAGTACCGCTCTCGTAATGACCCCGGTTAGAATCATGAACCCCCGGAAAAAAGAAGAAAAAGACTGATCATTAAGGGTGTGTGTGTGTTAAGAGAGAGAAATCAATAAGGTTGTTGTGATACATTTATTTATCCCTTCTCACAAACATCCTCTTGTGTGTGTGTGTGTGTGTGTGTGTGTCATGCATCGCGTGTTCTTTGAGGAGGGTGTGTGTGTGTGTGTGTGTGTGTGTGTGTGTGCGTCCCAGCTGGAGTTAAGACTGTTTATATTATTGGTGGTGAAAGAGGATTCCCCCCGGGGCCTCAGTAATGGGCTGGGAGCCCCCTGACATCTCATAATGGCCTCTGCGTGTGTGTGTGTGTGTGTGTGTGTGTGAAAGAGAGAGAGAGAGAGAGAGAGGCACACTTGCCGCACTACATAATTGTCAATGGGAGGACACGACATACGTTTACATAATAAAATGGAGCCGATACACAAAGATGCAGAGAGACAGAGAGATGGAGCCTGTCCCGCACATAAAGGCAGGGACACACACACACACACACACACACACACACATTGTGGTGCCAGCTGAGCCTTGTGTGTCCAATAACAGCAGGTGCTGTCAAGTGCAAGCAGAGTGGACCTGCCCTGACATGGAACCACACACACACACACACACACACACACACGTACCTGATTCATATACCCTTCTCTTCTAGTCTCCCACTTAAAGCGAATGTTAAGTAGGTGAAGCTTACACAAGGTTACTGTTCATGTGTGTGTTTGTGTGCGTGTGCCTGTGTGTGTGTGCCCGTGTGTGTGTGTGCCTGCTATTTGACTGTGAACTGCTGTAGCGTTGCCATATGGTCTCACATTAGGCCTCCCTAAACTCAGCCATCCAGAAGTGTGTGTGCATGTGTGTGTGCGCTCGGGTGTGTTGTGCGAAGAGAGTGAGAATAATGGGGAAATAAAGCTCACGTCTGACATGTAAGCTGTAAACGTTTAAACACTTTGGGTTGATAGTGTCGAACTGTAAGTATCTGGATCTTTTTGGGGGGCTAAATGAAGCTCATGATGATATTTTTTTTCTTAATGCGCCACCTTCTTTTGTCTCCTCTCCCTCACCAGGCCTTTCCCCCTCTCTCCGTCTCCCTGTGTGTGTGTGTGTGTGTGTGTGTGAGCGTGTGTGTGTGTTAATATATTTAGCGGTGTCGTATCATACGCTGTGCTGACTTCATTAACTATCTCAGCATGAGGCTCTCGTGGCTGAATGATAATAAACATACAGCACAGACACACACACACACACAGACACAGGCACACACACACACACAGACACACACACACATCGCAGTCTTTTTTCCATTCAAAGCTTCTACCGTGGTTTTTCGAATGAATGTCTGTCGACATATTTTACGATGTCGTCACCCCCCAAAATATAGACGTTTTTATTGTGGTTGTTTAAATGTAATTTACGAGCGCTGCTACATTGCCGCTATCGGCCAATACGGGCGCGTGTCTTCCTTTGTAGAAAACCAAACAGTTTTTAAGAACTATTTGGGCCATATTGTTATTTATTAAAAAGAGAGGACCGATTAACAAGAGGGGGGGGGCTGAAGTAAGGCTTCAGCCGGGCTACATGGGGCCTAGAAAAGCTTCCTAGGCAATACATATGGATTTAAATGTTTTCCTTCGATAAAACATTTTGGAAATGATTCCGTCTGTGTTTTTAGAAATGTTTGAATCACACAAGGTGTGAACAATCCTCTGCAGCCACCACTGGAACCTACAATCCTCCCGATGATATCCCTGGTATCTCGTCTTCATCGGCAACCGTGCAGAACGAAGGGCTTTAAACTGAAATAAAAGGACGTGCAAAAAGCTGGGAATGTCACCGTTGTCGATTTTGTTGTTTCTCGCCGCTAATCTTCTCCTCTTCCTCTTCCTCCTCTCAGGTCAGTGTGTTGGAGCGCCAGGTGATAGATTTCCTGGGCTACCAGTGGGCTCCCATCCTCACCAACTTCCTCCACATCATCGTGGTCATCCTCGGCCTGTTCGGCACCATTCAGTTCAGGCCGAGATATGTCACCGGGGTGGGTTTTACACACACACACACATACACACACACACACACACACACAGACACACACACGTACATATACTTTGGCCCATAGCAACAGCCTCTCATTAAACGATACTCGGCTCTCCTCATCGAGTAACGACACTGAATGATACCTGATAGTTTAAAGGTTTTATCTTCTGTAGCTCTGGACGTACTTTATAGGTTTCACTATCATCCATGAACATTGGATTATAGTAATACTTTTATCTTCACTGTGTGTACAGAAGAATCTCAAATAAAATATCTTTCACAACTAATCCTCTCTCATATGCTCATATCTGCAGCGTAAGAAATAGTGGAGCTCTATACATATATAATATATCAGAATCAGAATCAGAATCAGAAACAGGTTTATTGCCAAAGAATGTTTTCACAAACAAACGAGGAACTTTTTTTGGCGGAAGGTGCAAGAATCGCGCACCAAGACACCGAGGCGCCGTCATGGCGCCATCTAGGAAAGGGTGGATGAAAGATGACAGCATAACATGAGGGAAGAGAGGCGAGAAAAAGAAAAAGCCACCCCCCGACTATGCCCCTAGAGGGGTACAGTGTGGGAGCAGGAGAAACAAAAAACACCATTGCACATAAGCACATACATCTTAGACATGACTTGCAACGAGTAGGAAGGGGAGGAGGTAATCCAAAGACTGGGCGATAGCCCGTCATTGGGGCAGAAGATAACCAGCACCGACAAGCAGCCAGCCCGGTCCTTCGCCGTCACGGCGCGGGACGCAGACCCCGTCCTGTCACCCTGGGGGGGCAAAGCAGGCGAAGGCGTGGGATGGGGGTAGTGAGTGCATTTCAGTTTGTTGAAGTTCGTGTGTGAGTGGCCGGTGTATCGTCCTCCCCCAGTCCACAACAGACAAAGTTCTCAGTCCACAAGATGGTCGTTGCCATGGAGATGGCCTTGAAGGGTCCTGGGGAGAAAACAACCACAGGTGTCTGTGGATAGGGGAATGGGAATGAGAGAGTCTCGCTTCAGTGATCTTCGGGGGAGTTGTTGTTCCAGTCACGGCCTTGGCCAAGGCCCGTCCTGGTAGAGGGAGCCGAAGCAGATAAGATTGGGATTGTTTGGTCTTCCAGTAGCTGCAATTCAATTTTGCGCACCCACTATTCCTCCAATTTCCTCCCGTTTGCCAATAGGATTTCAAATCGATCCAATTTCATTTGCAGAGCCGTCAGCTTCTCCACGATGTTGTCATTCTGACGGTTTAATGCCAAAGTCTGAGTGCCAACAACTCTGCCCAACGCGTCAATCATGTCGGGCAGCCTTAGGGGGCTTTTAACGGCTGTCACCGTTTCCTTAATTTTCCGATAAGCCAGGGCAGCGCCAAATCCAAACAGCAGAAATCCTGTAATCATAGTTCCGAATAGGTAGATGTCTTCTACGTCCTCCACGGAGAGTGGTGCTAGGCACAAGACCCGCCACTTCGCCCATCGTGTATCCAGCAACATTCGTCCCCGCAGGACAGGCAGGTTCCCCCGAACCCGAGCTTCTCGTCGAGAAGATGGTGTCAATTGCGTTTAAGGACCAGTTGATTACGTCCATGGTTTTTAGTTCGAAGAGCGATGCGTAGAGAGTCTCTCAAGTATAGAGACAGACAAGACATGACGAGAGAAGCCAAGCAGGGAAGGGAAGGTCATGGGGAGGAGAGGGGGAGAAAATTGCGACCGCCTTCGTCGAGAGCCAAATCCAATGCAGCTGACAATGCCAATTTAAAAAAACTAATTGATTATATGGTAAATCGGTTACAGCCGTGATGTGGAGTGGGTGTAGGAATATCTCGCCTTGTGGAATGTATATCTGTTTCTTTGCTCTCCGTCTCTGGCAGCTGACGATGAAATCATTCACGTGTCAGGAAAACTTTCAGAGGTTCTCCCAGCGGCTGCAGGGCCTCTTCCACACAGCCCGCCCACACGTCACACACACCCCACCGACACCTCTCAACAACCTCCACGTGCACACACACACACACACACACACACAGAGAGAGACAATTGAGTGAGAAGATTCAGACAAAAAAAGGAAATAAAAGTTTCATCCAAACTTATAAAGTTTGCCTTACTTCCATCATGTATGGATTCATGGACACACTTAAGATACTAAATACACACCACAGTTGATGAAAATCCAGACTCCGACAATGAGCCGCACACTTTAAATCTGCACACACACACACACACACATATGTTCTCTCCCTGTCTGGTTTGGTGCCGTTGATTGGTTTCACTCTTTGGTTGTTTTTGTTTTCTCCGCATCTTAACAACATCCAAAGTAACGCCTCCCTCTGTCGTTCTCTCTCCATTTTCCAAATTTAGGACATGAACGTGCATTTTTTATCGACAACAAAGGCCTGTCAGATCTCGTCTGCCTCTCACTTTCTCTCCCCCCCCCCCCCCCTGTTTTCTCCACAGTACGCAGCCTGGCTGGTCGTGTGGATGACCTGGAATGTGTTCATCATCTGTTTCTACCTGGAGGTTGGAGATCTATCCAGAGTAAGGAGAAAGAAAAAAGTTTGATTTTAAAAATGTTGATGCAAGAATAAGGCTGACGGTGGCAATAAATAGAGTCTGATAGAACTTATTCCTCTGGACCAAATAGCTCTACTCTATTCCCCAGAACTACTTCAACACATCACTGACCCACACCTTAGCACTGGGTGCCATGTTCCTTTAATACAAAGCACATGGGCTCTGTAGTTTATTTCATTTATTCTGACTCCCACACACACCATCCCGTCCCCCTGCCATTCATACACTCACTACGATGCCCAACGTGTATTCATCCGCAGCTGACAATAGTCCCCCTACAATGTAGTTCTCCCGTTTTGAAGACGTTTGTTAAAAACTACATCACCGAGCTTATTTATTACCTTCGCATTCAAAATGCGTAAGGTAATGTTTTGATCGCCGTGTATTTATTTCTTTGTATGCGTGTTACTCGCATAACTCAAAAAGTATTAAACCGAATCGCATGACATTTGGTGGGATGATTGGTTATTATCCGGGGACCATTTGATCATATTTTGGGATCGATCGGGTCAAAGGTCAAGGTCAATGTCATGAAAAGGTCAAAATCTTCTTTTTACCATAGCACGTCAATCTTTATCCAATTGGCATGCAACTAATGCCAACATGTTCATAATTCAATGCCCAATCTTGTGATATGTGAAGGTATGCGCTCTACCGAGTGCCCATTCTAGTTGTTACTGTTGTGCCGTCCGTCCATCTGTACACCTGCTCTAACATCCACTTAGACTCCAGGATGAACCGATGAGAATTTGGTTGTCGACGGTCAAAAGAGGTCCACTGTTGCGTCACATGTTTCATAAGTATGACAATTTCACACAAATGTTTAACAGGATAAATTCGGACATTTTAGAGACATGGATGTGAACTTGACAGTGAGGCGATAAAGCAACTGGTTTTTCTTTTTATATTTTTGTTTACGACCAACGTTTATTAACATTTTCAATTCAGTAAGAACCAATGGATTTGGAGTAGAGATCCAACAAGAGAGGGCAGAGAAGTAAAAAAAAAGTATAAACGCACATATCTTTGTGGTTTTGGTCTTTTAATGAGATTTCTTCAGAAACATATAATTAAATAAGAAACTATTTAATTTACTTTTAGCCGCAAACGTGCGTCCTTCCTTTGCCTTCCCCAAAGACACGATACATCAATAAGACACGTCGTGCTCTCTGCTCTCCGAAACCCTCTCGGCGGCCGCTCACTGACCCAGTTTCTCCCGAGAGGAGCAAAAGATCCGCCTGGAGAGATGGATTCATTTCCACCTTTTAAAGGTCTCTCCAGAATGTGAAGTCGCGCGTCGCATTAAGTGGCTTACAGCGTAAACGGTATGATTCTCACCACCCGATCCGCGTTGATGTTTGTGTACCGAGAGCACGTCGGTTCCGTGCGTCGCACGGACGTGTGAGACGCCAGCCGGGGTCATTCGAGTCTTTTCAGACGCCTTTGTGCAAAAGTGAAGCCCTTCCGCAGTGAAATTAGCTAATTTTTGAAGACGTATTAAGTTGCAGGATTAATTAGGTCCAATCAGCGCTCCATAAACACAAGAAATCAGTTGATGGGAGCGCTGATTAGAGATGATTACTCTCCGCGGCGTGGTGCTGAAAGAGAAATGTGCTTTTCACATCACAATTTGCTCTGAGTTCTATTGGACGGTTATGTAACATGCTATGAATCACACAAATATGCACGAGCAACAGCACACATCATCGATCCAGATCTTCCTCTTTTTGGTGTTTCCACATTATTTATCATGATTACTGTTAATTCGGACTGAAAAGGCATTGGCCGCATATTCTCCTGCTAGTTGTTCCTCATTGTTCGATATACACTCTGCTCTTCACACACACACACACACACACACACACACACACACACACACACACAAACACACAAACAAACTGTGAGCTTTGTTAAGTTTTATTGGCAAGGGACCGAAGTTCGACAGCTGTATAGGTATATACATATATATATATATACATATATATATACAGGACTGTCTCAGAAAATTAGAATATTGTGATAAAGTTCTTTATTTTCTGTAATGCAATTAAAAAAACAAAAATGTCATGCATTCTGGATGCATTACAAATCAACTGAAATATTGCAAGCCTTTTATTCTTTTAATATTGCTGATTATGGCTTACAGCTTAAGAAAACTCTAAAATCCTATCTCATAAAATTTGAATATTTCCTCAGACCAAGTAAAAAAAAGATTTATAACAGCAAAACAAAATCAAACATTTGAAAATGTGTTTCCAGGTGTTTCGAGTTAATTAGACGATTCAAGTGATTTGTTTAATACCCTACTAGTATACTTTTTCATGATATTCTAATATTTAGAAATAGGATATTTGAGTTTTCTTAAGCTGTAAGCCATAATCAGCAATATTAAAAGAATAAAAGGCTTGCAATATTTCAGTTGATTTGTAATGAATCCAGAATGCATGACATTTTTTTTTTTTAATTGCATTACAGAAAAATAGAACTTTTATATACAATCTTCTATTTTATAGTATATAATATATATATATATATTATATATATAATATATAATAAAAAAATTATATATATTTTTTTATTATTTATTTTTCCCCAGTTTAGTTTAGGGAAAAAGCAGCATCAAACATGTTTAGAATATAAAAAATAGAATAAAATAAAATAGCCGGGCAGGACATATTATATTTAAGAATTAAAATAATAAAGGAAATGTAAATAAAAAAATTAAAAATTCAATAAAATAAAAATATAAGTGTATACAGTGTATTTAAGTGTCTGCTTAGAAACCGGCAGCTGCATTGATTTGTAATTTGGGGAGGCCTGGGAGCTGCTGTGGGGGTTTAGTCTTCATCTCTGAGAGTCGAGCGCCTGATAGAAACATCTGGAAAAGCAGCGTTTAATGTTTCAAAGGTCGATGGAATAGAACACCATTAATGATGTCGCCGAATCATGTATACGAGTCGAATAATTGTCTTCGAGAGAGAAAAACTAAAAAGCCAACGGGTTTTCTAACGAGGGTGAAACAGCCAGTTAATTAGCGACACCGTTGTCAATTACCCGCTGACCAATCACGGAGCGGCGCGCTCGATGCAGATGCCGAACAGCTTGTTGTTATGACCAGAACAGTTTGCGTGCGCCCCCGCTCAAGGGCGCATTAACCTTGACCCAGTTGCTGAGGGAGAAGGGGAGCCACAAATGGCCCTCCCCCTCCCCCGCCGCCCCGCATCCACCAGCTGCTGTGTGAGCTGCTCATACATCACCTACCCTTCCAGGGCTTGTTTACTGACCTGAGGAATATTATTACAATCGACCAAATGGAAAACAAATAGGAACACGTCTGTGATTGTTGCCACTCAGACCAGAACCAATAAACTCCCACAAAATATCTACTCCAATAAAAACCACGGGACTGTTTTAATACCAAAAAACACATTCAATAATATCTGCATGCATGTGTCGCCCCCTCGAAAGAGTTAGCTGCTTAACCTGTTGAGCTCATAAGCTGCACGTTATACCACGAACATTACGTAATGTAACCCTGTTCTTGGAACGCCTGCAGTCTCTCGAAAAATACGGCGAAAAAAAAAAATGTGGGCGAAAAAAACGTGAAAGCGGGCCAGCGTGCTCATATTTAATAAAAACATGATATAACATAAAGTAACTACCCGACGTTTCAGCTAAACCCGGTGATCAATATCTTAATAAAGAACGACAAGCCTCCGAATTCAAAGCCCACTTTAGTTTAAATACAACACAGGAAGGAGAAGATGGTGGAGACAGAAATCAGAGAGCAGGAAGAGTCCAGATCACCGCCTCATGGATCTCAGGGAGGGAGCTGAGGAAATGATCGGCTTCAAGGAAACTGTGAAAGAAATGTCTTAATCTCCCCCTCTTTTGCTTTCTGATGCCACTTCCCTCTTTCTACGCCCCCCCCCCCCCCTCTCTCTCTTTCTCTCTCTCTCCCTCCCGTCCCTCGCTCTCTTCCTCTCCATGTAATTCATCCCTCCTCTCCCTATAATCAAGTCTTTTTCATGTTGTTTAGCAAAGTGCCACGTGTGAATCTGTCCCACGCTCTTCTTCTTCTTCTTCTTCTTCTTTTTGTTCTTCTTCATTTTTTGTTCTTCTTCTTCTTCTATCTTCTTCTTCTTTTTGTTCTTCTTTTTGTTCTTCTTCTTCTTCTTTTTGTTCTTCTTCTTTTTGTTTTTCTTCTTCTTCTTCTTCTATCTTCTTCTTCTTCTATTTCTATCTTCTTCTTCCTCTTCTTCTTCTTCTTCACCTTCTCGGCTCCTTTTCAAATCATCCTCTCTCTCTCTCTCTCTCTCTCTCTCTCCGTCTATTACTTCCAATGTCAAGACTTGAGGAAAAAACGTGTCACCGCCAAGAAGGCTTTGCTATTTATGATCGTATGGAGATTCATAGTGCGGGGATTTATGTATTGGCCGGTACAAAGTGCCAATTTAATACATTACTTGATCCACTCGGGCCATTACTTTGGGGTCACGGGACAAAAGCGCTTTCGACAGAGGCCATTTTTCTTCATTACGGAGATCTGACATCTTTCTGTCCATGAAAGAGGCGGAAGGATCCGCCGCCGCTTCGTCTCGCGCCGCGTTATCGGGGACTCTTGGATCCGCGCTGTGGCTTTGATGTCATGTTTCCCGTGCCAACACTCGTGTTTTTACCCATGAATATAACTGATATCCAGATTGTGCATCCCGAGTGCCAGCGGTGTAAGATTAGAAAAACAAACTGATCGGCCCTTTTCGGGGTGGCGGTAAGCGAATACTTCAAAGCCGGGCTTCCCCGATTTCGAGTGATGAAAAAAAAAAAGTCCTATTTCCCGGCGACTGACGTGATTGTCGAGCACTCCTCTCCGACGGCTCGATGTTCAGCAGGTGAACTGCGAGCGTAAAACAGATTAGGGATGCGGAGGGATGAGAATTTTTTACCAAACGCCTTCTGACATTTCCTCCTGATAAAGGAAGTGAACCCCAGATGGCGAAGAAAGCCGCGGGAGAGACGGGCGGAGGGAGGAGACGCGTCGAGAGTTTTGTCGGCTCGGTTTGAAGACGGGGGGACGGGGGGGGGACGAAACATCATCATCATCATCATCGTCGTCGTCGCGGTGGAGATAACGGCCGTGAGTCAGGAAGCAGAGGGCTGAGTGCAAACGCACAAAACAAGCAGCGACATCATCTTATTCGACAACCAGATTGCTCACGAGGCAGCTGCTTGTCTACGGACACATTGGTAGAAAACAAATATATCATCAATAAGGCATCGTTACACTGCCACCAACGTCAGAGCATTTTTTTTTTACTTTCTGGAACCCACTATCCAACAAACTAACTACGAGGTGTGTGTGTGTGTGTGTGTGAAGGCAAGTTGGATTTGACACAACTGTTTCCTCGCTGTGTTCTATTCTCCCCATCTGCATCTCGCGCCTCTCTCTTCCTGCTGACTGTTCAGAGAAGCTATCAACACATTTGCTACAAAACCAGCATTCAGCTTTCAGAAATACGTATTTCTTCTGTTCAAAAAACCCTTAAAAAGGCAAATATTTGCATCCGTGAAGCAGCAAATGTTTCGTAATAATTGAGAACAAAAGCAACTGATTGATAAACGGCTTTATGGTCTTGTAAGCGACATATTTGCCTTCTCAACCCTTTTTTTCCGTTTGATCGAACTTTCTTTTCCTCCCGCGAGGCCCCCGTGGAGCCCCAGAGGCGAGATAAGGCCTACAACCTGTCTTGACAATAATTTGAGTTTCAGTCTGAGATTCATATCGGTCTGTCACACTTCCATCCCTCCCCACCACTCACCATCTAATACGGCAGCAATGCCACAGAATTAATCTTCAAAAAGATTTCTGATGTGGCATCCCTGACAGATTCAGAGTGGAGGCCGCGGAGAGGGAGCTGTCACACACACACACACACACACACACACACACACACACACGACAGCTAACTGTCAGTAGTCCACTGTGTCATATAAAAGATGCAGACGGAGTCGGACGACTCACAGATACACACATCGTACACACATCCAGCGCGCTCAGCTGTCATTTAACCCCGCCCCCTGCTGTGTGGGAGGCGCATCTTATTCGTTCTTCTTCTTTTTTAACACTTTTTTTTTGCATACTGTATGTTTCAAAATGTGTGTCTGTTTGCTCTGCCGACAGTTGGCGGAACCTGTCGTTCATTTTATCAGTCGGAGGAACACACGAGGGACAAACTCTTGCAAACGTGCACAAATCCCCAAACAAACAAGTCTCACAAACGGTGCCATTTTGACTCCCCGAATCTGAATGCCAGGGGCATGGGAAAAAATATAAATAAACTCAACTTCAAAAGAAAAGAAATAGTTTTTTACGGATGTTGTTTCACTAGTTCTTTCCGCTAAACTTAAACAAACTGGTGTGTCACGTGAATTCTTCTTCGCTAACTTTTATCAAACCTCGCGCGCCGATCGATCGAATGCGTCAGTCTACAACATCAGTCAGTCTATAGGGAAATTGAAAATGACGTTGGAGTTGAGAGTGTCGGCTCGAGAGTGTCGGCTGAGAATCTGTGCAGGCGTCTTAATTCAGTTTGCGAAACACCCAGTGGAGACACACACAGAGAGAGAGAGGGGAATAACTTCAGGGAATGTGGTCGAATGAGAGATTTAAAAGAAAAAAGAAAGATGGATGGAGGGAAGATGAAGAGAGTGAAAGATTTGGGGTAGAGAAGGCAAGCATCGTGGTCGGAGAGGTTTTAGACAGGCGAAGGATTGGAGCTATAAACTACGACGCGTCACGCATCTGCGTCCCTTTCAAGAGAGAACAGAGGAGACGAGGGAGAAAGAAAGAAGAGAAAACACGGAGAAAGTTGAGCAGCGAAACCTCGAGGGGGAGATCGCTGATCGAACGGGGAGGAGAAAGTTCAACGTCGAGGTCGATGGCTGCCGATGTCGGAGCGGGGCCAGCTTTTAAATGTGGAGGAAACATGACGGTAAATCAACATTGTGAACCACCTCATTCATCTCGTGTGGAAAGTTCGAAAAAATACAACAACAAAAAACTGATTTCTGGAGCCAGTTTGACTGCTAATAGTCACTTAATACGAGTCCCTCCAGGATCGGCTCGACCGCCGCGGCGAGACACTGAATCAACCAATCCCACACATTTAATCACGGGCGCTCCACTTAAAACATCCACCCTGATTCACTGAGCTAATGCATCAACCCTGACTGCGTGTGATCAATGGATGCATTTGTGGAAATCGTGGCATGAAATTGCCTTTTTGTCTTTCTTCTTCTTTTCATTAACACGACGCCAATTTGATCGTTCGGAGCTCTGAGCTGTTGTCGCCGGTGATCGGTTGCGATTGGTCGTCGTTGCTGCGCGAAGGTCCGCGTGCGACGGCGAGAGTTTATTTTTTTGTATTTTTAAAAAGCAGAACCAGCTGATTAAACACAGATCGGCTGCGGATGATGGATTTGATGGACTTGTTTCGGGGTCTGGGCGTCTGGTGTTGGTTTTGGAGCTCTGGTTGTCATTCATTTGTGTTCGCAGCAGAGTTTGTTTTATTGCAGGCGAGAGAAAAATGCTCAACTGGCTGTACTTTAAAACTCAAATGAGCTTCCTCATATCCGAAGCCCGAGTAACGTCTTTTAGTTTCACGTGTTTACGTGTTTTACAACCTGTGCCATGTTTCGCAACTTCCTCATTTTTTGCGAAAAAATAAATTCTTATATTTCTTTGAAGCTTTATTCGTGTACGTTTTGGGATCGTGACACACGATCACCTGATCACGTCGGAGACGCTTCTGGTCAAGCGGCACATTGAAGTCCAACATTTACTCTCTTATTCACCCTGTTTTGGCCTCCGGCACCGACGACTAATATCAGACTCCAAAGCAAAGAACTAAATACTTAAATAAATGCTCCTTTGAGCTGAGGGGAACTGCAGAGCTGGGTAATAACGCCGTGTTCGTAACCACGAGCGACACCTTTCACATAACACACAGTCGCTTTTCTCATTTCCTTTCCAATGCACTTATGACTTATTGCTTACGGCATGGCTCTGGGTTTTTCCAGAAAACCAATTAACCCATTGAAAGCTTGCATCAGCACCCCCCACCCCCCTCTCCTCCTCCTTTATGCAATTATGGATCCCACCTGGTGTGCGGGTGGCAGCGCTATAATTGGCCCCATTGAACTCAAAGAATCGAAGGGGTTCAAATTATTATGTTGAGGCATTTGCTTATAGATGGTAATGGGGCTCTGGGTGGTTAAGGTCAGGGTCAGGATCCGGAACGGAGTTCATCTCTACCCACTAACCTCACCGCAACACACACACACACACACGAGCGAGCACGCACAAACAATTCCCTTACACTCGCAACCAATCTGATCGGAGTGAAGTGCTTTAGGCATTATGGGTTAAGGCCTCATCTGACACCCATGGGAAATCACGGCAAAACAACATAGGGAGATGCACCGTGACTGATGATATTGGTGTGAAAATAACACAGAGAGTGACACACACACACAGAGAGAGAGAGAGCAAAAAAGGGAGAGCGCCGCGGGAAAAAAAGATAGAGGTTGAGTGAAATAGAGGGAAAAATTTACTTTCGAGCGATTGAAGTTAATATCGCCCACTCGTCTGGTTTTCTGCCCTTTTAGTTTGATGATCTGCTGCTGATCTCTGGCCGCCTGCTGGACCGACTGAATATCTCACTGACTGTTGTTGTATGTCAGTGTCAAACTGTTTTCTTCACTGTCTGTCTGCTTCATGACATCGCTGCTGGAGCTTGTATCGTATGTTTGGAGCATGTGGAAGGTGTTAGATCAGGTGGTATTCTTTATAAGGTGTGTGTGTGTGTGTGTGTGTGTTGGTGTCCAGAGAGCAGGGAGCAGATGCTGAAGCACTCGTGGGTAAAAATGGGCACTCCCTCCCTTCTGACCTGTGTCCATCCATCCGATATGTATCTGTGTCTGGAGAGTAACACACCAAATGGTCTCAGCCTGAGATTCTTAATCCCTGAATTTAAGCTCTCTTATTGCGACCATTGGAATTACACATGTGGTAATGTCCTGTCCAGACAGTGTTCACTGTTCACCGAACATTTGCATATCCTGAAAAACAGCATTCATGAAATGATATATTTTTTTACACACATCTTATTGACGTCACAGCTGCTTTGATCGGAATTGGACTCGGTGTGGCTGAATAATTCATTTTTTCCGAGTGCCCCTTTTTCTCGCCCTGCCGAGGTTTAGAGCTATATTTATTTAGTTGAAAACGCACGCATTTTTTGTTGTCGTCAGACTGACCCTGTGTTCTTATTTTAATTGTTAGACTGCTTTCCAATGTGGCTCCAGGTAGCGTCGCAAGGGAAATACCATTTTCACCGGTCTCTTCACCCTCCATCTCCTGAGCGTGGAAGACAAAGGAAAGCAGAGTGGGAAATTGAGGGGAAATTGAGAAAGAGAGAGAGAGAGAGAGAGAGAGAGAGAGGCATAGGAGAAACAGATGTGGTTCATTGAAGCGGCACTTGCCCACAGTCAGAGACAAAGACCTGAGAGCTTGAGTGCATGATCCTCAACGAGCACACTGGAAATGATAGAGTGCGTGTGTGTGTGTGTGTGTGTGTGTGTGTGTGTGTGCGTGCGTGTCTGTGTACGAATACAGGTCTAGTCGATATCTTTTGTTTGAGGTTGTATGCCGAACAAGCCCCATTCATCGCCCGACAGATTAATACCTCAATATTATTTTGGAGCTGTGGCTTCATCATCACGCCGCAGCGTGAGATACATTCCACCGTAAGTAATCAATACATCGATACCGGCACGCAGCTGCAATCCTAATGGTTTTTTTGTGTTTCCACCGGCAAATGAAGAATAATTGGAAAACCGTGCGTGTGCACGTTTTGAACACTAAAACTGTGCATATTTAGGGATTCGTTTATTTATTCCAAAAGCGTAGTTTGGAAAAAAACAGGCTTCATGTGTAATGCGATTTTTTTTAATACAATGTTCTTCTCCATTCTGTGGCGGGAGAGGTTTGTTGTTGCCGGATGACTAGAGAGGAGATAATGCATTTTTTTGTTATTATTATTACTACCAGTCTGGCTCCACGCTTTATTAGCCACCCGGTAACCTGAATGAACTCATGCACAGCATCCTCAGACACACAGCGGATGGAGAGCAACAACACAGACGGGTACCTTTCCTTTCCCGGGTCTCTTTTGTTAGCGCGGCGATGGTTCGTTTCATATCACCGTGGCCTGAATGAACCCGTGCGGACAACACGGCATAATAATAATAATAATAATAATTCAAACGTATATCGCGCTTTTCTAAAGACACAAAGACGCTTAAAGTTGACTTTGCTTCACTCCAGGTACATTGGACTTTAAAGCAATTTTTAAATGCAACATATTCTCACTTATAACTCAGAAGGCTAATTTCCCAAGCGGATTAACAATTTATAGACTTTTTTTTTTTTTTTTGCAGATTGATAACCTCTTCTGGTTAGTGCTTTTTTTTGGTGGTGCTATATTTATAACTGACAATAGCTCTTTTAGAAATGATCTCAGCCTGTACGTATAATTAAAGGAGCGCTGCTTTGCCTTCTTATGTCGTTCCTCAGGTGGTAAGCACCACTAACCAACGGGCACGTTCTTCCCGATGTGTCCCTTCCCGTCGCCTCCACAGCGGGAGAGAAGCGCCGCGTCCTCCTCGGCCGTGATGGCATTTTACCAAATTCGGCTTTTCCCTCATAATTACTTTTTTCGTTTTCGCGTGTTTGTGTTTGTTCGAGAGCATCGTTAGAAAAGCACTGATAGAGACTGGACTGAAATAATTAATACCTCCCTCCCAACCCCATTTAACACACAGAGAGAGAGGGAGGAAGAGAGAGAGAGAGACCAGTGAGCAACCAATGGAAGCAAGAAAGAAAAGACGGGATGAAATATAAGAAGAGAGGGATAAAGATTTGGAGCAAGGCAGCGACAGGGAGGGACAGACGGGGTGTGTGTGTGTGTGTGTGTGTGGGGGGGGGGGGGGGGGGTATGAGAGTAATGGTAGAGAGGGAGCAAGAGAAATTTAGAGAGATTTTACTCATTAAAAAGAGGAGCACAACAAGGGGAGACGGCATTAATCAAGCTCGGCGCTAATGAGGCATTTACTCATTACGCTGAAATAGAGAGAGGCCAAGGGAGGAAAAAAAGAGGGGAACAAAGAAGGGAGGGGCGGAGAGACAAAAGAGAGACCGATGTATGAGTTAGAAGAGAAGGGTTCACCATCAAGAAAGAACAACATGGAGGGAGGTGACGGAGTTACGTCGAGGTGTGGTCGCACGATAATGAGCAGACAAAGTTAAGAAACGGGTAATATTGACGTGAGAATTGAATCCCTGTCTCTATTTATCTATTTATTTATCGTCTAAAAAGTCACAATAACTCCCACTGGTGACCAATGATGATCTTCACGACCTCGATGGGACTATTTACCTCTTAATTCCTTTACGGTAGTCGTTTAATATGTGTTTTCTTAGTGAACATGTAGTCTGAGCTGGGTTTCGCCTCATTACGGAGATTATGTCGTATTCTGTGACGCCGTTGCTGGTTTTAGATTTAAAGGAGCTGCATTTAACAATATCAACATTAATATAGCATCAAACAACTATTAAAAGCTGAAGAAAAGTCGTAGTGGAGCACCCACCCTCCGGTTCCCCCTCTCTCAGCTCTCTCAGCACTTCGCGCTGTTAGCACGATTAGCGCTGTTAGCACGATTAGCACTGTTAGCACGATTAGCACTGTTCGCCGCGAGGTGCCGGCTCGCCGTCGGCCATGTTGAGAACCGTCGGGAGTCAATCGAAATGCTCCCAGTCTCGGATCTCGAACCTTGAAAGTAAATCTTCCATATCAATAAAACAGGAAGAAAACCTTTGAGGCCACACTTGCACTAAGATAACTGAATTTTTATTGAATACTACAGGGAATAAAAATGCTCTAAAAAAGAATATATATATATATATCTTGGGATTTAAAAAAAGATGTATCACCGCAAAATAAAATTAGCAAATGAAATGAGTCAGTTTTTGTTTTCAGCATGCTTTTAAAGAGCAATAAGGCTTTTCATTAGACTAATGGCAGTGAAAGACAAAAAGGCGTGTGTGTGTGTGTGTGTGTGTGTGCGTGTGTGTGCGTGTAATGTATTAGTTTGCGTGGCCATCTGCGGTATGATCTATGTCTCTCCTTGCTAAAAGGGGTCGTTAATATTTGCATTATTTAAACCAAGACGACTATCATAACTGATTTACTGTGCGTCTTTTAGGCTTTTAGAATTAAAAGGATTTGCCGAGGAGCCCGAGCAGACGGCACGCCAAGCAGAGCTGAAACAACGCGGCGCCGAAGATGTTTGTTTGTTTATCTCTCTGTCAGTTGCAGCTTCACGTTGTTTCAAGTTCCCTCGGCCCGTCCGCTGGACCGCTCATGCTGCGGTGCACAACAGTTGAACCGAGGAAAAACGTCCGCGTCTGTAGAACAACACGATGAAAGGATCCGCCCACCCCAAGAAGGATAACGATAACGACAGCAAAAAGCCAATGTGACCGTATTCGTGGGTATCCATGGCAAAGGAAGTCAGATGTATTCTCTGTGGATTCTCTGACTTCATAAAAGCGGGGGGTTGTATGAGGCGCTTCTGCATGGTCACTGTATTGTAGCTACTGCTGTGCAATCGACGGGGCGGCGGCTGAATGGATCTGAGAAGAAATCTAAGAAAAAGGCCCACCGGTTAAAAAATTCGACATCAATATGGACACCACATTTAGAATATTTTGTTTAACCCTCCTGTTACCTTCACATCTACTAACATATTTTACCCTCGGGGTCAATTTGACCCCAGCAATTAAAACCTCCAGAAAATTATTAGAATTTATATTGTTTCCCAAGTTTAAGTGTGAGGTACTTTATGTTTGTTTGTTGACTACCTAAATAGCCCTTTAAATATATAAAAAAGTTGATATTTCTTATATGTTTGACACAGTGAAAAACAGCCTGGGGTCAAATTGACCCCAAAGAACACCGACGTTAAACATTGAATGGGGTCAAATTGACCCTAAAGGTAACAGGAGGGTTAAGTCAAATTGTTCTCTACTGTTTTCTCGTTAACGGAGCCCGAGGGGGGGGGGGGGGGGCTTCCCTTTCAGTTCCGATCCCCCTCTTACGACAAGATACAGCAGCGAAAATATTCTAAATATAGCGCACGCTTCAACGTATATTGTATGTCAAATTTTCGTGTTTTTTTACCGTTGCCGTTTCCCCACTTGACGGGGATTGATCCCTCTCCCACAAACTGGATTTCACTCACAACCCAACAACGTGTTCCTTTTTGTCCACCTTTTATTTTGGTAGGGTTCGTCTTCAAGCCATTTAAATGATTCCATACAACGAAGCAAAGCTGCATTTAGTAGAAAGGTGAACAGAAAAAAACACATTTCGATACAGCTGTACAAGGCAAACTCCCTCATCTCAAACTGAGGCTCCGCTCCAGTGCATTTGAGACTTTCTTTTAGGAGGCGGCAGTACGTTTAGCTGCAGCTCCCTTCCCTCCTCCCTCGTGCCGACCACCGCCATCTACTGCGGGCGAGCCGCTGACAGGAGAACCTCGTACGACCCCACTTCAAACAGCCTGAACTGTCCCTTTCATGTGCTTCTCCTTTTTTAATGGCACCCCCGCAGCGTTGGGAGCGTTCCGCCAGAGCTTGTGTTGCAAACACCAAAACAAAAAAACACACGTCTCTCTCTCTCTCTCTTCCTTTCTCTTTCTGGCCTCCTCCCAATCGTTCTTCCTTCTCCCTCCCTTATCGTCCTCATCATAACACGCCCGTGCACGATTCGGATCTCATCGGAGTGATACCAGATCACTGGAATTATAGATCTATTTTTAGCTCGCGCCATCCTCCTCCTCCTCCTCCTCCTCCTCCTCCTCTTCCACCTCTTCCTCCCCCTCCTCCTCTTCCACCTGCTCCTCCTCCTCTTCCACCTCCTCCTCCCCCTCCTCCTCTTCCACCTCTTCCTCCCCCTCCTCCTCCTCTTCCACCTCCACCTCCTCCTGCTCCTCCTCCTCTTCCACCTCCTCCCCCTCCTCCTCTACCTCCTCCTCCTCCTCTTCCACCTCTTCCTCCCCCTCCTCCTCCTCCTCCTCTTCCACCTCCTGCTCCTCTTCCTCTTCCACCTCCTCTCCTCCTCCTCTTCCACCTCCTCCTCTTCCTCCTCTTCTACCTCCTCCTGCTCCTCCTCCTCTTCCACCTCCTCCTCCTCTCCCTCCTCCTCTTCCACCTCCTGCTCCTCCTCCTCTTCCACCTCCTCCTGCTCCTCCTCCTCTTCCTCCTCCTCCTCCTCCTCCTCTTCCACCTCCTCCTCCTCCTCCTCTTCCACCTCCTCCTCTCCTCCTCCTCCTCTTCTTCCACCTCCTCCTCCTCCTCCTCCTCTTCCACCTCCTCCTGCTCCTCCTCCTCTTCCACCTCCACCTCCTCCTCCTCTTCCACCTCCTCCTCCTCCTCCTCTACCTCCTCCTCTCCCTCCTCCTCTTCCACCTCCTCCGCCTCCTCCTCTTCCACCTCCTCCTCCTCTTCCACCTCCTCCTCCTCTTCCACCTCCTGCTCCTCCTCCTCTTCCACCTCCTCCTCCTCCTCCAAACAGTTTTGCTTTTAATTCTAAACTTGGTTATGAACCTGCTCTGCTGTGTGTCTTAATTCATTCAACTCTCTCTGTCTCTCCCCCCCACCCCAACTCTCCTCCTCGTCCAGGACTCTGACCTCGTCCTGACGTTCAACCTGTCCATGCACCGCTCCTGGTGGATGGAGAACGCCCCGGGGTGCAGGGTGACGCCCATCACCCCTCCTCCCCCCTGGGCGCCCGAGGACCACCGGTACATATCTATAGCCGGCTGCCTGCTGGACTTCCAGTTCATCGAGGTGGCCCACTCCTCGCTGCAGATACTCCTGGCTGTAAGTACTTCAGCTAAAGAGGTACTTTATAGGACGCAGTGAGTAGCCGCATGTAGTATTCACATTACTATCCGGGTTGACAGACCTTTGTCTTCATATTTTGTATTCTAGTAACACAAAATAAATTGGGTCACATTTAGCAAATTACTCTTGTTTGCGTCTCTCTGACGTGAGGCAGTGACTCAGCCGCGTGTCTGTTTCTTTAAGTGTGAAGCTGGAGGCGGGACTCCGGCCAATGATGGGGGGCGAGTACAGGTGGTATTGTGAGGAAGATGACTGGGTTTAAAAGGTTCTGAGCATTTTTACTAGACGACATCTACGAAAAAGTGGAACTTGACTTAATTGATTTGCTTTACCCCTCTCCGAGTTTCTATGGTCTTGTTTCTTCTTCTTCTACTACGCTATTCCAAAGCTAATATTTAAGGAATGGAATTGAGTCATCTCACCGAGTTGCCGTTAATTTGCTATTTACAGCAGATAAAATCTTCTTGTAAAAGAAACAGTCCCCCGCTTTTATTTGTTGTATGAGCCAAACATACAGAATACTAATCATCTATGTTGTAACCTACTTGGAGGCAATGTTTTATATATTTCATCCAGAGCCAGGCCGACAGATGCTAAATTAGGCTCAACAAATAGTGGCTCTGGCACCATATATTAACCTACTTTAAACAACAATGGAACAAATCAGTTAGAAAACAGCTTCCAAAAACACATTCAGCCGACAGGAAGCAATGTGTGTCTTCATTTGGAGAAGCTGCTCAACAAGTGTGAGACCCATGTTCCCCCTCTCGTTGTTTTTTGGTCTCCAACAACTCATCGGGGAAATATCCGGCTCCTCGGCTGCAAAATGTTTCCCAGCGAGTTCTTCTGCCTGCTGGTCGGCGCCGGGCGGGCAGCGCAGAACCGGGAGTTTACCGGGGTTTGTCGGCTTGTTGCCGCCGGAAACGCCGCTGATGAAATTCGGCCGAATAGTTGAGCTCAACAAGAACAAAACAAGAAGCTGAGAAAGCTCTGCGGGTATTAGGATGAGAGATTTCATCCATATCGATTGATGTCGATATTCTCATTATTTCTCATCTCGAAAAAAAAGGGGAAAAAATCCAAAATGATTGAACTATTTCTTTTAGTTCTAACATTTTATTGCATTAGCTGTTAATTAAAAAATGTGCCCCGTGAGTCTCTGTGTTATATGCAGTAGTTACAATTCTGGGCTTTTAGTGTGTGTGTGTGTGTGCGTGTGTGATGCAGTGCTTTGAAATAAATGCAATTATTAAAATGGTGTTCTGTACAGCAACAGTCGCTCGTACATTTAGTTTAATGTTTTCTAATGTGTTTTACAAGCATCCCAACTGTGTCTCGCTTTGGATTGGGGAACTTTGGTTGATTGTGCAACTTTGTGGTTGAATAAAAGCATCCAGGCTCCATTAAGTTAAGAACTCCTTACCCTCATTAACACAGAATGGGCTGGACTAGCTGCTTTAGAGTCTCTCTCTATCTCTCTCTCTCTTATTTCGTCGTTACAAAAAGTGATTTCCTTCTCTCCGTTTCTGTGCCTGTCGCCATCTGCATTTCTTCTTCTCTTGCTGTCAAACTGCAGTAATTAGCAGGATCAGAAGAGAGACGGCGGAGAGAGAGAAGTGAAGCGCGGGAACGAGGGAGGCCCGTCACCTTTCCTCATCCCGGCCTCCTCCACTGAGGAGCGCTTGTTCCTGTCCTTCCTCATACAATTATGACTACGGCCCAATAAACAAACCGCCGCTTCCATTGGACTGCATGCACGGAGAGAGAGAGAGAGAGAGAGATTCATCATGTCTTTTTCACTCTGCATCTTTCTCCCTCACCTACCGTGACCGTCTCTCGCTCTCTCTCTCTCTCCTTCTCTGTCTCTCTTTGTCTCTCTCTCCCTCTCTCTCTCTCTCTCTCTCTTTGTCTCTCTCTCCTTCTCTTTCTCTTTGTCTCTCTCTCTCTTTGTCTCTCTCTCCTTCTCTCGCTCTCTGTCTCTCTTTCTCATTGTCTCTCTCTCGCTCTCCTTCTCTGTCTCTCTTTGTCTCTCTCTCCTTCTCTCGCTCTCTGTCTCTTTCTCATTGTCTCTCTTTGTCTCTCTCTCCTTCTCTCGCTCTCTGTCTCTCTTTCTCATTGTCTCTCTCTCTCTCTCCCTTTATCTCTCTCTCTCCTTCTCTGTCTGTCTCTCGCTCTCTCCCCTTCTCTCGCTCTGTCTCTCTTTCTCTTTGTCTCTCTCTCTCTCTCTCTGTCTCTCTTTCTCTTTGTCTCTCTCTCGCTCTCCTTCTCTGTCTCTTTGTCTCTCTCTCTCTCTCTCTCTCTCTCTCTCTGCTCGTGCACCCTGCCAATCGATAGCGGTACTTATGGTGCGGCTGAGTGCCAAGACGCCACGCGGCCCCCGTCCCACTGTCTCGCGGTAATTGGTGTGTGGAAACACTGTCATGCTCCATGAGCACACAGGCAGCCGTCAGACCGGCCCGCCGGCTGACTGGCCGGCTGCTTTACTGTAATTGGTGGAAACGCTGGCAGGGTCCTAAATAGGCATACGTTCAACCAGCCCGCTGCCTGACTAGATGTGGGGCTGGACTCTGAGCGGACTGGTTGTTGACATGTTTACTGGTATCGCGGGCTGGGCGACAATAAAAAGAAGGTGGCATATTTGTGACCGGTGAGGCCGACGTTTATTTCAGAAATTAAAACACTTTTAGACGGGAAGTACAAAAATAATCGTAATCAAACAAACCGTAACGCTTCTATCTAATAGCCAATCCTCCAACTCGACGCCTTTGTCCCTTTTACTCTTTTACTCAACGTTCAAACATCATCAAAGTGAAGACAGTGATGCATATCATCATTTTGTACTTTACCTTTTCATATATGACTGCTTAATGTGGTAATTAACATCGTCTCATATCAATCGCAGACCCCTGAATTGAAAGGAATTGAAATCTTACTTTGTAATAACAGCAGATATGATAAAAACATACCTAATATCAACCCGAATGATTTTCATACTGGCTTGAATCAAAACTTGTCGAATATTTTGTATCTTTTTTTTGCGCGCATGGCGTTAAAGGCCCGTCCCGTGTCGACTCCGGTCCCAGCCGGTCGAGTTCAGCGATGGAAGCAAGCGCGGATCTTTTAATTGCAGTTTTATGGCATTTCAAGACAGTGTGGACATCTGAAAATCCACTGAGGCCTCTCAGCCGTGGACGACTCCAACGTGTTTTTGTGGACTGTGTGACAGACGGGTGTCACTCGCTCACTGATTGAGCCTCTTGGTGTACAGCTACAGGTCCACCTGTTGTAAAAGTGCAGGTATTACCGCTTCTTTCTTTCTTCATGAGATCACACCATGAATCTCATAAAGGTTGGGGCGACTGTGGGTCAGTGGTTAGCGGGTCTGTATTTCAATCAGAGGGTTGGCGGTTCAATTCCCGCCCTAGTCGCTGCATCCTTGAGCACGTAGCTGTGTCTACAGTGTATGAAGTGTAAGATGTAAAGTGTCTTTGAGTAGATTAAAAACGCACGATATAAATTAAATGGATTATTATTTAAAGACACTTTTCACACCACGTTTCTCCGGGTGTTGTAATCTTGACTTAAAAGGTTACGAGCTGACTGGTGTGTTCCCGCGGCTGTTGGAGCGAGCGCGACTCTTTTGAAGAGCTAACCCGATTGATTAGTTTCCAAATTGCGAAATACGCGAGAATATTCTTTATGATTTGTGCACAGGATGAAGACCTGCGCTGAAGGAGAGCAGATCTCCACGGAGATCCAGAGAGTTTCACTCAGATTCATTCTACCTGGTTAATACAGGGTTCGTACGGTCACCTGGAAAAGTCATGGAATTAAAAAATGGTTATTTTCCGGCTTAGAAAAGTCCTTGAAAAAAACCTACTTTTCCAAAAGTTTTGGAAAATTCATGGAAATGTCGTTATATTCATATGTTCATTCACGCAGTTCGATTAAAAGAATAAACATTTATATACATGATTATTCTTTTAATCAAACTAATGTCTCTCATCCATTTGTGTTGTTTAAGGTATACTCAATTTGGTTTAAAGTCATGAAAAAGTCATTTAAAAGTTATGAAAATCCATTGGTCAACATGTGTATGAACCCTGATGACAATTAAATGACTATAAATAATGAATTTATAATACATTTATTAAATTATAAATAATAATAAATAATAAAAACATCTCAGATCAGGGAAATCACCCACTGTTGTTTTTGGATAGAAAGAAAAGCTCCAAACTAAACACTCAACAGTCTGAAACGTTACGTGCTCATGTGATAAAAATCATCATTACCTATGCGGTTTGTTTTAATGTCACACCTCTTGGCAACAGTGAAGCTTGTTTACTGGTAGAATGTGCTCACATCACACATCTCAGACTGAATACTGAACAACATCAACCAAGCAAGTTTATATAGCTCCGAATTGGCTGATAATATATTCACAGGTAATATACATTTTAACACAGTCACGACGCTTTGCTCACATCCTGCAAACCTTTCAATTGCAGATTGTTCCGCGTACATAAAATATATACATGATAGTCAAATATAATGCGTATAATTATGCTAAAAGTGTCCAGGCTGTGTGAGGCTGTGAAACAGAGATGTAATCATGCTAACGTGCTGAGGTTTAGCAGCTATATTGTAGTAATTAATTAATTATACAGTTTACCGTTAACCATCAGAGTGTGACATAAAATTTTACTGACGGTCGTGATCCTAAAGTATGCGATCAGGACATCCATATCATGTTGCACTGTCATCAACCAATCGGTGTTGAGCTCAGAAGGAGGAGACCCGGTAACGTTAGCAACGGCCAACAGAGGAAGCTTCCATTCGGTTACATTATGATGCGTTCAGGCGCTGCTCAGTGACAATGAGTATTGGGCGAAGGTAGATTATATAGTTATCGTGATGATGCGTTCACATGTAATCTAGTGAAATGTAGTGTTGGTGAGAAACGTGAATAAATCCACGACAACATAAATAGATATTAGAGATGAATCATGACCTGTTTACACAAAGCTCAAAGCAGGAAACTACGAATGACAATATTTATTTTAATCCATAGAAATACAATATTTTATTTCCTTATAAATTGTGTGTTTTTACGAGGAGTCGTTGATGATTTAAACTGACTTCAGAGCAGTTTAAATCATTTTTTGGGGCGGCGGCAACAAAGAAAAAGAAATAGTCTGCAGCCTTGGAGACCAGCTGCTAAAATCAAACAACAAAGGGATCTGGATCTGACAATATGGATTATTGAAAATCAGCAATTAGTATCGGCGGCAAAAAAATCCGTGATCCCATCCTAACCGCGAGTTTTATTATCCACAAGTTAGGGTGCAAACATTTGCTAATTAGCACTTCACACAAAAGTACAGTGGCGGCTGATGGAAATGTGTCATTATTTTTCCAGTAGTAAAAACAAATATATCAAAGCATGGAGGGGGGAGGGGAAAAAATTTATTAGCATATGATACGTTGTTTATACTTTAATTTTCATTGACTGAATATGAATGTAACATTGTCGCCTTTGACCACAGACAATGACGTCGTGTTGGGACCAGATTGGTTTTCATAGCTGTTGTTCTTCAGCGATCAGGGAGGAGAAAGAACAATGCATACGAAGAAGAATTGAATGTCAGTCGACCAAAGCCTCCGCCGTGCTCCAGAGCACTAATCACATTTTTTGCTGAATATGCTAAACCTCCCATTTTTTCTTCCTCTTCAGATTAAGACACCTTGGAACTTCCTGAATCAATTAAAGAAAAAAAACTTGAAACAAATGATGATAAATGGCAGCGGAGGGGGGGGGGGGGGGGGAGCAGGGTTGATACTGGAGTTTTTTTAACCTAATTTGCGATTCCCTTGTCGTCGCTGTAAATTGCGTGCCGTTTTACAGAATCATCAAAACAGCCGCCGACAAATTAAGAGGGAATTGATCGGATGCAATTATTGATCGCCGCGATGTGTTTTTTGTGCCGCTTTGACAGGCAGACGAAATGTTTTTTTTCTCACTCGCATAATTCACGGAGCGCAAAACATTAGTCTGACTTTAAGTGGGCATCTTCGGCACGGAACAGATTTAATCCGATGCTCGCGACACCTTCTTCGCCGCCGCGATTTATCTCTGCGGTTCGGGGGGGCGTTCCGTGATGGATTCTCTCCTTTGAGATGACTAACATTTTCATAATAGAGCGATGCATCCAACACAAATGAGGTGATCGCACGGGCGGGAAAAAACAAATTCCACAATTAAGATTCCTCGCATGCGGTGTGAAGCTGCTGATGGGGGGGGGGGGGAGTTAATAGCAACGGGATGGAATTCATTTGGGATCTAAATAACGTCGTGATCTGCCGACATGTCGGTCGTACGTCAACCCGGGAGCAGATTCAGTGCAAACCTTGAGAGGGGGGGGGGGGTAGATTCAGTGAAATCAGCACTTTTCACTGTTGTTTTTGGCAGATTGCGACCTCACCTTCCTGCCTATTGGAGGACAAATCACGTCACCTGACCTATGACTCGCCTGACTGACCTATACCCGCCTCCCCCCTGTGTCACCCGTCGCGGCTTTCCTAGAAGGTCTCCTCCCGCGACGCTCTTCTCGGTCTCCGGCTACGCGGAACACGCACTCTCCGGTTCCCCCCTTTCCTCATCGAACAGCAGCTGTTTGACATTCAGCTAAGTTCTCCCCGAGCTCCTTTAGAGATACTTCCAGGTGTTATCAGAATCTCTGCTAAGGGAGCAGTTGGGACTTTATTATTGTAGGAGAGGATGATGATTCAGTTCATCTTCTTCACTTTAATGACATTTCTTTGCCGAATGGCAAATGCAGGCCTACATTTTATGGGATTCTTGATCGTTTTTGGGGCACCGATGATGATGAAGCATTTAATGTAATAAATCCAGCAGCTTGATAATGTTTCCAATTTCTGTAACTGTCACATTGGTTTCTTTGCAATTAAAGTACAAATACACATTTCATATCAGTGCCTAAAGGTTTTTGTTATCTATAATAAGTGAATTTTTTGTACTTTATTCTGTGACTCGAGGAATGGAAATATCTGCCTCTAGTTCGCCACTTTTCTCCAAAATATCTTAAACAACTATTTTACTGGAGACGCATTCAGGATGAATTGTAAAAACCCATCGCTCACGATGATTTGATGATTTGACCTTCAGCGTAGCGCCATCATCGGGTCAAAACCAAGATGGTAAAGACTTTGGAGTCGTTACCGCTGCCGACGTCTGTTCAGAACATTTCGGTTCGAGCTCCGAAGTGGAAACATGTCGCAGTCGACTGTTGCGGCGAGGAAAGCGAGCTCACGTTTGACCGATTATCACCTCGTGCATTTCTTTAAGACAATAGACGCTTCAAAGACTCATTGTTTATAACGGCAACAAGCACCCGCTGCTCAGTATTCTTAAGACACGGGATGAAGACCGTCTCCCTGCCTTGTGTGTGTGTGTGTGTGTGTGTGTGTGTGTGTGTGTGTGTGTCGCCGTGCGCATAAAACTCCATTATAATAGTTTGGGTTCTGAATGAGGTTCATGCCTCTGTGAGGGGAATTGGTGAAGTTGTACAATTTATTGCTTGTCAGGCTGATTGGGGCCGGGGTCCGGCTCGTGCTTATCAAGCAGTGCCATTTCCATTTCCACTCGTCACACTGAACCCCCTTCGATACCGCTGCGGTAACTAGGTAACCGTAATCCAGAGATAAAAATGAAGAAGAAGAAAGAAGGAACCAATGTCTGTCTGAGGAAGCGGGGAGGAACTCATTGTGATGCACACAGACGCCGCAAAAACCACTGGGGAAATATTTACAAGAACAAAGAAGCTAAAATACTCTGTCACCGTTATGAATTGTTTTTAATTCATGAGATAAGGATACATTACATTCAGAGTATAAAAAAGTTTAAAGGGCCAGTGCATCGGAGATCTATTGGCAGAAATGGAATATAATATTCATAACTGTGTTTTCATCAGTGTGCCATGACCTGAAACTGGTTGTGACCTGTTTTCATTACCTTAGAGTGAGCCCTTCATGTCTAGTGCCATAAGGAAAGGAAACGCCGTGACTCACTCAGTAGTAACTTCCATCAGCGATTTAGGAACATTTTTTAAATTGTATCCCTTTTTTATCCAGGATAATTCAAATTAGATTTAAAATCTCTTGTAAAAGAGAAGAGTGACTCGTGTTGTTGCGTAAACAATCTGGTGAATGACGTCATAACGTGATATCGGATCGGCTGAATTGACTCGCCGAGCCGTAATTTTAGGTTTTATCAATTTTTATACATTTTCAACAATAACCCTTTGTAAACTTTTCCCCTCCCCAAAGTTACTTTGTTATTTCACTCGGTGGCTTTATAATAATCTGACCGCTGTGAGCTTTAATGCACGACTCACTGCGAGCTTTAATACAGCAGAGGGAGCATAAATACAGTTACCCCTCACGGTGAGTTTACAGGAATGTGGATGGGGGTTTGGATGTTTTTCATCTTCATCTTCGTCGTTTCACTGACTCATGGAATTCATCTGACCTTTAACTATAAAACACTTGACGGAGATCCTTTCAGCTCTGCAGAACTCCACGTGACAGATATGTAAGTGTTCGTGGTGCCAGAGCAGCGTAGCCCAAATATAACTTCGGGCTCCGGAACCGACTCCGATCCCAGAAGTCCAACAATAAACAAGATAAGGCGCACACACACACACACACACACACATACACACACGCGAACGTCTCGAGCCCAGATCTCAGACTGCTGCACCCCGCCCGCCACCGAGCTTATTCCAGTTCCTTCACATCGTGATTGGGGTGGGGTGGGTGGGGAGGGGGGGGGGGAGATCAAATCAGGTTTATTGGAGAGACAGGATATTATGTTTACATGCAGCAACACCAAAATGGAATACTTGAGTATCCAGAATATTAACAGGATATTGATGTGCGGAGAACCGCACGCTCTGTCACAGCCGATCAAATGTTCTCTATAGCGAGGGGGGGGGGGGGTTGGGTCTCTTTGCTCTCTGTTCGGCACCCAAATGTCTTTTTTTTCTTCTTTTTTTTGGGAGGCAGTGAGCCGACAGAAGGCGCAACGGGCTCCGGTTCGGCTCACACTGCATGTTGGCAGAAGAAAAAGAGGATACAAAATAAATTAAAAAACCCGAACTTCTGAAAATGTCTTTCAAGCATCTTTTTGACTTTGTGACATTTAAAGTGTCCTTTATAGATATGAATACTGGCCGTGAATCATTTCAGCTGCAGTGACAGTGGACGGGACGCGCTGGAGGTCATCCTGTTCTTTCTGCTAAACTGCTGTCGATGGGGGCGGGACCACGGAGATCTCCGCAGACCCGCTTTGACCGGTGGTAATTTAGCGAGACGTTTGTGATTCATAAAGCCTCCCACGTTATCCAAATTGATTTTTCTCCTCCTCCACCTCCTCCTTCTCCTCCATCCCCATGCGGATACATGGGCATTGTCTACTTCCAAGCGTTCGGTTTCAGCTTCTAAGCGAATTCATCTCCCACTGAGCAAAACACTATATGTCTCTGACTCATGCACCTGTGAGGGACAGGGAGGGGAAACAAGCGAGGAGTTAGGAAGTAAAGGAGGGAAGGAGATAGAGGGGCGGGAAAGAGAGAAAGGAACCGGAGCGGGAAGAGAGGGAGAAAGGTACGAGAAAAGGTGGGAGGAGAGAGGAGCTCCGGGAGATGAACATTATTTAGACTAAATGAGGTCGAGACCTTGAGGTATTCTCTGAATCTCAAACGTCGGTGCTCACATTTGCGGATCGCCGTGTGTGTGTGTGGCCCTGTGTGTGTGTGTGTGTGTGTGTGGCCCTGTGTGTGTGTGTGTGTGCTGGCATGTGTCCATGTAGTCAATAGAATACGCCAACCAGGTCAATGTCGACTCTAATCTTCTTTTGAACAAGGCCTCTATATTCAGGGTGTAACGCGTGAGTTATAACACATCTGCATCCATCAGTGTCGGCCCGTATGGAGGACTTAAAATGACTAAAGTATAAATAAATAAATAAATGAATGCATGAATAAATACAAGAATAAATAAATAAATGCTTAAATAAATGTATAAATGAATAAATAAATGCTTAAATAAATGTATAAATAAATAAATAAATGTATAAATAAATAAATAAATGCTTAAATAAATGTATAAATAAATACAGGAATGAATAAATAAGTTATAAATCAACAAGACATCATTAAATAAATATATTTCTGCATTTCTGTATTTCTTCATTTATTTATTTCTCTATTTATGTGTCCACACGTATTTCTTCATTTATTTATGTGTGACATTTACGTGTCCGTATATTCAAATGAGCTGGGGCGGTCCGAACCTCTGTCTAAAGCATGATTGGTCACAGGAGTGAAATGCACCTGGTGTGTTGTGCTCTAACTACTTCTGCCTGGCACATGATGCTGAAGTTGACTCGCTCAGCTCACCGTTAGCAGAATTTAGCCTAGACAGCTTTTTGACTTCAGCTGTTTATCAATTCCAAGATCACTGAGTACAGACTTGTGTTCTTTTGGAGTCTGGTCTTTGGAATCTGGTCTTGGGAGTCTGGTTTTGGGAGTCCAGACTCTCGAGGACGCAGGACGGTCTTTCTGGTCTTGTGACGTCACCACATCAACTGTTCTTGCGCATGAATTTACTCCAATTATTCACTGTAAAATAATTTACAGTGGAGTAGAATGTGTTGCGGTGTCCACTGTTGTTTGGCGTAGGCTACAAATAAACGATAATAAATATACAACGTCTCGTAGCTTTCCTGACCCAGGGTCGCTACAATATGAAATTATGAATCTTAACCCTCAGTCAAATTGACGTCACGTTATCTTTTAGTAAATAATAAACTCGTTGTGCTCTTTAGATCCTCCAAAACCTAATTATATCTTATGTTTAGCCGCTACGGAGACGTCAGAGACAGCGGAGCATTTCAAAAAGTCCTGCCGAGATCAGGCTTCTCTCGGCGGCCACACAGCGCGCTGAGCGCCCGGCGCCCGGAGCTCAGAGGTCCCGCGAGCAGGACCTCAAATCTCCGTCGCATATCCTTATTAGGCTGAATCTCGATAAACCGACCACAGATTTGATGCTTAAACTACTAACTTCTCGGCTGAAAACATCCTTAAATTACATTCCGTGACTCAACAACTGTAGTATTTAGAATGTACAGACAAGAATGCATAATAAACGCTGTTCGTCTACAGATCCAAGTGCTAGGGATCGATTGCTTCTGTCTTGCTCCTGACTTGACCAATCCTGTTCAACAATGAGGTTCGGACCGCCCAGCTCATTTGAATATACGGACACGTAAATGTCACACATAAATAAATGAAGAAATACGTGTGGACACATAAATAGAGATATAAATAAATGAAGAAATACAGAAATGTAGAAATACATTTATTTAATGATGTCCTGTTGAGTTATAACTTATATTTATTAATTTCTGTATTTATTTCTGTATTTATACATTTATTCTTGTATTTATTTATTTATTTATACATTTATTTAAGCATTTATTTATTTATTCTTGTATTTATTCATGCATTCATTTATTTATTTATTTATACTTAAGTCATTTTGAGTCCTCCATAGGCCCGCGCCTCTCGTCTCGTCCTCTCCCGCTGCGGGTTAATAAGGTCGCGTACAAAAGAAAAGGCCCGACCTCGCGTTGACTGAAGCCTCGGCTGCATCCCCACTCCAATGAGCCACCTCCCGCAGGTCGCCTTGGAAACAGACGGCCAATGAGAGAGGAGATCGGCGCGCCAAGGTGTTCCGCTCGAGTCCAACTGCTCCATCACTGTCCGAACGCTGCACACACACACACACACACACACACAGGGACACGTTCGATGCTCCCGTCTTCTCTTCGTGACTTATCACCTGATCGCTCGCGGCCCCCGGAGCCTCTTTATGGTCCAATATGCAGCCGTTTGTGAATGGCTCCAATCGGGGGTGGGGGGAAAGGTGAGGTACACCTCCTGCGTTTAGTTACAAGCCCGGCGCAAAACAAAACCCTGTGAGGGTGGGCGGCGGCGGCGGCGGCGAATAGGGAACCATCAACCTTGACATCGTAGCAGCGGAGCAACACGGGGAGCTGGAAATTCAATTCCGCTGATCCCCAATCTCACTAATGTTTACCCGCTGTGCCGTAAAGGAGACGTTGTGACACCATTTTTTTTTAAACACGTGTATTAAAACAGTGTCAATAAAGCTGGTGAACCATGAAACTTTAGGCTGCATTTAAGTTTGTCATTGACGATAGACAGTCAGCAATGTGTGTGTGTGTGTGTGTGTGTGTCTGTGTGTGTTATACCACAGAGCCGTTCTGCTCCACCTGTTTCCCGTGGCTACTCGGTTTGTTAAATGTGCATTTGTTCCCCGTTCTCTAGCGCTCTGTTCCACCTGTGTCTGCTCTCTCCGTCTCTAGTTGATGGGGTTCATCTACGCCTGCTACGTGGTCAAGCTCATTTCAGAGGAAGAGGACAGCTGTAAGTACACGGCACACACACACACACACACACACATGTACACAGACCCAAAAAGCCCCAAAGAAAGTTTAAAGTCCACGGTGCCCCCCGAGGCTTCAGCATCCAAACTTTCATTTTGTTCCTTTTTTTTAAAAAACACTGTGTCCTTGATTGGCTTCTAAGGGAGAACAAAAATCTGCCGTCCCTTTTTCCAGTCGCTGACTTTGGATTTCTGTGAACTAGTTTGGTAATGAAACAAAACAGTGGGTTGAAAAGTGGTGCAAAGGCTTTTTCCTTAACGCTGCTGCACGTCCCAGCATCCTCACAAAAAAGCAATGTAGTCCGAGTCCTGTGAGTTTAATACGGTATTTCAGATTGTATGCGTGCTTCTTCGTCATGCAACCTGCAGCAAGACCACTGGAGCGTGAAGTCCGTCTCGGTGATAACCGGTTAAGACCTCCAGGTGGTCAGCTAACCAGCAGGATACGCTGACCTGTGCGGCTCGCGTTGGAGCGGACGCCGTTTAATCCATTCCTTACTCTTTAGCTCTTGTGTTTTTGTGTTTTGAAAAAGGTCAAATAAATGCACCACCCTCCAAACTCTTGAAAATGTCAAGCATCGCTCCGACGGCCGCTTCAATATGCGGCGAAATTCAAAGTGCACGTACCCCGCCGCTATGCTCGGATACGGTTGCCGGGGCTACGATTGGATCGTTGTCGTGATTGGTCAATTTGGAACATATTTCGGCGCGGTCGGTTTTCAGGTGTTTTTTTTTTAGTCGATGCGATGTTCAGGCGTCGGGTCAGAAACTCTGTCCCCCTCTTGTTGTCGCTTCATTCTGATTCCACTCTCTCCGCCGCCAACCGACCAGCGCGTTTTAAATGGAGCCGTCTTGGACGGAGGGCCTTCGCTCACATTCAGGCGGAATCAAGAGCGAAGCGTGTCGCCTGCGGAGAGAAGAGACGGGAGGACTAATGGAGATGGATGAGCAGTTTCACGCTCCATCGAAGTCGCCTTTGATTCTCACGTCTCCGCCACGCGACACGCTCGCCGCTCCAAACCGCCATCGCCAAGCAACCGGCAGGAGGACCACACACAGAACTATCATGGTTCTTAAACGGTTCTTTAAAAGGCTTTGTGGTTCAACCAGCATCCATGACCTACTGAAGAACCATTTTTTTGTTTGAGACACCTTTATAGGTTCTTTGAAGAACTCTTTGAGGAAATGGTTCCTTAAAGAACCCGAGTTTGAAAGGTTCTTTGTGGAACCAGCAAATGGTGGCTTAAAGAACCATTTTTAAAGGTTCTTTGAGACACCTTTATATGTTCTTTAAAGAACTCTTTGAGGAAATGGTTCCTTAAAGAACCCGAGTTTGAAAGGTTCTTTGTGGAACCAGCAAATGGTGGCTTAAAGAACCATTTTTTTAAAGGTTCTTTGTGAAACCAGCGAATGGTGGCTTAAAGAACCATTTTCTAAAGGTTCTTTGAGACACCTTTATAGGTTCTTTAAAGAACTCTTTGAGGAAATGGTTCCTTAAAGAACCCGAGTTTGAAAGGTTCTTTGTGGAACCAGCTAATGGTGCCTTAAAGAACCATTTTTTAAAGGTTCTTTGAGACACCTTTATAGGTTCTTTAAAGAACTCCTTAAGGAAATGGTTCTTTAAAGAACCCTAGTTTGAAAGGTTCTTTGTGGAACCAGCAAATGGTGTCTTAAAGAACCATTTTTTTAAAGGTTCTTCGAGACACCTTTAAAGGTTCTTTAAAAAACTCGTTACGGAAATGGTTCTTTGAAGAACACTAGTTTGAAAGGTTCTTTGTGGAACTAGAAATTGTGCCTTAAAGAACCATTTTTTGAAGGTTCTTTGAGACACCTTTATAGGTTCTTTAAAAAACTCTTTACGGAAATGGTTCTTTAACCCTGGTTTGAAAGGTGGAACCGAAAATGGTTCTTCTATGACATCACTATGAAGAACCATTTTCGGTGGAACCTTAATTTTTCTGTGCAGGGAGGGAAACGCCAACAGAACCCGGTGACCCATTCACTCTCACAACCGCGCCGACTGCGCCAGCAGCGACGTCACATCGACCACTATTCAGCTCGTGGATTTCATTTTGAAAAGTAACATCGGCGTCAATGGAGGAAAATTAGACAAATCAACGTGTTGATTTTGCGATTGTTAACGTTGTGAGTGCGGCGGCGCGGCGCCTGCGAGCATCAGCCTTAATGAGCTCATTTATCTGAGGCCACCGGATTAGTTCTGCCATTAAAGTCGACGCAGCTGCGGGAGGATCAATACGCGCATGTCTTATTCAACGTTGCATTGAGGGCGGTGTTCGCTTTGACGTCAATATTGGCAGGTGATAAATGCAGACGGGAGGTTTCCTGCTACCCTTCTTGTGCAAAGCGGATTGGGGGAACGAGATTTTCGGGGGTGGGGGGGGGGATTATTTCCATATTTTCATTAAATATGTCGCTCAGCATGTAAAGCGAGACCTGCAGCCGCGTCTAAAGGCTCCTCTTGTGACACAGCTAGCACCGAGGTCCCAGATACGTATTCAAAGCCTCACATTGCAAGTGATGTAGCACTATCATTGAGTGTGTTTTCTTCACCGATGCATTTTAATAAGCTTTGTGATGACAGGAAACCTAAAATGCCCCTTGTTCCGCCTCTCAATAATGAATGCCCAACAGTTATTATTGGGCCTGTGCTTAACTGTTGTATTCTGGGCGTCGGCTAGTGATGTAGAAAATGTTATCTTCTCTGTCACAACTGAAGTATTAGACGGGGGACTTGTTTTTCAGCTGACTACAACATTTCTACGCACCAATCAGAGTTCAGCCACATCAAACATAAGGACCCGTGAAGCACATGAGTTAATTATAGCCTCCCAGACTTTAACTATATTATTTAGTCATGAATAATCAGAATCAGTTTTATTGGCCAAGTAAGTTTGCACAAACAAGGAATTTGACTAGGTAAAGTGTCTCTCAGTGCTTACACAAAATATACATTACAACACAATACAATACAATACAGAACAAACTAGAATGGGCACTCGGTACAGCGCATACCTTCGCATATCACAAGATTGGGCATTGAATTATGAACATGTTGGCATTAGTTGCATGCCAATTGGACAAAAATGTATCGTGCTATGGTAAAAAAAGAGTTTGACCTTTCCATGACCTTGACCTTTGACCCGATTGATCCCAAAATCGAATCAAATGGTCCCCGGATAATAACCAATCATCCCACCAAATTTCATGCGATTCAAGAACATTTTGACCTGTTCATGACCTTTGACCTTTGACCCGATCGATCCCAAAATCTAATCAACTGGTCCCCGGATAATAAACAATCATCCCACCAAATTTCATGCGATTCAAGAACATTTTGACCTGTTCATGACCTTTGACCTTTGACCCGATCGATCCCAAAATCTAGTCAACTGGTCCCCGGATAATAAACAATCATCCCACCAAATTTCATGCGATTCGGTTCAATACTTTTTGAGTTCTGCGAAAGATTTTGACCTGTTCATGACCTTTGACCCGATCGATCCCAAAATCTAATCAACTGGTCCCCGGATAATAAACAATCATCCCACCAAATTTCATGCGATTCGGTTCAATACTTTTTGAGATTTGCGATTAACACGCATACAAATAAATAAATACACGGCGATCAAAACATAACCTTCCGGCATTTTCAATGCGAAGGTAACAAAGAGAGAGAGCACGCGAACCGCACACTAATGGACGGTGATACTGTAAACCACGCGGCCACGCGAGGGATTTTCACACTTCTTCTCAAGGGAAGGAACGTTATCAGAAGGACTCTGGATTCAAATTGAGGTTTCAGGCCTCTGTTAAGCCTCAATGCATACGTAGGGCAACGGGGGGGGGGCGTCACGTCGCATGCATCATTCACATGCGCCGAGAAGACGAGTTCTCTCCATTGTCGTTTCCGGGGACTCATTGTAATCTTTGTGTTGCCGAGGCGTACGGCGGTGGAAAAAGGGCGCCGTGCGATAATGCAGTCGGGGAGACTCAACAATAATCAGGGAGCTTTGTAGGGAAATGTGCCTCGGGTGAAGAAGCTAATACTCAGAGGACCGATGAAGATTCCGAGTTGCTGAGGAAGCTAATTACTCTCATAATTATTCGTGTGAGTGTGAGTGTGTGTGTGTGTGTGGGAGATTAATCATTACGGGGAGTCTTATCTGTCTCACAGCTCCTTGAATGTGTCAGACAGATTATTGTCAAACTCACACATGCACACACACATAGATGGACACGCAAAGATTACAATCTGTGTGCGAATCTTTGTGTCAATCGTGAACACTCACAACTGGAAGATAAACCAAACGGCACGACGCGAGCACAAAGAGACCCTGTCCACATCAGGATGTTCGTATGGAACGGCTGCAGCGCGATGGGCAGCACGCCGACGAGGTCAGAGGCTCCATCTGCTCCTGCGTTCAAAGGGTCAAGCGTGGCAGAGAGACTGATGAGGCCGTGCGACCGCAGCGTGACTCAGCAGGAGAAAAAAAACATCGTCGTTCCCACCGGGCCGTTCTTCCACAGGAGAGAGGAGGACGTCGGCTGCAGGTTGTGTCTCGAGCCCAATGATCAGAACGCAGCGCGGCCAGGAGGGAAACGCCGATGAAGACAAAGAAGATCATCCGCCGTCCCGTCGTGCGCCGTAATCCCGGATTTCTCATGAATGCATCGAGGGGATTACCGGGGGAGGAAAGTGCGGAGCCTCAAAGCCGGGAAGTTGCGCCCGGGGATGATTTGTGTCGTCTTTAACTGCAGCAGAGTGACAACTAGAACGAGACCGGTGTGGGAGGGCAGAGACGTTGACCCGGAGACGAGAGTGGAAATCAATCCAGAGGACGGGTTCTGCTTCCTGCCCACTGGCTGCTCTTGTCAGTCGGGCCAGGAGCTGGTTAGCTTAGCTTAGCATAAAGACAGGAAACGGGGGGGAATCGATATCCCGGCTGCTCAAAGTTACATCTGCCGACGAGCGCCTCTAAATGTGACTTTGTCGTCGTGAGTTTGATTGGACAAAGCTGCAGCTGCTTGGAGTCTTTATGCTAAGCTAAGCTAACCAGTCGGCTGTGGCCAGACGTTCCCGTCTCTGAGCGAGATCGCCCAACTTAAAGGTGCTAAATTCCAAATTCAACGCGTTAATATAACAGCCGACGACGAATTGCACTGTGGGGCGGTTACCACTAGTTACGCCGTATTACGTTACGGTATTATAGCCCTCTGTCGTACTCATTACCTTCGCATTGAAAATGCGAAAGGTAATGTTTTGATCGCTGTGTATTTATTTATTTATTTATTTATTTGTATGCGTGTTATTCGCGTAACAAAAAAAGTTGTAAACCGAATCGCATGAAATTTGGTGGGATGATTGGTTATTAGCCGGGGACCATTTGATTAGACTTTGGGATCGATCGGGTCAAAGGTCAAGGTCAAGGTCATGAAAAGGTCAAAATCTTCTTTTTACCATAGCACGGTCAATTTATATCCAATTGGCATGCAAATAATGCCAAAATGTTCATAATTCAATGCCCAATCTTGTGATATGCGAAGGTATGCGCTCTACCGAGTGCCCGTTCTAGTTGAATGTGTTTCTATAACTCTAAAATGATTCCTTCTGGTCACATGACATCTATTGCTTCTGTCCATCCGGGGAGAGGGATCCTCCTCTGTTGCTCTCCTGGAGGTTTCTTCCCTTTTTTGATCCAATGTGAGGTCAAAGGTCAGGGACGTCGTATGTGTACAGACTGTAAAGCCCTCTGAGGCAAATTTGTCATTTGTGATAGCGGGGTATAAAAAATAAACTGAATTGAACTGAATAGTCACTACCCTCTTCATAATGACATTTAAAGATGTGAGAACACAACATCTCCATACATATTGTATTTAGAGAGTGTTTTTTAATAGAGGCATACCCAAACTAATTAGTTTAATTCCCTTACTGTTTGGCTTCCACATCATGTTCGGACTTCCTGCTTCTTGCGGGCTTAAAGTATCCGTAAGGACACTTTCATCTCTGCAGTGCGCTGTCAAACTCCAACATTGTACCCGATGGGATGAAACCTCACTCAATAAATACGAAAGTGCGCCGCTGATCAAGGCAAGGACGTCCCCTTCTATGAGCTCGACGACATCAAAGTCAAAAAAACATCACGGCGTCCTCTCTTCAAAAATCCAGGCTCTCTCCGCCTCCGTCGGAGAAAAGCAAACCACCTGCTGGCAGCTCCTCAGCCCCGGAACCTGCGGAGCCGTCCTATATAATTTAGGACTTGAGAGTATTCTCGAGGCATAAATACATCCCTTCACAAGATGTATGTCTTCCTCCTAAAAATACATAATGATTTGAATCCTCTCATAGAGTTGAGGAGAGATTTATTCATTTTTTCTTCTTCTTCATGTCCACAAACCCGATGAGCCCAACGACTTAACTCTTTCTCTAATGTGTGTGTGTGTGTGTGTGTTTTGTGCAGTCGATTTTATAGGAGGGTTCGACTCGTACGGTTACCAGGGTCCGCAGAAGACCTCCCACCTTCAGCTACAGCCCATGTACATGTAAGTATTGGTGCTCTCTATTCATCTAGAAATGATACATATTCACACACATTTTGGTTATGTTTTTTTTTATTACATACCCACAAAAGAAGTCCACAAGAGGATTAAATTGTGATAATTGATGACCAAAAATCCAGTTTTCATCCCTCCAATCCACTCCTCGGACCCTCTTAAACTCCGCCCCCACCATCAACAGCAAACGGTGTTTCGGGACACATTTTTGATCCGCTTCGTATGTGGGGGATCACATAAGCACGTTCTCGCCGTATCAGCATAATTGCTTCTCGTTTATCACCCCGCGGTCTCATCAGTCAGCTGTTGTGGCTCTTTTATCGGCCCACACGCGTGGCAGATAAAGGCGCGGCGCGTTCGCCAAAGCCTCGGTCACCTCGACGGCGTTCTTGCCGAAGCTTTCTCTCCCTGTGAGCGGTTTTTATCGTCATCATCGTAATGTTTTCGGGAAAGCTTTTACTTTCCATCCCTCGCAGGCTAGATTGCGGCTCACTGTGGTGATTACCGGAGACTCGGACCACAGATTGCCCATTTCATTGAGATCTTCAGCAATTCTGATGCCCGAAGAGCCAGGAATGGGAGAGCACCAAAACGAGTCGTAGTCCGGGGCCGAGACGGCGCCGCATCAATCCCGCTCTCTCTCTCACTTCGTCCCGTGGAAGCGCCGAGCCGTACGGCGAAGGCTTACACCGACGTAGCAAACAACAACACGGGGAATAATGGGGATCCTCTGATGTACAGCAGACAGCTGATCAATAACAGTTTTTATTAGAGAAAAGAGCCCAAACGAATTAGACAGATACAGACAGACGGAGAGAGAGAGAGACGGAGAGAGAAATTGAGATCAAGATAGACTTCGTAGAGGAAAAAAGAGAGCGAGAGAGGAGGAGGAGGGTGGGGTGGGGGGGTGGGGATAAACAGAGTGATGGATGAAACGAAGGACTAAACAAAGAAGAAAGGCAATAAAGGACCATTCTGTAGTTATATCTGTCCCCTGTGGAATCATAACGCAGATCATAAATCATCGACCCCCCAAGATAATGGCTGCAAACTCACACAAGAGCTGGAGCATGAATACACACACACACACACACACACACACAGACACACACACTCTGCATACACGCAAACAAGTCGACTCGGTAAATTTGCTTATAGACGTCTTACGCTTGTACATGTATGCACACACACACACACACGTATAGACGCACACACACGCGTACGCATTGCACACACACACTTGCACAAACATCAACTGTATGCTATCATTGCTCCCCAGCTGTTGTCCCTTCACTTTGGTGTTTATTGACTCTGGCCACAGGGAGCCGTAAAAAAAAGGAAAAAAGAAAGAAAAACATCAGCTGTCTCGCCCTAATAGAAATCACACACACGCACATACCACACACACACACACACACAAACGCGCACACACACACACACCTAACATCTCAATATTTTCCACCTTCAGAATGTTGTCGAATTGTGTGCTTCTTTGCAAAGATCAACTTATTGACGACCCCGAAAAGCACGCGTTGCATTTAAATGAGAGTAAAATAAATCACAACCCCGAACACATCGAACCAATCAGAAACATGAAATCGATACCGAAATATCAAGTGGCGACCATGAAGGTCTCATTCAGGTTATTTTTCTTTCTTTGTCTGCTGTTACAGCCTCACGATTAAGCTCTTAGTTTCCCTTGGAGCAGGTTGAACTAAACATATTAGGAACTTATTACATGTAACATAGGACGTGTGGCCTGCAGTAAATCTGCTCACGTCAGCGTTTACCTAACGTTAGCTCACATTAGCCACCGTGAGCTACTGGTCATACACAACTTATCAATTCAATTTTTCTTTTGCAAAAGGAAGATGTGCGATTTCTTCTCTTAACGATTGCAATAAAATAGTCTCACTTTAAAGCCTCGTCACGATTATATCGGAGATACTTGCGGACATTTTTATTTTTTGAAGCGGTCAAATCGATTGCATTTCTTCTTCCTCTTCCCCTCCCTGTTTTTATTCCTAATAGTTGGTGGGAGAACGATCAAAGTCAGTCGATCCGTGTGTGTGTGTGCTCAAGCTGTCTCCTCTTATGAACTCTTATGAAACTCACAGGGTTCGTACGGTCATGGAAAACCTGGAAAAGTCATGGAATTTTAAAATGGTCATTTCCAGGCCTGGAAACGTCCTGGAAAAAACGTAAATCATAAAAGTTTTGGAAAAGTCATGGAAATGTGTCATCACATGTTCATTTATGCAGAGTTTAAAATAATTAATATGTTTTTTAAAGAAAGACGCTCAAAATATAAGCCGGCGTCCGCTCTCGATACGCAAAATGTTCTAAATTGTTCATGTTTATACCGAGATTTCAGTTTGGTCATGGAAATTTGGTTTAAAGTCCTGGAAAAGACATGGAAAAGTCATGGAAATCCATTGGTCAAAATGTGTAAGAGCCCTGTACTCGGGACATGTGCTTCTGATGTCCTCGTTGAACATTCGTGCTTCTGTGCCAGAGTGAATCTCTTTGTAAAGGACGCCGCCGCGAAGCATTTCAACCTAACCCTCAGAATCCTCACTGCCCCTCAATTCTGTCTCCAAGAGGTTCACATCAACATTTACCTTTTTAAAAATCTATTCAAAAATCAAAGTCACTATTCCGTGTAACCGCCTCCTCTCTTCCTGCAGGTCAAAGTAAACCCCGGAGCTCCTCCAGGAGCGCCGCCTTACCACCCGCCAACAGCTTCACGTCCTGCTTTTACGACTCCGACTGTCTTTTATTAATGAACAACAACCGAGACACGGACAAGGAGACAGGATCCAGAAGGACACTGAGATATTCTGCGCTTCAACCTACTAATAGCCCCCCCCCCCCCCCGCCCTCTCCACCCCTCCACCCCACCCCAGTAATCAGATTACTTCCATGGTCTGCCTGTCTGCAGTTTTAATGGGTTCGGTCTGTTCCTGATGAAACACTGGCCTCCTGTGGTTGAACGTTGTAACTGCGGGGCATGTGTGAGCTCTGATAATACCTGCATTTATTTATTTTTTATCTCTGAGGGACCCAAAATATTCCTCTTGTGATGATGGATATCTGCATTGTGACGGACACCAAAGGGACGGGAGGCGGCCTGTTGGGGAATCACCGACGAGTTTCTTCAGACTTCCGAGGAGAACTCGGTTTCTACCATCGGTGTTTCCAACAGAGCCTGTTTGACCCTCTCCGTGCCCGAAACACCAGACACTGGACTTCCGCGCGGTCTGACCGAGCATCCGCTCGCTAGACCGCCGACAAAAGGAATGTCGGACGACTTTCTTTTCCACGGTTACTTTCTGCTGCATTTTGGGTTCCCGTCGCATCAAAGATGGGACCTCGACGCAAGTCGAGGGCCGGATTCCCGCCACACATTTCCCTCTGCTGCTTCGTCAGAAACGTTGATTCTCTAATAACAGTTCTGCGTGTAGATTGGCATACTTTCCCTTTCACGTGTGCGGGAAAACTCACAATCCACACACACGGGAGTTAGATCGCGCGTGTGTGAATACACACATGCATGCAGAAACGGACACACATACACGACAGATGTATGAACACGTTTTATGTGAATGTTAACAATGTTTACAATACTCCAAAATCCAGAAGGACTGAAGAGCGGACAGACGGGGAGACACACGGGAGACGTTCTAGCTGCAGCATCCCAAAGGCCATTGGGGGTGTTCCACCATGTGAGGACAGACGGAGGACAAGAGTTCTGGGGTTTGGCGGTTTAAATGCGACAGACTGAGAGAGATAGAGAGAGAGAGACAAAGAAAACAACCCCAGAAGAGGGATGGAGGTCAGGCAACAGTCCTTGTGGACAATGCCGACACAAAGTTTCAAAGCTGGAGGGCAGATCAAGTGCCAATCAGCCTCATGTGCCGCTTCCACTCGTCCTTAACAGCGGACATATTTCATAAATCTTCCACAAGCGACGCTCACACAAAGGGGAAAACACCGTTTACAGACATGACAATCACTGTCACGTCGTCCTGGGTTCCACCGGCGGAGAGCGGCATTGTTTTGGTCCCGTGACAAATTGGGTCATTATCGTGTGGGAACAGGGAAGCGTCTCGGTTTAGATTATTTCATCATTTATTGTTTGAGTGCATTTTCCCCCAAAAAAACATCGGCGAATGACGAGGACTTTTTGGGTGAAAGGAGGAGAAAGGAGACGAGGCCGAGTCTCCCTCCGACATCACGGCCCGCCCTTCGCCCGCAGACTAACGAGGACCGGAGAGACACCTCCCGTCACCTCACCGCTCACATCTTTATGTTCAAAGTGCCAACGGTGTCGCCGCGCGGCGGTCCTCGGAGCCCGGTTTCTGGAAAAGCCGCAGACTGGGACCAAAACCAATGGGTCTCAGGTCCAATGTAAGAAGAATAGCGAGGGTATCACAAATATACAAGAAAAAGGGAAGAAAATCACATTTGCATTCCAGGAGACGGGCAGGTTTTTTTTCCTTCTCTTTTATTCTGCTCAGAAAAACCCAACCGGGGAAATAATGTAACCAACGGTGTTGCATTTGTGTCGCTGGGCCAAAAGTTCGAGGCCTTCTCTTCTGTCAACCCCGAGGAACACTTCTTGGTGAAAACGCCGACAGAATGACGGACTTTATCCCCCCCTCCTCCTCCTCTGCCAGTTCTCTTCAGCCGGTCATGGTTTCCTACAAACCCGCGGGTCACGTTCAGAGTCGCTCCGGAGGACAGAAACAACGTTGTGTGTGTTTGCATGAGGTGTTTCCAAAACTGTCGCGTATTTAATCTCATGCTGCGTGTGACTAACTAGCTACTTACAATGGGAACTGTTTGGTTTGTTGAATGCTCCTCAACTCTCTTCAAAGAGTCCTAAATGTGAACTTTGTGATTTTTTTCTATAAATAACACAGTCCGAGTTAAAGGAGAGAAAATAGCAACTCCAATGTAAAACGATGAAATGTAACTTTGAACTTCTAGACGTTTTTTAATCACGTGGCCGTGTTTACTGTTTTTTCTAGTTGACTACTAATGTATGATGTTGTGTACAAGTGGGACTACTATGTTTTATTTCTCCGAAGTGTACAGTGTGTTTTTGAGATGAGAGAGGAAGAGGAGTGGAAGAGGAAAGGGAATTAGTTGCACTATAGTCTGTAATTCATTCATTAACAATTCTGTCAGGGCTGGAAATTCACTTTCACTTCAGCACATACTTAACTTTAAAATATTCATTTAATAACCAGCGCCACACTTGCTTTTTAATAAATGAAATGACTGCGGATGAAGTGTCTTTTTGCAAAATTCAAATCAGGAACTAATGCTGTGAAAAGGGGTCACAATGCCATTATTTAAAGCGTCACTTGAACTGAAAGTGAATTAATGTTGTTTTATTTGCCTTTAATGGAGTCGATCAAGGCAATATCACCTGGCACCGTGCAACGAATATCAGAACGCCAATCTGAAAGATGGAGAGGGTTTCAGATGTATAATGTGACTCGAGTGAGTGTGTGTGTGTGTGTGTGGGTGCGCGACCTTTCTATGTCATGGTGAACTCAACGACACTTAACCCAGAACCTGCAAAGCCACAACGTCAACACAAACGTAAGCCGAAGGAAATCGAAGAGCTCATTAAAGACTGTTAATAAGTAGCAATAACAACAGTTATGAAATATCTTTTTTTTAGAAAATGAAGACAGAATCCACAGACGCCCGCTTGATCGCATTCAGACTTTGGAACAGTCAATAGAGCCTCTTGTCTGTAGATCTAGGAATGCACATCTGGAGATAGAGAGTTACACATTTGCAGAAGGTTTGTCCTTATTTTGTTTAATGGTGTCAAGAAACATTCAGTCCTGAATCTGTATTAAGAGTTATTAAGAGTACGCAGTTATAGTTATTTCTGTAATATGATGCTGACTAAATGTATGAATAGGAGGGAAAGACATTCATCCTGGAAATTGGCTAAATATTCAAAAAACATCTAAATCAATTTTGCATCTCCAAGTTTTATCAAATTTATTTTGAGAATTATTTGTACGTGTTCAATTCAAAGCCCATAAAAGCTTGAGTTTGACAGTAAGTTTGTTCTTTACATTCTTAAATATCATTTAAGAATATATTAACTAAATACAATTTTAAGTCTAAAAAAAAAAAAAACTATTGGTATTTTCTGTTAGGTTAAGGAGAACTAATGTGTTTAGGACTGTGTGGGTGTGTCTTGACTAAATTTGATTAACAGTGGCCTGGAAACATAAGCAAGGGACCCAACATCATGTATTCATTTTAAAAGTTGCTGAATCTTGATTTATCAGCCCGACGGACAGGAATCTCCCCGTCGACGTAACTGAGACGCTGTCAGAGTATTGTGCGTTCATGTCGGATCCTATCACTCAAATAATAAACCAATTGAGGAAATGAGTTTTCTTGCCATTGGTGCCAAGCACAATGAGTTCAATAAATAAATACAGCTACAAAGGGCAAAGAAAAGCTGGACTATAACAAAGGAGATAAGTGGAGGACCCAGGACAGAACCCTGAGGGACTCCACAGCTCAACTTCAACTGTTATCTTGTGTTAAAAATAAATGTCTTTTGTTCCAACAAATTGTCTAATATGAAACTTGTCCCTTCATTGTAACATTAAATGGAGGTACATTGGACTGTGGCAGCGGAGATAATTGTGTCAGTGGAACATTTGGGAGTGTGCAATAACACATTATCATGTACGTTAAGCAACTATTCACAATGTCAGCACTTCAATGCAGGAATCTGTCGTTAACAGGCAGTGAAAGCGCCGATGTACAAACTTTCCGTGGCTCTGGGTCGTTATGTGTATGTTCACCACTGACTAAAACCATCTATGTTGGTTTAACTCTTTCTCTTTTTACGATGGTTTTCCCACATGTGACTGTACATAAACTCGACAGTTGATAATAAAGTATAGACAGTGGAGAAGGAAAGTCTACATTGTGTCCTTTTTTCTTTCACACCTTTCAGTCATTTCTTTGTACTTTCTATGCCCTTAATTGATTTACATTTGCTACATTTCGCTCGTGAAAGACAAATTATTTTACAGTTTATTGTTCAGCCAAGTATTTTCCAGTAATCAAGCTCTGAAGAAGAAAAAAAATCCACTTTCTAACACAACTGAACTCAAGCCAAACCTGTTGAAAATAGATCCATAAAGACAGCATCTGTATCTCCTTGTTCTAACCAGCACCCCCCACCCCACACACACACACACACACACACACACACACACACAGACAAAGTCATTGCCAGGAAGCACGACATTGTTTTTGCAGAGGAAACGCACCCGCAATCATTAAGAGGAGAGTGTCTGGTATTCGTACATCCTCATCTGGAGCGCAAAGACAACTTCAGTGTTTAAATCCCTGAGGAAAATGGTGTTAAAGTAATACATGAAACATTTACCCAATTAAGACTGAACACCTCTCCAGTGAGAAAGAAAAAGTCTTGAGATGGAGTAAATGCTCAAGATTGGAAGTATACTTTAAATATTTATTTGTAGCCCGCGGACCACCCCCCACTTTTTAACTTGTTAAAATATAAAACAGCACACTCAAAACATCGGATGGACTTCCTGGCTTTATGTAATAAGCAAGGGACTGGGAAAAACTTTTTTGCATTGTTGACAATCTCGACTTAAACCAATTGGGCACATCCAGGACAAGCAAAATAATAACTGTGTTGCTCGCGCCCTGTGGCATTAATGAGGGATTGCAACGGTCGTAACAACCCATTTTACAGGCGCCCCAGTTAGGTTTATTGGAAAGTTGTGCCTACTTTCATTCTTAGCCTCACTTTCCCTGTCATAGCGGAAGGCCTCCTGGTTCTGGGTGATTTAAGGAGGAGGTGAATGGTGTCTGGGATGCAGTGAAAAGTAAGAGGTCTACAACCCGTGAAGAAACTAAATGGAGACTGGCGTTGGCCTACAAATAGTGACGGAGTCATCGTTCATTCCATGTGTTCCACATGTGCATCTTCTGCCACGACAAGTCAAAATGTGGCTTTGAGAAACTCCCATTGGCAGGAAAAGATTGGCACCAAAAAATTGGCAGCAGCGATTGAAGAATTTCGTATCGACATGAGATGTGCCACATCAACACTCGATGAGTGTTACAACTGTTGCGGTGTGTGTGTGTGTGTGTGTGTGTCAGTATGCTATACATTTTGAGGAGTGTCAGGTTGTTCAAATGATGACTGGTTAATTGTAAAAAAATAAGATTTTTTTTTTGTCACAAGGCACAAAATAAAATTTAAATAACAGCTGGATTGAAATGAAAATGCACACACATCCCATCCTCTCAGTGGATGCGTGTGTGTGTGTGACATGTTAGAAAATAAGGAATTAAATTACTTTTCAAAACATGGGTTTTAAGATCAGGTGATAACAGACAAACAGATGACAGTGGTGTTATATTTATAGTTATATAGCAGGATCCACTAAATATCCACTAAATATACAATATATATACAAATATATGTAGTTCTCTATTTCTCTCCCAAGTAGAGCTGGGGGCGGGGCCTCCGCCACTAGGCTTCCCGTCGGCCTATCGCTGCTCTCCTCCATGCTGACGTCAGCACCCGGAAGCGCCGAGCTGGCCGCTTTGTTTTGTTTTGGTGTGGCAGCATTTGGATGAGAGGCCGACGGCGACGGCGGCGGACCGTCCCGGGGGAAGAGAACCGCTCACTAAATGGGGAGAGCACTCTCGGGGATGGACGATGACGAACCGATAGCCGACGCCTGTATTATGCCGAGTTTAATGAGCAGTCTCGAGGATGGGAGAGGGAAACTGTCCCGCAACCCGCGGACAGAAACTTCCTTCGTGGACTGCAAACTTGAACCGTCGGTCAGAGATTTGAGTCGCCGCGTCACCCGGTCGAACTCCCGGTTGTCGCTCGACGGAGGTGAGCGGTACTCGGAGGAGAGAGGCGGCGGCGGCGAGGCGAAGGATGCGAAGGGCAACAACAACAACAACAACTGCAACGGCGGAGGAGAGAGGAGGAGGAGGGCGAGTGCTGTCGAGATTTTGAGGAGGAATTTCGGCGTTTCGAGGTCCCCGTCCTTGTGTTTCAATACGAGCAGTCGGATGCAGCGCGGCGCCGAGCTGGAGCCCCGCGAAGCCAACGGCCACAGCGACGTTTCTAACGGTCGCGCAACAGAAGCTGGCGAATGTAAAAAGTTGGAGCGAGAAACGGGCGACGCGGGGACTAAAAACGAGCCCACCGCGAGCGACTCGACCGCTTCTGATGCGAAGGGAGTCGAGCGCGTCGCCGTTACGAGTCGGCGAAGTTCGACGCGCGACGGTGACGCCGACGCGGTCGCTTTGGACGAGTCTCTTAACGGCAAAGAGCACGTCTACTGCACCGTGTATTGTATCGAGAGCGAAAGTCGCCGAAAAAAAGACGTTGAAATCACGGACGATGAAGCGGTGGCGTCGGACGCACCGGACGTGGCGTTGGACTCGGAGGCGGGACGGGAAGCTGCTCCGAGTCCCGAACCCGCGGCTCTGTACACGCTGGACGACCTCGTGGATCCTCTCGGCGACGTGGCCCGTCGGCCGTCCGCGCGGCAGGCCGGTGCTGAGACTGCGACGCAGAGTTGCCGGGTGTGCCTGGAAGAGAAAACCATCGCACCCTTGCCGTGCTGCAGGAAGGCCGTGTGCGACGAGTGTCTGAAGCTCTACGTCAGCTCCCAGGTTGGTGAGGGGGGTTGTTTAGTGCAGCAGGGTGTCACGGTGCTGAACCGGATCCAGGGCATTGCAGGGTTAGTCAGCAGCTGGTTGAAGTGTCCTTGAGCAGCAACAACAACAACAATATTCACAATAGTGACACTTTCTTAACTGTTATGTTTGTCTCTTTGTCTTGGGAGACATTCTGGCAACTGTTATAAAATACCTGGAGCTGGCTGGCATTGAGCAATCTGACCCCCACACTTTTCGATCAAAGGTCTAACTGAGCTCTCTGTTTCATTAAATTGTTCTTCAAATGTTACAGGGAAACAAACATCCCGGCGTCTCCTCTAAAGTTGGGTTGTTTTTTTACAGAAAAGCTGACATGGTGCACCATTATTGAAGGAAAATGTCACCATCAGATGCTCTACTTGTGCTTTGTTCACCAACGTCCACGTGTGTCCTTCAGCACGGCTCATCTCCTCCATTGTTTCCCTCACTATTACCATGTTATAAGAAATCCCAGCAGTGCTCCATACATGGAGAGAGCAGCACCATAAGTAAAGTAATTCATTAACTCAGCTATAATAGGTCACATTAAGGACACAGGGTATCAGCTATAATGCATTATGTTGCATCTAGTGGTGCAACGGATCATAAAACTCATAAAAGTGACGATCCATATTGTTGTTTGATCATAGCTGCTGCTCTATAAGGTGAAAATGTCCCGGCAAATTATTTCTACTACTCTGAAGTCTTTAACACTCCTGTTACCTTTCGGGTCAATTTGACCCCATTCATGTTTAATGTCGGTGTTCTTTGGGGTCAATTTGACCCCAGGCTGTTTTTCACTGTGTCAAACATCGAAGAAATATCAACTTTTTTATATATTTAAAGGGCTATTTAGGTAGTCAACAAACAAACATAAAGTACCTCACACTCAAATTTGGGAAACAATATTAATTCTAATAATTTTCTGGAGGTTTTAATTGCTGGGGTCAAATTGACCCCGAGGGTCAAATATGTTAGTAAATGTGAACTTAACAGTAAACAATACTCCATCTTACATGTTATCCTTTTACTTTACTTGTTTTATATCTCTCATAAAAACACACAATTTAAATAAGGAAATTCCAAATTGTGTAATCGATTAATGAAAATATTGTTCATTATTTTTTTCCATAATGTATTATAAGCTTCTTAGAGCTCCCACAGTACAAAGACATGCAGCTCAGGTGCATTGGAGGCTCCAAATTGGCCGTAGGTGTGAATGTGAGCGTGAAGGTCCCCGGTTCGATTCCCGCTCTCCCCATAGCTGCATGTCGTAGTGTCCTTGAGCAAGGCACTGAACCCCCCAGTTGCTCCCCGGGCGCTTCACTCTCGCCCGCTGCTCCTTAATAACGAAGGATGGCTCAAATGCAGAGAAGAATTTCCCCACTGGGATCAATAAATTGTACATTATCATTACATTATTATAGATTGGTTGTGAGTCTCTGTGCCCTGAGACAGACCGCCTTCGCCCCAAAGCCAGCTGGGATCGGCTCCAGCCTCCCGCCACCCTCAAGAGGATAAGCGGTTTGGGATAATGGAACGGATGGAATCTTCTTCGAGCGTGTTAGGAAAGTTAATTTAATGTTTTCTACTATCTTGACCGTGAGTCTAAAATATAAGTTTGATCATTACTCTTTAATATATATTTTATACTGCCTTGAACAACTTCATGTATTCAAGTTTATCACACCGACGCTACATTTTTACGGGACTACATGTGAACACACCGCGATCCCGTTAGAGCCTGAACGCATCGCGGTGTAACTGAACTCAACCTCCTGTCAGTTTAGGGGCGATCCGAACTTTAGTTTATTTCGATAAGCAAAATATACACAAATCAAAATTCAACAAAAGAAGAAAGTGGCTGACCGAACGGGTCGAGGTGTCAGGTTCTTGTGACGGGGTGAGGCTCAGGCGCAGAGTGACAGGCTGGACGCTATATAAATAACAAAAAAAAGCACTCTTTAATGAGGCAAAACAGTTTACAAAAAAACAAGGTCCAAAAGGGGCAGGCAGAGAATCCAGGTTCGGGGCAGGCCGGGTCAACAAGCAGAATCAGGAACACGGACAGGACGACGGGAAAAGGACACGGAACTAGAGACGACAATCCGACAGCAGACAAGGGAAAGACTGACACAATATATAGGGGGGGAAACACAGGTGTACGACATCAGACAGTAACGAGACAAGAGTGACTGAGGGCAGGTGCAGGGAATTAAACAATCAAGACAGAGGAGACACATAGGAGACACATAGGAGACACGGAACACAGGAGAAACAGAACAGGGTGTTACACGAGGCTGAAGCTATCAAGCTTATAAGTGCCCAAACCTATGATTTCACGAAAAAACTTATTTCAGAGAACCATATACATATATATACATAAACATATGAACTGATCACGGATCAGATGTTGCAAAAACTTGTGTTTAGTGAGAGCGTCTCTATATCTGCTGATGATTTACGCTCATAAATCAAGGCGTTGCATAATAGATGAGCGATGCATGAACTTCCTCTGATTCAGTGGAGCTGCCGTAACAAAAGAGGGCCTCAGCAGTGAACGGCTCGCTGCTGCTAAAGTATTTCAGGATGGATGCCTTTAAAATACTCTTCTTTTTTTTTTTATGGACCGGTACGATCCTCTGATCGTAAAGCAGCATGCGGTCCGTTTATAATTCTCGTGAGAAACAGAAATTACAATCGCAGCTCCAAGTTGCTGCTTTTTCCTGTCATCTCATGTAATCTGTTTAGATAAAAACAGTTTATCAGCGAAGGCGGACGGCATTTTGTCCGCATTCGTCTTGCTGCGATAACGACGCCCGAATAATCACACGAACGCGGAGACGAGCAACTCTGATAACGACCGAACGGAGATAAAAGGTTGTGTAAACTATCCCGCGTGGGCGACGTTTTGTATCCCGCCGATGTACCGTGCTCAAACTCACAGGAGAGGAAGCACGATGTCAGAGAGATCGGAGCGTGCACTCGTAGACGGCGCCTTGCTCCTGGGCACTCGGGCAGATGGATGCAGGAGACCACATTGCTCTGGTGGGGTGCTTATTACCTTCGCATTGAAAATTCGGAAGATTATGTTTTGATCGCCGTGTATTTATTTATTTATTTATTTATTTATTTGTATGCGTGTTACTCGCATAACTCAAAAAGTATTAAACGGAATCGCATGAAATTTGGTGGGATGATTGGTTATTATCCAGGGACCATTTGATTAGACTTTGGGATCGATCGGGTCAAAGGTCAAGGTCAAGGTCATGAAAAGGTCAAAATCTTCTTTTTACCATAGCACGGTCAATTTTTGTCCAATTGGCATGCAACTAATGCCAACATGTTCATAATTCAATGCCCAATCTTGTGATATGCGAAGGTATGCGCTCTACTGAGTGCCTGTTCTAGTGTGTTTGTGGGTTAAACCAGTAGCTTATTTTAAAAGTTAGAAGTAGGGATCTCGTATCGCGGACAATATAGAATTTATTGTGCCATAACATTTAGTGTTTAGATGTGTTTAGATTCACTGGGGAAATAAACTTCTCTACATCTTTTTCCCCCACATGCGCCACCTGTCATGGTACAAATACAGTCTTGTGAATGACTTGAAAACTGGATGCTGCTTAACTCTTTGATTCTATTAATAATAATAATGTCAAATCTGCATTCAAACGACAGAAACGGAAAGTTTCAACCAATGTGCCCATTTTTATTTCTTTATTATTTACATTTATTTAACCAGGAAAAGCCTCCATTGAGATTTAAAAAATCTCCTGTACTAGAGAGTCCTGGCCAAGACAGCAGTAGCACATTAAACACAGTTTCAGACATGCATCATAAAACAGTGACAGGCAATGAAAAATAAAAAAATTATCTATTACTTTTAGCTCACTAACATTATTATTTCAACCCAACTGCTTATCCACTACTTGGCTTTTTGGTTTTGTCGTTAAAAAAAATGCATCACAACGATTTATAATTCTTTATGGGTGTCTAGTTTATTTTTTCCCTTTGCACAAATATGCAGATATACATATATATATTTATTTATTATACATTTTTAAAAATTATTTTTATTAAACAAAGGGAAGTACACCTCGGGGTACAAATACTCCTTGTTGGGAATAACTGCGTTGAGAGTTACATCGACCCTGTGTTGTCACTCCACTCTGGACTGGAGAGGTTTCAGCTTCATCCCCATCCTGAGCTTCATTGTTTCACTGCTTTTAATCCTGTGTATTTTTACTTTGCGTTGGCTTCGGGGGGTTTTCGGCCCAGCAGTTTTAAAACACCACATGGGTGTGAGAGAGGGAGGAGGAGAGAGAGAGAGAGAGAGAGAGACACTGGCAACCTGTCCAACCAGTCTGGCAGTGTTTGTGTTGTGGCAACAATAACAACACATCACGGCACTTTATCCTTTCACAGGATACATTTTCATTATCGTGTGTGTGTGTGTGTGTGAGAGAGAGAGAGAAGTATGATATGTAATGTATCCACGGTTAGATTTGTTGAGATCTGAACACACACACACACACACACTCGTATCGCTCTGGTTTGTATTGAACACAGGTGTGAACTTAATAATGCATGACTATAGTGACATCATCAAATGGTGCACCCTGAAGCGAGAGTATCACCTCAACCCTGTGCACGTGTAATTAAAATGTCCCTAAGGGGAGAATTATTGTTTCAAGCTGGATGCTTTATGTTTATTTTGACTCCTTTTTAATTTTTTACAATTCTTTTTAATGTTTCATTAAAAAATGTCTGTGGCTCTGTGACGTAACGGTTGTTTTACTTGGGGATCAGACTGTAACTCGTGTGTGTGTGTACTTTGACGCGTATGAACTTCCACTCTCTCCGCTTCCTCCTTCAGCCTTCCCTCAGTCTACCTTCCACTTCCTCTTATCTGGGGTAGATTATTACCCGATGCCCACCAGTGGTGTGAATTCACTCCACCTGAAAAGACGGAGAGATCGACTCTCCGTCTTTTCACGTCTCTTTCACATCGTCGAACACACATTCTTTGTCTCGTTGCAACCCTTTGAAACCGTCTGAAGTCCAATGTCGGCGATGTTTCCCAGGTGCGAGTGGCCAAATCGTACATCGGCTGTCCGATCCCCGAGTGCAGCGGCTACCTGGACGAGGGGGTGGTGATCTCCCACTTGGCCAACGAGGACGTGGCCAAGTATCGCTACTTCCTGGAACTGAGTGAGCTGGACTCGAGCACCAAGCCCTGCCCCCAGTGCAGCCAGTTCACCTCCCTGAAGGGGAGCGACCCCAACCACTCGGAGCACAAGTACAAGGCAAGAGGCGGACGCGTGAGGAGAAGACACACGGGCCGATGAAAACCCCCCTTCCAGCTGGCGTCTTACGTTTTATTTTTTATTTTTTATTTTTTAAAGTAACGCGTGAGCTTTTCTTCTTCTCTCCCCCCCGCTTCAGATCCAGTGCAGCAATTGCCAGTTTGTGTGGTGCTTCAAATGCCACGCGCCGTGGCACAGCGGGGTCAAATGCCGCGACTACAGGAAAGGAGACAAGCTGCTGCGAGGCTGGGCGAGCGTCATCGAGCACGGCCAGAGAAACGCCCAGAAGTGCCCACAGTGCCGGGTGAGCACCCAGGTCGTCTGGGACGGTGGGGATAGGGGGGGGGGGGGGGGGGTGGAACTAGAACGGGCACTCGGTAGAGCGCATACCTCCACATATCACAAGATTGGGCATTGAGTTATGAACATGTTGTCATTGGTTGCATGCCAATTGGATAAAAAATTGACCGTGCTATGGTAAAAAGAAGATTTTGACCTTTTCATGACCTTGACCTTTGACCCGATCGATCCCAAAATCTAATCAAATGGTCCCCGGGTAATAACCAATCATCCCACCAAATTTCATGCGATTCGGTTTCACACTTTTTGAGTTATGCGAGTAACACGCATACAAATAAATAAATACACGGCGATCAAAACATAACCGTCCGCATTTTCAATGCGACGGTGATAAATCAACGGAGGCCGCGAGAGCAGACGACGGATCGGGGAGCTGGAGAGCAGAGGGGCGCTCCGAGTCGGAGCGCATGTCGCGGCAGCTGGACCGCGATGCGTAGAAGAAGAAAAAAAGATAACGACGCCTCCGCCAGCAGGAAGAGAAAAAAAGCCAACGTGATAGACTCCCTGGCATCTCTCCCGCGGTCATAACACGAGCCCGGGCTCATTACGACCAAGATAGTCCACGCGATTGTTCATTTGACTGTCGGGAGATGACTCGCACGAGACGTAGATGAAGCCAATTACCGGTGTGTGTGCGTGCGTGTGTGTGTGTGTGTGTGTGTGTGTGTGTGTGTGTGTGTGTGTGTGTGCGAACCGTTTGCTCGCATCTGGGCTCGTCGCCGCATCTTCTGCTCCGGGAGCCGGGGGAGCGGATCCGGTTCGACCGGGACGTCGGCAAATCGTGTGTATGTCCCGCCGCGTTTCGCTGAGAGCAGCTGGACTGAATGCCCAGTTTACGGCAAAGGCCGCTCGCCGCTGCGGCAGCCGAGCGGAGAGGGTTCATTAAGTGGACCGTGGAAGAGGTCAATAGATGCTGATTCCCTCGTGTTGCATTTTAGTGCCGCGACGACCGGGAAACTGTTCCCATCTTCCAATAAAGCGAACTGATCTCGAGTCTGGAAGGAGAATTGGGACATAACCAACAACAAAAAACAGTGAAAGAACTTCCCGCATGAAGCTCTTTATTTATATAATAATAATAGTATTTCTAGTATAGTAAATCTCTTTCTCTTTCCATCTTGCCCCTTCTCCATCTGTAGATCCATATCCAGCGTACGGAGGGATGTGACCACATGACGTGCACGCAGTGCAACACCAACTTCTGTTACCGCTGTGGAGAGCGTTACCGGCACCTACGGTTAGAATCTCGTACTCTTCTTTTTATGTGTGTTTTTTTTTTTTACTGTTATTTTCCGCCTCCTCCGCCTCTTCCTGCGTGACGATCTCATTCATGTTTAACTTCTTGTCGTCAGGTTTTTTGGGGACCATACAGCCAACCTCAGCGTGTTCGGATGCAAGTATCGCTACCTCCCGGACAAACCTCACCTGAGGCGGCTCGTCAGAGGGTCGGTCTGTGGTAAGTGTGTGTGTGTGTGTGTGTGTGGATAGAGATGTACTTTTTTAACCTCAGTTTCTCTCCATCCCATCGGCGTGACTCTGGCGAAGGCGACTTTAGTTACTCCACTATTTTGGTCCAAATTGAGATTTCTTATATTCATGGTGCCCAGAGGATGAATCCTACCGTCTCAATACTTTATGACTAAATACCTGCAACACCATTGATATTCCCATCAGCCTCCTCACTTAATTTGAATTGCTAATCGCAATTACTTCATGAATCGTGTGTGATCGCCCTGAACTGAGACGTGAACGTCGTCATTGTTCTACCTGCTGTGTCCGGCCTCAAAGAGACTTGCAGGCCCGCAGCATACAGTCGGGAATATCGAATTTGACGTTAATATATCCGCATACATTCGCACTGTGACGGCGCCGCGTCGTCTGCGCTCAGGCACGGGTTCGACGACTTCCTGGAACTTTCCAGGTCTCGCCGCACTCTCTCGACCCGCTCTTCATTCCCTGTAATCTGCTTTCATAAGTGTTTTCCTAGCACAGAGAAATGCCTGTG